>NC_139222.1:205921590-206626590 GCF_055691185.1 Crinia signifera
TGCTCACACATTATCAGCATCCATCTCCTGTTCCACCATCCATTATTTATTTATTGTTGGCAGCACACACTTTATCAATACCGCTAAATGTTTGTTCTACCTTTGCGGTTTATTTGAATTGTCAGTGTGGGCGCACTATTTTTGATGAATTTCACGTTTTATTAGAGGAATGGTGAATTTCTGAGCGGGTAAGGTGGTGGGTACACACTAGCAGATATTGGCTTTCACAGCCTGTGATCTTAGGTTAGCCTCACTCTCCGTGTGCCCCTTATGTTGTGTATGTTGTGAGCATTCGGCAATTCAGCATATTATTAGTGCTACTGTATACCGTTATGTTCAGTTGGAATCTCAATTCCTATACTTTCTTTATAGTCTGCGCTGTGAGTGTTTATTTATTCACACGCTGTCATTAATATCCCGTTCAACAGCCCTCTGTTCATTACTTGCAACACACACCGCAATGCCGCTAAGTTCCTTTATTGGTCTGCGGTTATTTGTGATGCCAGTGTGGGTGCATTGTCCATATTTATTGGGCAAACAGGGGGTTTATGTCAGACACTGTGAGCGGATGTGCCACCGCATCCACACTATCCAATTCTCGCTTCAACAATTGGTTACTTGGTATTTCATTTATTAAATTCCACTATTAATAAATCCCCTCATATTAGTGCTGGTCTATAACAGTATTGGTCTGTTGTTACTATGTTACAGTTCCACATAAGCTGCGAGCATCCACTCGTTTATACACTGTCTGTGTTTATAACGTGCCTCGCAGTTCCTTATCCACTGCTAACATTGTATATTGTACAGGTCCTGTTTTACACACTATCTAGTCTCGGGCTTAGTTAGACTGTCAGTGTATGCGCATCACTGAGTTCCCCTCCAATATTCATTAGAGAAACACAAGAGATCGCCACCTATATACAATGTATCATGCGGCCATTCACCGCGTGCTCATAACAGACGCTGCCAGCATCCTTCGGTATAAGTGATGCGGTGCTAGCGTCTGTACTAAGTCACATCAATTTTTTATCAGAGCATGTACGGAGCACAGTCACATATTTCAACCATACATTTGGTATTATTACTAGAGTACAGGGACTAATCTACGTCACGCGCCTATGCGCATTTCACCGGTCATGCCGGCTTCCTCAGGGCCTTCCTTCCTTTGCCCTGAGGAAGCCGGCATGACCGGTGAAATGCGCATAGGCGCGTGACGTAGATTAGTCCCTGTACTCTAGTAATAATACCAAATGTATGGTTGAAATATGTGACTGTGCTCCGTACATGCTCTGATAAAAAATTGATGTGACTTAGTACAGACGCTAGCACCGCATCACTTATACCGAAGGATGCTGGCAGCGTCTGTTATGAGCACGCGGTGAATGGCCGCATGATACATTGTATATAGGTGGCGATCTCTTGTGTTTCTCTAATGAATATTGGAGGGGAACTCAGTGATGCGCATACACTGACAGTCTAACTAAGCCCGAGACTAGATAGTGTGTAAAACAGGACCTGTACAATATACAATGTTAGCAGTGGATAAGGAACTGCGAGGCACGTTATAAACACAGACAGTGTATAAACGAGTGGATGCTCGCAGCTTATGTGGAACTGTAACATAGTAACAACAGACCAATACTGTTATAGACCAGCACTAATATGAGGGGATTTATTAATAGTGGAATTTAATAAATGAAATACCAAGTAACCAATTGTTGAAGCGAGAATTGGATAGTGTGGATGCGGTGGCACGTCCGCTCACAGTGTCTGACATAAACCCCCTGTTTGCCCAATAAATATGGACAATGCACCCACACTGGCATCACAAATAACCGCAGACCAATAAAGGAACTTAGCGGCATTGCGGTGTGTGTTGCAAGTAATGAACAGAGGGCTGTTGAACGGGATATTAATGACAGCGTGTGAATAAATAAACACTCACAGCGCAGACTATAAAGAAAGTATAGGAATTGAGATTCCAACTGAACATAACGGTATACAGTAGCACTAATAATATGCTGAATTGCCGAATGCTCACAACATACACAACATAAGGGGCACACGGAGAGTGAGGCTAACCTAAGATCACAGGCTGTGAAAGCCAATATCTGCTAGTGTGTACCCACCACCTTACCCGCTCAGAAATTCACCATTCCTCTAATAAAACGTGAAATTCATCAAAAATAGTGCGCCCACACTGACAATTCAAATAAACCGCAAAGGTAGAACAAACATTTAGCGGTATTGATAAAGTGTGTGCTGCCAACAATAAATAAATAATGGATGGTGGAACGGGAGATGGATGCTGATAATGTGTGAGCAGGCATCAAATGTGCACTTACAAATACATACCGCGAATATACGCAAATGACTGCGCATGAGATATATTAAACAGGACACTAAATTTCCCTCCTTGAAGGGTTGTCATTTATTTGTGAGCTCATAGTACCACACGGTACACAAGATACATACAGTGCCCACTAAGAGATATATCTCCATAAATAAACATATGAAATTGTGGGATCTATTAATCCAAAGTGTTCTTAAGATTGGATAGTGTGTGTATCAGGTCAACCATAGTGAAATAAGACTAATTCCACCACTCACCATTCACCAATTCACTATTCCTCTAATAAAACGTGAAATTTATTAATGATAGTGCGCCCACACTGATATTTCAAGCAAACCGCCAGATCAGAATAAACGTTTGGCGGTATTGATACGGTGTGCGCTGCCAATAATGAATAATGGAATGTGGAGCGGGATATGAATACTGATAAAGTGTGAACAGACACTATTTGTGCACCTACAAGCATATACCGTTAACACACGCAAATGACTACACATGACCAATATTAAGCAGGATAACAAGTGTTCCTTTTTGAAGGGGTGTTATTCATTTGTGAGCCCACGGTGCCACACAATACGCGTGATACATATGGTGCTTATTAAGAGATACATCTCTACAAATCAATATGTGAAATCATAGGATCCAAGAATCCAGACTGTTCTTAAAATTGGACAGTGTGTATACTAGGTTAATCACAACCAAATAAGGTCAATTCCACTATCAGATATCGAAAGATATCAGTCCCCACGTAAAATCAATTACTGAACAGTAAAGGTCACTGTATTAATATCACAGTGAATAAATCCACTGCTTAAAGTGCAAAGGGCAATTTAAAGAGACAGTACGTCATACTAGGTACAGGGCAATCACGTCACGAACAATTTTTTAAATCACTTTTCTAATCTTTCTTCACAACTATCATTATAACAAGAAATTGTAATTAGTACAATTCTTTTTTAAGATACTAAGAAATAAAAGTTATGTTTTAAGTGATTAGCATCAGTTGGACGCCCATTATAAGCTATCTGCAGAGTGCACCCACCCAATCTCTACTTTTTCCTTCCCCACTTTTAATGTAGTTATTACTGACTGACACATTTAAAAGCTGAACCAGGAATGTGGTTTATTATAATATGCAGAGTATCAGGGTAGTTAAGGGTTAATAGCAGTGTTTAACAGGCAGATGTACACAGGTGCATGATGCAGGTACTTATCGTTATCCTTTAGCAGAAGGATGATGACCGTATGGAGGTCTCTCTGCACAGCCGTGCAGACTTAGAGCTGGTTTGTGAGGGCAACAGCGGGGCTAGTGATGCAGCGCTATATGCAGGAACTCTCCCGGCGGTGGTTGGCCACTCCCTCCAATCTATAGCTATCGAGGACTCAGGACACACTGCTCTGCTATGTTCCTGCTCTCAGCTAAGGTATGCGGGCATCATCAACTTGGGCACACAGCTTGGGATTTGCAGCTCATTGGTCACATTGACTGCCAGGAAGATGCACTGGCTGCTCTCTGTGCGTGGATCAGCCTTCTGCAGGGGATGGGGAGCACAGAGGAACATACAGCCTACATGCTGATGCTGCTGAGGTTTCTAGGAGATAGGTGCAGAGCGCACCTCTGCAACATACAGATGGACCAGCTCTCAACGGAGCTGCTCCTGGTGATGGAATTGCCAATCGTCGCCCAGCATCAGCTCGCTGTTGTCCGACAGATGGGGGCTTGCGCATCCATTCTGTCGGAGCTCTCCACAGCCCCCCAGTCTGCCCCCAACCCCTGCCTGTCTCCCTGAAGCTGAAACAGACAGGTGGGGACGTGTGAGCGATTGAGACGCTCGAGCGTCCTGGTCAGATGGAGCTGCCACTCGCCAGCCTGCACCAGCACAGGACATTTGGCGATACTGCAGGCTGGACACGAGGCACTTTATCTTTATGTGCACTCATGCATTAGACCACATGCAAAGATATTATCAAATATATCTCAAGCATTTAAGACTGCTGGAATATATTGGTCCAAAAACAATAAGGGGTGCATTTCTTATGCCAATAGTTTTACTATGAAAATAGGAATTATTGCGAAAACAGGCTTGTTTAATATTCAGTCCCACAGGATTGTAATTTTAAAACTTTTAGTCAAAGCCGCTGATTGGCAGCTTTGACAACATGCAACATAGTCAATGTATCACTTGGGATGAAAGAAGTGTAATGCATTGCAGCCATTCATTTGCTCAAGGTATAATATTCATATAATGCACTATAACAAAACTGTGAGAAGATATTAGAATCATTCTATTGATGGTAATATACAACTGAATGGTTTACTTTCTGTGGGAAAAAATGGAAGCATGACATTCATCAGTTTTTTGCCAAGAGAAACTTTGTGGGATATTTAATGGAGGCCGATATTTTTGCTTGTCGGAAATAACATTCGTTCTTAACAAGAATTAGAACTACAAGTAATCACAGGGAACAGGAGTAATTTCAGATGACTGGAAATTAGTGCAGGTTGTCCCACTACACAAAATTGGATGCAAGGAAGACTACCAACCAGTAAGCCTTATAACGGTAGTAGAGAAATTTATGGAAACCCTAATAAAAGAATATAAAATATTCACTTTTTTGACAAGATGACTAAAACAAAAGATAATGAGGGTCTGCCAAAGTGGCATATTTAGATTTTAGGAAGGCTTTTGACATAAACCACACTACAGACTGCTAAATAAACTGGAAAGCTTGTGTTTGGAATCTAAGATGGTTGAATGGATAAGAATTTGGTTGCAGGACAGGAAACAGATATCAGTATCTAATTAGCTGCAGTAATTTACCACAGATAATGGATTCAGCCAGGGCTATCCAATTAAACAGGGTTCTTTGGGTGCCTCAGAAACTCAGGGGGGTATTCAATCCGGTGTCACGACTGTCGGGCTGGCCCGACAACCGTGACCCAGTTCCATTCTCAGCCGGCTCAACTTCAGCTCGGCAGCCGGGATTCAATGTCCTGCCTGCCAAGCGCTGAAAAGGGGACGTGGCTGTGAGATACGGCCAGAAATAGTTGAGCTGTGGCCGGGAGCTCGACAACCAGAAATTCTCGGCAGAACGGGCCCGACTGCTTGTAAAGTCGGGCCTGTTCTGCAGAGATCCGTGTTGCAATAACATATGGGATCGGGAAGTTATCACATTTTAACGGGACAGTTATATCCTGAATAAAGGGCTATAATTGGATAGCCCAGTTATCAATTAAAACAACGGGACAAATTTGATACCACCCAAAGGGTTATAGTAAATGGAGTGCAGTCTCAGCACAGAAAGTTTACATGTGGTCTACCCCAGAGATCTGTACTTAGTTTAGTGCTTTTTAATATTTTTATTATAAACAGTGCAAATGGTATAGAAGTATGCCTTTTTGCAGATGGCATAAGGGGAAAAACACCAGAAGTGAAAGAAATGACTGATGATCTAGGTAGACTAGATGAATGGTCAAGAACATGGCAAGTAGTTTAAAAAAAAGACTAAATATAGTATCAACGGCACTACCATGGAAACTACTGAAGAGGAAAGGAATTGAAAAGAGTCAGTGGGTGAGATTTAATAGGATAAGAGATTCAGAAAGTGAGAGATTTGGTAAGAAATCTCTAGTTTTTTTTTAGAGCGGTAATCATTTACACTGCAGAAACCAGTTTGATTTTGCAGTGTAAATGATTGCCGCTTTAAAAAAACTGGAGAATTCTCACAAAATCTCTCACTTTCTGAATCTCTCATCCTATTAAATCTCACCCACTATTTCAGGGGATAGAGGCAGATAAGCAATATAATCATATAGGCCATTGTTATGGCCTTATCTAGAATGCCACTTTCCGTTCTGAAGGCTATATCTTCAGAAGGATATAAATACTGAACAAGGAAGGACAACTAAAATTGGGACAACAGTGATCAGGTTCTGAATAAACAGATATGAAGTTAGAAAGGTAGATCTTTTTCCTTTTTTAATACATATACACATATATCTTTGCATCATACAGTATGTAGAAAAACATTCTGTGAAAAGATAGGATGCTTCTTGTTTTATTACGAGAATGCGTTAAAATATGGAGGCAGTCCTGTAAGAGAATAAAAAAAAAAGATTAGTATTTTATATTTATAGTAAAAAAAAAAAAAAAAAGAAGGGTACTTGTGTATTATCATGACGCCCGTTACGTAGTTAGCGTATTGTCCCTGTCAGAATCAGCATAGCGTTCCCGCGACCAGTGTTGTCAGCGTACCTGTCAGTATCAGTGTCGTGTTCCCACAGCCAACGTGATTAGTGTAGTCAGCATCCCTGTCTGTATCAGCGTCATGTTCCTGCAGCCAGCGTAGTCAGTATGTTCGCAGCTAGCTTGAGCTTATGTAGTTAGCGTTACGCAGCTAGTGTATTCAGTCAGTGATTACTACATTGTGTGGGAACCATTGACCATTTTAACCTGACTGACATGACAGGTGTGAAGGGGTTCCTAAAAAAAACCCATTATCCATGCCAGCCAGAAGCGTGGCGAGCACTGCGGAATGCATCCTCTCGACCTGTTCATAACCCCACTATCCACGTCGAGTTGATTTTTATAAAGTGTGGCGAGTGCAGCAAGCCAACGATCCCGAAGCATGGCGAGCGCAGCCACACTTTATAAAATAAACTCCACACTGACGTGGATAGTGAAGGTATAAACAGGTCGGGAGGACGTGTACCACTGGGCAAGCCACGCTTCGGGCTGGTGTGGATAGTGGGGGTTTGAAATGGAGGCATTTGCCAGTATGTAGTAACACGAAGCTCTGGCAAATGCGTCCTTTTTGTGCATGAGACGCACTTGTGCACCGCACCCCCTGTGTGCAGGAGACACCTGGTGCTAGTAGTTTCAAGGGATCTGGCACGCTGAGAGGGGCTGTGTGACTTGACTAGAGCAATGATATGTATAAGAACACATCTGTAACAGTTTCAGGACAAATTTCACTTGCAAGATATGCAACATTTTGCATCAAAATACAAAAAGTTTTAAAAATGTTGCTTATCTGTAACAATAGAAATAAGCAAATAACGGGCACTAAAAAGAAAAAAAAAAACATAATTTGCAGCTTTGATGCAGTGTTTACAAACTTCTGCATTTTCTACCAGCAGTAATTTTAAACTCAAAGCTTAAACTCAAACTTTAAAGTGTATTTAGCTTATTTTACATATTGTAACTTACCATTTGTATTCTCTAAAAGTCAGAGTAATGCTTTAGCCTAGGAGAAAAAAAAAAAAGAAAAGGATTAAAAAAAAAAAAAAAAAAAAAAAAAAAAGCACAATATAAAATAATAAATTCAAAAGATAATACTGCAAACACTAAAAAACACAGTAAAGATCCATACACACTGGCCAATTTTTCCCAGCATGTATGGACAGCGATGATGGGGAAAATCACTGCCCTGAAGAATCGGTCAGTGCATACACACTGAGCAATTTTCGCCTGCCGTGCTATTTTCCCATGGGTGGACGGCTTTCCGGCTTTCCATAGCAGGACATTCTGAAAAGCTGTCCACCGAACTCATCTGCTGATCATAAAAGCAGATGAGCGGCAGTGACTAGCGATGATGTGGGAGCACGCATCAGCACTCATTGCTGGCCCGTGCACACTGGGCGGCTTTTGAGTTGAATGCAGCTCAAAAAGGTAAAACGGAGCTGCTTTCAGCTCACAATTGCCCAATGTATAATGGGCAATTGTGCATTTACAGTTCGCCTTACGAACTGTGAATGTAACAGATTTCCCAAAAAAAAAAAATGTGGACTTTAAAATGGAATGAAAAAACAAAACAAACAAAAAAACCCTACTTCTCTATCTACTCATGTCGTGCAGATGGCATCAGGACTGCTTACCTGTAAAGTAAAGCTTCACCTTTGTTGTTTGCTATAGAAAAGTAACCACTATTAGGGGAGAAATCCATTGCTCTGGGAAGATGAATCTTTCTTCTTTTACTTTGTATGGGGAAGTTCGAGAAAACAGTAAATGAGGGCATGTGAACCTGGGGAAACAATCTCAAGTTATTAGGAAATAGGGGGGTACAGGATTTCAATTTCTTTCTAGGATTGTTACAGAGGTTTGTTTCTAGGATTGTTTTACAAAGTGGGATCCCAGTCATTAACAGCCATTGTTTTCACTATTTCTGAGCGCTTGGACTTAAAATCACTCCATGCGAATTAAAAAAAACTAACAAGGCTGCTACTGGGCTATAGATAAATGGTCACATTATTGTGCAGAACATTGGGGAATGTAATAGGGTGAGAGAACCAGAAAGTGAGAGATTTTGTGAGTGTTTTGTAGTTTGTTTTTTAAAGCGGCAATCATGGCAAAAATCAATCTGGCTCGCAGAGCAAATGAGTACCTTATTAAAAAACAAAAATTAAAAACACTTACAAAATCTCACACACTACTACGCCCTCTCCATGTATTTATTCAGAGACACATTAGATGTTCCAGTCACTCTCTCACATCTTTGTAGCCAGGGCTCATGTTAGAAATATGGTTCTTTGTTAGCTCACATTATTCAAAGCTAGTGGGAATGACAAAAATACATCTAGAATTTACATCAAGCTTAAAGAAAGGAAATCTGTCGATGTGTACCAATTCACATTGTGAGTTCAGCAGTCTGTGGTGCGGTGTGTAAATGAGAAAACAGTACATTGTAAAGTATGTTTGGTACTCGTTTCCTAGAACGGTGCCCACTAAGCTATTTGATTAGTGGGGTATTCTGCGTAGGGAAATCGCATCGCATGGGCCATTGTAGTGCCGTGCGATGCGATATTTTTCATGTAATATTACGTATACAATAATATTATTGTAGGTCATAAAATTATGTTTTACGCACCCCCCACTATCCACACCACCCCGAAGCGTGGCGAGCCCCGCCAGGGGCACCGGTACGCGTCCTACTACTTTGTCATACCCCCACTATCCACGTTGGCGTGGTGTTGACTTTATATAGTGCGGCGACGCTTCGGGCTCGGTGGCTCGCTGCGCTAGCCACACTATATAACATCAACTCCACGCCGACGTGGATAGTGGGGGTATGAAAATGTCGGAGGACGTGTTCCGCTGCGCTAGCCACGCTTCGGGGTGGCGTGGATAGTGGGGTGGTGCGTAAAAACATCATACAATCATATCATTGTATAGCTAATGTAATGGCATCGTACACCCTATAAAAAAATCGCATGCAATTTTGCGGGAGGTGCGATGCGATCCCCCGGGGCACACAGACCGGTAAATAATGACATTAAAAAAATTGCATCGCATTGTACGGCACTAAAATGGCCCATGCAATGCGATGCGTTTTCCCTACGTTTGCGTACATAGAAAATCTGGGCACCGTTCTAGGAAACAAGTACCGTATGTTTTACTAGAAGGTCATGATAGTACGGAATAAGATTTCATCTTAGTGCCTCAATGAGAACTAAGTTTTCTGAATTTACTGTGTAGTCAAAATGAATAAAAGCATTTGCAGACAAAAATAAAAACAAAATACGCCCTCACCAGTTTGACAGCTTCATCTGTTGTGTGAGAGGCAATTGCGAGGATTTCGGTGTGTGAATTGAATACTTGTGAAGAAACAGCGGTCACCAGGTTCATTACAGATTTCAGTGGTTTAGGCTGTGTGTGTTGTAGGCAGTCATCAAAGCCATAAATATTCACAACTCCAGAGTTTGACCTGAAACACAGAGCCCAGGTAACTAGTCTGCAGAATAGTTGTGTGTTAGGAATATGCCCTCAGTTGTAAATCGATCACGAGTACAAAAGGTGAGCAGAAAAAAAAGTTGTAATTAGGTTCTAAATTTATGCATGGGAAACCAGAACAGACTTGGTTGCTCAAGAATAAAGAGTTCCCATCGTGAAGAAAAAGAACATGGCTTGGTATCTCCAAATATGCATAACTGAAGCCTCCCATGGGGCCAGATTCTCTAAGCTTTAAAAGTGATAAAATGTTGAGTGATAAACAGCCAGCCAATCAGCTCCTACTGCCATGTCACAGACTGTGTTTAAAAAAAATTAAGATAGGAGCTGATTGGATGGCTGTTTAACACTGAATATAAGGGGCCAGATTCTCTAAGCTTCAAAAGTGATAAAATGGAGAGTGATAAAGAGCAAATTATATATATATATATATATATATAACACACACACACACACACACACTAAAAAGGGGGGGGGGTTAGCTTTAGCATTTGACATGTACAGTATAGTAACAGTAATTTCACTAAAGATGCCAATCTAGGCAGTAAGTACTGTAGTAAGGAACAGAAGCTAGCAGCCTCTACCTTCAGTCAGACTGTATATACATGAAAGTTATCATATCCCCCCCCCCCCCCCCAGGAGAATACCCAGCTGAACCCAGGGTCAGTGCTAGTCCTCTTAGCTGCCCCTTTTCCATCTGAAGCAGTGCCACTTCCCTGTGAGTGTCCACATCCAAGCGGCTTACCGTTAGCAGAGATTGGGTTTAGTTGCTCTTTGCTAGCATCAGAAGTGCAGTGCTTGGCTGAGACACCATAGCCAACTAAAGGAGCAGCAGCCTCACTTGAAGTAAAGGTAGTTAGTAGCATCTTACAGGTCATCAATTAGTGGCATTACAGATGCAGGTTTTACAAGTGTATGGAGATGTGAGCACTACATAAATACATTACTATACACTTACCCACAAGATACATAACGGCCATCTTTCGATACAGCCAGAGAAGTACCCAATAAGCTGCCATCATCAACAAATCGGTTTAGGCATTGTCGACTTTTCACATCCCAAACATACACATCACCATCCTCTAATCGGAAACAATAAAAGCAATTCTCATTGTATTTTTAAATACAAAACACAGTCCAGTATCCAACTTAAAAAGTTAGATTCTTATGGGAGAGGGTATTAAATGTATTTACAATCATTTTGGTACTTGTTTCCTAGCACGGCGCCCCCGATTTTGATCGTATACAATTGCATCGCATGCAATATAGCGGCAAGCGATGTGATTTTTAATTGTACAAGCACCCTGATGGGTGCTTACAATGTTAAATGCACCCCCATTGTCAACGCCACCCCGACTGTCAACGCCAACCCGAAGCGTGGCGAGCCCCACGAGGGGACACGGATTACTTTACATGTATTCCGTGTCCGCTCGCCACACTATCCAAGATCAACTCCACGCCGACGTGGATAGTGGAGGTATGAAAAGGTCGGAGGACGCGTACCGCGGCCAATCACGGGCTCGCCACGCTTCGGGTTGGCGTTGAAAGTGGGCGTGGCGTTGACAATGGGGGTGCATTTAACATTGTAAGCACCCATCAGGGTGCTTGTACAATTAAAAAAATTGCATCGCATGCCATTTGCTGGCATGCAATTCTATGCGATATATCATTGTACAAGCACTTAATTTAATTTAACGGGAATATCGCATCGCATACCACTAAGTACGGTATGTGATGGGCTCCGTGCTAGGAAACAAGTACCATCATTTTCAATTTTGAAATGCACATAATGAGGAACTTTTTTATCTTCAGTTTTAAAATCAACACTGTGGCTTATATAAAAGGGTTAAAGACAGGTTCTCCAATGAAAATGAAAAACTATTTAGCAGATGGGCAGCTCCAACACGAAAATCTATCTATATGTAATATTCACTACAGACACCATGGTTACAATGACGACACAGGTTTTCGTGATTCGACAAACAACAAATGTTGTTCTGTCGATGGGTTGACAGTGTCCAGGTCAACACCATATTAACATAGAATTTGACGGCAGATAAGAACCACTTGGCCCATCTAGTCTGCCCCTTTTATAAACATGTTACCTCAAACCATATTTGATCCTTATTTTTTTGTAAGGATATCAATATGCCTATCCCAAGCATGTTTAAATTGCTGTACTCTACCACCTCTGATGGGAGGCTATTCCACTTATCTGCTACTCTTTCTGTGAAGTAATTCTTCCTCACATTTCCCCTGAATCTTCCTCCCTCTAGTTTCAGTGCATGTCCTCGTGTTCTGTTGCTCCTCTTCCTGTGAAGAATGTCTCCCACCTGTACCTTGTTAAAGCCCTTGATATATCTGAAAGTTTCTATCATGTCCCCCCTTTCCCTTCTCTGCTCTAAACTATACATATAAGATATTTTATTGTCGACGTGCACAAGGCCGGAAGCATGGCAAGTGAACGCTGTAAACCAGTTTAGAGTACATGTTAAAACCTACTATTTGGCTCCAAAAACATTAAAAACTCATGGCGACCCTTCATACATAACCCTCAAAGCGAGGGTTCTTGAAATCAAATAATAAAATCTGAATTCATGGCAGTGCTGGCACTTTGTAATTGCTGTTTAAATACATTACCAGAATTTGAAAAGATTTTACTGCTGTCTGGAGAAAACACAGTTCGGACAGATTGCCCATTCATCTTCATACTTCCAATCAGCTCCCTTGTCTGACCAAAAACACCAGAGAGTATAGAGTTACATTTGATATGGAATGCTTTCCAGCAGTGCTGTTACATTCAATAATTCTGTAAAGCCCTGTACACACACACATCCATTTGCTTTTGATTCGATGTAAAGGTGCGTACACATGTACAGATTTTCTGTCTGATCTATCTGGTGGGAACAAAAACCTGGAAATGTATGGGAGCAAATGACAATCAAAAATTTCCACCCAAATGCAGGAAAACAGAAAAAAATATATATGCTTTGATAAATCTGTTATATCAGAATGATTTAAACCATTTGTCTGACTGATCAATGTCTGTTTTCAAGTGTTTGGGAACAATTTTTTGATTGTCAGTTGCTCCCATACATTTCCAGGTTTTTGTTCCCACCAGATAGATCAGACAGAAAATCTGTACATGTGTACGCAGGGCTATTTTTCTGCAGGCTCCAGCAGGAACTGAGGCCCTTATTCTAGTTCACTCTGACAAAATATTTCTTAGATGGACAAAACCATGTGCACTGCAGGTGAGGCAGGTGTAAAACCCCACCCAAATCTAATTATCTCTGCACAAGTAACACCTGCCTCACCTGCAGTGCACATGGTTTTGTCAATCTAAGAAATATTTTGTCAGATAGAGTGAACTAGAATAAGGGCCTCAGTAAACTGCTGGAGCCTGCAGAAAAATAGCCCTGTGTGTACGCACCTTTAGATTCGGTTTTCTATTAGATCTTTCCATTCGATTTGGCTTTAGTTCTGTACTTTTGCATTAGATATTGAATTCAATATACATTCATGGTACATTGTACACATTCGATTTACTCGATCGAATTCGATATTTCCTTGGCTGCACAGTACATTTTTCTGTTCGATTTTGTGAAAACGGGAGCGCACATAGAAATCGAATGTAGATCGAAAGTGACACAAAAACCATTAGATTTCATTTAGGATTCGATTTTTCTTCTAGAAGCAAAATCGAATCGAAAAAAATCAGGAAAAAAATAAAATAAAAATCGATGCATGTGTACAGGGCTTCAGTCTGAGCTTGCAGTTATATCATTTTCTGCTATGGATAGTTTGAAACTAATGAGACTAGACCTACACTTAGCATGCAAATCTGCCAGCCTTTCATGCCCCAGCTTCCCTACCTATGACTGGCAACATGTAAAATACTAGTCATCTGCCCTGGATAACTACAGAACCATTATATAGCTGCTCCTTCCATGACCTTACCTTCATAGAAAGCAGATGTAGGTATCCCGCAGTCCCACTGAGGAGAAGGAATGACCCATCTGGAGATACTTCAAATTGCTTAATGTATTTTTCTTCCAAGCCTGAAAGTTAACAGATCCGCATGTGTTAGTTATAGGAAGTCAGGTTTGGCACAGAAAGTAAACAGAACAGTTTAGCACACTGTATATTGCTGCTGTTTGTATATGCTCATTATATCTAGCGTGTTAAAGTTAGAATGCTTTTATTAGATAAAGTTAAGGTCCATACACACTGTGCAATATTTCCCAGCGTGTATGGACAGCGATGATCGCATTCATCACTGCGGGGAAAGCCGCTCAGTGCATACACACTGAGCGACTTACCCCTGCCCGGCACGGATGTAGGGGGGAGGACATCTTTTACATAGCGCAGTGCTATGCAAAGCAGTCCTCAAAGCCGCTCATTTGCTGGTTAAACTAGCAGATGAATGGCTTTCCTGGCGATGATAAGGGAGCGTGCAGCAGCGCTCACCGCCAGTGCATACACACTGGGCGGCTTTGAGCTGAAAGCAGCTCAAACCTGCTGTTTTGAGCGACTTTCAGCTCAAAGTCGCCCAGTGTGTCTTTAGTCTTGTGCAGGCATAAGCAACCTGCGGCTCTCCGGCTGTTGTGAAATTACAAGTTCCAGCATGCCTTGCCAGTGTTTTGCTATAAGGGAATGCTAAAATGGTGGCATTGCATGCTGGGATGTGTAGTTTTACAACAGCTGGAGAGCCACCGGTTGCCCATGCCTGGTCTAGTGCATAATGTAATGTACTGCTGATTAAACATAGTTAATGAGATGGAAGCCTAAGCAACCATGTTTGAAATTGAAAGAAGGTAAAAGTATACCCTCTCACACACAGCCAGTGGCGGAATTTGTGAGTGGCTGGCTCAGGTGCAGAAAAGTAATTTGGTCCCCCCTCCTCCCCACCAGCCCAAGTTCACAATATGCCACAGAGCAGTGGGTGCAGCAGTGGGCCCCTTAGTTCTCAGGGGCCCCGATGCAATGCACATGCTGCACCACTGGTAGTTCGGGCTCTGCACACAACTGTATGGGTCTTCTGGGCACGTAATGTTCAAAGAAACAAACAAACATAACAGCATGGTGTTCTATAGCTCTAGAATGAATAAGCATGTGAAAGGTCACTCACCTCTAATTCTGGGAACAGTAATAATACTTCCACCCATCATGTCATATACATAAAAAAATTTATGCCGCAGTCCTGTGGCTATCACCTGTTCACCATCAGCGCTGAACTGCGCCCTAAAAACTGGAAATTTTTCCAAATGGATGCTTTGAATCTTTGGATTTAATTTGCCATCAACCTATGGGAATTAATAAAATGGTCAATCGTTTTTTCCCTTATTTGTTCTTGGAATATAAATTATATCTATGGCATCCAATCGACCATGGTCATTGACCGCAAGTAATTTTTTTCCAGGGGCTATCCAATTATCCCTGATGCCACCATCTTTATCACCCGTTAACCCCACTTATCAGGGATTATGCTTTGCGTGCCTCAGGCACAAACCATAATCCCCAATATGCACACTTATCCCTGAGCCCATGTATGTTTTCATGCAATTGCCGGGAAAAATGGCCTCTAAATGGATACCGAAATAATAACCATCATGTTATCATGTAGTTTTTAACAGACAAAAACTCATTGAAGCTAATTGGACATCCCCCATATCTGTTGGAAACCATAAAAGCAATCACAAATGAGTCCTTACTGTGGTACAGCAAGTGCAATATTATTAGGACTATAACAGGCTGCTTAACACCACAGAACAGACCTGAAACAGTGAGATTGAGCGGTCGAGCCCTGCAGTCATAATAACTTGTGCCAATGGGTGGAACTGAACTGTACTGAGTGGGGACGTACATGGCCTCTCTGAGTTGGCGTTCAAACATCTTTTCATCTGCAAAAACAAGATATTAAAAAAAAAGTTGGTTTTATTTTATCATTTCTTCTTCTCTTCAAATATGATATAAGCTGATGGACAGTTTTGATTGGTCTTGGTATTTTTACTTACAGGAGATATATATTTAAAATCCTAATTAGAAATGAATTATAACCTCACTAGGTCAAGGTGAAACTATGAAAAAGACAACTTTAGAGCACTGAATTTAACAATTTTACTTAAACCTTATATTCGGGCAGATGTATTAAGCCTGGTGAAGAAATAAAGTGGTGATAACGCACCAGCCAATCAGCTATGTTTGAAAAATGGTAGTTAGGAGTTGAATGGCTGGTGCGTTCTCACCTGAAGGTGCCCCCATACACAGTGCCTTTTTCCCGGTGCGATGCGCGCTCCCATGCACATCACATCAAGTCTGTGCAGCCTGTACTTTTTGTACTAGATCGCATTGTATCCAGTACAAAGAGCATGATGCTGTAGCACATTGTATGCTTTTTGTACTAGATACAATGCATTCGAGCACAAAAAGTACAGAGGTCATCGTTCCGTGTATGGGCACCTTTACAATTTCTCTCTTTAACAGGCTTAATACATCAGCCCCAAAGTCAGAGATGACAAAGGACGCAGCACGTCACTGCTAATGGAAACTTACCTCCAAAATACCACTTGGCAGGTAACTGGACTTTGCGAGAAAATTACCAGTTTTACTCAACAAGTTATCATCACTTTCTTCTTCACTATCGTCGTCCTCTGTCAAAAAAAGTCAATATTTACTGAGCATTACAGTGTGAACCTTAAAAATAGTCATAACAAGAGCTGCATATACAGCACTATATCATACATTGTAAGCAAAGAATTCAGGAAATCAGGAATGGAGAGTGATAAACAGCAGGTCAATCAGCTCCTGTGACATTTTTCAAACACAGTCTGTGACATGGCAGGTAGGAGCTGATTGGCTGGCTGTTTATCACTCTCCATTTTATCACTTTTGAGGCTCAGAGAATCTAGCCCAAGATCTGAACTAAAGCTTTAAAATACCAATATAACAGGCTACCACACTACCATATTAACTAAGAGAAAATATATTTAACCCTGCACTGCTCGGAGGGGGAGTCGCGC
This sequence comes from Crinia signifera, assembly GCF_055691185.1. Lineage (NCBI taxonomy): Eukaryota > Metazoa > Chordata > Amphibia > Anura > Myobatrachidae > Crinia > Crinia signifera. Next base: position 205,938,696 of record NC_139222.1, read on the forward strand.
GGATGGCGATAGAAGCCCATATAGGGATACCCTGCCAGGTGGACGGCTAATGGTACATAGGAAAATGCGGTAAAACCCCTGTTTTACCGCATTTTCCCTTTAGTACATCCCGCTAATAGTGAACTTTGAGTAGAGTAATGGAGTTAAATAAACCTCGTTGTGACTGTTTTTCTGAAATATGGGAGAAAGTTTTAAAGTGATTTTTTATGTATACTGGTAGGATAAAGTACCCTTTATATACATGCATGTAAGGAATCATATTCAAGTGTATGGGATAACATAAAGACCTGTTCATTATCCATTGCAATCCACATACCAATTGGGATATATACAGTATATAGCAGGGAGGGGGAACCATCGGCCCTCGAGCTGTTGTTGAACTACACATCCCAGGATGCCCTGCTAGTCTTCCTATTTGGCCATGCTAAAACTGTTGCAGGGCATGCTGGGATATGTAGTTCAACAGCTGGAGGGCAAAAGGTTCCCCATCCCTGGTATATAGTGACTCACTAATATATTATCGGCACCGGTTGCTTGCTTTTATTTTATGTTCAGTACCATATTACCCTATCCCCACTGGGCCTATTTTGGCACTTTTTGGGCTGGTCATATTCCAAGATCAGTGAGTATTTATGCAGTAGCATCATAGCTTCTAATAAACTACAAAAAAATAAAAAAAAACGCATACCAATTTGAGGCGCAAGATATTAACGTAAAAAGTAAATAAAAATAAAATGAGTTTAACAGAAACTTATGGGCAATTAAAAATTGGTATCTATGGGCCTTATTTAGAGATATGTAAGGTTCTAATACAGATCATTTGTGAGAGTGCAAATTAGAGGTGAACCCAACCTTTTACATTAAAAACCCTACCGATCTAAAAATAAATGGAGTTGAATAAAAGGTGCTAAGCCAGGTTCTAGGTGGCTAGGCCCTCATGGTATGTTGTGGCTGCTCCGTTTAGGTTGTATTGTTAAACCTTATTGTTCAGTATAAATGTTTTGTTTTTGATAGGAGAGGTGATAATAACTTACCTGTAATGTCATTTTTTTGTATGCAAAAGTAAATAAAAAAATAATGATAAAAAATAAAAAAACTTATGGACAAATAGATTCTAAACCAGGCCTGGCCAACCTGTGGCTATCCAGATGTTGTGAAACTACAAATGCCAGCATGCCTTGTCAAAGCTTTAGCATTCCCTTATAGCAAAACTGTGACAAGGCATGCTGGGACTTGTACAGTGCTGGGAGTCAGTCAAATCAGTCAAACTCATGCTTAGCACTAAGGGGTTAAAATACATGATAGCTAATAGATTAGGCTATTGTGCATATGTAATAGGGACAGAGATTGTAAGAGGCGCATTAAAATTTCGGAGACTGGCTGGCATAACCGGTCTCCGAAATCTTAGCGCCAACCATTTATAAGACAAACCCACATCTCCAGCAAACATGGACCATATTACATATGCCCACAAAATTATATATATTTTATTTAAACAAGTGTAGTGCTTTCTTGTGAAGGTGTTTCTACCAAGAGGTGGGACTTACTGTACAGGAGGTACTGTATATGTGCTGAAGAAGAACAATCAGGTGGACATTTTCCGGCTTACCATGTTTGGCGATTCTTTTCTTGGGATCTCTAGAAGCCCAAGACGGAACTCCCCCCATTGCTTTCTGGAATCTGCACCGATGAAAAACATTGCACAATTTAAATCAAATCAAGAAAAATACAAATTTTACTTGCTGAAAAACCAAAACACAAGTTGGTGAAAGGTTGAGAAGAAAATCAAAAAGTCCATTTTGAAAATGTTCATATTCCTATCAAATTATTTTCAGAAATTCCAATGGGGACACTAGAGCACTTGGGTATAGAGGTAAATACAGGATCTTTGGCTCTTTAATCTGCCCTACAATATACTAAAGGGTACCAGAGCTGCATTATTATTTTTAAAAAGCCTGAATGGCATAAGAAAAAAGGTACTTGTGTATTTTGGCGGCGCCCCCGATTTCCATTGCGCGATGTTTTAATCGCATCGCATGCCATGCGATGCGATTTTTGCCCCCTATACGATGAAAGATTGTATAAGCACCCTAAAGGGTGCTTTTAAGCACCGTAATGGGTGCTTACAATGTTAAATGCACCCCCACCCCCCCACCCCCCCCCCCTATAAACGTGAACCCGAAGCGTGGCGAGCGCAGCGAGCCCGCGAGGGGCGGTGCTTACAATGTTAAATGCACCCCCACACCACCCCCCACTATAAACGTGAACCCGAAGCGTGGCGAGCGCAGCAAGCCCGCGAGAGGCGGCAGTACGCGTCCTCCGACCTTTTCATACCCCCACTATCCACGTCGGCGTGTAGTTGAGAATAGAAAGTGTGGCGAGCCACCGTGCCCAAAGCGTGGCGAGCCCCGCGAGGGGACGCGGATACCTTCACAGGTATCTGAGTCCCCTCGCGGCCTTCACAGGTATCCGCGTCCACTCGCCACGCTTCGGGCTCGGTGGCTCGCTGCGTTCGCCACACTTTCTATTCTCAACTCCACGCCGACGTGGATAGTGGGGGTATAAAAAGGTCGGAGGACGCGTACCGCCGCCACTCGCGGGCTCGCTGCGCTCGCCACGCTTCGGGTTCACGTTTATAGTGGGGGGGGTGGCGGAGGGGTGCATTTAACATTGTAAGCACCCATTAGGTGCTTATACAATGTTTAATCGCATCGCATTGTATGGCATTGTATGCCATATACAATGTCATACAATTTTAAAATTGTATGGCATTGTACAATATCGCGTCGCATCGCATACCATCGTATGCCTTATGGTATGCGATGCGATGGGCGCCGCCAAACTACACAAGTACCAGAAAAAAAATAAGGTTCCACCACTAATGAGAATAAGAACCTTATCAAGAAACAGTTAAGAAAACAAACAAGTATATAAAAGAATGCAAGTATATAATCCCATTTTTGTTAATGTTATCAATGGTGGATACTGAAACATTAGGGATATGCCAATAGGTCAGTGCATAAAAGACTAAGTGGCCACCCACAAGAGTTGGTCAACCGTGGCTCCATGAAGCACAGGAACCATCCACCGATGTGATGGAACAAGTCATGAAATCTTTCAAAAACAGGCAGATCTGCCCAAAGTAAGAGCTGACCATTTACCAAAGTAATCCACCAAATGATGGTCTGTTTTGACACAGCTTTCAAAATAGGTCCTCTGAGCTACGATCGCTTCTTCTGGACAATTATCCTGGTCTAAAGCAGGGATCAATGGGGCAGATGTATTAAGCCTGGTGAAGAGATAAACTGGAGATAAAGTGGAAGGAGATAACGCACCAGCCAATCAGATCCCAACTGCCATATTTCAAACACAGCTGATTGGCTGGTGCGTTAACTCTTCCAAGTTATATCCACTTTATCGCCAGTTTATCTCTTCTCCAGGCTTAATACATCTGCCCCACTATGTTCTTATTAAGACAGAAGTCCATTACCAGTTTGGCAGAAAGGAAGGCTAAAGGCCCATACACACTTACTAACCTGGCTGGTTGGAATGAAAATCTGGACATTTTTTGGAACAAAATCACAATTAACCATTTCCTCCCAAAAGTTGGAAAATGGACAAAAGTAGTCATTAGCATAAATAGATCTAACCAATTTATCTGAATGACCATTTTCGTCTATTTTCCATGTTTAGGAGCGAATGGTCAATTGTCATTTGCTCCCAAAAATGTCCAGATTTTCATTCCAACCAGCCAGATTGGTAGGATAATCTTCTAGAGTTTATGCGCCTTTAGTCAGAACAACCACCAATTCTTTATGAAAGATGGGAAACGGAGACAAAAAAAAGCAAGGCCTGTAGCTTTAAAATGCTCACAGCTGTGGAAATAGCCAATGAAAATATAATCTTCCGGGTAAGTGACACTAACTCCACCAAATCAGAAAGAGGTTTCATCACATTGAGAGCAGAAAGTGCCATTTGGAGAAAAGTATGTAGACTGCACTATTCTCTGTGAGAAGGTCTAAACTTAATAATAAAACTGCTAATATCCTCTGTAAGAACCTAACTCAGGGGTAGCCAACTCCAGTCCTCAAGTGCTACCAACAGTTCACGTTTTCCAGCTCATCTCGCAGGTACACAGGTGCACTCATTACAGACTAACACATTCTAAAAGATTCACAGGTGAAGCTAAATACTTCACTTGTGATTCTGTGAGGAGACATGGAAAAAGTTAACTGTTGGTAGCTCTCGAGGACTGAAGTTGGCTACCCCTGACCTAACTGTTGCATTTGTGGGTGCACCACTGACACTAAAAATAAAGAAGAAAAACAGATTTATTTAAATAAAGCCACATGCCAAACAGAGACAGGAAAAAGGGGCTAGGTAAAGGAGCACTTTTAGAAAACTGGAGGTATAGAGGGTGATAAACTACACCTGCCCTACATGAAAGGGAAAAAATAGTGTTCGCAGCAATTGTTCTGAGATACTTGTAAATTATTTTCTGCCATTCTACCACCCTTAATGCAATAGGGTAAGAAATGTACTGAGTAAAAACCTTGTGCTGTCTTATCTTTCTGATATTAGAAATTTATGGAGGCGACAATTAATAAAAGAAAGATAATCTGAAAACTGATATTTATAATACACAATACAATGCTACTTGTTTAGTTTCAGGGCGGCCGATATATCGGGCGATGTGATTTTTTACCTGTTCATAACCCCCACTATCAACTATGCATGGAGATGATCTTGTATAGTGTGGCGAGCGCAGCGAGCCACCGAGCCCGAAGCATGGAGAGCCCCACGAGGGGACGCGGATTACTGCGCTCGCCACACTATATAAAATCAACTCCATGCGTAGTCGATGGTGGGGTTATGAAGAGGTAAAAAATTGCATCGGATCAGCCGATATCGCATCAGATATATCGGCCGCCGTGAAACTAAACAAGTACCTACACAATATATTACAACTATTATAACTCATCATATACAATATATTTATTTATCAGGATAAAGTATTTATTTATCAGGATAAAGTAAATTAGAACCAATAAGGACCTAATTCATTTGTCCCACACAGTGGCATACAGATTGGATCTGAAAACAGCGCCCCTCAAAAAAAAAAAAAAACCCTTATGTTGACCATTTCATATGTCAACCTTTTGTCATCCAACTATTGAATGTGACCCTTGACATTGTTGACCTATCATGATCTCCAATAGTCATGCACGTTCCATGTTTTTGTATGTTACAGCTCGCAGCTGTCACTACCAGTTAACACCCCAGAACGGTCACTACCTGTCAATCACTTTTGCAAATTAAAATCCTCATTTTCTGCAGGTTTGCAGCAGCACCTTAATGCATGCACAATGTGATCACAGCACATGCGAATTCTGGCAATATATGCTCCGTTCCATGGAACACCAGCTTTGAATCTGCCTCTGAATCAGGCCCCCAATAACTAGCTGGTTGCAGGACTGGAAAGCATTTATATGCAGTGAGGCTAGAGAACTGTGTGTGATCACGTACTCTTGCTGAAGTCGGACTTGGAGCTTCTCTTTGCTCAGCTTGGTCTCGGCTTTACTTTTCATCACATCTTTACGATAGCGATGGGTCATATCAATGCTGCAGACAAAACAAAAAGTTTAATAAAAATTAGCATTTTTTGCATTATATTGCAGTTAAACCTACATAAAAAGATCAAGAGACAGAAAAAGTTGCAACATTTAAATTACACTGGATCAAATCTCTGTTTACCTTTCTTCCACCTCATCTTCATCATCAACCCATGCTGGTTTCTTGCCTGGTGTAGTGGTATCCTTAACACTTTCATGGTCTGAGTCGCTATCTCCACTGGATTCACCCCTAGCCTAAAATACAATAATGGATGTAGTGGTTACTCAAGCACAACAAAACAATATTGGGAGAAAAGTGCTATATAAATATCATTATTATTATTATTATATAATCCTATAGATATTATTAACAGCAGTTTGTGCTCAGGACACATAGTAAAAGGACCTCTCTCCTGGGGAGCCTTCACGTAGACCAGGGATGGGGAACCTTTGGCCCTCAGCTGTTGTTGAACTACACATCCCAGCATGCCCTGCTAAACTGTTGCAAGGCATGCTGGATGTGTAGTATAACAGTTGAAGGTTCCCCATCCCTGACTGATGAGTTTATTTATTAATTTTGGCATAATGTGCTCCTGGGGTGAAGAATAATTCATTAGCCTGTTAATACGATGGTCAATGAGACTTGAGAGGTTATTTTGACATCACCCGAGCAATTCTGACGATGAAGCTTAAAGTAGTGCTTTTTTCTTTGAAAAATCCCACCTGGAATTGTCTTTTTAAAAACTGCGGATTCAAATTTATTGCTAAATTGACAAAATATCACAGCTGTCTGTAACATTCAGACTATTACATATGGGGGAGGGTATAGTTTATTGGGATCCAAGTATGCCTAGGGTTGGGTTAGGTCATACAGGGTGGGGGGGTTGGGGAGGTTTGCTTTGGGAAGTTTAATTTGATTTAACTCTATTTATGTTCTTTTATACATTTGACCAGACACTAGAGTGTTATATATTTCTTATTTTTTTCTAATTGACTATATATATTTAACAGACATTGCAGTAATTATCTATAATCTTGGCATTTCTATTGTTATTCTCTTAACATTTGGAGTGGGTTGGGTGACTCCAAATGGGGCCTTGGGACGCTCAATCTATGACCACTTCCTCGTACAGTGTTAATAGTCCTAATATTTTGCTGTCTCTCTTTCACTGGCTGTCTACCATGTCATTCTAGTTTTCTATATTTGTGTTAATTATGATACTTGCTACATGTGTCTGTGACTCCCTATGGGGCAGATGTATGAACGTTCGTTATGGGGGAGAAGGGGTATCAGCGCACATTATGTGCACTGATTCCGCTTCTCCCCCATGTATGAAGAAGCCGGGATATGGTAAAGGACAGGGGAGCCCCTGTCCATATCGACACTGCTATCTAAATGATAGCAGGCCGAATGTATGAATGGTCAGCATCGCTGCCCGATGCCCTGTCCCTGCTGTTAGCTCTAGGCTGCGCTGGGGATCTCGCGTGAGTAGCGAGATTCCACGCATGCTCATTCGAGCTGGCCGGGGGACAGGAGACAACGCATCAGTGTAAACTGATGAGGGGACATCGCCGGAGGGGGGAGTTAGAGTTCCCCCGTTTCGGCAGACAAGATGTTAATACATCTTGTCGATGTCCCTTCCTGCTTCGCCTCGCTAATGAGGCAAACAGGAAGTATTATAGCAGCGCGATAAGCGCCGCTATAATACATCTGCCCCTTTGTTTGTTTTGGGAGTGTGGTTATCTTTAAAAAAAAAAAAACTCAATAAAAATTACCTAATTAAATTTTTTTTTTTTAAAAAGAGGTGATTTTGCTCATAGCAACCAATCAGATTCTGCATATCATTTTCTAGGATGCAATAGAGAAATGAAACAGAATTTGATTGCTTGCTATGAGCATCTTTTTTCATTTAAAGAAGTTTTAGTAAATTTACCCCAGAGAGTATACTATGTATCCACCTTTTGTAGATAAAACAAAGCATGGTTAAAAAAATAGGTACACTGCCATTTTGCCGCTAACATTCACTTTGTCTAGTGACAACAAATTCCTACTGTTTCAGTGATCGCAAATAAACGCTATACCATGTATTTTACCCTAAATTGCAGCCTGGGGACTCATATTTACAAAATAAGTGGGTAATCACCGGGACTTTGTTCAATTCTTCCTTAACAAGGATACTCGAATCGTTATGTAAATATTTACCTATTGGTGCTGATTTGGTCATAAAACTGATTCTCCCCAATATACTTGAATACTAGCTGGAATCATTCTTACTCATCATTTTTAATATTGAATATTTTTTAATTATTTTTTCATGTTTAGCTCATGAGAATTCTCATATGAAATGTATATTGTGTGATATTTTATTCATTAAATTCTTTTAGATAATTTGAAATAAATTATTTTCCGTAAAAACCCAGTGCTGTATCTTAGATTTTTTTCTCGTTTCTGAATTATTTGAGAGTCTTAAGGCCGTGAAATCGTCCCAAATCGCATATGGAGATATCCCCTCCGACCCGATGCGCGGCCCCATGCGCATCGGATCGGAGTCGGGAGGTCAGACGGGCTGCACATAAGATTTGTTAAATTTGCTGCCCGGAGCCGTGCTCCCCCGCAACGGGGGACCTACCAGAGCCGGGCGGAGGGATCAGGCGCAGGGAGCCGGGCAGAGGAGGAAGCCGCTGCCATCAGCGGGAGCAGCACAGAGTACCAGGGAGCCGTTCAGGAGAAGACGCTGCAGCAGCAGCGCGAGTGGCGGGAGCAGCAAAGCACTTCCAAAAAAAAAAAAAAGCCCATACAAACGCATAGGAATCCATTGATTGTCTGAGACCTCTCTCAGCCAATCGCTCATTGGCTGAGAGAGGTCTTAGCCAATCAATGGCTTCCTATGCGTTTGTATGGGCTTTTTCTTTTTTTGGAAGTGCTCTGCTGCTCCCGCCACTCGCGCTGCGCTGCAGCGTCTTCTCCTGCCCGGCTCCCTGGTACTCTGCGCCGCCCCCCCTGCTCCCTGCCCAGTGGCTTTTTGCCCGGCTCCCTGCACCCACCCCCCCCCCCCCCCAAATAAAAAACAGTTCAGTAGGACCCAGACTTTACAAAGTAAGGGGTCCCTGGGAACCACACATTTTTTCACTGAACGCGATCACTGCTGTCTACTCCCAGAATTGCGCTCCAAACCAAGGGGTGTACAGATATATTTGTTCCTACTCAATATAATTAAAGTTTAATGCAGATATTATTTTAAATATTAGTTAAACAATATCTCCACCTTTAATGCATATAAAATCATGCACAGAAACATATAGAGTACACCACCAAATTGACCTCAAAGATTACCTTTGAATCACCAAGAAGCCTTTCCACAAATTCATCCTCACCACCAAAAACCAAATCCTCCAAAAATTTCTCCATATCTGGTTTGTCAGCTATGGTCTTTAAGTTCTTAGCTCTAAGCTCCTCTTCTTTGTTACTGTCATTTTGCTTTGATTTGCCACGTTGCCTCTTTCTGTGACCAGAGTCTTGAGCTTTACTGCTCTCTTCTACAGCTGACAGCATCTTACTTCTGAAAGAAAAGCATGAGATTAAACTGAAGCACAGAAACTGCCAGTCAGAAGTAGATTTCCCCCTAGAATTAACAGCACTAGCTATAAATCAAAAACATTAAAATCTCCAAACAAAGCTATAACCATAATTAATTTAATATAACTGTTTGTACATTTATGCTGAGTTTATTACAGTTTTTATTGATGTTTCACAAGAAGAGCAAATAGCAAAATGTAAGGGGTTAATTACTGTGCAAGGAATCATTGAGTGTTTTATATTTATTACTGAGACCACTGGTAGTCTTAGGGCGGTATTCAATGAGAATACCTGCGAGGTGCAGCGAATCCTTTTTTGGATTTGCTGCACATTCGCCACGTTCCGGAGCCTCGCAGGCTCCGGTATTCAACGAGTCAGGGGCAGCGAGCCCCTGACCGGCGAATAAGAGCTCCTGCGGCGAATGCCGCAGGGAGCCTGAGGACGGTGGCAGGCAGAGAGATGGAAGTCTCTCTGCCTGCCCCAGAACGTTTGTGGGGGGGAGGTGGGCTCCCCGGGTGCCAGGCAGCACAGGCTGCCCCCCGGGGGTGCCAGCAGGGGACCGTATATTCACTACACCCGATCGTAACGATCGGGTGCAGTGAATATATGAATATGTAATGAGCGGCTCGGCTCCGGCGCCCCCTGCTGGCTGCTGTGTAAAAAAAAAAAAAAAAAAAAATTTAAATTAAATATATATTCATGTGCTTACAGCACATGAATAAAAGTAGCATGCCCCTCAGAATAAAATTCCTGATTTTTTGACACCAAATGTAAAAAACAAAACACTTTATTTTAAAAGTTCACATTCCACTTCTCCATAAAAAGATAGCGATTGCTACTCGGTGAATCATGGCGAAAAAACCTTCAAATGTATTCGCCATGTGGTCATTGAATAGGGTGATTCACCGTTTTAGTAAAAAATTCGCCAAACAGCACAAATTCGCCATAAAAACATGGCGAATCAGGCTCATTGAATACCGCCCTTAGTGCGGACATTAAGCTTGGTGTACGCTGAGCTATGCTGTCCGATCGGGCTGATATATCACCTACAGACCTAATGGCTGAGCTGCTAATTTGCAGAGCCCTGCAAACAGGCAATCATAGCAATCCATATGCGAGTCGCTCACCACCAAATAATTTTTCCAGTGCATGCAGTCTGTATCGCACCTGCCAAGTAAGTCATGGGCTATGCAAAAACAGGCTGATCGGGGCTGGAGCTGATGCCACAGGACTTCCTTTCAAACAACTCGACAGGTCTTAAGGGCCCTACATATGCAGAGATGTGTGCCAGAGATACATAACAGGAGATTCAGCACAAGAGATTTCACTCGTGTGGCTCATTTCAGACAATGAGCCACATACAGAGAGATTTGTGATAGAGATTCAAATTGGGAGATTCAGCACGGGAGATTTCAAATCTGTCACGACTGTCACAGCCGCACATGCCATCAAACTGCACTGTGTGTGTGTATATATATATATATATATATATATATATATATATATATATATATATATATATATATATATATATATATATATATATATATATATATATATATATATATATATATATATATATATATATATATATAATGAAACAATAGTTGGTGGTAGTGTCCCCCATAAAAAGTTTTAATCGTTGGTGGTATAGTGTGGCATCCCCCTCTCCCCTTGGTGGCACAGTGTAAAAGAATGTAGTATATACTTACCAACTCCGGTGTCTTCCAGCGTCGCGTCCTCTCACTGCAGCTTCCATCTGACTGCAGAGGGCGGGCGCGGCACCCGGCAGGTCCAGGAAGCGTCTCTTCAGCTGGGCTCCGGCGGCGAGGCTTCCAGGCGTCGGCAGCGGGGCTTCCAGGTCGTCGGCAGCGGGGCTTCCAGGTCGTCGGCAGCGGGGCTTCCAGGTCGTCGGCAGCCGGGCTTCCAGGTCGTCGGCAGCCGGGCTTCCAGGTCGTCGGCAGCCGGGCTTCCAGGTCGTCGGCAGCCGGGCTTCCAGGTCGTCGGCAGCCGGGCTTCCAGGTCGTCGGCAGCCGGGCTTCCAGGTCGTCGGCAGCCGGGCTTCCAGGTCGTCGGCAGCCGGGCTTCCAGGTCGTCGGCAGCCGGGCTTCCAGGTCGTCGGCAGCCGGGCTTCCAGGTCGTCGGCAGCCGGGCTTCCAGGTCGTCGGCAGCCGGGCTTCCAGGTCGTCGGCAGCCGGGCTTCCAGGTCGTCGGCAGCCGGGCTTCCAGGTCGTCGGCAGCCGGGCTTCCAGGTCGTCGGCAGCCGGGCTTCCAGGTCGTCGGCAGCCGGGCTTCCAGGTCGTCGGCAGCCGGGCTTCCAGGTCGTCGGCAGCCGGGCTTCCAGGTCGTCGGCAGCCGGGCTTCCAGGTCGTCGGCAGCCGGGCTTCCAGGTCGGCGGCAGCCGGGCTTCCAGGTCGGCGGCAGCCGGGCTTCCAGGTCGGCGGCAGCGGGGCTTCCAGGTCGGCGGCAGCGGGGCTTCCAGGTCGGCGGCAGCGGGGCTTCCAGGTCGGCGGCAGCGGGGCTTCCAGGTCGGCGGCAGCGGGGCTTCCAGGTCGGCGGCAGCGGGGCTTCCAGGTCGGCGGCAGCGGGGCTTCCAGGTCGGCGGCAGTGGGTCTTCATCTGGGCGGCGTGCTCCGGCATGACAGTCGCTCAGATGGCCCTGCTCATCCCCGCGCCACACATGCGGGAGATGAGCAGGAGCTTCTGAGCGACTGTTATGAATTGACTGACCGGGCCATTCTGAATCTTGTTCAGATTCAGAACGGCGGGGGCGCGCATGTAAATCGCTGTGTGGGCTATATACACAGCGATTTACATGCATTTTCAGGCATTTTCTGAGCAATTTAGTAAAATCGCTCAGAAAATGCCTGAAAATTGTGCTGTGTGTGGGTGCCTTTAATTTTCCCTGACAATCCCCAAAAATGGCCGGTTACCACCCCTAAATGCTGGCTTTGCGAATGCCTACAATAGGCATGTGCAGTCGTTTGATTATCGCCCAGTCTGCGAGTTTGCAGCCATGCGATCAGGTCTGAATTATTCCAATTGCTCAGTGTGTATATGCAATACGCGTGCTCCTGCGGTTGCATGCAATGATATCAGGTTTGGGCCCAAATGTATCAAGCTTCGAAAGTGATAAAATTGAGAGTGATAAACAACCAGCCAATCAGCTCCTACCTGTCATGTCACAGGCTTGGTTTGAAAAATAACAGGTAGGAGCTGATTGGCTGGCTGTTAATCACTCTGCACTTTATCACTTTTTGAAGCTTGATACATCTGATCCATAATGTGTTGCACAACAATTTGATGATATCGCGAACGTTCTGATGTCGGAACAAATACATGTCACTAAAGTAAGTACCCAGCTTTAGTCTAAAGCTGGCCATACACTGCTGCAATGTATTGCAGCAGTGTATGGCCATCTGGTCCCCACTAGCTGCCAGGAAGGGATCGCATGCGGTCCTTTCACATGCAATGTATCGCATGTGATCCCTGTTCCCCATTGCTGGGAGGGAGACCAGGCATCGGACCAAATGTCATTTCATACACGTCGGAAATGGGTGAAATAGGCCCAACTTGTTGTAGTGTATGGGGGGGCTTTTAGACCGGGTACACATTTAAATGACCCGCAAACTAGCCAATGGTTGGGATGAATTTCCTTCATCCCGGACTGCACAAGACTGCCAGTATACACTGCATGATGTAATGAATGACAGAATCATACCTTGTTCCTTACACTGTACAGCTGCAGACACAATCTTGTTTGACTAACTGCACAGCATTTGTCAATTAAACCATATTGTATATATCATATCACACCTGCACGATATCAGCATGATTTGTCATACTAGAAAGACGAATTGAGGATATTGTGCATACCTAAGGGCTGTTTCACACAGTACGGTTCCTGCCGCACGGTGAAATCCCGTACGGCCAGGGAGCCGTGCCGCACTCAGCAGTTGTGAATGGACACTATTGTGTCCATTCACACGGGACGGCCACGGCCCGGCCGCACGGCTGCAGCCGGATCCCCCCACTGGAAGGGACGGCTGCCGGGCTGTGGCCATCCCTGCCATTATAAAATTCTGAGTGCGGCGCGGCTCCCTGACCGTACGGGATTTCACCGTGCGGCAGGAACCGTACTGTGTGAAACAGCCCTTACTGCGTGCTCCTGTGGGTTGCACACAATATTTTCTGGCTGGTCTTGCTGCAAGGCCCATCAGAAAATATTGTGTGAGATGTGGTACAGTTTAATGAAGAATGAAAAAAGGTATCGTATCAGCGTTCATTAAATTGCACAGTGCGAATGGGCAATCTGGCATGATCTTTGGGATGAAGGAAATTCGTCCACACCATAGGTGTGTACATGACCAGGTGTCATTTCAATGCCTGGGGCACAAAGGGGTCGTGCAATATGTGATGGAAGACTTCTGGGCAATGTTAGCCCTACATCACATTTAATTGAATTTCCACAAAGTACAGTTTTTCTATCAGAGTTAATAAAACCAATCGTAGATGTCCTGCTTTCTCATACTTACTACCTCTTATTTATTTTTATTTTTTATTCTTTAGAGCTGGGGCAGCCAACCCTAGTCCTCGAGAGCTACCAACAGTGCATGTTTTGCAGGTCTCCTCACAGAATCACAAGTGAGCTAATAAGCTCCATCTGTGTATCTTTTAAAATGTGTCAGTGATGAATGAGTGCAGCTGTGCAGCAGCTAGGTTGTCTGGAAAATGTGAACTGTTGGTAGCTCTCGAGGGCTAGGGTTGGCTACCACTGCTTTAGAGTATAACAAGTGAAGAAGCAGGAAGTCAGCCATACACGCTGCTTTGTGGGCGTGCTTTCCGTGCTGTACTAGTACAGATCACATTGCATGTGCATCTGTTGTGCATGCAATGCGATAAAACAGATACATGCAAGCACATACTTTTTGTACTTAGGTTTCATCACATTGCATCGCACTGCATGCACAACAGATGCACATGCAATGCAATGCAATGTGATCCGTGCTAGTACAGCACGAAAAGCACGCCCACAAAGCAGCGTGTATGGGCTGCTTAAGACTGGGCCAGATGTATCAAGCTTCAAACAGTGATAAAATGGAGTAATAAATGGCCTGCCAATCAGCTCCTACCTGCCATGTTACAGGCTGGGTTTGCAAAAAGACATGTAGGAGCTGATTGGCTGGCTGTTTATCACTCTCCACTTTATTACTTTTTGAAGCTTGATAAATCTGGCTCACTGTTCGGGAAAAAAGGCACCTACAGGCCTCCACAATGTTTGTTATCGGTTAATATTGGGACCCTGGCCAGGCAGGCAGCCTCATTAAGCAGATCACAGCACCCTTTCCCATGGCCAAACTCCTAGGGCTGAAACATATTAAGGACTTGCAATACTGTTAAGCAAAAAAGGAATTAGACAAGTGACAGCATCCCAAAGACACTACGGAAATGTTAGCCATTGCCTAGAACTTCTAATCTCAGACTGGGAGCAGTTCCCCCTCGATCCAGACCTCACCACCCACAGTAATTTCCTCAGCACGTTTATGGCAGTTACGAACGATCGTGCTTATAATATAACCCAATTATAGCACGTGAAACACACATGATCGCAGCACTTACGGTAGTGTCTAGATCCCATGCAGTTTAGGTAATTTTCCCATCATGCCCTGGGTCCACGTATACCTGGAGGGGGAATATAAATCTGTGGCGAGCGAAGCGAGCCACCGTGCCCGAAGCGTGCGAGCGTAGCGAGCCCGCGAGGGTACAATGCTGCAAAAATAAAACAAAATAAACGACACCTACATGAATTACACATAAATTTCAAAACGTTGTGAGGGCATCTAACAACTTCCGCCCTCACTGAACGTCACTTCCTGTAAGCTATACTGCATGGGAACTAGTCTCTACCCAGCACTTACCTATGTACACACACGTGGAACTTCCTGAGACTGGGAGTCCCGCCCTCCCCGAACACACAACACCAATCCCCACTCCAGAGTTCGGACACGCTCCTCCCATACGGCGGGTGAGAGATGAAGCAAATCACCCACTGCTACCTGTCTCTAGTACTATAGAGCTCCGCCCGTCTCGACCGCTACTAACTACAGTAGTAGAGCGCAGTTTCCGCCGGAAGTGGGTGTGTTTCTGAGGGGAGGGGGCAGCGTTCGCCTATGAGAGGCAGCCGAGCGCGCAGGCGCGGTAGGAAAGAGCTGCTGGTTTTGTTGATGTTGTGCAGGAGTTCATTGTTGTCATAGCTGAGGTAAGATCACGTTTGTGTCCGGAGTCACAGCGCTGGGAGCTCACACACGGGGTCTCCATGAAGGTCTGATGGAAAAGACCAAGGAGCTGGTAAGTAGTGCAGGAGCCAGGCTTAGCTCCTTTTGTTGTCATTTCTGTTCTGCACCGAGGCCTGGCTGTCTCCTGCTCACTACATCCATGCCTGCCTGCTCCATTCACTAATATGTGTCCTAATCCCTTCCTCCAGGCATTCTGTGCAGTGTTACCCTGTAGTGTGCACTCACATGATGTAATCCAATGTGTGCTGGTAATGCATTGTGTATGTGCTTGGCATGCAATTACTGTGGCAGTCAGTGACCGAACAGCTTACCTTTCCATGTGTTACTATTGCACAATTAATGTTTGGCACATGCATGTTTCTGCTGCACTAAAGCCTGACTGCCTTGCTTCCTACACCCCTGCAAGTCTGCATAATTTCTTCTGCTCTTATCAGAGTGGTGCATGCTGTGCAGTGTCACCCTGTAGTGTACACTAATGTGATGTCACCAAATGTGTGAGACTATGTGCAGACACTGCCCTAGGCATATGTAATTGCTATGGCGGTCAGTGGCTGAACAGTTTACCTTACCATGTGTTACTATTGCGCTCTTCATGCGATGTCTGCTTTATGCACTGTAACAGTAGCTCTTGGTTTGTAAACTTGCACAGATGAGCTTTGACATGTATGTGCTCAGTCTCTCAGGGACAATGGGGCAGATGTATCCCCTTCCTCTTGCTTTATGTCCATGCATTACCTTTCATATCATGTAGTCTGCCCAGGAATACATCTGAAGTTAATATTACGTAGTATATTTGAATCATTTGTATGTTAAGCATATTTTAATTGTCTGACTGTAAAAGGACACATGGGGTGACATTTAATATGATGAGAGAATCAGAAAGAGAGAGATTTGGTAAGAAATCTCCAGGTTTTTTTGTTTTTTGTTTTTTTTAAAGTGGCAATCATTTACACTGCAAAACAAGTTTGACTTTGAATTGTGAATGATTGACGCTTTTAAAAAAAACTGGATATTTCTTACCAAATCTCTCATCCTTTTAAATTTCCTCCCTGGTGCAGTTGTTACCCAATTTACTTGACCAGTGCATGCTGGAAGGATTATGTTTTTAGTTGATAAACAATCTGCCTTTAGTTAAACATTTTATAATGGACCTTTCTTTTCTAATTACAATATGTATTTAATTGCTACACATGTTTAAACCCTACCCATGCATTGTCAGATATTTCATTGTATGAAATTGACATGATTCTAGATATGTTGCAGTATTTTAATTCTAATAGTCTGCTGATTTCTAGTTTGCTCTAGGTCTTAGAAAAAACTATTCCATGTCTCTTGAAGTCTTTTTAATTTTATTATCTTAGGATTGACTGACTTAAAAAAACAACTGTATGGTTAGTAGTGTCAGTTTTCCTAATTGTGAGCTGCAGACTTCTTATGTCTCCTGGCAGGCTGACCATTCAAGTTCTGTGCGGAAAAGACGGGACTCATTCGGAATGTTTGACGGGTATGATACTTGCAGTGAGGACAGCAGCAGTAGCTCCAGCTCTGATGAGAGTGAAGAGGAAGTTGCCCCTTTACAATCCAGTCTCCCCATTATTAAAAACAATGGGCAAGTGTATACTTACCCAGATGGGAAATCTGGCATGGGTGAGTCTTCTTTTACATGCTGTTCTAGAAGGGGGGAAAAATTAACAATTACACATTATATTGTCCTAGAACAGTGGTTCCCAACCTGGGGTACTAGTACCCCTGGGGGTACTCTGAAGACCAGTTGGGGGTACTTGGAAATAATATTGCTAATAGCGGAAGAAGAAAAAGTCTCCCAATGGCAAAAGAAGTCTACCATTGCCATGGAAACAAGCCACGTTGTGTCATTTCCAGTTCCATCTGCAGCGTCATCGGTGTCTCCTCGTGCTTTTGCCCAACCAGCAATTCACTGTGAGCTTCCTGTGAACATCTGCCCCGCACTGACATGGGTGGAAGAAGCATTAATCCTACAGGCGTTATCGGGAACTCTGGAGACAATACACAGCCAGCGGCCAGACAAAGACGGACCTGATTCCTGACCATATACTAGTCTACGGCTACCTCCACGCATACTGCTCACTTCCACTCAGAACTACTGTGGAAATTTCAAATTGAGAGGAGGGGTACTTATAATGAAAAGCCTATTCAAGGGGTACGGGAGAGAAAAAAGGTTGGGAACCACTGTCCTTGAAGAAACTTTCATAGTGTGTGTATGTGTGAGACACTATCTTTTTTTGATCCTTTTGTATTTATTTTAATCCTTGGTGCCTCAGTTTAGCATTCTGATGAAGCTCTTTCTTCTCTTCTAGCTACATGTGAAATGTGTGGAATGGTTGGAGTGAGAGATGCTTTTTACTCTAAAACAAAGCGATTCTGTAGTGTTTCTTGCTCTCGAAGTTATTCCTCAAATTCTAAAAAGGCAAGCATCATGGCAAGACTACAGGTAGTAAGTTAAAACCTTTTACATTTTTCATATTCACATGATTTAAGAACCATTGGACTGTTAAATTCAGTGTTTTGTTTCTTTGAAAGGTATGTTCTGTTATGTGGTAATGGTGTGCAGGATCCTCCAATAATTGCTTTTGCGTATGTAGGTACAGATGCAGTAAGATTGGAAATATCGGCCTCAGTATAAAAAGATTAAACTTCAAAACTCTGCCAATGCTTTTCTGTTTCTATTTATTGCTTAAGTTAACTGTTGACTTTAAAATGTTAAATCCTGAGCTTTACATACATAATAAATACATACATTTTTGTCCTTCAGGGAAGACCTCCCTCTAAGAAAGCCAAGGTTCTCCAGAAACAGCCATTAGTTGCAAAGCTAGCCGCTTATGCACAGTATCAAGCTACCTTAAAGAGCCAGTCCCTAAGTAAAACCGGTAAGGATCATTTTTTTATTTGCCCCTCCTTTCTGACCCAGTGGGCTCAGAGTTAACTTTTTTCTTTTTTTCCTTCTTCTAGCTATTACAGCAGAGGGATTTAAATGGGGCAACTACATCACTAGCAATAACCAGGTGGCTGCTCCAGTCTCTTGCTTTAAACATGTAAGTATTTTCCTGTACTTTCTAGTGACTTTTACTCTTGGGGTAAGTGTTACACCATTTAATAGACTTGCGTATACTAGGAATTTTGTTTTCGGTTTGCTGTGCAGCAGGCAGGTGGGTAACAAGTATACTGCATACAGTATAAGCAATATAAACAGGTGGGGGAACATGTACAGGCATATAGCAAGTTATTCTGAGGGGACACCGTGTTAGATTATGTGCAAAGGGTTATGGGGCGACTAGACAGTGAGGGGTTCATGTGTCAACAGGTGATCCGCTTGAGGAAATAAAGTTTTTGGGCTTCTGGTGGGAATAGCCCTGTAGCGTCTGCCTGATGGCAGCAGGTTAAACAAGCCATGGCCAGGATGTAGTTGGTCCTTGACTATCTTCGTTGCCCGCTTTTTCTCCTTCATCCTCTGGGGACACTGAAGTACTACGCTGGGGATAGTGTGGTGTTATGGAGGAGTTGGCACTTTAAGAACTTGAAGTGTGGTGTGGCTCCTCCCCCTCTATCCCCCCCTCAGACTCCAATCTTAGTTTAGTGCCCGGATGAGTAGGATCCCTGGGCAAGAGGCTCCCGCAGGGGTCTCTAGTTGTCCGTTTTTTTATTTTTATATTGAAGTGTGCAGGCAGCCTGAATGTTAGACTGGCTGCCTGCAGAGTGTACAGCTCTCCGGGAGGTCAGAGCGGCACTGCGTGCGGTGCACGCTGCTGACCTCAGCCGCCTGCATATTAGGTGTGGGGGAGCAGCCACAGCCGCTTGCGGCGTGTGTTACTGCTCCGTTGGCTGTGTCACCCGCCGGAGAGAGCAGGACAGGGGCGCTGTGCGCCGGGTGACTGCTGGACCAGAGTCGCGCGCTGGTCCAGCTGAGGGGCAGACTATGTTTCAGCGCCGCTGTCCTCAGCGCGAGCTGGGACGGAGGAGGAGGAGGCGTGTCATGGGCGTCTCCTCCAGCATAAAAATCCTCAGCGCGGCAAACGCTGCCTCTCTGCCCACGCTGCCTTCCTCTGTTTGTTGTGCCTCATCAGAGCCCTTCTGCTTCAGGACAGCAAAGCGTTTCATCCCAGACTGGACAGACTGTGTCACTGCGCTGGGTGAGTGAAGGGGTTCTCCTTAGGAGTCCCCGCTTGGAGTGTTCAGGTGGGCCTAATTCGGGGAAGGTGAGCTCCTCTCCCCCTATTGTATTTTCTCCTTTTGCCTGCTGGGTTTACACTGCTATCTGTGTGGGTGTGTTAGAGTGTGTTGAGTGGGAAGTGTTGTACTGTCTTACATTATGGCATCAAAAGCTTCTTCCTCTAAGGCTTCTCAGAAGCTGTTCACTTGCACTCAGTGTAACCAGCAATTTACACAGCATGTGAAAGGTGTGTCACTGTGTAAGGATTGCTATAAAGGAGGGGCTGTTCAACAGCCAGCTGCTCTCTTTAATGCTGAAGGGGTTACAAGTGTGTTAGCTACCTTAGCTTCTGAGCTGGCAGCGTCCCGTAGGGACAGGGAGATTTTACACTCTCATTTGTCTACTATGTCTTCTGCTGAGCCTTCATGGGCCAGAGAGTTGATTAGGTCAGTGGATTCGCTGGTACAATCCACCGTTATGCCTACACAGTCCAGCGTCCCCCTTCCACCTAAGAAAAGGGGTGCCCCTTTGGTTTTGAGGATTGATACTTCAGATGAGGAAGAGGTTAACCCTCTAGAGGAGGGGGAGTGTCAGGCGCTGGATGATACCTTTGCTCCTGTGGATGAGGAGCAGGGTGTTCAGGATGAAGCTCAAGGTTTAGAGGCCTTGATTCAGGCTATTAAGGTGACCCTTAATGTGGCTGAGCAAGAATCACCTGCTCCAGTTTCTATTTTTGGCCGTCCAGTGAAGGCTGCGGTAACTTTTCCTGAGTCCATAGAGTTGGAGAAGCCTCTGTTGGACATTTGGAAAGCACCTGAGAAAAAGTTTCAGTTGTCCAGGCGCTTTAAGGCGTCTTATCCATTTGCGCCTGAAGCCAGGGCGAAATGGAAGAACCCGCCGTTAGCGGACGCTTCTGTCTCTAAGCTTTCAAAAAAGGCAGCTCTCCCCATTCCGGGAGCGGTGGCCCTGAAGGAGGCTCCAGATAGGCGTTTGGAGGCGGGGCTTAAGCATATCTTTTCAACGGCAGGTGTCTCTTTGCGTCCTATTTTTGTTATCTCCTGGGTCAGCAGGGCCATGGAGAAATGGGCAGAGGAATTGTCCAAGGGTTTGGAGGAGCAGAGGCCTCCTGAGGAGTTAGCTCAGTTGGCTGATCAAATGCGGGAATCCGCGGCGTACATTGGAGAGGCTGCCAGGGATTCGGCTGCGCTGGTGGCGAGAATTTCGGCTCTGTCAATTACAGCCAGACGGTCCTTGTGGCTTAAGTCTTGGCAGGCGGAGGCGGATATAAAAAAAGCAGTGGAAGCTCTTCCCTTTACGGGGGATGTTCTTTTTGGCCCAGAGCTGGATAGGTTAATTGCTCAGGCGACAGGGGGGAAATCTACCTTCCTCCCTTCCTCAGCGCCTCCTCCTAAAAAACCTTACCAGGGACCGGCTTTTCGCTCCTTTCGAGGTGCCCCGAAATTTAGGGGTAAATCTAGAGGTTCCTTTACCTCGTCCCGTGGTAGGGGTAGAGGCTTTGGCGCCGCCACCTCCTCCGCTAACCCTGGCTCCCGGCGTGCAGACGCCAAGCAGCCAGAAAAGCCCGCGGCATGACGCCCTTCCCTCCTACCTGGGGGATCCCAGAGTAGGAGCGCGGCTTCTGGATTTCCGGCAGGCCTGGGAAGAATCCTGCAAGGACAAGTGGGTTCTCTCAGTGGTGTCTCGGGGATACAAACTAGAGTTTGCCGGTTCTCCTCCTCAACAGTTTTTCACGATGGGTCTTCCGCATGCGGAAAAAGACGCTCAGTTACTACTCCAAGCAGTTCAGCGGTTGTTATCAGCCGGCGTGGTAATGCCCGTCCCGACCGATCAACGCAAGGAAGGGTTTTATTCCCCTCTGTTCCTGGTTCCAAAACCAGATGGGTCGGTAAGGCCGATCTTAAATCTAAAAAAGTTGAACGAGTATATTATGTACCACAGGTTCAAAATGGAGTCGCTGCGCTCGGTGGTGGCAGGTCTGGAACCGGGGGAATATTTGGCATCCTTGGACATCAAGGATGCCTATCTGCATATTCCCATTTACGACTTACACCAGAGGTTCCTTCGGTTCGCAATCAAAGACCAGCATTTTCAATTTCGGGCTCTGCCCTTTGGCCTGTCATCGGCGCCTCGCCTTTTCACCAAAGTAATGGCAGTCATGGTTGCTTTTCTCCACACACTAGGAGTCAAGATTGTTCCGTATCTGGACGATTTGTTGATAAAAGCCGGATCCAAGAGTCAGCTGGAGCAAGCGCTTCACGTGACTTGTCAGACTTTGATTCAGCATGGCTGGATTCTAAATTATGGGAAATCCCAGATGGTTCCTTCCCAAAGGATTTTGTTTCTGGGACTAATTCTGGATACAGAAGTACAGCGGGTCTTCCTTCCTTTGGAGAAAATTTCCTCGCTTCAGGACTTGGTGAGGCAGGTTCTTCGTCCCCGGAGGGTGTCGGTGCACCTTTGCATTCGATTGCTTGGCAAGATGGTCGCCTCCTTCGAGGCTCTGCCTTTCGGCCGCTTCCACTCCAGGACTTTTCAACTCGATCTGTTGAGGCAGTGGTCGGGTTCGCATGTCCACATGCACAGGACAGTAATTCTGTCACCCTGCAGTCGTCTGTCCCTTCACTGGTGGCTGCAGACGGCCAATCTGTTGGAGGGGCGCCGGTTCGGAGTCTGGGAGTGGACTATCATCACGACGGATGCCAGCCTAAGGAGCTGGGGGGCGGTTGTGATGGGATGTCACTTTCAGGGGCGTTGGTCCCAGCAGGAATCAAGTCTTCCAATAAATATTCTGGAAATTCGAGCGATCCGCCTGGCGCTTCTCAATGCGGACTTGTTCATCAGAGGGAAGCCGATCCGAATTCAGTCAGACAATGCCACCGCTGTGGCATATATCAACAGACAGGGTGTAACGCGCAGTCAGGCGGCGATGCAGGAGGTACGCCGATCCTACAGTGGGCGGAGAGGAATTCTCTGGCTTTCTCAGCGGTGTTCATTCCAGGGGTGGACAATTGGGAAGCGGACTAAAGTCGCCTGGATGTGCACCCAGGAGAGTGGGCCCTGCATCCGGATGTGTTTGGCCAGATTGTCATTCGTTGGGGGTTACCACAAATAGACATGATGGCATCCAAACGGAATTGCAAAGTGGCTCAGTATTGTTCCAGGTCTCGAGATCCGGAGGCGGTGGCGACGGATGCTCTGACCGCAGAGTGGAATTACCATCTAATCTATGTGTTCCCCCCCGTTACCCTTGATTCAGTTGGTACTCAAACGGATCAAGCGCGAGAAGGCAACAGTGATTTTCATAGCTCCAAATTGGCCTCGTCGGCCTTGGTTTGCCGATCTTCAGGGGCTCCTGATCAACCCTGGCAACTTCCTCAAAGAGAGGATCTGTTGCAACAGGGACCATTCGTCTACCAAGGGTTAAGGCAGCTACGTTTGACGGCGTGGCTGTTGAGGCCGAGCTGCTGAGTAGACGTGGGGTACCTAAGGAGGTCATTCCCACAATGATGAGAGCCAGGAAGGCTTATGTGTCGTGGTGCGAACGACACAAGTGCCCTACAGCTGTTTTTTGTTTGTCCCGATTGTTGAGGTTTCTGCAATCAGGGTTTGAGGCGGGCCTTCGTTTAGGGTCCCTTAAGGTTCAGGTGTCCGCCTTGTCGGTATTTTTTCATCGGCGCTTAGCTTTGATGCCGGAGATACAAACCTTCATGAATGGGGTTCTCAGGCTGCAGCCTCCGGTAAGACCTCCGGAGGAACCTTGGGATCTTCCCTTGGTGCTGGATTATCTCAGGTCTGAGGTGTTTGAGCCTTTAGAATCTATTGATTTACGTTTGCTCACCTGGAAGACGGTGATTCTGCTGGCCTTGGCATCGGCTCAACGAGTGTCTGACCTCAGTGCTCTCTCATGTCGTTCTCCGTATTTGGTGTTCCACTCAGATAGGGCGGAACTCTGGACTCGGTTAGATTACTTGCCAAAGGTGGTGACGGCTTATCATCTTTATCAGCCAATCGTGGTTCCGGCCTTGACAGGAGAGTTCGCTTCACTGGATGTGGTCCGAACTTTGCAGGTTTATGTGGACAGAACCAGGGATCTCAGGAAGTCGGATTCGTTGTTTGTCCTATACTGTTCTGCAAAACGTGGTTGGCCGGCTACCAAGCAAACTTTGGCCAGATGGATTTGCCTAACCATTAAACAAGCTTATGTTCAGGCCTCCGCCTGCTAGAGTGTCGGCTCATTCCACCCGTTCGGTGGGACCTTCTTGGGCGGCGGCCAGAGGGGTGTCTCTTTCTCAGGTATGTAGGGCAGCCACTTGGTTTGGGCCCAATACCTTTATTAAGTTTTATAGGTTTGACACCTTCGCGGCTTCCTCTACTAGGTTTGGCCGCGCGGTGCTTCAGGATGCCCAGCGCCTTCCCGCCCGTGGGGATGGCTTTGGGACGTCCCCAGCGTAGTACTTCAGTGTCCCCAGAGGATGAAGGAGAAAATAGGAATTTGGTACTTACCGATAATTCCCTTTCTCCGAATCCGAAGGGGACACTGAACGCCCTCCCGGCACTGGTCTTCTGGTAAGGGAGGGGTTTACAGGTCGCATGTGGCCAGGATGTGTTGCATGCGATGGTCTGGATGTGAGTTCTTTTGACTTATGTTTCATTCGGTGTCTTGTTTTCATTCTCTCTCTCTCTCTCTCTGTCAGAGGTTTCCTGGTCTCTTTTCTCCTCTCGGGCACAGTAACTAAGACTGGAGTCTGAGGGGGGGATAGAGGGGGAGGAGCCACACCACACTTCAAGTTCTTAAAGTGCCAACTCCTCCATAACACCACACTATCCCCAGCGTAGTACTTCAGTGTCCCCTTCGGATTCGGAGAAAGGGAATTATCGGTAAGTACCAAATTCCTATTTTTGCTCTGGTAGCCATGCGTACTGACTTCCAACTGTTTTACTAGTTCTGTAATGAGTCACGTATTCTGACATGGTTTTAGTTTAGGCATTTTACAAAGTCATATGGTAAGTGAAAGGACAATCTGTTCAGTCATTGATGCCTGAGGCTGTGTTTTACCACCATATTGAACCATGTGGGTGATTTTTCTTGTGGAAACTGGGCAGATCTAGATATTGTTATAATCAAGCCTATGGCGAAGACCAGATTCAGTATTTGCACAGGGTAGCCCATTGATGTATTTGCAGTATCCAATTACTTAACCTCTATATTGATGTATTTGTAGTAAAAACTAGTTTAGGCTGTTGGCAGCTGGCCTCCAAGTTATGTGACTTGGTATGAGAGAGTTGCATAATAGAACTATTACTAAAGGTACAACACATAACGGACAACTGATCATTTCTAAGGATTTTAGAAGTCTTTATGGAACTACTGGACCTGTGATAAAAGCATTAGGAATTTCTAAATTCCAGGTTAGATGCACCTTCTTTAATGTGTAATACATGCTACTTAATTGTACAATTTCTAAAATCCAGTGGACATTAGATATATATATTTTTTTCCTAATAGGCACCAATGGGTAATTGCTGGGGTGATATTGCAGAAGGCGTGAGAGTTGAAGTTCTCAACACAGACAATAATCTGCCTCCAAAAGTGTTTTGGATTGCTGTAATTGTGAAATTGGCAGGTTTGTGTTTCTTTTTTTTTTTAATAGTTTAAACAAATGCTTTGGTCAACTTTGTATTTTACATTGCTGTGATATCTGATTATAAATTATAGGTATTTATGCCCTTATTCTGACTGTAGAGCCAGAGATTACATTTCACACTTAACAATGCTTCCAGCAGAATGTATTTCAGAAGCTTAGCAGGTTTTTTTTGTTGTTGTTGTTTTTTTGACTGAGTAAATAAAGATGACTTTCTGTAGCATGGGCAGCATCATAATGTGTGGAATAGAATATAGGGGTAGATTTATTAAGCTCGGTGAAG
The DNA here is from genome assembly GCF_055691185.1 of Crinia signifera. Taxonomy (NCBI): domain Eukaryota; kingdom Metazoa; phylum Chordata; class Amphibia; order Anura; family Myobatrachidae; genus Crinia; species Crinia signifera. The sequence goes on from NC_139222.1 coordinate 205,964,313, forward strand.
CGATAAACTGTCTGTTTTTTATCACCGGCCAATTGGCTCTTACCTGTCATTTTTCATACCAAGCCTGTAACTTCACAGGTAGGAGCTGATTGGCCGGTGATAAAAACCATACAGTTTATCACATTACCAAGCTTAATAAATCTACCCCATAGAGTGGTGGCAAAGTAAAGGCTGCATAATACTACATAGATCTGGGTTTCCTAATAGCTGAAAATAGTGATGTGAGTTCTACCAAACTGGTGTAAGAAGATTGGTAACCATTACCATGATCACATTTAATTTCCTGTTTTTCAGGTTACAATGCTTTGCTGAGATACGAAGGCTTTGAAAATGATTCTAGCCTGGACGTCTGGTGTAATATATGTAGTACTGATGTCCATCCTGTTGGTTGGTGTGCCAGCAGTGGCAAGCCCCTTGTTCCACCACAAAGTATGTGCTCCGAATTTCATGTGTTCATTAGTAGAAATGACCAACCATTTTATTGTTAATGCTAGCAAGGAATATTTTTTTTACCTTTTTAACAAAACGATTATTATTAAGTATCTCTTAGGTTTTGTTTGTCTCCTCCACAAGCCTCACTTCGACCCATGGTGTCCATGCCGGCCATCGGATTAATCTTCAGCGGCTTCCCCAGTCCCAAGGATGCATTGCGCCGGTGACATCACCGGTGTAAATGTGCAATGCATCCTTGGGACCGGGGATGCCTCTGAAGACTAATCCGGGGGGCTGCCAGGGGGAATAGGTATTAATAAATATTCCAGAAGAATCCCTTATCCAAAATGCTTGTGTTCCTGAGCATGTCGGATAAGGGATACTCAATCTGTATTATGCCATTATTAGCAAAAAGATGTTCTTTATTTACTTCCTATAGTAAAGGGTTACTTGTACAGTTTTTGAATTGGGAAAGTGAGATTGGCTTATTCTACTCTGGTTTCCCCTTTTGAGTGCCCTTTTATTTGAGGACTTGCCAATTACCTTACAAAACTAATTAAAACCTATCTTATTTTTTTTTTTTTTTTTCCCCAGCCATACAACATAAATACTCAAATTGGAAAGCTTTTTTAGTCAAACGACTTACTGGTGCCAAGACACTTCCTCCAGACTTTGCGCAAAAGGTATTCAATATATTGAATGTTCTTGTGTCTACAATGGCCATTATCAATTCACTTTAATTGTCATTTCATTAGGTAGATTTGTTTCTAAAGTAAAACCTATGATTAAAATTATTTTTTTATTGCATAAATAAAGTATTATAAAAAAAAAATTTTTTGTTTTCTTAAGGTATCAGAAAGTATGCAGTACCCGTTCAAGCCTTTAATTAGGGTAGAAGTGGTTGACAAAACACACCTTTGCCGGACACGGGTTGCAATAGTAGACAGTGTAATTGGGGGCCGCCTTCGATTGGTGTATGAGGAAAGTGAAGACAAGACTGATGATTTCTGGTGTCATATGTACAGCCCTCTAATTCACCATATTGGTTGGTCTCGAAGCATAGGTCATCGATTTAAGAGATCGGGTATGTTAAGTGCGGTATATCTGCAATCCGTTTTATTTGTTCTTTCAGTGTTCCTATGTCTTAAGAATTATTTTACTAAAGGCCTGTGTTCTATGCATGCTTTTTATAATACATGTTGCCTAAAGTGTTGTATTTCAGTCTGTATGCAACTTCTACACAAACTTTAGATAGGAATATAATCTGACCCTAATGTAAAGTGTAACAACAAAAACTGTCCTAGGTGTTTATACAGCATAGTAATCTTAGTGATAACAGAACATTTTATTTTTGCGGTATGCACAAGTTCTTTGTGGGGACAAAAGTAAACCAACGTACTTCAGCAAATTCTGTAATGTACCCTATAAAGTATGGACAATGTGTTCTGTTTGAAAAATGCTGTACATTTTTATTTTATTCATATTTAGCTGTTTTATTTATGCCTGTGATGTACTGTTTTATAGATATATTAAAGAAACAGGAAACGCACTATGATGCACCATCTCACTTATTTACAAAGGTAAATGCCAACGGCTTTATGATAAAGTAAATGTAGAACTATGGAATTGGTCATGGTAATCCTCCTACAGATCCATTAAGTATGGCCTTTTTTCTGTATCTTACTTTGTAATCTCACAATACATTTGCAGATGGATAAAGGTAAGAATGGAGGGTAATTAAGGAGCAGGGATTGGATGGAACTACTATGTGCTGCTAGGGAACTCTGCTGTGACCATGGTCTTCCTCCTGGGTGCCAGATGACTGCCTGTCAGTCGAGATCCTGACATTCCGTATACTGACATCGGAATCCTGACTGCCGGTGCACCGGCAGGGGGGGATCCTGACTGACAGGGGCTGTTCTCCCTTGTGGGAGTCCACAACCCCATAGAGGGAAAATAGAACCTGTGATGAGCGAAACGAGCCACTGAGCCCGCAGCTTGGCGAGCCCTCATTGGGCTTCTTTGCGTTCCCTGTCGGTGCACCCGCAGTCGTCATTCCGATTGTTGTGCAGTCATACCACATCCCTTCCTCCCATCATGTTTGTCTCCCACATGATCATATGAGTGGACAGGTCACTGAGTTTCTACCAGATTTGCACATCGACCCTGGTCTTATGGCATTTAGTGGGTGCTTGGAGATGTCCTCTCTACAAGCACTACTGTTCCCAACCAATCAATTTATTTTGGGCATTATCCAGGTCAACAAGACCCAGGATGAACCTCTCAGGCCTAAGCTATGACTTCTACTGTGGTTGCAAGACCCTGGGTTGATGCATGTTCATGTGCAAAAACTTGTTTTAGGCTTCTGTATGGAAGGGGTATCAAGACCCATAAGCACTATGCTATATTGAGAACATTATCACTCCGAAAGGTGCTTCTGAGAGATCTTGTTCATAATATCTAGTGTGCACACTCTATATCGTTATGCTTCCAAACATGCAGGTCAGTTTGGTAGTATAGTCAAGCAACCTGCATGTTTAGAGGGCCCCTGTAAAAAAATGAGCGGTTCTGGGTGGCTGATATCGTTCAGTATGTACAGACAATATTGGCCGATATGGTTAACTATCAGCCAAGGACCCCATCGTGTAGTGTGGGGGCTTAAGTCTCATTTTATAACACTGACAAATTTTTTGACTAGAATAAACAAATCTTTTCACTGTAGGGGGTTTAATATCTCTTCAAGCCAATGTAATTATGTTTGTATGATTTTATTTTCTGCTAGGTTAAAGATGTTGATCAGAATTCTGAATGGTTCAAGGAAGGGATGAAGCTGGAGGCTATTGATCCATTAAATCTCTCTGCAATATGTGTAGCAACCATTAGAAAGGTGGGTATCTGGCATTTTCATTTCATTTGAGTGTCTGTCCTGTTGTACACTTGTATGATGTGCTTATTTTGAACACTGATAGAGTGCAATGCATTGCTCATTTTAATTTGGTGCAAAAGCTCACACTGTCGATCTTTTTGACCTTTACACCTACAGGCCTTGATTCAGTTGTGTACAAATCAAGGCTTCAAGTTCCATACGAAGATTTTGTTATTGGGTTTTTTATTTCTGTAGCATTCTATATGATGTGGTATTATTGTGTGTGGGGGTTTATTTCCATTTTCTTTATTTTTGTGTGTGTTTTTTACAGGTTTTGGCAGAAGGATATCTAATGATTGGCATTGATGGATCAGAAGCCGCAGATGGTTCAGACTGGTTTTGTTACCATGCTTTATCTCCCTCCATATTTCCTGTTGGTTTCTGTGAAATTAACAAGATTGAACTAACTCCACCACGAGGTAGGATTATTAGTTAGTTATTTTCGGCCTCATCGTGTTTTTTTAAACAAATAATTACAATGCTAACTTTTGGGGATTAAAAAAAAAAAAAAAAAAAAACTAGTATGTGCCTGCAACCTATGAAGAATTATCACCCTACCGACTTAGAAATCTACACTCCAGTTATATGTCCACACACCAATGAACCTTAAAACTTGGCAGATTCACTTGTAATCGTTATTTTGCAGGCTACACAAAACTACCTTTTAAATGGTTTGACTACCTCAGGGAAACTGGATCCATAGCCGCTCCTGTGAAGCTTTTTAACAAGGTAAAGTAAAAACTAATAATCTTTAGTTTGGGTTAGTTTGCCCTTCTAATGAACCTTTTTAAACATTGGGGCCTAAAGAACCCTATGGGTGGGGGAGGAACAAATTTGGCCCAAAGAAATCTTTGCTATCAAAAACAAATGTAAGTAGTTGGTGTTTTACTTATATTCAGGCTTCTTGATTCCTTGTTTACAATTAGGGTTAAAAATTAAGGCATTTTTCTAATGCATAACCCTATAGATAATGAAGTTACATAAAGCTACAAAAAGTCTAGCACCTGCTTTTTTTAAGTGTATGGATTATGGTTTATTAGTAACAGATTTTTCTAAACACTTAGATTTCTTCCTTTCAGTTGGTACACTGATAATCTCTTTCTATGCTTTCAGATGTTGGGGGGCTTTTTGTTTTTTTTGTGCTTTATTTCACAACTATGTTGTGTGGCCTGTCTCTTTAGGAAGTCCCAAATCATGGTTTCCGTGTTGGAATGAAGCTTGAAGCGGTAGATCTCATGGAACCACGGCTGGTGTGTGTTGCTACAGTAACACGCATCATACACAGGCTGCTTAGGATCCATTTTGATGGTTGGGAAGACGAGTATGATCAATGGGTTGACTGTGAATCTCCTGACCTCTATCCTGTTGGCTGGTGTCAATTGACAGGATATCAACTACAACCTCCAGCACCACAAGGTAATCTAAAGTGTTTTGGGGTTGTCTTTTGCCATTCATGTGACACCTGTAAATTGATATTCTATGACCCTAATCTGTAAAGGCCCCCATGCACATGACAAGTTGGACCAATATGCCCTTGAGCTCACCCCGATTTTTAATTTGACCTTCATCACCTAGAACAGCAGTTCTGAAACTGTGAATCCCAACCACCTCAGCATGGGGTCACGACTATGTTGCTGACCATCAGGCAAATGTGTCTGTTAAGGGGGGAACAGGGTATAACTCATTAAGTAAACACCCACTGCTTAAACATATAAACATAGAATTTGACAGCAAATAAGAACCATTTGGCCCATCTAGTCTGACCCTTTTTTTAACCTTCAGATAATCTCAACCCTTTTTTTATCCTTATTTATTTGTAAGGATATTCATATGCCTATCCCAAGCATGTTTAAATTGTTCTACTGTCTTTGCCTCTACCACCTCTGATGGGAGGCTAATTCACTTATCCACTACCCTTTCTGTGAAGTATTTTTTTTCTAACGTTTGCCCTGAACCTACCTCACTCCAGTTTCAGTGCATGTCCGTGTTCTATTACTACTTTTCCTTTTGAATAAAATTTCCCTCCTGTACTATGTTAAAACCCTTGATTCATTTGAAGATTTCTATCATATCCCCACTTTCCCTTCTCTGCTCCAACTGTACATGTTAAGATCTTTTAGGCCCTTATTCTGATCGGTGCGGCCCGATCAGAATATGCGGCCAGGACCGTGCAGGCGAATCCTCGCCTTCCATACGGATCGCCACCTCCGTCCGTACGCGGATATGTGGCGGTCCGCATGAAAGTGGACGGGGATACGCCTCCTCCATCTTGGGAGCAGCCCCTGCATTCGATGGTCGCCGAACATCGAATGCAGGGCCGCACGCTCCACCAGGTCCCGCCACCCAAGACCACACGGACACTTGTCCGTGTGAAATCATGTATGGGGGCGGGCAGCTGACATCCGGCGATGTCAGATGCCCGCCCCCTACACACGCGTCACGGCTTCATTACCATGCATACGCCCCGCGTTTGCATGGGAACGCCCATGAAACGCGGGGCGTATGCATAGGGTAATGAGGCTAAGTAGCCCCTCTACGCCCCCTGTGCGGCGTGTAAAGAATACGTGCAGCGAAATCGCCTGCACATGTGCAGAGTGACCTCTGCACATGCGCAGACGATAACCATCGGCGGGACGACCGCATGCGGAGAAATCCGCACCGATCAGAATAAGGCCCTTAGTCTTTCCAGGTAAGTTTTGTGATGTAGGCCATGCACCATTTTAGTTGCCCTTCTTTGTACACGCTCTAATGTATTTATATCCTTCTGAAGATATGGTCTCCAGAACTGGGCACAGTATTCCAGATGAGGCCGTACCAATGACCTATAAAGTGGCACTATTACATCTTTTTTTCTGCTACTGATTCCTCTCCCTATGCAACCAAGCATCTGACTAGCCTTCCTCATTGCTTTGCTACATTGCTTTCCTGCCTTTAAGTCACTTGAAATAGTGACTCCTAGATCCCTTACCTCCTCAGTAGTTTCCATTATAGTACCCTTGTTGATACTATATTGAGCCTTTGGGTTTTGAGTCCCAAGTGCATAATTTTGCATTTTTTAGCATTAAACTTTAGTTGCCATGCCCTCAAGTTTTCCTAGATCATCAGTCATTTGATTTACCCCTCTTGGTGTGTCTACTCTGTTGCATATCTTTGTGTCATCTGCAAAAAGGCATACTTCCCCTTCAATACCATTTGCAATGTCACTAACAAAGATATTAAAGATCACTGGGGTACTCCCACTGGTAACCTGTCCTTTCATAGAATGCACTCCATTTGCTACAACTGTCTGTTTCCTATCCTGCAACCAGGTTCTTATCCATTTAATTGTTTTATAATCCAATCCCACACTTTCAGGCTTATTTAGCCATCTGCAATGTGGGACAGTGTCAAATGCCTTAATAAAGTCTAGATATGCTACATCTACAGCCCCCCCTTAATCTAGTATTTTGGTTACTGAGTCAGAAAAGTCAATAAGATTTGTTTGGCATGATCTCCCTGCAGTAAAACCATGCTGTTTTGGATCCTGTATGTTTAATTTAAGATCTTCTACTATTCTTTATTTTTATAGTGTTTCCATTAATTTCCCTACTACTGATGTAAGGCTCACTGGTCTGTAGTTACTTGCTTCTTCTTTGCTTCCGCTTTTGTGCAGTGGAACTACATTTGCTATATTCCAGTCCTCTGGAACTGCACCTGTATCTAGTGACTGGTTGAATCAATCTGTTAATGGCGCTACCAGCACATCTTTTAGTATCCTTGGATGTATTCCATCTGGCCCCATTGATTCGGTCTTGAGCGTTCTGTTAGAACTTTCTCCTTAGTAAATGTACTTCCATCTACCTTATTTTTATGAATGTCCTTGCAAATTAACTGTGGTCCCTTCCCTTCTCCTTCTATAGTGAATACGGAGCAAAAATAATTATTTAGATCTGCAATTGCCTTGCCTCCCTCCACCAAATTCTCAGTGTCTGTCCGAAGTCTTATTATTCCTCCATTTGATTTTTCTCCTTTTGCTTATATACTTAAAAAATATATAATATTTGCTTCCTTTAGCTACTGACTGAGCCATTTTCTCCTCAGCTTGTGCCTTTGCACGCCTGATCACTTTCTTAGCCTTCTTGCATCTGGCAAGATACACCTTTTGTCGTTATTATTTTGAGTCTGCTTGTATGTCCTATAGGCCATCTTTTTTGCTTTTACACTAGTTGATACCTCTTTTGTAAACCACACTAGCTTCCTTTTCCTGGTGCTTTTCTTAACCCTTTTGATACAAAGGTCCGTTTAATTTTTTTTTTCCACCAATCCGCTAATGAATTGCTTAGACATCTCCCCATTTTTGCTCCCTCTTCCATCCCCCTGTCACCCTTTTCCATTACCCACTGCCTCCCTTTCACAATAGCAGTCAGGTAACTGACCACACATGTGGCAGCCATTCAGTAGCAACTTGCTGGGGTCCTGTAAAAATGTGTTATTGTCTGATGGGGTCCCAAAGCAAAATATTCTGATCACCCCTGACCTAGAATCTATACATGTTTTTATATACATGTTTTTTTCTTTATTTTTTTTCTTTTTGTTCATAAAACCAGTTGGATTGCGAACTCCTGACTGAATTGTCCACTTAATTGGTTATGCTCTAGTATAGTTGTCCTTTCTACCCAAAGTTTTGGTCTGAAATCTACTTATTTATGTATGAATTAAATACTTAATTATTTATTGTATACCTTTTTTTATTAGAAAATCTAGTTAAGGGTAACTATAATAACATTTTAAAGGCACATTGAAGCAGTGCTTCAAATAATATTATAATTTTTGAACTGGACCATTGCTGCTTCTTGTGGAGAATAGTGTTTAGTTTTTGTTTCTTTTTTTTTTTTTTTTTGTCTTTGGGGTGGTATCAGAACTGACGAGGTATGCTATAACAGGATTTTTATGGGGTTTTTTTTATATATATTTTTTTCTAAATTTAGAACAGCTCACATGGAGATTGGGCTCTTAAAATTTTAGCTTACAGTAGATATGGGGCTGTGCTTATTGGTCACATTGGGCCTTATTTTGGTTCATTCTTTCTGACAAAATCCTTCTTAGATGGGCAAAACCATGTGCACTGCAGGTGGGGCAGGTGTTACTTGTGCAGAGAGAATTAGATTTGGGTGGGGTTTTACTTCAAAGTGAGATCTATATTGCAGTGTAAAAATAAAGCAGTCAGTATTTTCTCTTTCCTCCACTAGGTGACACTGGAGAGTTACAGTGGGGAATAGAAGGCGACCACAGGGAGCTTGGGCACTTTAGAATAAATTAACAGTGACTAACTCCTCCCCTTCTACTTCCTCTCCTAGGTAGTCTTAGCATGTGCCCTGCGGGAGCTGGGTGCGTTCAAAGCTCACTCCTGAGTTTTATATATTTTTTAATGTAAATTGATGCTACAATCAGCAAGAGGACAGGCAGGTAGCTCCCTGTCCCTACCTGCCTGCGACGCGGGTGCTGTCGGCAGGTCCGGTCGCAGCTGCATGCAGCGCGCCTCGAGGACCTGTTAGCATGCCGCACCCGACAGCTAAGGCAGGGGTAAGTATAGCGCTGATCCCCCCGCTAGCGGGGGATTCAGTGTAAAAAGCCGCGGCAGCGCACTCTTAAAATACAGCGCCATTAGAGGAGCGAGAGCGCGGCATGCTGGGTACTTCCGCTTTCTCCTTCTTTGTAGGAGCGGCAGCCATTGAAGCAGCAGCGTGATCCGCGGCTCCCTCGAGGTGTCTGGAAGTGCCGGTGACCCTGGTTCAGTGAGTCACATCGGGACATAGGAGGTCAGGGCGGCTTGGACTGTGTCCAAAAAGGTCCCTTAGCCGGCGCAAGTTATATTTATATACAGTGCGCGTATTGGGCTTGTGGCAGACTCTGCCTTTTTTCTATACCTCCTCTCCTGTCCAGTATTTCCATCTCTCTCTCCTTTCTGTGTAAGATTGCTGAGTGTATGATGGCTGGTAAAAAGATTGCTTGCAAGAAGTGCAGCAATAAATTCGCGCCACACGCGGAGGGCGCCATTTTATGTCCCTCATGTGCTGCATCCCCAGCCCCCACCCCTTCAACATCGGGGGCAGGATATACCTGTATGGGCTTCCCAGTTGTCTACAGTGATTTCTCAGCTAGCTTCTGAGTTATCTTCGGTCAGACAAGATAGGGATGCAGCCAGGGATCAGCAGGCAGAGTTAACTTCTGCTGTGGAGAGTCTGTCTAGAGCATTGCATGCAGACTCCTCTACACCCCCTCCCCCTAGACTGGCTTCTGCTAATAGGATGTTTCCTCAGGTCCCTCTGTTAGATGATACAGATGATGACATGCCAGCTCTAGAGGAGGGTGAATTTCATGACCCTGATGCTGAGCCTGATGCTCCGCTTATACAGGACACTGATGTCCCCTCTCAGGGTTTAGAGGACTTAATACAAGCAGTCAGGTTAACCCTCAATGTCACAGAGGAGGTGAGACCTGCTGCGCGTCCCTCAGTGTTTGCTAAAAAGCAGAAACAGTCTGCATATTTCCCAGCCTCAGAGGAGCTGGATGAACACTTGCAAAAAGCTTGGTTACACCCAGACAAAAAGTTTCAGGTGTCTCAGAGATTTTTCACTGCCTATCCTTTTCCTAAGGATGCTAGAAAGGCATGTGAGACGCCACCTGCTGTTGATTCTTCGGTATCACGCTTGTCCAAAAAGACAGTGTTGCCCATTCCAGGAGCCTCTACCCTTAAAGATGTGTCTGATAGGCGGTTAGAGAGTGCTCTGAAGAACATTTATTCAGCTGCAGGTCTTTTACAACGCCCAGCACAAGTGGGATGTTGGGTCAATAGGGCCATGGAGGTATGGGCATCCCAGGTGGCCTCCTCTCTAGACCCACGGGCAAGTGATATGTTGCTCTTAGTGGAACACATACGGGAGGCTGCAGGTTACTTGGTAGAAGCCTCTTCAGATGTTTGTATGCTTGCGGCTCGTATCTCTGCCCTCTCCGTTTCTGCTCGCCGTACTCTTTGGTTAAGACAATGGAATGCAGATGCCGATTCCAAGAAGGTGGTGGAAGCATTACCCTTTGCTGGTGAGGCCCTCTTTGGTCCAGGGCTGGACAAAATGATTTCACAGGCTACAGGGGGTAAGTCTCAGTTCCTGCCCACCGCAGCCCCTCCCCCGCGTAGGTCATTTCCTACTACTGGAGGGCAGTCCTTTCTGTCATTTCGGCCCACCCCCAGATTCAGGGGTAGGTCTAGGGGAGCGGCTACTAGCTCCAGAGGCTTCCGAGGAAAAGGCAGAGGTTAAGCCAGCGCTCCAATCCTGGATGCAAAGGTTACCTCCAAGCCCTCGGCATGACTCTCCCAGCTCCTGTCCAGAACACAGGGTGGGGGCCGGCTGCTGTTTTACCATCAGGTTTGGGCCGGTTCATGCCAGGACGCATGGGTAAAGGACCTGGTAGCAGTAGGCTACAAGATAGATTTCTTGTTGCCTCCTCCTCAACGGTTTTTTCCCACAGGTTTGCCAGCTTCACAGGAGAAAGGCAGGGCCTTGCAGGCCGCCATTCAGAAGCTCAGGGATTTAGGGGTGGTTATTCCGGAACCGGAAAAGGCAAAGGGATTTTATTCCAGCCTTTTTCTGGTTCCCAAGCCGGACGGCTCAGTAAGACCCATCTTGAACTTAAAGCAGCTCAATCCCTTCCTACGGTTCACTCGCTTCAAGATGGAGTCACTGCAGACAGGGGAGTTACCTGCATATCCCCATCTGGCCCCCTCACCAGGCATACCTGCGGTTTGCTGTCCAGAACTGTCACCTGCAGTTCCGAGCCCTCCCATTCGGCCTCTCCTCTGCGCCCCGGGTGTTTACCAAGTGATAGCTGTCATGATGGAGATACTCAGGGCTCAGGGAGTTACAATTGTCCCTTACTTGGACGACCTTCTGTTGAAGGCTCAGTCCAGGGAGGTCCTTCTGCACAACATCCATCTGACACGTCAGACTCTGGAGTCCCATGGCTGGATGCTCAACATCCAGAAGTCACAGCTGACCCCATCGCAGAGGATTCTGTTCCTAGGGATGACTCTGGACACGGTCCAGAGAAGGGTATTCCTTCCCATGGACAAGATCTTGTCCCTGCAAGAAGCGGTTCGACTGGTGCTGCAGCATCGAACGGTCACAGTTCGAGGCGGTGCAGTACGGGCGGTTTCGATCTCGCCCCTTCCATCTGTGTCTGCTCCGCCAGTGGACAGGTTCACACCTGTTTCTACAGCAGCGAATCTCTCTCCCATCAGGCTCGAGCATCACTGGCGTGGTGGCTCAACTCCAGCAACCTGCAGGAGGGGCGGAGGTTCGCCATACACAATTGGACACTCCTCACCACGGACGCCAGCCTCAGGGGTTGGGGAGCGGTCACGCTGGGCCTCCACTTCCAGGGACTGTGGACCCCGGAGGAAGCACAGATGTCCATCAATGTGCTGGAACTGCGAGCAGTGCATTATGCCCTGCTCCAGGCGGAAGTGGTCCTCCGGAACAAGGACATCAGGGTGCAGTCGGACAATGCCACGGCTGTGGCTTACATAAACAAGCAGGGAGGTACCCGCAGCCGCGCAGCAATGAGAGAGGTGAAGAGGATTCTTTGCTGGGTGCAGGAGCACGCAGGGGCCGTGTCTGCCATTTTCATACCAGGCGTGGAAAACTGGGAGGCAGACTACCTCAGCCGCCGAGACGTCCACCACGGAGAGTGGTGTCTGAACCCTCAGGTCTTCCAGACCTTGACTCATCGGTGGGGTTGTCCGCAGATAGACATGATGGCCTCCAGACACAACCACCAGTTGCCCCGATACTGCGCTCGGACAAGAGATCCACAGGCAGTGGCAGTGGACGCTCTCACGGCACCCTGGACGGATCAGTTCCTTTACATCTTCCCTCCAGTGCCTCTCATCCCTCGGGTTCTGCAGAGAATCCGACGAGAGTCGGTGACAGTGCTGTTCATCGCTCCAGACTGGCCTCGCCGGTCGTGGTACACGGTTCTAACAGGCCTGTTAGTAGACGAACCATGGCCTCTGCCTCTCTGCGACGACCTGCTAACACAGGGTCCGTTCACCTGTCCCAACTTACAGCATCTACATTTGACGGCGTGGCTGTTGAGAGGTCCAGCCTGAGGAAAGCAGGGATCCCGCAGGCGGTGATTCCAACCATGATAGGAGCTAGGAAGCAGGTTACCTCGGTGCATTACCACCGCATCTGGAGGGCCTATGTGGCCTGGTGCGAATCCAGGAGGGTCTCTCCTGTGAACTTCAAATTGGCCAGATTGCTGCTGTTCTTACAGAAGGGCTTGTCCTCAGGACTCCGGCTGGGGTCCTTGAAGGTTCAAGTATCCGCCCTCTCCATTTTTTTCCAGAGGAGGCTAGCTCTTCTTCCTCAGGTACAGACTTTCTTCCAGGGGGTGTTGCGGCTGCAACCTCCCTTCAGGCCTCCTACTGCTCCATGGGACCTGGATGTGGTACTGGCGTTTCTCCAGTCCTCTGTATTTGAGCCTATGGAGGAGGTGGAACTAAAATACGTCACTTGGAAGACTGTCCTTCTGTTGGCCTTGGCTTCGGCTAGACGGGTGTCGGAGCTGAGTGCTCTCTCTTGTAAGCCACCCTTCTTGCGTTTCCACGAGGATAGAGCGGAGCTGCGCACCTCTAGTGTGTTTCTCCCAAAGGTGGTCTCGGCATTCCACATTAACCAACCTATTGTGGTGCCGGCCTTTCGGGAGGACTCACAGGAGTCTAGAGCGCTGGACGTGGTCCGGGCCTTGCGCATTTACGTGGCTAGAACAGAGTCTGTACGTAAGTCAGATGCTTTATTTGTTCTCTATGACTCCTTGCGTCCTGGTTGGCCCGCTTCCAAGCAGGCCCTGGCCAGGTGGATCAGATTGACAATTCGTCAAGCTTATGTGGCTTCCTCTAGGGTGCCACCTTCTTCGATTTCCGCCCATTCTACAAGGTCGGTGGGTACCTCCTGGGCGGCTGCCCGTGGAGTTTCTATACAGGATCTATGTAGAGCGGCTACGTGGTCTGGTCAGAGGACCTTTGTCCGCTTTTACAAGTTTGACACTTTTGCGGCAGCTGCTTCGCGGTTTGGCCGTTCTGTGTTAAGGGGCTCTCAGCGTCATCCCACCCGTGTTGAGAGCTCTGGGACGTCCCCACTGTAACTCTCCAGTGTCACCTAGTGGAGGAAAGAGAAAAGATGATTTTGTTCTTACCGTTAAATCCTTTTCTCAGACTCCATAGGTGACACTGGACGCCCACCCGACGCTGTCTCTCCTTTTCCTGTTTTGTTTCAGGTTGTTTCAATTACCAGAGGATGAGTGACTGTTATACTTAGTCTGAATTCTGAGTTTTGCCAAGTTTTTATGGATGGGTTCATTCTGTTATGAATGCTGTTCTTCAAAACATATTTTCACTCTATGTGAGTGTGTGTGTGTGTGTGAGATTTGTTAGGTTATGTTTGACCTCCTCTCGGAAGTGTGTGTTTTTCCTTTCTTCCAGCTCCTTCCGGGCACATACCTAGACTGCCTAGGAGAGGAAGTAGAAGGGGAGGAGTTAGTCACTGTTAATTTATTCTAAAGTGCCCAAGCTCCCTGTGGTCGCCTTCTATTCCCCACTGTAACTCTCCAGTGTCACCTATGGAGTCTGAGAAAAGGATTTAACGGTAAGTACAAAATCCCCTTTTCCCTGCACAGAAACAAAATTACTCACCCAACACTAATTCTCTCTGCACATGTTACATCTGCCCCCCTGCAGTGCACATGGTTTTGTCCATCTAAGAAGGATTTTGTCAGAAAGAATGAACCAAAATAAGGCCCATTGTGGCAATTCTCCGCTTTAGTAAATGAGTGAGATTTGCAAAATCGATGGAATAATAACCAAAATACAAAACTTAACCTTTAGTCAAGTTTTGTATTTTGGTGGGGTTAATCCACTTATGCGTAGTGAGTGCTTTGCTGTTGCTGCAGCATGTTAACACCAGTACTGGCATTGTATCACGCAGCCCGATTTCGGTACTTGAATCCCAGTGGGGCTTCAAGAAGTTTGGGCTGCCGTAAAGTGTGGCTATCGATGCAGTAACTTGAGGGTGCTAGAAACTCACGTACTGTAATTGGGTGGGCCTTTTGTTTGCCTGGGGTAGAACTAGTGACTGGTGTTCAACAATTTTAAATCTTTCCTAGTAGATACTACAACTCCTTGGAAATATTGGGACTGATCTAGACTCTTACTGCATGTATTTGTTTTGAATGTAGATATTCCCTCAGTATGCCATTCTGTTTATCGCCATGCAGTTGCACCTACAGACAGAACTCTGTATACAAAATTGCATAGGATGCACTTTCAACAACATGCCAACAACATGCCCTCACTTTAATGATTTCTTTGCATGCAGACGAAGTTATGTAACAGTAGCATTACTCCGGCTTCATCTGGGTGTCATCTGCCGAAGTGTAACACCACTGTGTCGCCTGCTGTCCAGTAACAGGTGACTGGTGCTGTAACATCAAATGCAGAGCCCAGCTCCTGCTTCTCCGGAACATGGCAGTGACAAAAATGGGGGAGGGGGGGTTTGCCGCATGCATATACCCCCAACCTACGTGCCCCCACCCCTTTTTTCTTGCCTCAAGTAGTAAGGATACAGTCGCAGCGGGTGTCTAGTCAGGTACGGATACCGTTGTATCTGAAATGCGTAGGGTCTGATTAGCCTGTAAGTGTATGTGCTCCAGAACTTGCTCAGTGCATGAATCGTACGCTTTATCTTCAAAATGGATTTTGGTGAATCACTCTTCATTGTGAGTTCCAATCTGGCTTTTCCAGCAATGCCATGAAAGCTATACACATATTCTGCTTGTGCTTCTCTCCCCATAGCACGAAGTAGCAATAACTGCACTGGCTACAAAAATGTTGGTTTTGGGTGTTTTTTTTTCTACCCTTTGCTGTAATCTGCACAGTACTGCAGTTTGTATAGTGTAAGGCATGTGGTCTAATGCTAGATCCATTGTATATGTTTGTAAAATACTTTTACCAATAAATTCAATGTTTGTGTTTTTAGTAACAAAAGACAACCAGATGACTGTATCCAAACAGAAGAAAAAGTCTAAATCCCAGCAGTACAAAGGTCACAAAAAAAGTGAGTCTTGCATATTTAATCTCCACATATTTGTCTTTGTGCTACATGGCTATTAATGGCTTTAATGCTGTTATGTTATAAAAATTCCTAACCACTTGCAATCTAATGCTCGGTTAAAGGCAGTACTACTATGCATCCTATATGAATATACATAAATACTTGATTGGGTTGATCTCGTTGCTGAGAAGGCCATGACATGGATAAAATCAGTATCCTCCTCAAACCATAAAGTCACTCAAGCTCTGTTTGGGCGTGTAGAATGCTCCTCTTGTTTAATACCTATTATGCCACAGAATCTCTGGTATAATATTGGGGCAAGATGATTGCTCGATTCAGTTGTGTAGTGATTAGTATTATCCATGCAAGGACTGATTCAGAACCTTGCAGTGAAAATCCAATAACATCACCACACTGATGAGAACAAGCACTCATGGCTACAGGTCTTTAGACTGTGGTCACATATGTACTTGTCCGTCGCGAAATCTTTGCATCTTCATTAGGATGTCAATGAGCGGGATTGGCATACTCACCCAGTCAATTTCTTGCCTGATGTATGTATATGTGGATCAGAAGGTCCAGGATATTGACATCTGTGTCAAGTGTGGGTGGATGGTGGCTTTGGAACCCGAGAGCACTGTTCTAAAGGAGACAATCACAACACTGATGGAGATTGCAAAACTGAAACACTGTTTGCAGCTCACAGTGGAAGCAGTTAGTGAGCAGGAGGGCGCAGTTTCAGTTGAGACTGGAAAAGGAGCTAGTTTGGTAACCGTAAGAAGGGGTAACAGAGGGAGGAAGTAGTAAGCCAGTGCTGAATTAATGAACCCCAGTAGATTTTCAATTCTGGACAAGTATACTTTGGATAGTATATCAGACCTGGAGGAGTCCGTTGCGACTGGTTCCTCTAGCATCCAGAGGAACGGTCCTTCCGACATAGTAGAGACTAGGGAACCCAAGGCACTTAGATTGTAGTGGTAGGGGATTCTATAATAAGGACTGATAGGGCAATCTGCTACCAGGATAACTATCCAGTGCTATGGTATGACACATCATGGACAGATGATTGGGTGGGAAGGTTAAAAACACAGTGGTCATAGTGCATGTTGGCACCAATGGCTGAGTTAGAGGCAAGTGGGGTGTCCTAAAAAAAAACAAAAAAACAATATTTCAGAGCTCTAGGCTAAGATCATAGACTAAAGGTAATGCTCTGTGAAATATTACTAGTGCCACATGCTAGACCAGGGAGACGGAGGGAACTTGCAGGGCTAAGGGACTGGTGTAGGAAGTAGGGGTTCTGGTTCCTAGAGCACTGGACAGAATTTTCAGTCAGAGGCCATCTTTACAACAGGGATGGATTGCACCTGAACAAGGAGGTGGTGGCCATGGCTGGGGGATAGGATGGAAACAAGGTTGGAGGAGTTTTAAAATTAGACGTAGGTGGGAGGCAATAGCAATTTATGGGTTAGAATTAAAGAGTAGAATGAGAGGGGGGAATGGGGCGCATAAATAAAATCGGATAGAAATAATCAAAACCGCAGACTGGAAATAAAAGAAAAACATATTAAGTTAGAGGGGGGAAATAAGCTCCTTGCGTTGACAAGCAAGCA
This sequence comes from Crinia signifera, assembly GCF_055691185.1. NCBI lineage: Eukaryota > Metazoa > Chordata > Amphibia > Anura > Myobatrachidae > Crinia > Crinia signifera. The sequence goes on from NC_139222.1 coordinate 205,981,427, forward strand.
TTTCAGTTTATCAGGCAAAATGGGGAAATTAGAACTTCTAGATATAAGGGACCATTATGATGTGATAGGAATAAGAGACATAGGGCCTGATTTAACAAGCCTCGGAAGGGGGCGCATTCAGGTACGTTCCAAAGGGTTTTTTTGGGGGGGGAAGGGTGTTATCTGCGAAAGCATGTATTTGCACATGTGCAGACCCCCAACAACTAACGGCTTCGGCGAGTTACATTCAGCGCGGTTCGTGTGGGGTTGTAGGACTGGGGCTCACCCATGGGAACTCTGGTGGGCCGATGCCTGCCGGGGGTTGGCAGCTGATGTCACAGGACGGCCGCACCCGCCCCGCCTTTGGCAGACACTGAAGGAAATAAGTCAGTTGAGACTGAATTTTATTTCGACGGCAGGAGACATCATTTGATGGTCAGTGACCATCGAATGATGTCTCGTGCTAGCGGACGCATGGGAGGGGATATGTAAGTGAACACACTCCTCGCATGGTACCGAGGAGATTCGGGGTGGGGGCAAGTGTTCTGTGGTGTGTTGTTTTTAACACTTAGTAAGAAGCGATTTTTGCTGCTTACCAAGCTGACATGAACCCCCATAGTGCAATGATACACATGACTGGGCTATAAAGATTGGATATACCCTTTGCAGAAAAGATAGGGCGAAAAAGAGGGGTAGAGACTGCCTTTATGTAAGATCCAATTTAAAACTATGCACACAAGATATGACTTCTGGGATTAGTGGATAGAACATTGAGGCTCTGTGGGTGGAGATAGATGGTGGTAACAAAAGCTCAAATTAATAACCGTATTCTACAAACCACCGGAAATTAACGAATCCGATGAGGCATTACTTTTAGAACAAATCAATAAATCGTCAAAACAGGGTCAGGTATTAATTATGGGGGTTTTCACTACCCAGACATTGACTGTACAAATTAAACCTGTACTTCAGCTAAAAGGTGGGAGATTTCTGAACATACACAAACCGTGAAATAACCTACTCCCGGTGGGGCCCTATTGGGACTTTGCGTTGACAAATAATGTGGAATGAATATGAAATACTAAAGTAATTGACAGTCTGGGCAATAGTGACAACAATATGGTTTTGCGTGATATTGGCTTTCACAAACGGCAATATAATGGACCATCTAAAATGCTTAATTTCAGTAATGCAAACTTTCCATAGAAGACAGTGGAATGCTATATTTGAAGGGAAAAATGCAGAGGAAATGTTGAAAGTTTTTAAAAAGTCGTTAGAGATTAACAAATGTATCGCAAAAGGGAAAACTAGCAGGTTGAATAAGAGCGTTTAAATTATGCAAGGCTAATGGGGATGTGGAGGCATACAGAATATGCAAAGATTTAAATAAAGCTTGTACAAGGGAAATCCAAGCAACTAAAAAGGAAAATGCCTTGGAAAACCAAACAAATCAAAGATTATTATTATTATTATTATTAAATATATATATTTGGGGATAGGTACGAAATCCTGGTGGTCGAAATACCGACTAGGGGGGGCGTGGATCGCCCCCTCCCCTTGCGGGCACACTATTTTACTCTCACTTTATGGGTGTCGTGGACACCCATAGAGGGAGAAAATTGGCAGCATTGTGGCGGTCGGGATTTTGACTCCTTCCGATTTTTATCTAACATACATACTTTTTTTTTTTTTGGATAAAAACATCAACCGTAAAAGGTTACAAAAAAGGCCCAATAACAAATATTAACTGCAAAAGAATTACGGAGGATAGAGCTGAGGCAGAAGTGTTTAAACACCTTTTTCTCATCAGTCTTTACTAGAGAGGAGCAAACAGTGGACACATTAGCCACCTGTAAAGACGTGAGTACCACATTACTAAATATAAAATTTACTGCAGAGGATGTCCTTAAGCGACTCCGCAGAATAAATACAAATAGTCAGGACCAAATAGGATTTACCCAAGGGTTCTGACGGAAATAAGGGAAGATTTAGCAAAGCCTTTGTATTGCATATTTGATAAGTCCTTTTCATCTTACATGGTTTCATGGGACTGGAGATTAGCAGAAGTAATGGGGGAAAAAACGATGATCCAGCAAATCCTAGACAAGTGACCCTAACATGCGTCATAGGGAAATGTATTATTTTAGGGAGTTTTAAGAGTTTGTATCCACGATCATTTAGTACTCCATAAGATAATCAGTAGGAACCAGCATGGGTTTTTAAGGGACTGGTCATGCCACACTAACCCAATTAGTTTCTACGAGGAAGTTACCAGGAATCTAGAGAAGTGATCCAGTCGATATGGTCTACATGGATTTTTGCAAAGGCCTTTTAATACTGTGCCATATAAGAGGCTGATCCATTAAATGGAGGCAATGGGGCACATTTTCTAAGATGGGGGTTCTATTTCACATTAGATGTTGCTTTGGGCAACCAATCAGATACTTTCTAATCTGATTGGTTGCCCATAGCAATATCCCATCTTAGTAAATTTCCCCCAATGGTTCTATGAGGGGGAAAAAAAAATTGAATGTGGGTAAGAAACTGGCTGCTGGGCAGGTAACTGAGTGGGTGTAAATGGTGCATTTTCAAACTGGATACCAGTATGAAGTGGTGTACCTCAGGGTTTGGTGCTAGGGCCTCTTCTCTTTAAAATATTTATTTAACTAGCTTAAGGATAAACACTAAATTGGGCAAGGTGATTTAAATGGATCAGGATGTGTCCTATGTAGCTTTCACATCACACTTTTAAAACGGTATATTGCCGTTTTTTTGCCTTATAAAACGTTTAAGGCTGCAGTGTAAAAGTGTCATAGTTGAAATACCATTTAAAGTTAACTGGTATTTCAACACGTTTAAAAAGCAGAGTCCTACCCGTTTTAAAGCCAATTCAGAGCCGTTTTTTGTGCTGTCTGAATGGCACTGAAATAGTATTTAGTAAAAAATAAAGGTTAGAGCACTGTGATAGCCTGTCCCTTGTCTTGTGTCCCTTCCCTGAACCAGGAAATAAGCTGTGGGTAGAAACGTGTTCAGAGGTTAAACGGCTTGACTGGTGATGTGAATGGTACTTAAACGGTATTTTTAAATGGTAATCTGCTGCAATATGAACACTAGACCCATTTAAAATTACAGTTTTTCAAAACGTTTCAAAATGTTTTATGTGATGTGAAAGCTACACAAGTTACAGGTGGACTTAAACAAACTGGAGCAGTGGGTGGATAAATGTGATTCAGTGTAGATACATTTAAGGGATATCACAATAAAATAGCCTAGGAGTACAAATTTACTTGGTTGCAGTGCTCTTTGTCAAGGAGCAGCAACTAAGGCAAATAGGATACTAACCTGTATAAAAGGCATGGAAGCAAGGAATTACCCTAATTATGCCACTCTATAAAGCACTGGTTAGGCCTCATCTAGAATTCAGTGTGCAATTCTGGGCTCCATACTACAAAAAATACACTGTAGAGCTAGAAAAGGTTAAGTGAGGGGCAACAAATTTTAAGGTTGGTGAACAGGACATGTGGCATCCCCTTAGAATGGAGGAGAGGACTTTTGTACCCTCCATAATTAAGGTGTTCAGGACAGTAAAGGTTTGGAAATCTGCCAGCAGTGGTAGTGTTGGCAGACACAATTTATTTAAGAAAGGGATGGACACATACCTAGAGGATAACCGTATCTAGAGTTACAACCATCTTGTTATGGATAAGTAGGGAGCAACAATAGTGACTTATCACTAGTGTAGCCTAATTTAGAAAAACTTAGTTTGGGATATCACATCTTGACCTCCAATGTTCCTGAGTTTAGTGGTTGTAATGCAGTCCTTCTGTAGTAATGTTGGTCTGTTTTCCTTTTGATTTAGTCTGTAAAATTCCGGTTTAATGCTATTGATTTATGGCTGACCCTTTAAATCTAGAACCCTAGCATCCCAAAAGACTAGCGTTTAAACCTGTACTGAATAAATCAGGCTACAAGAAACCTGTTCATCCTGATTAACTACCCCACCCGGTATACTTCACCCACCAGCAAAAGTTGGTAATCAAGTCTTTTTCAAATGTAAGGTCCGTAACACTATCCCAATATTTCTTAGTTCTTGACATAGCACAGATCTAAAACCATAATAACAGCTTTTTACAGTTTTACAGCAATAGTCTGCAATAGTATTCTGAATAGGTTACCGAATATAATGCCCCTTTCTCACTGCAGGTCTTAAACGGTATATTGCCGTTTTTTTTTCCCCTTTCTAAACATTTAAGGCTGCAGTGGGAAAGCGCCAGAGTTGATTTACCGGATAAAGTTAACTGGTATTTCAACCCGTTTCCAAGTCCTACACGTTTCAGAGCCGCTTTTTTATGCAGTGAGAATTGCTCTGAAACTGTATTTAAGATCCTGCACTAGTCTTCCCCCTCCCCTGGTACCTGTCCTGGCCCCCCCTGATACCTTGCAGCAGGGTAGGCAGCGGGCATTCAAGGGCTCCTAGTCGGCAGGTTCCCCCTCCTCCCCTGGTACCTTGCAGCTGGTACCTTGCATCCGGGCAGCAAGGTAGGCAGCGGGCATTCAAGGGCTCCTAGTCGGCAGGTCCCAGACTGATCGCTGAATGCATCATGCAGGAGGAGGCTGGTGCACAGACAGTGGCGGCACTGGGGATCCCGTCAGCGTCATTTCATCGGCGGGGGTCCCTGTCGCGAATGGGAAATAGCGGAGCCAATCATTAAATATGCGCATATTTCATTAGCGGCTCGTTAGCTATGCGCATATGTAATTTTCGGGCCCGCTATTTCCCATTCGCGGCAGGGACCCCCGCCGATGAAATTACAATCTCCTAATGGACCTTCCTCCTCCTGAGCACGGACCGCGCTGCCCGGAACCCCAGTGCTCCCGCTGTCTGTTCACCAGCCTCCTCCTGCATGATGCTTTCAGCAATCCGTCTGGGACCTGCTGACTAGGAGCCCTTGAATGCCCGCTGCCTACCATGCTGCCCGGATGCAAGGTACCAGGGGAGGGGGGGGGAGCAAGGTACCGGGGGGGCAGGACAGGTACCATGGGACATAAGGGGATTAAACGGTTTACTGCGATGTGAATGGTACTTAGACGGTATTTAAAACGGTAATCTACTGCAATGTGAAAGCTAATACCGTTTCAAATACCGGTTCTTTAAACGGCTTGGCAGTGGGAAAGCAGCATAAATCAGTACAGATAGCTATGATAGTCTATCTCTTTTATTTATTTATTTTTGGTCTCCTCAGGCTACCTTGACTATTAAATTTCTTTACTAATCGTCGCTTTTTTTTATCAAGTTTATTTGAAGTATCATGGCTGTTTATGAAGGAATCAACAGGAAATATGTACCCATAAAGTAACTTTTCATCCTAAATCCAAACCAAATTACTTTTTTCACAAAAAAAGTAAAACACACACAAAAAATCTGCATGGTACTTGGGTTTTATAGTGGAGTAAAAAATCATTACGTTGACGTTGATAACGGTTGTGTTGTATACATAATTAACACAAACCTTATTTCTCCCTTGTTTGGAACCTGTTGCAACAGTTAATAGTTTTCCTTAAAGTGTATACAGCCTTCCAGTACTTCCATGGATAGTAAGAACTTCTGTTACACCGTACATTAATAAAAAGAACCAAACACTTATTTCTTGAAGGCCAGGACAACATTTTTGATTGGTTTCGTTTCATCAAGTGTACCAGCACATCTCGTTCCTCCTCATTTACATTGAATAATATGACTAATGTACCGCATGTTATGTTCCAGGTTGCAGATTACTTTTGTATACATATTTTATGATTGTGGTCATAATGCCAGTAACTCTTGTTCCCTCCATCTACATGTCGTCTGACTACAATCAATATATGTGTAGCTCATTACAAATAGGCCGAAATCTGTGATGAGTACAATTGTCATGACAGTCTTTTGCTGTGTACACACTGTGCAATATGATTGCTAGTGATATATTGCCAGCAATCATATTGCTCAGTGTCTCCTTTTTCATCAGCGATGAAAAGGAGACACTGCTACGGGGTGGAGGGGGAGTGCAGCAGCAGCAGACGCTGCTGCTGTCACTTTGAAGGGAGGAGGGAGGGAGCAGCGGCACGGGGCTGGGAAGATCAATGCTGATCTCCCCGGCGCTGACCTCCATGAAGGGAGGAGGGAGGGAGCAGCGGCACGGGGCTGGGGAGATCAATGCTGATCTCCCCGGCGCTGACCTCCCGGCACAGCGACCAGCAGGGAGTGCACACGGGAGCGCGCAGCTGGCGACCATATTCCCAGCGATTTTACCTAATATTGCTCCCGTGTGTACACACCATTTGCTAGACTGCCATGCAGCTCGGTTTTGCAGTGTTTTATTTAATTTAGTGACCTGTAGAAGAAGTTGATGCCATGTACACTTTCATCTGCCCAGCTTGTGTTGACATCCTCTATTAAATAAAATGGGGTGGAATGACTCTTCAGTGATTTATACTGATACACAAATGGTCACAAATTGTACAGTCTGGCTTTTTAAATAGAACTCTCGTTTGTTGACTGAAGACCTCCAGTAGAACTTTTAACAAAATATTGTAAAATTATTTAATCCAGAGCCTTGGATCCTTTTCTTACAGCCTTGTCAAAAACTAGGGTATGAGCAGGAAGGTTAGGGCCTTATTCTAGAAATTCACTCTTAGAGGCAAATTCCTTCTCAAATGGACAAAACCATGTGCACTGCAGGTGGGGCAGATATAACTTGTGCAGATAGAATTAGATTTGGGTGGGGTTTTTCTTCAAAGTGAGATCTATATTGCAGTGTATAAATAAAGCAGTCAGTTAGTATCCCTGCACCGACACAAAATAACTCACCCAAATCTAATTCTATCTGCACCTGTTACATCTGCCCCCCATGCAATTCATATGTTTTTGTCCATCTGAGAAGGAATTTGCTTATGCTGCGTTCTCATTGCCGCCCCTGCATAATCCTGTTTTTTTGTTCCTGTGTTTTTGGCGGGGCACAGAGCATCTCAGCTCGACAGACCCCATTCATACTGCACCTTAGACCCGGGAAATTCCTGTGTCTGCCCCGTTCACACTGCTTCCCCTGGTATGCCTGCCATCAAGTGTGTGGCATCTAAGAGCTGCTTTGATTGGCTGTTTAAAAAGCAGCTTTGAGCAATGCAAGAAACCCGGGTCTAACCTGTTCACACTGCCACACACCCGTGTATTACCCAGGAAAAACCCTGCAAAAAACCTCTGTGTAATTCCCGGGGCATAACACCCGGGAATTTCACAAAGACCCTTGCACACAGAGACGTGACACAGAAAATTACTTTTTGCCCTGGCAAATACCTGTTTTTTTGCGGCAGTGAGAACTGGGTATAAGAGTGAACTAGAATAAGGCCCTATTACCCCATTCTCACTGCTGCAAAAACCCTGTGTTTTCGCCAGGGCAAGCAGTAATTTCCTGTGTCCTGTCTCAGTGTGAACGGCTGTGAGTGAAATTCCTGGGTGAAGTGCCCCGGGAATTACACAGGTTTTTTTTTGCAGCGTTATATTCCTGGGTTATAGACGGGTGTACGGCAGTGTGAACAGGCTAGACCCGGGTTTTTCTCACAAGATGCAAAAAAGCAAGCTCAAAGATACTTTTTTAACAGCAAATCAAAGCTGATTCCTCACAAGCTGCAAACAAACGACTAGAGCAGGCATGTCCAAACTATGGCCCTCCAGCTGTTGTGAAACTACACATCCCAGCATGCCTTGCAATATATTTAATAGCAAAACTGTGGCAAGGCATGATGGGTCTTGTAGTTTTACAAAAACTGGAGGGCCATAGTTTGGACATGCCTGGACAAGAGCTTCTTTTTGGTTCACCTGCCACCAGTGGCGGATTTAGGGGGGGTGGGGGGGCACCCGGCCACGTGCCCTCCCCCCTGTCATTCACCAGGGCTTTCCAACGAGCCCAGCCCCGTGTCTCTAGCCCCCCGGGAATCAGATATATCGCCTGGCAAAGCTGTAACGTTTTTTCCCCATATGATAATATGGGACCCGTCAATTCCGACCCCCACCCGATTCCGACGGCTGCCAGTTCCCCCCTTGGCATCACAGAAGCTTGTGGTTGATCTCCTTCCATTTCAAATCGATGGGCCTTCAATATGATACCAGGCTGGTCCATATCGGTCAATCGGTTCCAGAGATATTACGTGTAAACTAATTTTTTTTATTTTTGAAATGTAATTTCATGGCTGTTCATGTTCTTTGAGGGCAGATTACTCTGGAACCAAACGTTCCAGTTTCACTGGACCAAAATCATTCAAAGCCCACTCAAAAGTTCTTCAATATGATACTTGTCTCATGTAAATGGATCAGTTGGTTCCGAAGATATAGCCGGTTAAATAAGATAACTGGTTAAAGGGGGGAGGGGTGGTTTTCTCTCCCCCTCACACCAGAAAATGCAGGGACTAGGCTGGTGTAAAAGGGGCCATCCTGGGAATGCATTTTCTGGTGTGAAAGGGGTATTCTTTCAAATAGCCGGGACCTGCAGTGCTCTGAATACAGCCAGGCTCTGCCACTGTCAGTGGCTATCACTTCTGCCTGGCGGCTGTCCCCCATTTCCCCCGAGCATGTATTCCCCTTGGCAATGAGCATGGAACCTCTGGCAATGAGCATGTAGATAAGCAGCACTTATGTAGCATTATTTTTAATAGGCATTATGGTGTTTGACATAATACATAATGGACATAATGGCGTGTAACTTAACGTGTAATGGTCATTATGGTGTAAATGTTTGGTGGACAATGTTCCTGTTTATGAAATGTATTGTGAATTTTGGCTTAATCTGTGTGGCATTATGTGAATTCTGGCTCAATCCGTGTGGCTTGATGTGAATTTTGGCTCAATCCGTGTGGCATTATGTGAATTTTGGCTCATTCCATTTGGCATCATGTGTAAGGGACAAGTATAATGGGGTCTAGTATTTTGTTGCATAATGTGTAGAAGTTGTATATGGTGTTGTACACTACACTCAAGGACACGCCCCCTGTTGAGTGGCCACACCCCATTTTCCGGAGCGCGCCTTCGGCGCGCGCACAACTACATCCTTCACTTTTGTCACCATGGTGGGCCTGCGTACTTTAAATGCCAGGGCCTATTTTTAATCCCATTCCCACCCTCTCTCTGCTGCTCTCTTAGCATGTACACTGGCATTACTAACACCGCCCCTCCCCCACCTAAACCCTCTTTTATCATGGTGCCCCCCCCCTGTCATTTTATCCTGGATCCGCCCCTGCCTGCCACTCATAGAGCGGGTACGGTCTGTAAGGTCATCAGTGTCTAGGTCAACAGTCATGAGTTTTTCACTTTTCGGATGTCCATATGGAAACAGTTTAAGTGTGCCACATCTCCTCGCCATGCTTCAGGCATGTGCCTCATTGTGCTTGGCACACTATTGTATTATCTCTCTCTATGCCCACTGGTATGGTAAAGTATGAACAAGTCGGTTTAAAAAATAATAAAAAAGAAAACCACACGTCTACCTTTTTTTCATGTCAACACTTTGACCATGGCAACCTAATGCATGTTGACTTGTTTTATGTGTCGACCTTTTGACTGCTGACTCAATGACCACATCCCCCATAGAGCTTCATTATAATTTATATGCAAGGGAGGAAATGAGGAAGGAGAATTGCAATACTTTGGCCTCCCAGATATGTTTGTCAGTATACCTGGCTTATACCGACGACACTGTTGACTGTGGCCATATCAAAACTGATATAGTTGGCCTAAAAGTAATTCTAATGTAGGTGTTGACATTTTGAATGTGGTCTAGCTGGAAACTCTTTACCAACCCAATTTTCATGAAATACCATTTATAGTCACAGAAATTACTTACAGCTCCTTTTTTTTTTTTTTTTTTTTTTTTTTTTTTTATACCATTAAAGTTTCAGTAGACTTAAGTTACCCCGGGTTCGCAAATACACGCTATAGGGTGTATTATACCCATCTATCCTGACCAGGTACTCACTTTTTAAAAACAGGCAAGTCCCCACGCAGATTGGTCAGGCAGGGCAGGATGGACACGGGCGGCGGGGATGGCAGGATTGCGGGAACACAACAGCACAGGAGTCACCGGCTAGGAGGGGGAGCCACAGATGGGGAGGATGGGCAGCCAGTGGCTAGAAAAATCCCCCCCAGTCACATCACTGGCACCTACACCACCTGCCTCATCTCTGCCCACTGACCCCATATCACATCAAATCTATAGTCCTCAGTCACATCTCTGTCCCAGGGCCCTACCACCCAGTCCTTTTTTATACAAGCTTATGTCTAATTTTAATTGTCCTTATTGGCACAATGTGGTTGCATTATAGGCAGTCTATATTTTGTTAATAATATAGATGTTTTATCAAACTGATGGTGGTTTTCATTCTAGGAGAACTTGGGTGTGCTGAAGCCATTGATTGCTTGATTGGACTTGGCATCGCTGGCTTCAGCAGCGTGTGGATACACTGGGTATGGGTGCTATGAATGGGTACACTTGGTATGAGTGTGGTTACTGGGGCTCACTGTGTGGGTACTATTACTGGGGTGCTCTTGTAGTACACTGGGTACTGTTACTGGGGGATGCTGTGTGGGTACAGGTACTATTCCTGAGGCACACTGTGTGGGTACAGGTAGTATGGGTAAAGCATTACTGGGATGCACTATTTGGGTACTTGTAATACACTGGGTGTGGCATGTTATATAATGGGCATTATGGTGTGCTTAATCCTGGTGCAATGCATCAAAGTTGCTGTAGCTGGTGCAGTGTGTACGTGGCACTATTGTGTTGTGTAATATTAATTGGTACTATATGTGCAATGCCCCTTCCCCACAAGCAATACCCTAAATTTGGTGTGCTCTGTCCGTTTCCTAATTATGTCTTTTCTAGTATATGTCCATCTTGCTTTATGTGAGTGGGCCACTGAAATGTGAGGGGACATGACCGTATCCTCTGAAAAATGAATCTCTAAAAACTGCTGACCCTTGTTACCTGCTCGTCATTTAAAAACAATAGTTCGATGATGGTGACAGATTTATAAAGATCTTTAAAAACCACCTCCTTCCTACTGTTTAAAAAAAATGTTATTCTCTCCCCACTTACAAGTTGCTGCACTGCACGTCTCCCTATATCTGTCATCCTTTTTCTTACTCACTAGCATAGTATTGTCCGCAAATTTTTCAATATGGTTACAATCTGTACTTGTAATACAATTCAACGTATACAATAAGTATAGGGACTTAAAACCCATTATTGAGGAACACCTGTATTCAGTACAAGTACAAATGGTGTAGAACCCATTTTAACTGACCATGGATGATTTCATTTTAAAAGAAAAAACACACAACCAGTTACAGATGGGCTCATAATCACCAATCTCTCCAAGCTTCGGGATGCGCATTGCTGGCACTACAGTGTTAAAAGCAGAGCTATAAGCCATAATCCTCTTACATAGGAGTCCCTGTTTTCTAAATGACAAAGACCTGTATGAAGAAGTGTAAGAACAATGCACACGGATCTATTTGACCCATATACAAACTGGGGATGGTCAAGCCCACTGATATGCCACCTTTTTTAAGGTGTACCAAAACCACTCTCTTAAATTGTTAGTATAGAAATGTTTTTAAAGAAGCAATTGGGCGGTAATACTACCAGTTACTGCTGCAGATTTAGGGACAGGAGCAATTTTACTAACTTTAAAACACCAAAAAAAAACACTGGGTGGTTGGCAAAGACACTTAAGTATCCTTGGAATACAATCTGGACCAGGGGCCTTCTTAACATTGGTTTACCATTAGCAGAGTCGCTAACTTCCCACTTGGATAGTTCAAAAGGGCTAGCTGACAGGGGATTTGATTTTTACTGCAGGGATCATCAAATTCACCTCAATAATCCTAGAATAAAATTTACTGAACTCTGCAGAAGGGCCATTTGTCCTTGTTTTGAGCCTTTGAATAATTCATTCCTTGACACATTGACCTCTTATCGCCATATTCCCTAAAGTGACTTTCAATATTAATAAAATAGGCCTCCTTCGACAATTGAATACTCTTTCAAGCTTGAATGGGCAATTTTATATGCTACACTATCTTCAGACCCTAAGGCCCTAGCCCTTGGTCTTATCAAGGAACTGACATTACTATTAATAAATGGTTTTTCATTTGGAAATAATAGAATATCCTTTTTCCCTGTTACACTCCTTAATGCTAAATTTAAGCTATTCAATAATCCACTGGAGCAAACACCCCCACCCCCCCCCCCCCCCCCCTCTCCTCTACTGTCTACCCAAGCTCCCTATTTCAGTATTGCTTTTTGTCCAAGCAAAATACCAGGGGTGCCCATGGAATCCAGATTAACCAATCCTGGTATATCATGGGTAGAGCTTTTATTAAAAAAGCTTATTTCACTTTGTTAATTGTGTAAAAATAGGTGTAGTTAGCTTAGCTATGTCTCTAATTTATGATATTTTTAAATTAATTTCCAGATTTCAGAAACCTTCCTGGTAGCAGGTTCTAGACAGTGACCACTTCCGTCAAAGCATCTGTTCTATACTATTATATTTTGTGTGTGTATATTAGTTCTGTGCTGATTTAAATGCAATTGTGTCTATATATACATATATATTTTTTTCAAATGAAATAAATTTGGAGATTGTAAACCACATGTAACCGATTCCATTTTGATATGTACTTTAAAGCCAAGATCTGTATTGTTTATGTGGTATGCCCTGCACACAGGCAGATCAGCCAGTGCACTTATAAAGCTTGAGCAGGATCAAACAACCATAAACCAACATTGGTGCCGACTGTTTTCATGCCTTCATTTCCTTTGGAAAGTGAAAGAAAATTTGCAAAAGAAACTGTATCTAGGTACTATGCGACATTAAACATTATATGGGGTATTTATGCAGCAAGTTATTTAAGGCAATTTCTTCACCTTTCCAACAAAATTTCCAGGTCTGTCCTATCTGGGACAGTCCCCATTAACTCAGATGCGTTGACCTGTGATTTTCCCTGTTTGCGTCAATTACAGCGCCACCCACAAGTGCAGTGCTTTTCTGTTATCTCTTACGGATGACGTAATCTCCAAGCGCCATGAATCCGGCTTTCCCTATGTTGTGAACAGGATCCATGTCATATGACCCAAGTTACCCATTCACACTGCCCCTCTAACACAGCAGGTTTGCACACATAAGCACCTATCTAGCATGGTTGAATTCCCTTTTACACCAAGCATGACCTGGGCTAACCTGGTAATAATCCCTGGGATGAAGTGGCAGTATGAAATGTGTATTAGCCTAAAATAGCATTTTTCTTATGAGGATTGCTAACATTAACAATATTTCTACAAATCAAAAATGCTTGTGTTGTCCATTCATATCGACTAAATAGACTATTATTTTTCAGAAGCAACAGACACACATATTGTTGCTATGGGCAACACAATCACTTTTTATATGTATCACTAGTAGTAAATACACTCCTTCATTCAATACTAAAGTTTGTACTTATATGGTGTATATGCTGCTTTGAATTGTTTTTGGTTTTCATTTTGTGGAACATGCTTTACAATGTAATATAGGTATTGCGTATTTTCTAATAAAGAGCTGCCATCTTCCCTGATCTTTAGTGTACTGCTGGGATCTCACACAGGTCAATAAGACCCGACTGATTATTAATCGTCCTGCCCTTCATCTCCAGCAAATATAAAATTAGGACCTGCAATAATCCTCTAAAATATTTACATTTATTTTCTGAACATGATGGTGCAAGTCTATATCGTGTAAAAAATGTAGATCTGGGCTTCAGAAGGGGTTGCTTATACATTGATATTGGCCTTTTGAATAGCACCATCTTTGTTGCAAGTATTCCGAACCAGTGTAAAAAAAAAAACTGCAGCAACTCCGACACCCAGAGCTGGATAAAGGTTTTAGAGCACCATATTTTCCTGAAACTACAATGGGACACAGTACCCATGGCTATACTGACTTCTAACATGAGTGGGAGTGAAGCATTCAGGATGATTGCCATACTTTTTAGTGTGTGAGAGAAAGACACAGACTATGTATTCTATGTATGCTTGGGGTAAAAAACAAATGCTGGGTCATGCAGGATGAGATGTTAGAGAGGCAGGAAGAGACTCAAGCTAAGACTGAGGGAGCGAGAGGGGTCTGGATGGATCCTTGGGAAATCCTGTTAGATAGAGGAAGATGAAAGGGAAGTGGAGGGATAAAAGGGGAACTGATTCATGAAGACCAATGGAATGGAGATGTGGGGGTGATTGTCCGTATTGAAGGCAGCAAATGAATTGAGAAGTTGCTATTTTCACCAATATTCTGCACACTGCCAATGCCAAAATGTAGGGTGGTTTCTAAATGGATGGGATGAATATCCGACTGAACAAGGGATGAATATCCGACTGAACAAGGTCAAGATGGGAAGTGGGAAGAGACACAAGGGGAATCAGATACAAACCATTTTCTTAAAGCATAAATCTGCCATCTAGCATGGTTGCATTGCCTGGTTTGGACCTGTTGGTTTCTAACCCTGCTACAGCCTGGAAAGGAATTGAAAATACGTTATTGATAGGGATCATAAGGTTGTAAAAAGCTGTAATGAGGCTGAGCAATCACACAATTACAGTATACAGGAAGAAGGATATGGCAGAAACCATGTGTGCATTTGATGGGATCACTCAATGTGCCAACAAATTCACCATCTCTTGTAGGCTTTACTTCAACAATATGCATACTATCATGATGTGTCTGTACGGTGACCAAATGTGGTCTAATCCTAGTTTTTTTGTTTTAGAGTGGGTGTGGGTTATTTTCCATACTGCAATGGACACCAAAAATACCATCATGTAACCAAATTTTTCAGGAATTCCTATTTCTATAGCACATTTATAGCATTAGCGTTGTTCAGTTATTATATCATCCTTGAAATCTGTCCCACACTGAAACAACAAAGCCTTTATAGAATGCTGAGTAGTATTTGCTGTAACTTGGGTTGTGTTAGATGGGCAGCCATCCAGGGTTCAGAACTGAAGGCAGACAGACAATTCACATTCTCGGTTAATTTGTTTCTTTTCCCTAGCATAAAATAGTTGTTTCTTATCTTTTGAAGCGAAGTAGAGTACTGAGGGAGTTTAAAGAATACAGAACCGCAAGCCTATGTATCCCCTAACCCAGAGGTGGGGAACCTCAGGCCTGGGGGCTGTATGTGGCCCCCGTAGCAGGTCTGAGTGGCCCGCCCACTCGCCAGGTGGCTTTGCCGGGAGTCAAGTACAGGGGAATTCTCGCGAGATTCATCTGAATCAACAGCAGCTGGAGACGGTCAGACCTATTTAGCGGCAGCCACCGGAGCGTGGGACGGCTGCAACAGGACAATTTGTAAGAGGAATTTTTACATATGGCCCCCGAAGGATTTTTTTTTCTCATACAAACGGCCCTTGGCACAAAAAAGGTTCCCCTACCCTAACCGTTTGGTTACTACTCTATAGTTGTCCTTAGTCAGATTTACAATCCTATCAAGTTGCTGCTTGCAACTAAAATGGTTAATTTCCTACTTCACAAAACCTAACTACATAGCTTAAAATATCTTAAATTGTATGGATTGAAGAAGTGAAAAGAGGTGGCATAATAGATCAGTCAAATATTTAAAGAGTTTTAACCAGGTACTGGAGGGAGATATCTTCAAATGCAGAGATGTATTAGAACACATGTTCTCAAACTTGGTCTTCATTTCTCCTCACAGACTCACAAGTGAAATAATTTTCTCCATCTGTGGATCTTTTAAAATGTGTCAATGAGTAATGAGTGCACCTGTGCACCTGCCAGGTGACCTGGAAAATGTGAATTGTATGGGTTCCTGAGGACCGAATTTGAGAACACCTGTATTAGAACATCAGGACATGTGTTTAAACTGGAGGGAAGGAAACTGAATGAAACATTACCTCATACAAGGGTATTGGGTAAATTGAATAGCCTAAAGTCAGAGTTAATAAAGACAGCAGAACAATTTAAACTTGGGATTGACCTAAGGATATCTTTACAGTGAAGTAAGGCTCATATAGTGTTTTCCGTGACAAAAAGGGGCAGACTAGATGGGCCAAGTGGCTGTTCTCTGCTTTCAAATTCTAGCCCAGAATGACTACCTGTAAAATTAATTCAATGCATATGGGGGCAAGTCAGGTGGATGCAGTTACAGTCTTTATCGTAATGATGTAGCCTATAGGTGGCCTAATGAGATGCCCACTAGCTTCGGCGTGATTCTGCTGATGTGAATACCAAAATGCAGCACCTGACCATCTGCTATTTAGCAGTCTCTGTCACCAACATGCCTGCGAATGGTTGCCTCCCCGAAAGTTACCATCCAGCATTTGCTTATCATAATTAATATTTCAGTCTTGGTCTAAGTGCGGTAATAACCGTAATCCCCAGAAACATGCATCAAGGTAAACCATCGACCACTAGTGCCCGATGACCTCCCTGTATATGTTCCAGCATGTAATCTGCTCTTGTATGTAGCCCACAAATGTTGCTCACCTTTATTTCCCCTAGATTTCAGTTTGGACACACCCTCCTCACGACTTAGTCTCTCTGCAACTGTATCTGTTTATATTGTTTTAAATAAGACTGTCACACATTAGGGCAAATGTATGGACTAGCGTTAAGTGCATAACTACCCTTAACGCTAGTTAACTGGGGGGGATAGAGTTTTTTAAATGTATTACCAGCGCACCTAACATGCACAAGGGTCAGCCCGCCGATGAATGCACGGCTGTCACCTTCAAACTCCCAGTAATTAGCAGCACAGTCATTGTATAAACAGCCGCCGAGGCATATTTTAGCCATTAAGCCCGCCCTGCCAGCTTTGCCAGCCTAGGGCTAGTGTTGTCCTATTCCCACTACTAGGACAACACTAGCCCTGCTGCTGGCTCTGGGCTGTGCTTGAGATATCACAATAATAGTGAAATCTCAAGCATGCCCAGTGAGCGGGCCAGGGGAGAGAGGAAGTGTTGTTTTTTTTTTCTGTTTTTTTTTTGTTGTTAAATATGCATGCGCAGCCCTGACCGGGGTGCCAATAAGGAGAGCCGTGGACGCAGGATATAATGGCTCTCCTTATCGGCACGCTTCTTCATGCTATGGCAGGAGAAGCGTGACTCGATATTTCCTAAATGTTATAAACCTGTTCATACATCTACCCCTAATCAGAAGAAGACACTAAAGTGCGCAGTCCAGCAAATAATCCCATCAATCTACCCAACTCCACGCATCGGCTAATGCAGGCTGCTGAAGAAACTACATTACAGCACAGGGTGCTATATCTAAGGATCTTTGTTTACCATCTGCCATCCAGCTGCTCTTAATGAACCAAAGTCAGAACGTTTGGTCTCCAAATAAATTGTGTGATTTTGATAGGGAAATTTTGTATGGTGCATTGAGGCAGTGATTAAACATGGACATTATGCTCTCCATAAAAATTAAAACACGGTGCTCTTCAGAAAATAAATTAAACCACAGGGTTTTTTGGAAGGCTATTTGACTTGATCAGAGACCAAATGAGAGGAAAAGGATTTCTTTCAGTCCAACTATTAAAGATGGAAGGGTTTATAATTTAATAAATAATAAGGTACTTGTTTCCTAGCACGGCGCCCATCGCATGGCATTGCATACCGTTTTTAGTGCTGTGCGATGCGATCTTCATGTTAAATGCACAGGAGTGCTTGTACAATGAAATATTGCATAGGATTGCATGCCAGCAAATGGCATGCAGTGCGATATTTCATTGTACAAGCACCCATGCCATGAGATGTGATGGGTGCTTACAATGAGATGTAACCCCCAGTATTCACGCCATCCCGAAATGTGGCTGGACGCGTCCACCAACCTTTTCATACCCCCACTATCCACGTTGGCGTGGAGTTGATTTTAGATAGTGTGGCGAGCGCACCGAGCCCGGAGAGTGGCGAGCGGACGCGGAATACGAGCCCGAAGTGTGGCGAGCGGACGTGGAATACATATAAAGTAATCAGTGTCCCCTCGCTTCGGGCTGCGCTCTCCACACTATCTAAAATCAACTCCACGCTGACGTGAATAGTGGGGGTATGAAGAGGTCGGAGGATGCGTACTGCCGCCGCTCGCCACGCTTCCGGGTGGCGTTGCCACTGGAGGTGACACTAAATGATGGAATCACTTTGTAAGCACCCATCTGTGTGCCTGTACAATTAAAAATAGCATTGCATCGCATGCCGCAATATTGCGGGCGATGCGATGAGATTTCACTACGATTCCGTACGATGAAATCGTGGGAGACCTTCTAGGAAACAAGTAACAATAATAATTATTTTGTAACCACTTAAATTTTTTTTCCACAGAAAGTTTGCATTTTTTTTCTATGATTAAATTAAGTAAACAATATCTAAACTAGGGATGCAAATCCTGGGGCATTTTCATACCAAATACCCGGGATTGGGTTCATCCTAATCTCACCCCCCCCCCCCCGGTGGTCTGGAGGTGAGTAGTGGTGCTGGAGTCCGGTGGTGATGGTGATCCTGGCGGCGGCGATGAGGTTGGGTGCCGGCCGGTAGTTTTTTGGGTTGGTGCGGAGAAGCAGACAGGCTGTGCAGCGTGACCTCTGACATTGTCATGCAGAGCAGCGCTCTGGGGTCTGGGAGCAGCATCTAAGCTGGTCTCTCAACACTGCCCAGCATTGATTTTCTTATGCGCAGGCCAATCCCTGAATCCCAGTATTCAAATCCCGGTGTTTTTCGAGCAAAATCCCATGATCCCCCCCGATCCCGGGATTGGCCACCCTAATCTAAACAAAACACTACTTTTTATTTTTTTTATAGTAAACTAATGATAGCCACCAATGTCTGTAACCCATTGCAAGAGATCAATGTTTTATTAACAATGATGGTATGTCGTCAGTGTCCGCCATCAATTGGGGGAACTGTGGCCATAGCTTGTATAGTTTATAGTATACCATCCCTAATTAGAGTGCTGTGTCCGTAGTCTTGAATGATGCAGGATAATTTTCACCGAAATTATTTATGTCCTTAAAAAATGTATCCCTTTGATGTATTAAAAGTAGCAACAATTGGGACAGGCATTGGGGCGCTGCAATGTTTGTCTATGACAGCAGTTACTGGGTATACACTAGGGTCAATGCGCCATTTTTTTATTGGATTAGATTTCATGTGGCTTTCCTTCTTCAGTTGGTGGGTGTTGGAAAATGTATATTTTGGCAGATGTCAATGGTTGATGTAGCCAGGCGAGGCAAGTGGTTAAAAAAGGAAAGCAGAAAAAAGCAAAATACTAAATGTTTTATAGCGAACATTATTTTGAAGTGATGAAATTCAAAGATAGTATAACATACCTACCTTTCCAGTCTCCTCAGATTCTGCATATGACTTCAGGGGGTGGGGCTAGACTGTCTTGTCATTAGCCCACACCCCATCATGGAATCACCCACTATTTGCGTGTCTGTGGTAATTGGGAGGAGCTAAATTACAGAATTCCTGCCATTTAGCCCCACCCCCTTCACTGGGGCTTTGCAATTGTCGCTGGCTATCAAACTGTCCTGCCCACTTCACTAGGATAGCAGGATAGGAACAAGCTGCCTATTCTTTTCCAGAACTTCTAGGGAAAATTGGAAGTTTTCTGCAGCTTCCAGCAGCGGCTCACTTACCTGTCTTTTTCTTCGCTATAAGGAGAGTTAACAACATCAGATCACAGCAGACAATATCTACTGAACCCAGCTCCATTAGATCCTGTTTTGGGAGTAGTAGTATTACAGTTATTTCTATAGCGCACACATAAACCACAACACTTTACAGAGAATATTTGAACATTCATATCAGCCCCTGCCCCAGTGGAGCTTGCAATCTATATTCCCTACCACATATCAGCCCCTGCCCCAGTGGAGCTTGCAATCTATATTCCCTACCACATGTAAACACACACATTCATTCTAGGGCAAATTGTTGTTGGGAGTCAATTAACCTACCAGTATATTTTTGAATTGTGGGAGGAAACCGAAGTACCCGGAGGAAACAAAGGTTCTACAGAAACTGTGCAAGTCTTGCGATCACGTCACTATGATGCGAATCCCTCTGTGTCATTGACAGGCAGAGGTGTTTGAAATAAAGCCTATGCTTAGAAACCTATAATTTTGGTTGGCATTAATACATGCTTAATGACTTAGGGACGTGCGGTGAGGTAAATGGCTGAGGAGTCCCTGGCAAGTACCAGAGCCAGATTTGCACACAATATATGAGCCCAGGGGCACATGCCGTCATTATAAGCATGTGCAGCATTATATACCGCTGGAGATTTTGCTGAGTTTTGATAAGAGATGTGCAGAAAAGGTAGCCAGGTGAGGCACTGCCTCACCTGCCATAGACTTTTTACTCCAGAGTTTTGACTATAAAAATAAGATATTTATATATATATATATATATATATATATATATATATATATATATATATATATATATATATATATATATATATATATATTAGTACCAATAATCCTCTCCGCGCTAAATATGCAACAATAGTTCATATACTGTAGTAGATGGCTGCCTAACCACACAAATCCCTAAAGGGTTCAGGGACAACCAAAACAATAGAAAGCACAATTGTGGTATGGCGCCTTAAAAATAATAATAATAATAAATAAAGTCCATATGTATGGTGGTCATAAATCAGTAAAGCAGACCAGAAGAATTCATCCAATTTCTTTGTTTATTGATGTCAACTTTTTCATCGGCAAAACCGTGAGAAGTATCCCAACGCGTTTCGTCTAGAACGACTTCATCAGGGGTAACATCATAAAATTCTTTTCTTTCCTGTACTAGGAATAAAGTGCTTATAGCTCCTCCAATAGACAACGGGGAGAAATGACTGTGATTCCAGACCAATTATTTTTATAGAGTAGAGTTAAGCTGATGACATGCTTAATCGTATACAAGTGTGTAAACACCAATAAAATTCTGGCAAAATTACTTTTCTTCCCTGTGTGATCAACCTTTTTCTCAAGGATCTCTCTCTTACAGGGAAGAACTGTGTATATATATATATATATATATATATATATATATATATATATATATATACACTTTGTATTTTTTACATACTTTATAAACTCAAAACTCCAGCGTATACGTCTGATACATAACCGATACGTATATCAGTTATGGTCTTAAACATCTAAAGTGTCTAGGTCTATAATCATATGGTCGACAGTCACAAAGTCAACAGGGTTAAATGTTCAACAGGGCCTAAAGGTCGACAGGGTCCAACGGTCAATGGGGTCGAAATGAGTGTTTTTAGGGTGTCTGTGTTGACATAGGTCGACATGGACACTGTCTAAGTGTACTGCGTCCCCACGCATGGCTCGCTGCACTCGCCATGCTTCGGGCACACTATTTTATTCTCCCTCCGCGCTCTAGTGGATGGTAGGGCATGAAATACCTCCTGTCGGCACATGTCTGCTCAAATTTCAGCAAAAAAATGCATGTTGAACTTTTTTCATGACGACCTTTTAGCTGTCGACCTTTTGACCCTGTAAACCTTTAGTATGTCGACCTTTAAACCCCGTCAACCTATTGTCTGTCGACCTTAAACCATTTCGACCTTTATACCCTGTCAACCTTTTGACTGTCGACCAGTAGTGGTCGACCTTCTGACTGTTGACCTAGAGTCATTCTGTGACCAGTCCAGATACCATTAGTATGACAGGAAAGGCTCTGCCTTACCCCACTGCTTGCCACTTATGCCATGTATGTGTGACCCAGATGTGTTTCTTCCATTTCTATAATTGATATAATTCGCTTTGGAGTGAGGAAGAGATATCTGATTGAACAAATTACCCTATCCTTCAGCATTAGAGAGTTTATTTGTTAATAAATACTTTTTTTTTTCTTTTGTGTTTTTCTTATAATGTATTTGTACAGAAATTATTTGGTGATTAAAAAATATATAATAGTTAAAAGAATTATGTTGTTGTTTTCTTTTCCCAGTACCAACGTTACAGCTGAAGGAGGAATTGCTCGATGGAGAAGAATATTCATTTCTACAAGGAGCTTCTGACCAGGAAAGCAATGGATCTGGCAGCTACTACATCAAACAAGAACCGTGATGCAAGTTAAATGATTCTTAGTAACAATATAAGAATGTTTTCCTACAAAAAAACAAAAACTATTTGAAAATAACACACAATGGACTCGTGTGCAGGGACACTCTGTTAAGTGAAAAAGAAATTATTTTGGTGAAGAAAAAAGATTTTACAATTTATTAAATAACTAACAATTTTGTGTTGTATTTGAAGTTTTTGCAAAGAAATTTTAATATTTTCAAATTTTACAAATATTGTGCATTGTGGGCAAGGCAACAAAATTCTTAATTTTTGGTACACTTAGCAGGGCTAGATATATTTGTTTAGGAAGGTTGCTATTTTGCAGAAAAATAACAAAAACAAACACACTTGGTACACACTGGGAAAGTTCTTTTTTTGGTTACCAGGAAATTTTGTCTTAGTTACTAAACTTTATTTAAAATATCATAAAAGGTTTTAATGCATATGAATTGTGTAAAGTTATGCCCTCTATACATCTAAAAATAACTGTCAAGCTTAAAAAAAAAAAAAGTTTTACACCAATAGCTTGTACAATTCCTTTTATGACTATTATTAAATACTTTACTATTTGTAGTTGTCTTCTGTGTCTTTTAGTCACACCATAGTAGCATATGGAAGAGTTGATTATTTTTCTTCAGAGCTGTGTTGGTTTTAAAGGGCAACAAAACCTATCCATTATATAGTGATGTGACTGAAAAGCAAAAAAGACAATTATAAATATAGAGCAATGTATTTAGCATAGTTGCCAGGAATCCAGGTACAATGCAATTAATTACGTGACCGTGGGATAAATGTTTTACATTTTTTTCGAAAAGTTTGAGGTAAAACCGTATGAACAGAGTGGTGCATATCCGATGTTGTGCTAGGTACAGATCAATGTGCCTTAATATATGTCAGCCATGAATACATTCAATATTGTAATGTTTTAATTGATTTTATATGGTCATACTGTATGATTTGATGATATGTAATACCCCTTTTAGCCACAAGATGGTTTAATTGTCTGTGAAGATATCAAAAGCTATTGTTAGATAACCGTAAAATAAGCTAGATTTTAAAGTAAGGTTGAGTCTCTTATATCTAAAAAGCTTGGGACCAGAACTATTTTGGATATCAGATTTTTCCATATTTTGGAATATCTAAACATGAAATGCACTTATATTTCATATAAATCTTATACACATAGTCTGAATGCTATTTTAAACAATATTTTCTATAAAACAAAGTATGTGTACATTGAACCATCAGAAAGAAAAGGTGTCATTATCTCAGTTGTGCTTCAAAAAAGTTGGCTAGCGGATTTTAGTATATGGGAGACTCAACTTGTATAGTACTGCTTGTCATCATAACCTGTCACTTGCAATTGATTGTTCCAATGATTCTTTTTGTCAGCAAATGTTTCATTTGAAAGCAAAATTTCTGTATTCCAACGTTGCAGGATATACCTGCTGACTAGTATACCTGTAAGCACTGCGGTGTCCATATTTGTTTTGGAATTCAGGTTTAAAGTACCATAAAAATACATTAGCCCTCCAGGACACTTTAGGCAGCAAATGGCTGCACTGTGAAGTTTTTAGGAGCCATTGGTTCTTTCTTTCACCTGCGGAGTCATTTGAGATGAACAATATTATCTTACATACAGTGCTTGCACTGTTGAAGCACTCTACCCTAATTCATAAATTATGAACTGCTGAATGTTAATATACATTGATATCATGGCTCATTGCTGCATCATGTCAGACATGCATCAGGAAAACCTATGGAATAGTTTTTAGCTAGTGCTACAACTTGACACGGTCTACATATGACTGTATAATAACTGAAATATAAAACCATTTCCACAGTCACACATTACAGTACAATCTCTCATTTGCAGTTCCAAGATTTTTTATGTGATAAAAAGAAACCCTATGTTTTAGTTGACCGAGAACGAAAGATCATGGTGTCAAGTGAATTTTATCCCTTCATAATTACCTATATGCCACAGATGTAAAGTTGTTAAGTAATTTAAAATGGATCTGCTTGCTATGCCACAGCCATTGTGTGGGCTAGCCAGTCTTCAGTCTATCACTTCCTTTAGGAATTTATGTTATCGCTAAAGTATGAGGTAGAATGCTCACCTTTTTTTTAAACCGGAATGTATTTGAAAGGTTGTTCTCACTTGTGTTTACATGTGGTGTGGTATTGGTTGTTGGTGAAACAGAATATGGAGCGTACATCTATTATTTATCTGCAGGAAATGCATACAGATAAAGCTAAATATTGTTTTGGAAAAGAGCAAAGCACCAGACTGCTGTCAAAAAATGAGAGGGTTTGGCAATATTAATTGTATTGTCACCCTCTTTACCATGGAAAAACCAGCATTGCAAATGCTACAAAAGTGCATGAAAGAGGTATAAAACCTGATACATTCATCCTAAGAAGGATCATTGTAACAATTTTACTTGTAAAGTGAGAAGTAGACTTTATTTTAAAAGAAATAGGAGCATTGAGTGACCGTGGTAATGCAGCAGGAGGCATCTGATATAGTAGACCGTTTCTTCTTTCACTATTGAATCGTGCTGCATCCTAGGACTCAGCATCGGATCAACTGTGCGATCCATTGAGTGATGCCAGCCGCTTCTGCTGCTCAGACCAAGAGACTAGGAGCTCTTCTTCTTCCTGTCAAGATCCTAACCTATATACTGCTGCTGTCGCCACCCCTAAATAACTGCAAACAGTCAATATACTGACAGCTGCAGCCATAGTGCATCCAGGGATGTAGGACCCATACTTCACATGCACATATGAGCAAAGTACCAAACAGAAGTACTTTGTGTCATGCGCCATAGGCCCTTCAGAATCTGTGTATGTGTGCCATTCCCTATGAACCATTGTACAGCTACAGTCCCAAACATTTGGAAATGTCCCACTATGTTTTTCTTCTATCTATGTCAGTCAAGGAAATGTAGTTTCTGACTGAGAATCCAAGTTTTGTATGTGTGTGCGTGTGTATATATATATATAATTATTTGAGTCAAAGAAATGATTCTTTGAGTCATGTACTCAGGTAGATATGTTTATAAGATGTTGGCCTGTTGGTAGCTTTGGAATATTTAATGTCCTCACTACTGGTATTAGGGAATCCTTTTACATTACTTTCTCTTATTAATGGCAATATAAGCAATAATGTATACAGAATTTGCATGCACAATTAATATTTGCATAGATATCAGTTTGTGTACTTTCCTTTTTCCTTCATAGAAATGTGATAATAGTTCATTATTCTTATATTTGATGCAAATCGATTTGCACTGAAATATATGGCAGCTGAAGTTTTTTTTTGTTTTGTTTTTTCTTAACATAAAATATTTCCAGTTATAGTTTCTGGCATATGGATATAATGTAGCAAGAAATTAAAATCTTGTAATGATGTAGGTATAGAAGCCACTGTAGTAGCCTGCAGTGACTGTAGACTGGAGAATTTACCCATCAGTCCCTTGGACCGTCACAGGTAATTTTTCTGTCCTATTTGCCTCAGTTGCAACCGTGGCACTTATAGGCACCTAAACTGGTGGATTACAGGTTTGATTAATACGTTCTATAACCATTACTCATACACTGCTTGCGATATATATAACGCAGTTTGTAATATCCAGCGCTGTGAAAATCCTTCACAGGAAAACCTTTATCATTTATGAACTTCTAAAATTATGGTGCAGTCACGAATGACTTGCTATCTGTTATAGACATGTCATATTTTCTAATTTTGTCAGAAAACCTGCAAATGGTTTCTATCATCCCTAGGGCCAGATGCACTAAGCCTCAAACGTGATAAAATGGAGAGTGATGAACAGCCAACCAATCAGCTCCTGTCTGCCATGTCACAGACTGTGTTTGAAAAATATCAGGTTGGAGCTGATTGGTTGGTTGTTTATCACTCTCCATTTTATCATTTTTGAAGCTTAGTGCATCTGGCCCCTAATCTGTAACGAAGCAACCTGTGCCGGTCTAGCTGTTGTAATTACGCTACAACAACACAGACAGGCAGAGCTTGCTGGAACCTGTACTTCTATGACTCCTGGAGTATCACAATTATTATTTTTTGAAGGTTGACTTAAACTCTGCAACCTTCTTTTTGACTTTCTTGTAAGACTAGATGACTTTATTGTATATTATTACTTTTCTTGTTTAGCAGTGACAATCCGCTGGTTCCCTTAAACAGAATTTATGTAACATTAGGATATTGCTGATAGTGAAAGTAGAAATTTATATATACAAAGTGAACGATATATCTATAGAATCTGATTTCTATTTTTCTAAGGAAAAAACTGTACGGCAATGTTGTAAAATACATTATGTAGCTGGATTCATATTCCCTAATGCAATGTAAATAGAAGAAAATGTGAATAATAAAGTTATTTGAGAATGTGATAGCTGTGCTTTGCAACTATGTATTAAGTGTCCTGTGTTCAAATTGAAGTACCCAATTGAATACAAGAAACATTTAAAATAAAAGTGGCATAGGGCAGATCTCTACTTTCCTGCATCCTCCTTGTTTCAGAGCGAACATCACATGTTGGTTTTAACTCACTACTGCTTATTAGTGCAACGTCTGAGTAGGGTTGGGTACAAAATCCCGGCAGTCTGAATCCTAACAGCGGGATCCCGATGGTCAGAGTTCTGATGGATTGAGGGATTTTACCCTAACTTCCCCCTCCCTCAGCCTTACTCTACCCCCCCCCCCCCCCCGCCTAATCCTAACTTTACCCAAACCCGCAGCCTAACCTTGCCCCTTACCTTATTCCTAACTTTCCCAACACCACCAGCCTAACCCTAATCCCACTAGCACCTTCCTCCTAGTGCCTAACCTTAAACTCCTGTACTTAGCACCGTTGGGATCCCACTGTCTGTATTCTGACTACCAGGATCCCAACTACTACCCATTTGGAAAAAAAAACTGTATTTTACACACATTTTACATCAGAGACAAAAGTTAAACAAACACAGTAAATCATTACATGTTATTTTGATATAGACTGGATAGCTACTCAATAATTGCATACAAAACCAAATATATTTAAATAAAAGAGTGCAACCAGTGTGGGTTATGTTGCAATCTAAAGAGTCCTGTATGTTTCTAGGTTTTTCTGCTTTTACAGATGTCTCTACTTTTACAAACCTTTATAACGTTTGTCTTTTGTGCTTCCCAGAGGCTTTATTTCCTCTACGCACTTTCCATACTGGAACAGCTCTTACAAAGATGTATTCTAACAAATGCGCAAACAAATGCAGTTGTTTAGTTTTAGCTATTGATAGTAGGCACAATCCCTAAACACAGTGTAAGGCTGCTTAGAAGTTTTAGTATCAAACTCTCGTTTTACCCTTCATCCATATCATTGAAAGGTATATATTCTATAGAAATATTCCATGTTATTTCAGTGACCTAGATAATTCTTGTATGATATTGCAAATGCTTGTATAGACAATGGTGAAAAACTTTTTACACCAAATCAATGCATCTCAAATAAAACATTCAAGTTATCTTTTCAAGTTATAAATAATGCGAAAAAGATAACTTTTCACATTAATACTAGTACCACTGTTTAATGTCCTGTAGTAAGTTACCCCCACACGGATATTAATATGATGTACTTTATTCTCAGGAATGGTGTAATATTTTGTGGATTTGTTGCTGTATTTGTATAACTACACTAACTTATATTTTATATATAAAAAATTTAAAAAAAAGACTTGTAGCAATAACATGTAGGAATGCTAGGAAGAGTACATGAGTATTCCCATCCCAATAAGCTAATGCTAGACATTTATTTGGGTGGAGAGGGGCTATGAGCAACGAACAAAGGGGTGTACTTTTAAATCTGTGCTATAAATTAACACTCTAAACACAAGTCTTACAGTACCCTACCCACATTATGTATGGTATAGTTGATATAGTTACTGACTAATAGTCTGTACATTACCAGCTGTGATGCCCCAAATCCTCAATCTGCCGATCAGTGGCCAGCTGTGATCGGTGATCCGTTGAGAAATTGGGGGACATTAAACATGTTAAAATTCCAACTCCCAACTGAAAATTGAGAAATATGTTTAATAATTCCGATCCACTGACCGGCCAATTGCCCCAATTCATATCCGATTTATGGAGGCCATTAGTCACAAACTCTGTTCATTATTAATAAAATCCTCTAACAATGATCATTTCAGGTTCTGGACCATAAATGAGAAACTATAGTCTATAAAATGTAAAGCTTTACTCCTGCGATACAAAGTGTTTCTCTTTTATCCTATGCTTTCATGGAAGATCGCAAATTACAAATGATTCACTATTTTTCATTTACCTGCAGGAACGCATTTTAAATTTATATATCTTTAAATTGGTACAGCAGTCAATGCATTTGCAAGGGTTTTAAAAAGTTGGGTGTTACAGAAGCAGATAATGTTTCAATTGTATCAAAGGCTGGGTAAACACCTACAGATTTATCTGTCTAATCTATCTGGTGGGAACAAAAATCTGGCAATGTATGGGAGCAATTGAGACTCAACCATTTGCTCGTAAAAGCTGGAAAATAAACAATAGTAATTCATATTAATTGGTTAAAGTAGATTGATTTATCAAATTAAACCAAACAGTAATTTTTATCCATTTTCCAGTGTTTGGTGGCAATATAGTTTCCCATATAGTCTCCCATATAGTTCCAGATTTTTGTTTCCACCAGATAGATTGGACAGATAAAACTTTGTGTGTGTACCCAGCTTAAAAAATTTAGGGAGCAGAGTTATCAAAGCCTGGAGAATCAAATGGAGATAGATAGAATTACCATCATTTTATAGGCTAGATTTATCAGGTCATGGAGAGAGACAAGTACCAACCAATTAAATCCTGTCAAAAAAAAATTTTAAACACCGCCTTTAAAGTGACAGGAGATTTATGGTGTTGCTTTATCGCTTTCCACTCTGTCTTTAACTTTGTTAAATTTGCCCTGAAATGTGTTGGCACCTACCATAAATGTATCATTGCTATAGTAAAGCAATGGTGTTGAATGTCAGTCTCCCATGAAGACTTGTTCCTGTGATATCATTCAATAGATTGTATGCTTTTGATTTACCCTGGGAGAGTCCATTATTTCTATGTTGTGGTTAAATTTACTATTGCAGCCACCAAACTGTTAAATGTCTCAGACTTCTCTTGCATTGTGTACAGGCTGCTATGGGATGCGGTCATTTGGTCTACAGCATGATGGTTGACTCCATTAGCTCAACATGGGAAAAGCTTGAAAGGACGTTAGTTCGAAAGGTCATTAGTTTGACAGTGTGTATGTGCCAACAGGCGGTATTTCATGCCCTACCATCCACTAGGGCTTGGCGTGAGAATAAAATAGTGTGCCGAGCGTAGCGAGTGCATGCAGTGCACTTTAAACTGTGTCCATGTTGACTGTGTTGACATTCAGGTAAAAAAAAAACAGTGAAAAACCCCATGTCGACCTAATGACCTGTTGAACGAACAACCTGTCGAACTAATGACCTTTCGACCTAGACTCATGTCAACCTTTTCCCATGTTAACCTAATGGCGTCGAACTAATGACTGTCGACCATCATGCTGTAGACCAAATGATCCCAACCCGGCTGCTACACACAGTTCCTTTTCATTCAGATACTGTAAGATTTATAAACTGCTGCTTATAAAATTATACATGTAAATATGCATATTGGTTTATTTCCACATTAACTGGGGAAATATATTAAGTAGTGTACACATCAGCTTTATTTTGTTTACAAATGTTGCCTCGGGCAACATACTCCAAAAAGCCATAGCTTACAAACTACTTCACTTCATAGTGATTGCAGCTACTGTCAAACAAATAATCTCTAAAAGAGCAATGTATGGTTTTATATAATGGCCTGTGAGATTCCGGCGAGTCTAACCATAAAAAAAAAAAAAAGGAAATAATTGAAAAGGCAACACCAACCCGGTTGCTGTTTTAATAAAAATAGACCCGCTGGACCCTTATTTAAATGGTATAGAACAGGTATGTCCAAACTATTTTTATCCAGCTGTTGTGAAACTACACATCCCAGCATGCCTTGCTATAGTTTTGGCATTCCGTAATAGCAAACCTGTGTCAGGCATGATGGAACTTTTAGTTTCACAACAGTTGGAGGGCCATAGTTTGGACACGCCTGGTATAGAGCATCCTGTTAACCAGTAGGCTTATATAACCCACTTACATATATACATATGTATGTAAAGCTGCAAAATAAGAACTCCAATGAATTAGATTTACCATATATACTCGAGTATAAGCCTACTTTTTCAGAACATTTTATATGCTGAAAAAGCCCCCCTTGGCTTATACTCGAGTGAGGGTCCCACTTGAGTCAATACATTTTCCCAGTTTTTTGTTGTAAAATTAGGTGCCTCGGCTTATATTCGGGTCGACTTATACTCGAGTATATACGGTACCTTGAAAACATAGGAACTACAATTTTAGTACATCCTTTTAAAGATATATTTTTCCATCATGTCTTGAGTAAACTTATGTGGGATAGCTGTAACTTTTTTTTTCGAGTACCCTTGAAATGTTAAGTGCTTCGCATTTGCAGTTTACACCTCTTGATTTTAGCTAATGTGCATTTTGTGGTCACAATTTATAGGTATATACTGGTAAGTATGGCATTGTTCTACAGTAGACCAGCCAGTACATTACCTGGCTTGGCAGATAATAAGATGGGGCATAACATAAAAAATATGATATATATATATAACATATACATGGTGCTAAATTTCTGTCTGCAACCCTGTCATTTTTAATTGATGTAAATAGATCACTTGTTTTATTTAATTTCATACTTAAATTGACCAGCAGTTTATCTTTATGGCAAAGAAAATCTAAAAAAAATAAAGTGCTTTTTAAAGTATACCCGAAATGGTAAACATTAAATAAATATAATTTTTACTTTGGTATTGTATGTATTTTAAATATAAAATGATCTATGTAGAAAAGTAATGCTATTTTCTGTGTTGATTAAAGGGGATTAAAATGTACATACATAAGTGAAATAAAGTTTGAACATTTGTTCTGAGCATGAATGTGAAAACCATGATCATTGTAATTTTATGTAATTCACTAATTTTAATTTTTTTCTACACAAAATAAATCTGTAAATATATTTTTGTTGTATTTGATTTCTATTTTCTAATTTAGGTGTGCTTTGATCAAATGGCTGTTATACATCTGCAGGGGTGCTATGATAATGGTGTGCGATGCGATATTCCCGTTAAATTCCCGTTAAATTAACAGGAGTGTTTGTACAATGAAATATCACATAGCATTGCACCTGATGGGTTCTTACAATGTTAAATGCACCCCCATTGTAAACACCACCCCCACTATAAAAGCCAACCCGAAGTGTGGCGAGCGGCGGCGTTACACGTCCTCCGACCGTGGCGAGCGGACGCGGAATATGAGCCCGAAGCGTGGCGAGGGGATGCGGAATACATGTAAAGTAATCAGTGTCCCCTCGCTGCGCTCTCCACACTATCTACAATCAACTCCATGCCGACGTGGATAGTGGGGGTATGAAAAGGTCGGAGGATGTGTACCGCTGTGCTCGCCACGCTTTGGGTTGGCGTTGATATTGGGGTGGCATTGATAATGGGGGTGCATTTAACATTGCAGTGCCGCACCTCTGCCAGATATAACTTTGTTTATGTGAAGGCATCGGCTGAAGTACCTATCCACATTGGGAGCGCCGGACCCCACGAACGATATATATGTGTGTGTATATATATATAATATAGCACAGTAAAACTAAATGTATCATAAAATTGAATAACCAAACCGAATGACCTGCCATGACATGTTAACTTTTATAGGATAAAAAAAAAAATCAAAGGGGAATTGCTATTTTTTATTTAAGTTTGTACATAACTAAACCAGCTCACAGAGGAAATAAAATCAGAAGCTAGGCGCAAAGGGATATTCATGCGCAGATTCATCTTAAAGCACAGCCACAATTCAGAAGAACCAATGTATCAAAGTAAAACTAATATCCATTGTAGGTGGTGTTCTTGTAATATGCAATGCAACTGTTCCACAGAACTCACATTTATAAATACAAAAAGATATAAAAAATAATATAAAAGACTAAAAGATATCAAATAATCATAACAACCAGAGTTTGCTGAATGATGGTTCCACTGACCTTTTAAAATAAGTAAAAATTAAAAAGGACATCATTGTAGTATTCTACTTTCAATTATGAATGCAAATTGAGTTTAATTCACCTGAATTAGAAATTAGTTTTGTTACTGAACAAGGTAAATCAGGGAATGTATAAATCCCCAGCATATTAGCTGAAGCCCACAACAAAAGAATATTTCTGACCTCAGACGAACCATTAAAATACAGCAGATAATTACCAGTTTTTCTGATCCTAGTTTGTGTCTGTTTGCTAGATTGGGGCCTTGTTATATTTGCCCGTCAGTACCATTTATTGGTAGAAGTGAACTGATGCACAACCAATTATCATGATATTCGGTGGATTGTGGAAAAAAAAAAATGTTACTACAAAAAGTGCCCATACATCTTCAATTAATTGCCGATGACTAGGTTGAGTAATTGGCAAAATACAACATTTTGGAAATTATTCTTTTTGTTGATTTTGACTTAAAATTTTTGTAAAATCTTAACATATCGGATTTTAATGATGCCCTGACAAATTGCCCATAAGCTTATCATATATGGCAAATGCAGAACAGGGAATCTACCCATAGATACATGGGATGAGACATTTTGGTACTTGTGTATTATCTGGGCGCCCGATTTTTATCATTGCACGTAAAAAAATCGCATTGCATCGCATACAATCATATCGCATGCGATACGATTGGACCCAATTTTTAATCGCACAGGCACCCAGATGCCCGATTCCTATGTTAAATGCCCCCCCAGACCCGCTTTTTGATTGTACACCCACCCTGATGGGTGATTACTATGTTAATTAGCCCCCCATTGTTAACGCCACCCCACTATCAACGCCAACCCGAAGCGTGGCGAGCGGCAGTGGTACGCGTCCTCCAACCTTTTCATACCACCACTATCCACGTCGGTGTGGAGTTGATTTTATATAGTTTGGCGAACCATCGCGCTCGAAGCGTGGCGAGGGGATGCGGAATACATGTGAAGTAATACGTGTCCCCTCGCGGGGCTCGCCACGCTTCGGGCTCGGTGGCTCGCTGCGCTTGCCACACTATGTAAAATCAACTCCACGCCTACGTGAATAGTGGGGGTATGAAAAGGTCGGAGGACGCGTACCGCCGCCCCTCGCGGGCTCGCTTTGCTCGCCACGCTTCGGGTTGGCGTTGATACTGGGGTGGCGTTAATAATGCAATGGGGGGGGGGGAGCATTTCACATAGTAATCACCCATCAGGGTGGGTGTACAATTAAAATTCGGGTCTAGGGGGGCATTTAACATTGTGATCAGGTATCAGGGTGCCTGTACAATGTAATATTGGGTATAATCGCATCGCATGCCACTAGTTAAGATATGCGATGCGACGCGATATTAAAATTGTACACTCCTCCCGGGAAAGGCTCAAAATCGGGTACAATCGCATCGCATGCCTTAACTAGTGGCATGCGATGCGATATATCGGGCACCCAGATAATACACAAGTACCGACATTTTTGTGCTTTGTGTCAGAAACAATTGGTGCCCCCTCCATATATTTGAAATAGGGACAGTACATGACAAAATAGGGGTGAGGCTTTGCAGGGGCAGGGACAGATTAAGGGGAGGCTCAGGTGGTCAGTACCCCTGACCCTACCTCATATCTAGGGGCCCCCCTGTGGTTGGCATTTATCTTTTTAGCTAAAGTTTTGTTTATGGGAGTGGGGTATTGCTGCAGGTTCACCTATCTGCCAAGGTGACAATGATTGTGCTGAGCATTGGGAACCAAGGCACACTGACTGCACAAGTGTGCTGTGCATTACTGGGAGTTGACTAAGGGGGTTATTCTGGTTCACTCACTAAGGCAATTTCACTCTGTAATAGACAAAACAATGTGCACTGCAGGTGGGGCTGATGTAACATGTGCAGAGAAAGTTAGATATGGGTGTTATATTGTTTATGTACAGGGTAAATACTGGCTGCTTTATTTTTAAATTGTAATATAAATATTAGTTTGAAGTACAAACCCCACCCAAATCTAACTCTCTCTGAACATGTTACATCAGCCCCACCAGAATAAGTCCCATGAGACTTTGCACAAGAGGTCAGAGGCTGGGAGGCTTGTGCTGAGCTCTGCTTGAAGTTCATCACATGCTTCTCTGGCCCATGGAGGACAGCAGCAGCATGTATGTATATATATATATATATATATATATATATATATATATATATATATATATATATATATATATATATATATATATATACATACATGTGTGTGTGTGTGTGTATTCCAGCATACCTCTGGAATGCCTGAAGCAATTTACAACAAACTTGGTACACATATTACAATGTGGAAAAATATACTATGGGGTTAATACCCCCCTAGCTGAGGGCCAGGGCTTTCCAACGAGCCTGGACCCGCGTCGCTTGCCTCGAGGGAGCCGGAGATACCGCCTGGCAAAGCTGGAACGTTTTCCCCATGGGATAAAATGGGACACGCTAATTCTGACCCCCACCCGGCTCCAATGGCTGCCAGTTCCCCCTCTGGCATCACAGAAGCTCGAGGTTTATCTCAGTTGAACCCAAATCGCTAGGCCTTCAATCTGATACCATGCTGGTCCATATGGGTTCATTGGTTCTAGAGATACAGTATTGCGGGTAAACCGATTTATTTTTTTCATTTCTAAAATGTAATTTCATGGCTGTTCATGTTGTTTGAGGACAGATTTCTCTGGAACCAAACGGCCCAGCTTTACCGGACCAAAATCATTTGAAGCCCACAAGTAAATGGGTCAGTTGGTTCTGAAGATATAACTGGTTGTTTAAAGGGGAGGGGGGTTCTCTCCCCCTCACACCAGAAAATGCAGGGCCTAGGCTGATGCCAGCCCAGGAAAGTCCCTGCATTTTCAGGTGTGAAAGGGGAATTATTTCAAATAGCCGGGACCTGCAGTGCTCTGAATACAGCCGGGCAGCCTGACCGTTACCGCAAGCATGTATTCCCTTGGCAATGAGCATGTAATCCCACATGGCAACGAGCATGGAACCCCTGGCAATGAGCATGTAGGTAGGCAGCACTTATGTAGCATAATTTTTAATAGGCATTATAGTGTTTGGCATAATACATAATGAACATTATGGTGTGTGGCTTAACATGTAATGGGCATTATGATGTAAATTATTAATACGCGCAATGCCCCTGTTTATGAAGCATATTGTGCATTATTGCTCAATCCGTTTGGAATAGTGTGTATTTTCGCTCAATCCATGTGGCAAAACATGAATTTTGACTTAATCCGTGTGCTATGGGCTCATTCCATGTGGCATAATGTGTAAGAGGCAAGCACTTTCCAGCCCCACGGCATGGGAATGGGTACTCCACTGGGCTTTTTGAATAACACCCTTAGGGGTTGAGGTCCCTTCGGAAAAACAATCTACTCATTCACAGTGTTTCTCCGATCCCAAGGTTAAGGTACTAAGCTGGGCTTTTTGTGGTCTCCCCATCAGAGGCTACGAACCTCTGGAACAGGAGCCATCTACTCAGTGCCAGCCTTAGTCCGCTCCTTGGGAATGGATACTAGACTGAGCCTTTCGCTGTCTCATCCTTCGGGGGCTACGAACCCTGTCAAGAGAGCTAAACTACTAGGCCCCCCTCCTACCAGTGGGTTTATGGAAACAACACCTCCTACCACTGGCAGAGGTGAAGGTACTCAGCCAGACTTTCACCACTCCCAGGCATGAGGAGTCCCAAACCCTCCACCCATCAGTGCAGCTACTCAGTCCAGCCTTTCTCTATTCTCTGCCAGAGGCCAGTCCATACCCACTGATAAAAACAGATATTTTTTTTTTAATAAACTCAGGAGCCCGAGGTGTGCTCCCTACCACCAGTGCTGTGCCTAAACACGTGCAAAGGGGGCCGTGCGATCGAAGTGGGCTTTCTCCCGAAGGAGAAGGGCCCCGTTTTTTCCCCTAACCCCTCTCAGCCATAAGGCCGAAGAGGGGAAAATAGGGAATGGTGGGTCCTCTTCGCCGAAGCTTAGAGAGACCCTCATTTCTCAACCCCCGGAAGGGTTAGGACGGTGGGTCCTCCGCACCCGAAGGTTTGGAGAGACCTGCATTAGACTTCCCTCCACCTTGCAGCTCGGGGTCGTCCTCGAGGGGACCGAAGCTCTCCCCAAAAGGCTAGAGCTTTGGCACATTGGGGAAATGGAAGGCCCGTAAGGGTCGACCACACTACCCAAAAAAACGTGACAAACTACAGAAAACAAAGAACGTGAAAAGTGACAAACGTGAGAGGGAAAATAAATAAATAAAGAAACCCCAGCCAGAAGGCCGGGAAGGGGTGTGAAAAATTGTTCTACCCCATCCAAAAGGATGAGGTAAGGACGTGATGCCTAACCTAGAAGGGGAAGTGCGCAGTGCAAGTGCTTACTTGTGCAAGGTGATTTTGGGGATCACCCGTGCAGGTTCAGCACCCCCAAGTTTCCTGAGGAGCACAGTGCAGCCTCGGACTCCAGGCAGCCGGCCAGTCAATGTCCGACCAAGTGTTTCTCCACTCCACCAGCAGGCCCTTTCCGACCCCCGGCATGGGAATGGATACTTCACCGGGCTCTTTCGGTGAGTCTCCCCCGCAGAGGCCCAAATAGACCAACTGAGGAAGAAGCCACCTACTCAGTCCCGACGTTTCACCCCTCCCTGGGATTGAGTACTGGGCTGGGCTTTTCGCTGTCTCTCTGGCCGGGGTCCCCTGTAACCCCCGGACCAGCGAGCAATCTACTCGATCCCAGCTTTTCCCTTCTTCCTGGGAGTGGATACTAGACCGGGCTTTTCGAGGGACTCTCCCAAAGAGGCAAAGACCCCTGAACAAGAGCCCCATCTCAAAGCCTGATGCTTCTCCCCTCCCTACCAGTGGAAAGAATGGTATTCCCTCCCCCAGCAGGGCATCTATACTCCTAGCACCCGCCCAGAACATGAGGTGGTTGCTAATCCTCAGCTCAGTAGCAAGGTGATACGGTCCGGCTTTTCTCTATTCTCTGCCAGGGGGCGGTCCAGACCCAACTGATAAAAACAGATACTACACTTGATCTTAGCCAAAAGGCAGAGAAAATGTTTCCCCACCTAATCAAGCCCATCTAGGATTATGGAGGTGCACAAAATTCTCTTTCTGGCTTAGGGCACCAAAATGTTTAGTTCTGGCTCTGGGTAAAGCTGTGTACACATGCTTAGATTTTTCCCTGTTTTCGATTCGATTTTGCTTATAGAAGAAAAATCAAATCCACATCGAATGGTTTTTAGGACACTTTCGATCTGCATTCGATTCGATGCGCGCTCCCATTTTCTCAAAATCGAATAGAAAAATCTACTGTGCAGCCAAGGAAATTTTGGGTACTTATGTAATATCTGGACTCCCGTTTTTCTTATGAGACCGCGTCCCCTCGCGGGGCTCGCCACACTATACAAAATCAACTCCATGCGTAGTTGAATAGTAGGGGTATGAAAAAATGGGGTGCATTTAACATGGGGAGTCCAGATAATACATAAGTACCAAATTTTGAATTCGATCCAGCAAATCGAATGAGTACATTGTGCCTACATTGTGAAATCGAAATCTAATCGAATGCAAAGTACAGATCTAATGCCAAATCGAATGGGATGATCTAATGCCAGATCTAATAGAAAATCGAATCTAACATCAAATCTAAGCATGTGTACAGGGCTTGAGACTGACATGAGTAAAGTCTCAATTCATGAAGCTAAGCACACGGCACCACAGTAAGCCCTATACACACACATCGATTTGCTTTTGATTCAATGTTAGATTCGATTTTCTATTAGATCTGGCATTAGATCTTTCCATTCGATTTGGCATTAGATCTGTATTTTTGCATTAGATCTTGAATTCGATATACATTCATGGTACATTGTACACATTAGATTTAGTAGATCAAATTCGATATTTCCTTGGCTGCACAGTAGTTTTTTCTGTTCCATTTTGTGAAAACGGGAGCGCGCATCGAATCGAATGTAGAACGAAAGTGACACAAAAACCATTCGATTTCGTTTAGGATTCGATTCAATTTTGCTTCTATCAGCAAAATCGAATTGAAAATTGGGAAAAAAATTTTATCTGGCCATTCATACCCACAAATTGAGAACTGCTGGTATAGATCAATAAACATATTTAGTGAATCTATTATAAAAAATTGGTAAATACACCGTATGTGTATAACTGGAAAAAGTGTTTTTAATTCTACCCCCTTAATGCCCCTTTCAGACCGCACAAATTAAACGGTATATTGCTGTTTCTTTACCGTTTCAAAACGGTAATATGTGTGGTCTGAAAGGTCCAGAGTGAATTTACCGTTTTAAAACAACCGGTATTTAAACAGTAAAAAAGCAGGGTCCTACACGTTTCAGACCCGTTTTTTTGCGGTCTGAAACAGTACCAGGCAGCAGTGAGCACTATTGGTCCCCAGCGCCTGCACTGCACTGGCTCAGAGGGACCAGCGCAGAGGGGACCTGGACACCCCCCCCCCCCCCCCCCCCCCCCAATGTTTAAGAAACCCCCATGCGCCGGTACCTCGTGCCTTACGATCCCGGCTGTCGGCTCCTGCTGCTTATAAAAAAAAAGTGACTTTCAGAAAATGGCTGCCCATAGGAAAGACTGTTTGAGAAAACTTTTCCGGAAAGTCACTTTTTTTATAGCAGCAGGAGTCTGCACAGCCAGGATCCGCAAGGCATGAGGTACCGGCTGCACGGGGGGGGGGGGGAGCTTTCTTAAACACAGGGGGGTGGTTTTGTTAGCCCTATTGGTTGGGGGGGGGGGGGTAACTGTAATACGCTGGGGGGGGGGGGGTGTTAGCCCTACTGGTTGGGGGGGGGGGGGGGTTGCTGAAGACCGCACTGGCTTTGATCCTGTATTTGGAAAGTTTCCAAAACTGGTCTGCCAGTGTCAAAAAGCGGCACTTAAACGGTAATATCCCTGGCAGACCCGTTTTTAGAAACGTTTCAAAATACCTGGTCAAAGCCAGTTTTGCGGTCTGAAAGCAGCATTAGCCAACATGGAATTCTGGAACTATTATTTAAGCCCAGAGAAGTGATAATGTGGATGGTACTTTATCATCAGCCAATCAGCTGCAAACTGTCATTTTTCAAACCAGCAGGTAAATTAACAGGAGCTGATTTGCCGGTTATAAAGTATTAGCCACTTTATCACTGCACCGAGTTTAATAAATCTGCCCCAATATTCTTTCATCAAGCAAAAGCACATGAAAAAAGAACCAATGGCCACGTTAGTGAAAATCA
Source organism: Crinia signifera (assembly GCF_055691185.1). Lineage (NCBI taxonomy): Eukaryota > Metazoa > Chordata > Amphibia > Anura > Myobatrachidae > Crinia > Crinia signifera. The sequence goes on from NC_139222.1 coordinate 206,021,048, forward strand.
GGTATTTTTTATTCTTGATATAAAATTAATACAAGTATAAAATTGCTTACACCACATTTTAAAAAAGTGTAATATTTTCCACTACCACTTTAGAAGTGCTGTAATCGCATTCAGTTTTAGCATTGATTCCTGTTATCGTTTAAAAGCCCTGTACACATCGTTCCATTTTGACTATATTTCACTTCGATCTTTCTCCAAATAGAATGTTTTTTAGCCGTGTTTGATCCCGATTCGATCTCTGTGTACTGCCCTGCAGCACTGAGACTGAATAGAAAAATAGACTATGCAGGCAAGACTACTTACCATAACAAACCTTTGGGGAGATGTATCAAAGTACTAACCAAGCATCCCCAATCGTCTTTCAAACACAGCATATAAAATGGCAAATAGCAGCTGATTGATTGGTACTTCAGCTCTTTCCAGGGTTTGATTAGATACATCTGCTCTTCCCCTGTTCTGGAACTACAATTCAATCAAAACAGGATGTGCAAGACAGTGTACTTATCAGCACAATTACTAGCCAGCTAGCTTACGTTACATGATTTTTGGTGCGTACTGCGTCATCTGCCGTTTTAACAGTCAGTGCGGATTCCTCCCTTACCACTGCAGCCAATCGAGTCGCTTCTCTTATGCGTGTAGCAAAGTTAAAGTTTACATATGCGGGTCACGGCGTGTGTCAGTGTCACTGATTGGTTATGTCTGATGGAGTGGGAGCGGCCACGTCAGGATAGTTCCGTAGGTGATCTGAGGCTGTGCTTCCGGTGTACTCGTTCTTCCTGCAGTGCTGGTAAATTGTTAATATCCGGTGCTCGGCTTCACCCGCTTTAGTGTGACCGGGCTCTGGTCACTATTATTACCCGGCGCTGTACCCGCTGCAGGTGAGTGTGCAACCATCTCTGACAGCGGTACTTCATACTCTCCAAACTACAGCCACACCCGTAATATTGGTGTGGCTGTGGGTCTGCCCTCATCCTGTCTAATACCCCTGCTTTATCTTTAGCGCACACCTCTATAATCTATTTGATTGTGTCTGTGTGTGTTTTGGTTATAGTATAGGTCAGCCTGCGTTGTGTATATTATGTTTGTTGCTATTCAATGGTTAAGTAGAAACATATTTGACGGGAGATAAGAACCATTTGGCCCATTTAGGATTGTGCGCATACACACTGAGTTATTTTCCCCAAAAAGCAAGCGATTTTCAGGTGGTGAAAGACTTATCTGAAAATCTGTCATTATAAAAGGCTATTTACATAATAATAGGCTGGATTTAAATTGAAAGGGTGGAAGCAGGGGCCATTTTTATTCAGTGCCTTTCTGTTTGTTAGGCCTGATTCAGAACTAATTGCTGGGCCGAGTATATTCGGTGCCCAGTGATCGGGTAAATCCCACCCATGTGCACGGCAACAATTTAATTTGCAGCCAGGCACGTAGGGAGAAATCTGTTTCTGCGCCAGCAATGTATACGGTTACCGTCATAGCAAAATATACCTTGGGGGGCAGTGGTGCTGAGTGGCCATATCCCCGTGCTCCCACAACCAGCCCTGCAGTGGTTGCTGGTTGCAGGAATAGGCTCCTGCGACTAGCGGCTTCCCCTGCAGTGTCCAATTTTCCTAGTGGATGAAAATGGGACACTGAGCAGTTTGGGCGCTGAGCGATATTACTTAGTGACCAATCGCTCTGTGTGTACATGCTCATTGCTAGAGTTTTCTTGCTCTTTGCCAAGGGTTACATGCACAATGCCATGGGAAGTTACTGTGTGCATTTTACTGTGCAGTAAATGAGACAGCCAGGCAAAGCGGTCTGAAACTCGGCTGTCTCAGAGTAGGTCCACCCATCTGCGGTGCGGCTATTTCAAATAACGTAGTGACGCCTGATTGGCTGCCGCCCGCGAGCTCCGGTTGGCTTGCGAGTTGATGCTCCATTTCAAATAGCCCTGCCATGGACGGATGAACCTGCTCTGAGTGAGACAGCCGGGACACTGCTAAACAACACTGCTTTGCTTGGCTGTCACCTATAGCGATGCAGGGACAGACAGAGATGAGTGGACTAAGGCCGAACCATTCTGTCTTTATAATGGAATTGATAGAACGCAGTTCTGCCTCATTCTGGCTTGTTTTAACCCCTGGTGCGGAGTGGCGCCAATAATATAAACCTCGCCTGTGCCAGCAATGTATATATTATTAGCTAATTAATAATCATTGGTGCCCAGTGGTGCCAGTATAAGTAACATTGGTGGGCAGTAATGCCAGTAATATATACATAATGTTCATTCTAGCACCTGCTATCTTTGAAAAACCATGCTGTTCCTCTTCCCTGCTTGGGGTGTCTGTCTGCTGTGGTATTTCTAGCACAGGTCTAGTTTGCATATCAGTGCTGATATACTGACCACACTGTGCTAGAAGCACTACAGCGACACCCTAGGCAGTGAAGAGGAACTGCATGGGTTTTCAAAGATAGCGGGTGCTAGAATGAACACTAAGGCATTGCTTGCATGTGTCAGCAATGTATATGTTGCTGGCTAATTAATATTCATTGGTGGGCAGCTGGCTAATTATCATTGGTGCCAGTAATATATACTGGCTTAAACATAACACATTGGTGGCCAGCAGTGCTCTGTATTTAGTGTGTGTGTGTGTGTGTGTGTGGGGGGGGGGGGGGGCACGAACAGCAGCCGGATTGCATGAGCGGTGCAGTGTGGACCAGCAGGGTGAGTGTGGAGCACAGGGAGGCAGCGGGGTGGTCTGCTGGGCTGAAAATGGCTAATCTTTCAGCCCGACACACGGCAATGATTTATGAAAAACAATCAATCATCACCAGGTGTGCTGGTAAAACCAGCAGACGAACCACCATCCTAGTGATGAAGCGGAAGCGTGCATCATCGCTAGTTGGGCAGCGGTGGGCCATACACACTACAGCTGTTTTTGAGCGGTTTTCAGCTGAAAATTACCTAATGTGTATGTGCCTTTAGTATGTTCACTAAGAATGTGGATTCCCAATTATTTGATTGGATTCAAAAAAATCTTACTGGACTACAGTTATCAAACTTTTGTGAATAAAAAGATGTAAGGTATGTACATGTGAACGTTCTAGTCATCTGGGAATATATATTGTATGCATTTGCCTCCTGTGATACTTAATTACCAACCCCTTAATATAGATTATTCTATTAACTATGCATTATAATGCTGGAAATACAAAACTATTGGCACCAGAGATTTCAATGAATTGAATATAATATTTTGGTATTTTTAATAAAATGGAAGAAAAAAAACGCACCTATGGTGGACCTTTTTTTTATTTATTGCCAGTTATAGTGCATATATAATAGTTGAACATTCACATCAGTCCCTTCCCAATGGCGCTTACAATCTATATTCCCTACCACATGTACACGCACACACAGACATTCTAGAGCTAATTTTGTTGGGAGCCAATTATTTTACCAGTATATTTTTGGACTGTGGGAGGAAACTGGAGTACCTGGTGGAAACCCGCACAAGCAGGAGAATATACAAACTTTGCACAGTTCTGGTCCTTTCATTTTATCACATTTATAATAAACTACTTAATGCATTCCATCAACGTGTTTATCTTTAGTACACATTTTAAGTCTTTAAAGTGTTGTCTTTCCCTTTAGATCATGGACTCCCGCTTTAGTCGTGGAAAGTCTTCTATTTTAGAGCGCTCGTTAGCCAGGCCGAAGACTGAAGTAAGCCTCAGTGCGTTTGCCCTTCTATTTTCTGAAATTGTACAGTACTGCCAAAATCGTGTTTATTCCGTTTCTGAACTTCAAGCGAAACTGTCCGAACTTGGCCAACAAGTTGGTTGTCGCATCCTGGATCCCCTAGTCATGAGGGAAAAGAATGGCAAACGGGAGACTAAAGTGATAAGTGCCCTCCTTTTCATAAAGGTGGTTGCATGGAAAGCCCTTTTTGGTAAAGAAGCAGACAAACTGGAGCAAGCGAATGATGATGACAAAACTTACTATATTATTGAAAAGGATCCCCTTATTAATGCATACATTTCCGTTCCAAAGGAAAACAGTACTCTCAACTGTGCATCGTTCACCGCTGGCATTGTTGAATCTTTGTTGACCTGTAGTGGCTTTCCTGCAAAAGTGACTGCTCATTGGCACAAGGGAACCACACTCATGATCAAATTTGATGAGTCTGTCATTCTTCGAGACAAAGCATTGGATGGACGCTAAGGGTCTTTAGGTATAAGACACTGATTGAAGCATCTAACTTACATTCTCTTGTTGTTTAGTTCAGTTTGCATCTTATAAATCTTGTAAAATAACATTTTGGTTTGGCGTCCTGTATGGTTTTAGCAAGGTTTTCCTTACCTCTAGAGAGATTGAATTAAGATTGTGTATTCTACTATTGCTATAGATCATTTTGAAATTGCTTAAATAAATCTCCATGCTCTTCAAATTGGCTCTTTTCTATACATATTGCAGTTTTGCTGTGAGCATATCTAATTTCAGTGTCCTTTCGCTCTTCTAGTCGCTGGTTTTCCACACCAAATCAACACAGGATGCAGACTTTTTCAGATTGTGCTAAAATCTGGTATATAAAAGGCTGCCAGGGGTTGAATAAAAGCCCTTAAATGTTATGTTTGGTACACACTGGGTGATCATTATGGACTTTTGTTAACAATATGAAAATTGTCCAGTGTGTGCCCCATGTCATTAATGACTCCTGCTCCCACGCATCGTTAATGACCCCCTCTGTTAGTCAAAAATGATTTGTATGGCTTTGTACACACGTGGCAAATTTGTCTAATATCGCTGGGCAATATGGTCGCTGATATATCGCCAGGTGCGCGCTCCCGTTTTCTCCCCCAGTAGTGATCGCTGGTCGCAGGAACATGCTCCTGTGACCTGCTGATTTCTTTTTCATCAGCGACTATCTCTGGTTGCTGATGCAGACGGGAGCGATATATCCCCCCGTGTGTACCGAGCTTTAGTATAATCTAGTCAACAACTGCATGTACAGAGGGGGTCAGGTGACATCACTGATTAGATATTGTTACTGATTATTGGTTAGTGTGTATGCACTCTATCAGGGGTGGCCAACCAATCAAGAGTTAATGAGCCAAAACAAATTCTGGTAAGACAAAGAGCTATACCATGCAGAAAATGGGCGTGCCCTAGCTCCCACAAGGCCTAGATGGGACAAGGCCATACCCCATTTTTGTGTTCACGCCTTTGGAATGACATTAGTAAGTGTATGACCTTGTGTCAAAATTCAGTGTTTAGTTAGGCTGGGGGTGAGACAATCACTTTGAAAATGCACAAAAAGTAATCTTCCTTATATTAAAAATGTTATTACCTTTTTCACTTAGCTGTCATTTTGTTAGTGGAACCTCTTTGTTTTCAATCAATTTTTTTTTCCCCAAATCTGGCTTGTATGCAAAGCTACTCACAGTAATTCTCTCACTTGTGTCCAAGAACAGATCAATGTTTTGATTTTACTTATTTCAGTATTGGGGAAAAAAATGATTCGCAAAGGTAATTATGCAGCCGTAGCTTTGCTCTGATGTCTGGCCGCTGCACCCACTCTACCATCCAACTTTCGCACCCAGCTTCTCACCACAATAGGGTCTCTGTTATTGCTTCCTGATGCTGGGTGCAGCATGCTCTTCCTGTGACGTGACGTTATGACATTGTGTCATGCACACAGTCAGAGGAGGCATGCAGCAGTGCCGTGAGTACAGGAGCCACATATCATTACGAGAAGAACCACATATATGGCTCAAGAGCCACAAGTTTGATATCGCTGCACTTTAGTGTTCACTCTAGAATTTTTTTTAGGGCAGGGTGCTGACCACGGGGAGGGCACATATTTCAATGGTGGGGGCACATTTTCCAGTCAGGAAGGCACATTTTAATTTAAATGGGCAAGTATCCTGAACGCCGGCATCCCGATTGGAGCTTATTTAACAGTATCACAATAGGTCTTGCAACCTGTGGCCCTCCTGATGGTGTGGAACTACGCATCCCAGCATGCCTTGCAACAGTTTTGCATTGCGCTAATAGGAAAACTGTTGTAAGGCATGCTGGGACATGTTTCACAAACTGACTACCTATACTAAACTGGCTTTGTTAACTGAAGCACTTGCCCATGAACAGACTTTATTAGCCCAGGACACGGGGTGAAGCTACTCACACGAGCTGACCCACCTCACGCTGCAAAGGTGTGTAATTATGGCTTCCTTGGCGTCTGCTTTTATAGATTTACACAGGACTCCAGAAGGGCTGGGATTGCTTCGGCGGGAGAAGTAAACCCAGCCCTCTTGTATCACCAGATTCTCAGCAGACCTATGGTCTGCATGCAGGAGGAAGGAGGAATTGATAGACGCTGTCAGTCACCATGCCAGGGCTGAGGCAGGGACTGTCAGCGTGGCTATAGAGACTGCAGGGCTGAGGCATCACTGTGATTAGTGTCTCTCCCCCCCATATCACACCACACCAGTCTTGATTGTAAATGATAATTTCCTGAAACATGACCCATACATTTTTTTTCCTTCCTTACATATTATGCCACACACTGTAATGCCGAATATCTATTATACCACACAGTTATGCCACTCACACCATTTTATGCCCCACAGTAAGGCTTCTAATTACTTTTAAATTACATGCTCATTGCCCCTGTTGTGCCGCTTCTACAGATCATGCACCCATGGTGCCACTTCTACATACAGTTCTGCCTATACATACAATACCCTCTGTGGTGCCGCTTATGCACATAATGCCCACCATGATGCTGTTTATACACATAATGCCCTCATGGTGCCTTTTATACACATAATGTCCCACCGGGGGATTCTGCTTATACACAAAATGCCCCCAGTACAAATAAAACTTTGTGATTTTATACATATATTGCCCCATGGTGCCTCTTATACACATAATCCCCCGGGATTCCATTTATACACATAATGTCCCCTTTTGGTGCCGCTTATACAAACAATGCCCCCTGTGATGCCATTAATACACATAATGCCCCCATGGTGCTGGCAGGGGTATGCGGATGTTAAAGGGTGACATCACCACTAACCCAACCCCTGTGACACTGCTGCCCCATTGCCTATATTATGCACAGTAAGTGTCCCCCTGCCCCTGTATTTCCTGAGCAGCCTGAGGCTCCCAGCCTAGAAGAGCTAGTTTAACTGGGGTAGACTGTGTAGCTGATTCTTTGTGGACAGCCTCATCGTCTCCTCTTGTTCCTCCTCCCCAGCCTTCTCTTCAATATAGTGGAGGGCTATTCTCCTCCTGACGGCTACCGGAGGCTGAGTGCGGATGTTGTAGGGAGGTGTGTGCAGACGGCAGTGGGAGAGTACGTGGTTGGGGATGGGTTTGCAGGAGGCGGCAAGTGTAGGTGTGGACATCCACGGGTGGAGGGGGGTGCGGGTATCTGAGAGCGCTGTGCAGTCTTCTGCGGGTATGGCGGGCGTCAGCGGACATAGAAGGCTGAGTGTTGTGCGGCTCTTTTTGGTGTCACGCACTCCCCTAGTTTTATCTCCACAGGTACCCCAGTGGATTCTACAGGACAAGCGCACCGATGCTTCATGGCAAAGTTGGTGAGTATAGATGAATGGGCTCTGTGTGTAATAAAGTTGTACTGTCAGTGTGTGTGTGTTTATTTAACGATTTGTGCTACTGTGGGACTGCAAGTCCCAGCGGGCCCTTTATTGCCCCACATGCTGGGACTTGTGGTTCTCATAGTCCCTGCATGTGGTGCAGGCTTACTGGGACTCATAGTTCCACAGCAGTATACAATAGATTCTCTATATTTTTACACAATTATCAGCTCGATGCCCAATCGCAAAAAAAAATCACATTTTTGCATCTCATTAAATGTCACCCCATATCTCTGCGTATAGCATAAGAATGTGATTATTTATAATTGTTTACATGTCATTTAATAGTGATCCTTTGAAAACACCAGATACTCAGCAGATGGCACTTGTGGTATAGAACGCATAGGTGCCGATTCTGTGGGTGCTTGAGGGCCTGAGCACCCACGGAAATTGATGAGCACCCACCCGCTCAGCAGTGACCCACTCACCCCTGTCCCACTGCACTCCCCCTCCCTCGTCGCTGGCACAAGAACTGTGGGGGGATTTATGTACCTGCACTGTGGGGGCATTTATATACCTGCACTGTGTGGCCATTTATGTATTTGGCACTGTTGCCATAATTTGAATATTGGAGACAACTGTGCTGCATAATGTAAATCAGTATTATTTTGTGTCCATGCCCCTTTCCCATGAAGCCACTCCCCTACTATATTTTTGGCTTGAGCACCCACCAGCAAAAACATAAATCGGCACCTATGATAGAACGGATGGGCAAAAGTTTATACTTATGCAATTTTTGTTCGCATCAAAAAAGCAAAAATTACTGTTGTATTAAGCTGAAGCTGCTGCAGCAAGTACAGCAACTCTCTAGATATCCACCTTCCCTTTCAAACCACATCAGGACAAAAGCTGCTCCAGCAGCCAGAGCAAGTCTTCAACTATCCACCTACCCCTGCCAACCACAGCAGAGCACGAGTTGCTTCAGCAGGTACAGAAAATCTCCCGAACCATCAATGAATAAGAAAACAATCAAGAGAAAAATTGGTACTCTTTACCTAGAACGGCGACCATCGTATGCACTAAAAAACGGGTGCGATGCGATGGCCGCGATTTCCCATAGGGATCAATGTTAAAAGTCAGATTGGACGCGATTTTAGTGTTCAATGCCTCAATGCCCGCGATTTTTCCATAGGAAACCATGTTAAATGGGCCACAGAGCCCAAGTAGTCACCCTAAAGTCTGAAATGGCCCCCACAATTGTTAACGCCACCCCACGATCAACGTGAACCCGAAGCGTGGCGAGCGGCGGCGGTACGCGTCCTCCGACATTTTCATACCCCCACTATCCACGTCGGCGTGGAGTTGAGAATAGAATAGTGTGGTGAGCGCAGCGAGCCACCGAGTCCGAAGCGTGGCGAGCGGACGCGGATACCTTCACAGTTATACGCGTCCCCTCGCGGGCTTCCCAGGTGTCCATGGCGATGCGGATACCTGTGAAGCCCGCGAAGGGACGCGTTTACCTGTGAAGGTATCCGCGTCCCCTCGCTGCGCTCGCCACGCTTCGGGCTTGCTGCGCTCGCCACACTATTCTATTCTCAACTCCACGCCGACGTGGATAGTGGGGGTATGAAAAGGTCGGAGGACACGTACCGCCGCCCCTCGCGGGCTCGCCACGCTTCGGGTTCACGTTGATCGTGGGGTGGCGTTAAAAATTGTGGGGGCCATTTAAGACTTCAGGGGGACTTTTAGGGCTCTGTGGCCCATTTAACATTGTTTCCTATGTAAAAATCGCGGGCATTGAGGCATTTAACACTAAAATCGCGTCCAATCTGACTTTTAACATTGATCCCTATGGGAAAATCGCGGGCATTGCGTCGCACCCGTTTTTTTATGTGCATACAATGACCGCGATGCCCGCGATTTTTTGCCCGCGATGCTAATCGCGGGCGCCGTTCTAGGTAAAGAGTACCGAAAAAATAACTGCCTAGGGATTGATCTCAGATGGATTTTACACTGATATCTACAGTGTTCGATTCACAGACAGATCACTCCGCTTATTCATTTCAGTCAAAAGTTTTGTAAAGTGAAATTGTTTTTAATTTAATAGACCTTTTATAGGCGCACACACAACAGAAACAGCATGGACTATTATGAGAGCACCCTTAAGGGCTCGTCCAATTAAACCTTTCTTCAAACTTACTGTAGGTCATCCCTTACGATGATAAGGTAGCTAGTTTGAGAGTTATAGTGGAACATCCATACATACACACACAAACATCGTTCAATTATACTTATGTAGATTTGGGGTAATTTCTTAAGTACGCATTCTGACATTGGTCCTTGAAAAGTTGGATCATGCAACGGGTTTGGCAGTGTCTCATATAGACATAAGTACCTCCCTTTGAGGATTTCTTTTTTCACAGTTTTCTTACATACGCATAAGTGTTTCTAGTTAGCGAAGCTAGAACAGCCATAGCCCAGTCACAGTATATTGTAAAAGATTACGTTTAAGATTAAGCTAAACCTCTTAAACAACTTACTCTTACTAAAATGGAAAACCATATATAGTATAACCATATGAAACTTTTTTTTTTTCTTTTAACAGTTGTGGACTGTTAATAGTTAGAGAGATAGAGACACTACGGCACTCCTGCTTTTGTCCAATAATTCTACAATAATTCTATATGTTGAAGTTGCTTGGGTGCCCTCCGTGGGTAAGGTGTTCCCCATATAGATGTAGAAATAACAGCGGCACTCACAAGTCTTGTTCAGTTGCAAATATAAAATACTTTAATCCAACATGTTGTCATTAATCCGTCATCAGGGAGCAAAGTACAACAAGTATCACACAGGTATATATGCACAGAAGGACACATCTGTGTGATACTTGTTGTGTGTGTGTATATATATATGACGAAGTCCAACGGTGACGAAACGTGTTGGGCGTGGCTTAGACTCCTGACGTGACTGACGTCTCTGACTATTCGCTTCCAGCAGCGAGTGAGAGGTCCCGAGGTTTTGTGGTGTTACGTCCCTGGATACAAGCGTTCAAGTGCGGCGGTGAGAGCGGTCTGCCTTGGACGCTGTCCTGATACCATCTGACGTCCCCTACCTGTTCCATCCTATCGGTTGATGTACCCCGTTTTGCTGGCAAGCTGATTGTCCTATATCTCGATGTATGTGAGCATATGTACTTGAGTAAATTTTATACCTTCATTATACTCACTAGTGCGCTTTTTTCCTTTCTTCCACAAGTACTGTACTGGATTCTTTGGTGAGGATCTCCAAAAAAGCGGCACACATCAAGATACCACCTGATCCATTGATAGTATCAGAGGACTGTTTGCGCTGGTATTTCTTTGTATCGTTCATATATATATATATATATATATATATATATATATATCCATCCATCCATGGATGAAGTATAGACTGTGGGGTACAATAACAAGTAGAGGCACTCCAGCGGACTTGGTGAAATACATTTTTTGGGGGTTTTGGGGCTACAGATGTCCGTATTCAAGGTGTACAATATAATATGATATTGTACAGCTTAAAGACTGGGCAGTTTGTAGCCCTGAAACATTGTATTCTTTGCACAGTAAAGATTTATTTCACCAAGTCCATTTGAGTGCCTCTACTTGTTATTGTACCTTGTACCCCGGTGTGTGTATGTATATATGTATGAGAAGCAGGTGGTGTCACAAGCACAAATGTCCACGGTCAATATTTTTACAGCTTAATTAGACCTGTGTAGGTCGAAATAGTCACTTTATGTCCACAGATAGGACCGCAGCCCCACTTTAAAATATCTCCCCTGGGGATGCCTTCCTGGTTTAAAACCTTGCTGTTTGTGTCTACAATTTTTTATTGTGAACCTATCCAAAGGGTGAGAGTCTGGTTTCTTACCTCCTCTGTTTTTAAAGTTTTATAAGAAAGTTTATCCTTGAATAAAACTTTTTTGCACTATTTTGTGGTCGTGTCTGGTGATGAGAGCTGAAGATTGGCATTCGGAAAAAAGGATTGGTCCTTCACCATATATGCAATCTATTTATCTACCTCATATGTAGACTAACAAATTTGGTATGAAGTATGGCATATCACTCTCTCTCTCTCTCTCTGGTCTTGCAATCCTGATTTGCTACTAAATGACCGCGGGAGGTGCCGGGCAGACACCAGGACACTTGCAACCTTTTTACTGCACCATGCACCTTTAGAGCACTTCAGAGCAAGCCTAGAAAAACACTTAGAAAGTAAGAATGTGTTTCTCATACCCCGGATCATGACACCCTAAAGTTGTGGGAAGTTTGTGTGTAGGGGGTTAGGGGTTTAAAATTTCCATACCCCCACTTCTAAATTTCTACTTTGAGCACTGGTGCACATAATATATTAGACCCCATCACACAACCAAGTGTATAATGTGGCCCCACCCAAATGCCTATATTACTGGAATTGATCAATTATAGTTCTATCAGGGCCCTAATAGAGATAAAGTAATACTATATCCCCAGATATATAGATTATCTTTTGTTCGGTTCTAGACAATCGTTGATTCTCCTATTTGAACAACATAATAGCACATGAAGCCCAGTAAAATTCACGTTTGTTATTAGCAAAAGTAAGATTCATTTCTTGGATGTTAGGTTGCACCTGGAGGGGAACAAACTCTCTACGTCAATTTATGTGAAAGAGATGGATAGAAATACTATCCTAAGGCACTAAAGTTGTCATCCAGTGCCCTTGAGACATGGTCTTCTGTACTCCCAGATGTTGAGAGTCAGGCATATTACAAGTGACCCTTTACAAGTTAAGGATTTGAATGACAAATTGAAATTTGAACATCGAGGCTACCACCGTAGTGACAATATATATAGGATTCACTGCGCTGGAGTGAAAAAAAGCAGCTCAATTTTTTTGTTAAAAATTTAGAACAATAAGGGGGGGATGAGCGCTCATCCCCCCCTTATTATTACCACCGTAGTGAATTGGTTAGTATTAAAAATAAGGTTTTGCAAACACCCAGAGAAGTAACATTAACCCCTTACCGACACAGCCTGTTTTTGCCTTCCTGACAGAGCCCTTTTTTTCAAATCTGACATGTATCACTTAAGTGGGGATAACTTTTTTTGCTTTTACTTATCCCAGTGATTTTGAGATTGTTTTCTCGTGACACATTGTACTTCAAGTTAGTGGTAAATTTTGGTCGATACAGTCTGTGTTTTTTTGTGAAAAATACCAAAATGTCGTAAAAAAATTGAAAATTTTGCAATTTGCAAAATGTTAAATTTTCTGCTTGTGAGACAAATAATCATACCACTCAAAATAGTTAATAACTAACATAGACCATATGTCTACTTTATGTTTCCATCATTATTTCAACCTCCTTTTAATTTTTTTGGACACTAGGAGGCTTAAAATATGAATAGCAAATTCTCAAATATTCAAGAAAATTTCAAACACTGATTTTTTTAGGGACCAGTTCAGTTCTGATGTGACTTTGAGGGACTTGTATGTGAGACACCCCCATAAATGATGCCATTTCAAAAACTGCACCCCTCACAGTATTCAAAACAGCATTTTGGAAGTTTGTTAACCCTTTAGGTGTTTCACAGGAATTAAAACAAAGTGTAGGTGAAATTTGAAAAGTTCATTTTTTTTGCAGATTTTCAATTTTAATACATTTTTCTAAGGAACACAGTAGATTTTACTAGAGAAATGTGACTAAAAATTGATTCCCCCAATTCTTTTGTTTTCATAAATATCCTATATGTGGCCCTAGTGTGCACGTTGACCAAACCACAGGCTTCATAATAGAAGGAGCACCTACTTGATTTTGGAGCCTCCTTTTTATAAGATTATTTTTTTAGGCACCATGTAGGTTTCTAGGCACCATAAGATGCTAAAAGTTAGGAACCCCCCCACAAGGGACCCCATTTTGCAAACTACACCCCTCAGGGAATTCATCTAGGGGTATAGTGTACATTTCAAACCCCCAGGGGTTTCACCAATTTTGGTACAACTGGGCTGTGAAAATGAAAAATTACATTTTTTTACACAAAAATGCAGTTCTGGCTCAAAATTTTTCATTTTCACAAGGAATGAAGGAGACAAAGCACCCCAAAATCTGTGCCCCAATTTCTCCCGAGTACGGCAATGCCTCATATGTGACCAAAAAATACCATTTGGGTGCATGGCAGGACTCAGAAGGGAAGGAGTGATATTTGGATTTTGCCGCACAGATTCTGGTGGAATGAATGGTGGGTGCTATGTCGCATTAGCAAGACCCCCGAAGCACGGTGAAATGATGAACCTAATAATCCATAGATGTGTGGTATATTTTAAAGCACTCCTTCATACATAGGCCGGGTTTGTCGGGGCAAGTTTCGCAGTGGAAAATAGTTTGCTTTCGTATTCCCTTTTTATAGCAAACTTTGCACCTTTTTTGTGTCCTGCCCTTTTTTCCAGTGGAGGGGATTTCGTTAGGAAAATGCTGCCCTGATACAATACGGGGGCCAGTACTAGAAGTACTGGGGACAGTACTAGAAGTACTGGGGCCCTCTGCCTGCTGGTTCCCAAATATTAGGCCCTTTATGACTTCCTCTTGAAAGTGCATAAATGTCCCCATCTGGCTGGTAGAACGGAATAGTACGTAAGCGTTATACAGTGCCATCTGGATGATATACACGGCCAGCTTCTTATACCAGATTTTTGTTTTCCGCAGGGCACTGTACGGCTTCAGTACCTGATCTGAAAGATCCACTCCGCCCATGTACTTATTGTAATCAAGGATACAAATAGGTTTTGAGGTGTGGGTACAGGGACGGAGGTGGTACTGTCTCCGTGAATTGTTGTCAGTATAAGGACATCCCTCTTGTCCTTATATTTGACCAACAACATATTTTCGGTGCATATTCCCCTGCTTTCACCCTTTCTCAGTAATTGGGCAACGTGCGTTTTTGGGAGGCCTCTTTGGTTCTTGCGCATAGTACCGCAAGCTGCTGTACCTCTTGAACCAAGGGCCTTAAACAGGGGGATGCTGGTGTAAAAGTTATCCACATAGAGGTGATAACCCTTATCCAGGAAGGGGTGCACTAAATCCCAGACAATCTTTCCACTAACACCTACGAGGGAGGGGGGGCATTCTGGCGGTTCAATTCTTGTGTCCTTCCCTTCATATACCCTAAACCTGTGGGTGTACCCTGAGGTACTTTCGCACAGCTTATACATTTTTATGCCATACCTTGCCCTCTTATTGGGAAGGTACTGGCGGAATTTAACCCTTCCTTTAAAATGTATAAGTGACTCGTCTACACAAATTAATTTTTGGGGGATGTACATCTCAGCAAATTTGGCGCTGAAATGATCAATGACCGGCCTGACTTTAAATAGCCGGTCAAAGGTGGGATCATCTCTGGGTGGGCACTGTGCATTATCGTTGTAATGCAAAAATTTAAGGATCGTCTCAAAACGAGTCCGGGTCATGGCCATACGATGAAGTGGGGTGCTGTACAGAACATCTGTACTCCAATATTGCCTAATTTCTGGCTTTTTAACTATGCCCATATGTAACACCAGACCCCAAAACGTCATCATCTCTACTGCATCTACAGGGGTCCACCTAGCAAATGATGACGTGGGGTTTTGGGCAATTAACTGCTGGGCATATAAATTACTTTGGTCCACCATTAAATTTATAAAATCATCAGAGAAAAAGACTTTGAAAAAGTCAATTTCTTTGAGGCCTGTACTATCAAATTGGATTCCTGGGTTGGCCAAAAACTCAGGAACCTGGGGCTCAAAATTGTCTGGTGGTGGGGTCCATACGAGATCAATCATTGGGGGGGGGGTCTCAGCTGCTCTACGGGGGCGTCTTTGAGGGGGTCCCTCATCACTAGAGGAGGAAGAGGAGCTTAAGACAAATGCCAATTCATCGCTTACTTCACTGGCTGTGTCAGTGTCAGAGGCAAGAAGGGCATATGCCTCCTCCGCTGAAAACAGTCTTTGCGATGATTGGAACATTTTTATTATTTTTAAGTGTAGTGTATAGTGTAGGGGGGGGGGGTACAAACTTTATTTCAACACGGGGGGGTATGTAGTGTGTATGTAGTGCTTTAACACGTGTAAGTTAAAAGAAAAAAAAAAAAGCTCCTGCGCCAAAAATTGAGCACAGATGTTGGTCAGTAACGTCCGTCACTGATCAGCGCTCAGCGGGCACAGGACACCCACAAAAGCACCGTGGGTGTAAAAACAATTTAAAAAAAAAATCCCACAGCACTCTCCAAAAAAAAAAAATTAAAAAAAACTGCTGATGAGGCAAAGGCAACAGAAATTTGATAAAAAAAAAAATATTAGATCAACCCTGTGCCAAAAATGCTGATCAGTGATGTACGTCACTGATCAGCGCTCAGCGGGCACAGGACACCCACAAAAGCACCGTGGGTGTAAAAACAATTTAAAAAAAAAATCCCACAGCACTCTCCAAAAAAATTTTTTTTTTAAAAAACTGCTGATGAGGCAAAGGCAACAGAAATTTGATCAAAAAAAAAAAATATTAGATCAACCCTGTGCCAAAAATGCTGATCAGTGATGTACGTCACTGATCAGCACTCAGCGGGCACAGGACACCCACAAAAGCACCGTGGTGTAAAAACAATTTTTCATTCATGCCAATGGTGGTCACTGGGACAGTGGGTGTGGGTGGAGCTTCAGCTACAGGCACCAAATAGAATAGAGTTCTTCAAGTGCAGCCCAGGCTCCTCCTCCTCCACGCCCCTACAGGCTCCAGTTGTTTCTTGGTGCCTCAAGGCACAGGTACCATGAGACAGGGCTCCGTGCCCTGTCTGATATTTTCATTTTTATTTTTTAATTTTTTTCTTTTTACACGGAGACAGCGTTACGCTGCTCCCCTGTGGCTGGCAGCGGCGCGCTGACTTGCATAGCCAGACCCGCCGCTCTCCTCATGACACGGAGGACGCCGCGCTCCACCACAGGTAAGCGGGCCCTCCATGTGAGGTGACGCGCGCACCATATCCAGTGCGCACCGCTAGCGGTCGAGTCACCGGGCGGGGTGCAGCCCGGGTGACCCTGGCAGTGGCACCCAGTCTTCTCTGCGCGGCCACTAGACCACCAGGGAGCCGTACTGTGGAACGCCATTTTTGTTAATGGCGCAGGGCACTGATGGTTCCAGGGGAGGCGGGGCCTTGATCCACAGCTCCCCGCCTCCACGCTCAGAGCGGCATAACGCTGGTTTTCCCGCCTGAGCTTAGCTTCCCCACGCCCCAGCAGCGTTCTGAAGACGCCATTACGCGGGACTACACTGTGGGAGAAGTGCACCGGAATCCCTGCTCCTCTACACGCTACAGGAACAGGTTTTTCAGCAGCCCTCTGTACCTCAGTATTTCCTGAGAGTCAGAGAGGATTGTGTCTTATTTTCTACTGTCATCCATCTGTATACCTTTATAGTTTCAGAGGGTGTTACTGTCCACTGTATTTATTGTTATCAGTGCACACAGGGCCTGTCTGTGTTAACATGTCACAGAAAAACCCCAAAGCAAAGCCAGCTAGGGAATCACCTAAACTGCATGCTTATACATGCACTAACTGTAAGGAGAATTATTCCTCCATACAGGATCAAGCTGGTTTGTGTGAACGCTGTTCTGCACAAGACTCCCTGGGGGGCCCCTCAGTCCCAACACATGGGGAACCCAGTTGGGCTTCCACTCTCTCAGCAGCCATGAAGGAGTTAGCAACTCAGTTAGCTGCAAACAGAGAGTCTGCTGCGCAGCCATTGCCAGCTCAGCCTGCTGTTGCTGCATCAGAGCCGTCCTGGGTACAAGGTTTGTCCTCCTCTGTTCAGGATTTAGTCCAGGTGTCGGCTTCTCTGCAGTCTGCATTGAGGGCTCCACCTAAGCGCAAAGCACAAGCCCCTTTAGCCTCTAATCAATTAGATGCTGGGGATGACTTGGACGACCAGGTGCGGGTCGACACAGACGATGATCCTGACATAGATGATGTCGACATAGATGAACCTGACAAGGAGGAAAGGATGACCCAGTCCAGAGTAGACTCCTTGGTTAAGGCTGTAAGGATGTCTCTCAATATACAGGACACCCAGGCCACAACACCTGACACACTTCTTTTTAAAAAGAAAAAGAAGGAGTTGGCTCTTTTTCCCTCAAATTCAGACTTAAATGAGGTTTTATCTGAGGCGTGGCAACACCCTAACAAAAAGTTTCTAGTGTCCAAACGCCTGATTTCCTTCTTTCCGTTCGCGCCAGCGGACCGTAAGAAATGGGAGGAGCCTCCACAGGTTGATGCTCACGTGGCCCGCCTAGTTAAAGCCACAACCCTTCCCATCCCTACAGTGGCCTCTCTTAAGGATCCTACTAATAGGAAGATTGAGCACTGCCTAAAGTCTGTGTTTTCCAATGCTGGTGTGTCAGCAAGGCCGGCTATGGCTTCAGCCTGGGTGGCAAAGGCAATTGCAGCTTGGGCTGACTCCTTACAGGAGCAAATATCCTCAGGTACACGTCGCTCTGAATTGTTGTCAACGGTGGACCTTATTAGGGAAGGGGCCACATACCTGGAAGAGGCAGCAATAGATGCAGCGGCCCTCTCCTCAAAAATTTCAGCCTCTTCAATTGCTGCCCGGCGTGCACTGTGGCTGCGCACTTGGAACGCAGATTCTGATTCCAAAAAGGCATTAGAAGCCCTGCCTTTTTCAGGGGAAGTACTGTTTGGCTCTGAGCTGGACAAGATTGTAGCCACCATTGCTACGTCCAAAACAGCTTTTCTGCCTTCGGCACCAGCTAGGCCTAGATCTCAGTCCTTTCGGACCTTCCGTCCACAGGGGAGGCCCAGGGGTCAGCCTTCATCAAGGGCACAGCCCGCCGCAAGGCGTCCATCCGCTCCCAAACCCAAACAGTCCTGGGCGGGTCGCCGTCAGGCTCCTAAACAGGCCGACAAGCCCTCGGCATGAGGATCAGGCGGCCCACCATCCACACCAGGTGGGCGGTCGCCTGTTGTCTTTTGCCGGGGTTTGGCAGGCCACTACCACCGACAGGTGGGTGAACACAATAGTGGCACAGGGTTACTCCCTCTCTTTTCAGGGGCGTCCGCCATCTCGGTTTTTCACAACAGGCATGCCCCGGGAGAAGGACAGAGCGGCTGCTCTGACCAGCTCCATTCACTCCCTGCTGGCAGCAGGGGTCATAGTACCTGTCCCACTTTCTCAGCGAGGAGCAGGTTTCTATTCAAGCCTGTTCCTAGTGACAAAGCCGGACGGGTCTTTCCGGCCCATCCTCAACTTGAAGGGCCTGAACAAACATCTCTGCGTTCCCAAGTTCAGGATGGAGTCCCTCAGGTCTATCCTGCAGGCTCTGGAACCGGGGGACTTCATGGCATCCCTGGACATCCAGGATGCCTACCTCCATGTGCCAATTCGGCCGGACAGCCAGTGCTACCTCAGGTTTGCAGTCAAAAGCAACCACTACCAGTTCATAGCCCTCCCCTTCGGGCTGGCGACAGCGCCACGAATCTTTACAAAGATTATGGCCACCATGGCGGCGGCCCTGAGGGCCCAGGGCATTCGGCTTCTACCATATCTGGACGACCTCTTAATACTGGCTCAATCCGCACAGACACTCCAGTGCCATCTGGAGCTAACGGTTTCCCTCCTGCAGACCCACGGCTGGCTCATAAATTGGAAGAAGTCCTCAACAACCCCATCACAGCGGATGGTGCATCTCGGAGCCGTGATAGACACAAAAACCCTCAGGGTTTACCTGCCGGAGGACAAGTGGATACTCCTCAGAGACCTCCTGAAGCTCTTCCTGAAGCAACACAGGGTCTCTGTGCACTTGTGCATGAAAGTCCTAGGCAAGATGGTCTCTTGTTACGACATGGCGGAATTTGCGCAGTTCCATTCCAGACCACTGCAGAGGGAAATGCTGCGTCACTGGAACCGTTCCCAGCCAAGCCTAAAATCACAGACCTTTGTTCTGTCCAGGCTGACACGTCTGTCGCTCACATGGTGGCTCAGTCCTCTGAACCTTCAAAAAGGGCGCCAATTTGTCATCCCTCAGTGGGTGATGTTAACGACGGACGCCAGCCTCCGAGGGTGGGGAGCTGTTCTGGCAGAACACTCCTTCCAAGGCCGTTGGTCAAGGGAGGAGGCGCTACTCCCAATAAACATACTGGAGCTAAGAGCCATCCTGTTAGCCCTCAAGTCGGCAGGCCCTCTGATTCACTCCAAACCGGTGAAAATACAATCGGACAATGCCACTGCGGTGGCATACGTCAACCACCAGGGGGGGACCAGGAGCCTAGCTGCCATGAGGGAGGTAACATCCATTCTGCAGTGGGCAGAACATCACCTGTTAGCTTTGTCAGCGGTACACATCCCAGGGGTTCAGAACTGGGAGGCCGACTTTCTGAGCCGCCAGGAGGTACAGTCAGGCGAATGGGGGCTCCACGAGGATGTGTTCCAGGAACTAGTCAACAAATGGGGTCTCCCGCAAATAGACCTAATGGCCTCAAGCGTCAACAAAAAGTTACCCCGCTACGGGGCTCGCTCAAGGGACCCACAGGCATATCTGGTGGATGCCCTGTCGGCTCCATGGCCATTCTCCCTGGTCTACATTTTTCCCCCAGTGGCACTGCTACCAAGAGTCATCAGGCGCCTCAAGCAAGAAGGGACCACAGCAATCCTCCTGGCACCAGACTGGCCCCGCAGAGCCTGGTACTCAGACCTTCGGGAGATGTCTCTACAGCCACCTTGGAGGCTGCCAGCTCGTCCGGACTTGCTAGTACAGGGCCCATGCCTTCACCCGAATCTAGGCAGCCTAGCTTTGACGGCGTGGCTCTTGAAACGGAAGTTTTAAGAGAGAAGGGTTTTTCTTTACCGGTAATAAAAACCATGATAGCGGCAAGGAAACCGGCTTCCTCCCGGATCTACTATAGAATCTGGAAGGCCTTTTTCATCTGGTGTGCAAAGAAGAACCTTCCGCCTAGGGAGTTTCGGCTTTCCAGGATCCTGGCCTTCTTGCAGGCGGGCCTGGATTTGGGCCTTAGGTTGTCCTCCTTAAAGGTCCAAGTTTCCGCTCTCTCTATTTTGTTTCAACGGAAACTAGCAAAGAGGATGGCTATACAGACCTTTCTACAAGGCGTCCTTCACATACAGCCTCCCTTTGTGCCTCCAATCCAGCCTTGGGACCTCACAGTGGTTCTCTCAGCACTACAAAAACCACCGTTTGAGCCTCTAGAATCAGCAGAGCTCAGGTGGCTAACATGGAAAACAGTGTTCCTGCTGGCTATTTCTTCAGCCAGAAGAGTTTCGGACCTGTCAGCATTATCCAGTGCATCACCGTACCTGGTGTTCCACCCGGACAGGGCAGTCTTAAGAACAAAAAAGGAGTTCATGCCAAAAGTTGTTTCCAGTTTTCACATAAACCAGGATATCGTTGTTCCTGCCTTCTCCCAGTTGGAGGACTCCCCAGAGTTACGCTCTTTGGATGTTACAAGAGCTTTAAAAGTTTACGTTAATAGGACTCAATCCTTACGCAAGACAGAGGCCCTGTTCGTGCTCTATGATGCAAACAAGAGAGGTTGGCCGGCAACGAAGCAGACATTGGCTCGATGGTTGCGGCTAACCATAAAACAGGCTTATGTATCTGTTAATAAGCCAGTTCCATCCTCTATCAGAGCCCACTCCACGCGTGCGGTAGCAGCCTCTTGGGCGGCTCATCAGGGAGCCTCTGCAGAACAGTTGTGTCGCGCGGCCACTTGGTCCTCTCCACATACCTTTCTAAAATTTTACCATTTTGACACGTTCGCCAGGGCAGATTCTGCTTTTGGGCAACGCGTCATCAGTGCAGCTCAGGTGCGTTCCCTCCCGTAAAAGGGACAGCTTTGGGACGTCCCACTGTCCCAGTGACCACCATTGGCATGAATGAAAAAAGGGGATTTTGGTCCTACCTGTAAAATCCTTTTTTCTGAATCCATGGTGGACACTGGGCGCCCGCCCTCGCACACTGATCTACAGTAATGGGGGTCGGCTTACACCTTCCTGAAACTTATTCTTCCTTCGGGTTGCTGGTTTCTTTCCTATTTCTCTTCCTTTTCCTGTACCTTGCGGGTAAGCTGTTGAACAAACTGAAGCCTGTAGGGGCGTGGAGGAGGAGGAGCCTGGGCTGCACTTGAAGAACTCTATTCTACTTGGTGCCTGTAGCTGAAGCTCCACCCACACCCACTGTCCCAGTGTCCACCATGGATTCAGAAAAAAGGATTTTACAGGTAGGACCAAAATCCCCTTTTAACCCCACAGCACTCTCCAAAAAAAACAACCTGGTGATCAGTGATGCAACACTGATTATCAGTGAGGGGCAGCAGGCACACAACTGTGGGTGCAACCTGACAGGGTATATATATAAAAAAAAAACCTGCACCCCAAAAAAGGTGCTGATCAGTTAGTTTATACTAATCAGCACAAAAGGGGGGCAGCAGATACAAAATTATATCACACAATTTCTGACACAATGACGCTGCTGCAGCAGCAGCAGCAGCAGCAGCAACACTCGCACCAGGAAGTCACAGGAGCTGGCAGCACGGATGCCACCAGCGCTGATCAGGTCAGTATAGGGCACAGATGGGCACGGAGACCGCTCTGCACGCTGTTCCTGACCGGAATGGCGGCTACAGAGCTGTCTCCGGTATTTTCTATGTGGTGTAATGGCTGTGATTGGTCCGTCCGTACTTAACAGCACCAATCACCAACGATCCCTGTGTCACCGGCGAACGTTATTCGCCAGTACACAGAAAACGCTGTAATTGGCTGTTCACATTGAACAGCCAATCACAGCGATCGCCGATGGGCGGGGGCATCGCTGCCCCCCCTGGGCAATGAGGGAAGATGTCTGCTGTCAGGGACAGCAGACATCGTCCCTCTGTCACCGCGTCTATAGACGCGGTGACAGTTAAATGGCATGACGTACATTTATGCCATGTGTCGGGAAGTACATCCCGACCATGACGTAAATGTACGTCAAATGTCGGGAAGGGGTTAAATCCCTCTGTGAAATAGGAAGCAACAACTTAAAACACAAAACGGGGTAAGAGTCTCTGGCCCATTATAACCTCAGATAAGGAATTGCCCAGCCTTAAACTACAAATCTTACCAGCCTATAAAAGGAGTCCTAATTTAAGCATGCTGCTTCCATCTGGAGACACAATTTTTCTGGTTAACTGAGCGTACCATTGAATATCCATTTGGAAGTGACACTTTTCTAAAAAAAACGGCTGTTTTAAAGTGATACCCACCAATAAGTGGATAGTCCCTACATTCGATATTGGGTTTGTCCCCTGGTTATTCTGGAGCCCTCTGTGTGACAAGGGTTTTTCACACAGAGTCTGATGACTTAAGCCTTTTACATTGTATGGTGGTTTTAAATTAATTTCGTCTGAGATTTTTAGACCATTTGCATTAACTTAGATCCAGATCACCCCTGAGGATGTCCTAACGGACGAAATGCGTAGCGTCGCATCTGTGAAATTTTCTGTGTAAACACCTTCCGGTGTTGAATCTTGTATTGGATCTAATATTTTATTCTTTGTAAAAATTGTCATGTGTAATGAAAAGCTATGTACTAATAATCTGAATAAAACCTGCTTTTTAATTCTGTGTAATTCTTCAGGTGAAAATAATATAGGGTGCACATCTATTCTCCCCTTTCTCTTCTATATATATATATATATATATATATATATATATATATATATATATATATATATATATATATATATATATATATATATATATATATACTACTATATACTAAACACTACTATATATACATATACTACTATATAATAAACTAGTAAGCTCGCTCAAAGTAAATGCTTCAGAAGGTAGTCTGCTACCTTGTGATTGTCTCTGTGTTTGTGCATGTGTGACAGAGAAAGAGATGTAGTTTCACTCACTGCCAAGAGATGGCAGTGTTTTGGAGACACACAAATGGACACTAGACATATACTGTATATAGATGATAGATGGATGTGTATATGTACAGTATGTTCTACTGGGCGATCACTGGAGGACCTGAAGTTCGGGAGCCTCATCTCCCCCCCCAGGTTTTGGGTCATGTTATCCCTGACATCTGCCACGCCATCATCTTGGTGCTGAACGCCAACCCGAAGCGTAGCGAGCACAGCGAGTCCGCAAGGGGCGGCGGTACACGTCCTCCAACCTTTTCATACCCCCACTATCCACGTCGGCGTGGAGTTGATCTTAGATAGTTTGGCGAGCGGATGCGAACCTCATGGGGCTCGCTGCACTCGCCACGCTTCGGGCTTGCTGCGCTTCGCCACTATCTAAAATCAGCTCCACGTCGACGTGGATAGTGGAGTTATTAAAAGGTCGGAGGACGCATACCGCCGCCCCTCGCCACGCTTCGAGTTGGCGTTCATAGTGGGGGTGGAGTTCACAATGGGGGTGCATTTAACATTGTAAGCACCCATCTGCATCACATGCCACTATATAGTATGCGATGCGATGAGATGTATAAGATGCAGTAAGATCAAAATCGTGGGCACCATGCTAGGAAACAAGTACCGAATTTTCTTTTAAAACTGCAATGTTTTGCCAAAATGGCACTTAGAAATGACATAAAAAGTTCTAAAAATACTTATTTTTTAAAAAAAAATAGCTGTGCAAATCCAAATGTTAAATGTGTTGCCACGGACATGGCATATACTAAAGACAAAAAAAAGGGGTATGGGTAAAAACTGGAACCAGACAGAACACCAGACTGGAATGGCTCCATTCATCAGTCTCTGTCAATCCTGAGCTTGTTTCTAGTCCAGGGGGTGTCCCATTCGGTGGGGCTGCCTATGACACCTGTCACCAGGGAGAGATGGAGGGAGATAATAAAGCCTCCCTGTATGGTTCGAGGATGTTGTAAATGCTGGATCGGTTCGGGCTGTACAGGGATTCTTCAATCTTAACTTCCCCATTTCCATGGTGATAGCTATAACAGGTACACCCCTCATGATGGGAAAGTCGTCCAGACCAGAAAGTACAAGCTCTGGAATGACATAGATTGATGACTGATCCGGTTCCAGTTACATAAAAATATGTAATGTGTTACCAACATGGCAAATAGATATTACATAAAAATAGGGTTTTAAAATAATTAAAAGAAGCCTAAAAAAATTTAAACTGAAGTATGTTCTCCTCTGCCACCAGCATAGCAGAGTATATGCCTAAGGAGTAGGTGGGGCTAGGGTTGGGTGGGCTGGATAGCCTGGCTTTGGGTGGGCAGTATAGGCTGAAAATGTAGGTGCCGCCAGAGACGTTTCACCATCTTCAGGCTGCGCTGGTCCAGCACAAATTCTATTAAGGGGTAGTACCAGAGCATTGTTTTGTACACCTATGCTGAAGCTGGTCCTGACTTTTTTCGATTCCTCTATTTTTTTGTGCTCTTTTAGGAACACAATCCTTACATTTTCAAATTTATTTTTCAGCTCTGTTTTCGCATAAAAGGGGCAGCTGTATTCACCAAGATCCTCCAAAGCTGCATTATGCCGCACTTTGGGGGGGATTCAGGTTCACTTGCAAAGTGCATTTGGTTTGTTAATAAACATATCCATGTCAAAGCTGTCAGTATTTGCCCTGCACAGAAACAAAATAACTCACCCAAATCTAACTATCTCTGTAAATGTTGCATCTGCCCCACCTGCATTGCACATGGTTTTGTCCATTAGCAAACCAAATGTGCTTTGCGAGTCTGTTCGGGACAATATTCCCTGCAAAATAGTGAAATATATAAGTGTCGTCTAACTGACTCAGTTTGGGTCCATATATTTTAAAATAATTTTCATTTTTGAAAAATTCAGATATAAAATTAATACTAAATATATGTTATTATTAAGCAATCTGTTTTTCTGTTAAATTCGTTATGGTATTATCTTTTTTTAGGTTAGGTGGCCACCTGTAATTTATAGAAAAATTATTATTTATTTTAATAAATTGATATTATAATACATATTTGTGTTGGATTGGAAATTAAGACCCTCATGCACCCAGAATATAAGCACATTTTTTTTTGTTTAGATTTTCCAGAATTGGTGACCTGCGTTGTGTAAGTTCATCACCGAATTAGGTGTGATTTCACAGTCACACCGCAATTCTGCTGCTAAAAACTAGATTGAGAACCAATTATATAAATTGATGAATATTGTGCTTGAATCATTTACTCAGCGCCTAATTGTGTGGGGATAACCTCAAGGCTACTACTTTGCGAGTGAACCTGTTTATCGAAGTACCGCTTTGCCTTGATTTTCCACAGGCAATCGTGGTCCCGATAGCACTCCAAGAGGCCAGTAATAAAATTTACATCTTTGTCAAGAGACATATCTATAAGAAAAAAAATAATTAATTTAAATAAATGGTTTTACGTAAAGTTAAAATGTCAGATATTTCTGTATATCGATAAATTTGGTTAAGATATGGTTTAAAAATATATATATATTTTTAAATAAAAGTTTCCTGATTAAGCAAACATGAATGGTATAGCATTGGGCCCAGAGAAACAAATTGTACAGCATTGGTTTTCAGTGGCGACAAAAACACATGACCAATAGGAGGTTAACAACACTTTGGGCCCAGAAAATCAAACGGTACAGCATTGGGGTACAGTGACGGGTAAAATACAAGGCAAATAGGGGGTTAAAAACACATTGGGCCTAGAGAAACAAATGGTACAGCATTGGGATACTGTGGAGGGTAAAATACATGACCAATAGGGGGTTAAAAACACATTGGGCCCAGAAAAACAAATGGTACAACATTGGGGTACAGTGGCAGGTAAAACACATCACATTGGGCTCACAGATTGTTCATTGTTTGCCAGTGTGCTTATTATGTACATTGGTGGCCAGTGTGCTTATTATGTACATTGGTGGCCAGTGTGCTTATTATGTACATTGGTGGCCAGTGTGCTTATTATGTACATTGGTGGCCATGGCCAGTGTGCTTTTTATGTATGTACATTGGAGGACAGTGTTGTTAAATACAAACTTTTTTGTAGTCACAATCGATATATCTAGCGATGTCTTCTCTCCTGCTGTGTTGTGATGCCACGTACTGTTGCTTCAATGGAGGGCTGTGTCCAGGAAATGTCAGCCAAGCTTTCAGTGATACAAAAAATAACTCCATTTTACATCCGATTTCATTCGATTCCGATAAATCAGTGGTGCAGTACAAGCGCTCTAGAGGCTCCTATCAAACACTCACGGAACCGTGTATCAGAGCAGATGGAAAAAACCTACAATTTGTCACTTTACAAACTATATGTCATCCCAATGATTGAAATCTAATGAAATCGTGCAAAATAGTAGTAGTATATGGGGGGCTTAAGTCTCAGGAGAGGACGACCTGGGTGAGTGGTTATAAAGCAAGTAGTGCACGAAAGGCCCTTATTGACGAGTAGAGGGATAACGCACCAAAAACAGTCTCAGTAGCCGGCTGCTGCATTACTGGTCCCAGAATACACAGGTATGTGATGTACTGCTGTACTATCATTGTTTATGTGAATGAGTGGAATGGCTGGACTGATGAATATTGATGTAACAAGAATAAATGTTAATTCTGTGATAACCCTGTTTGAACTTTAAAAAAACTGTTTGCTGTTTGTAATGAGATGGCCTGGCACCAAAGTTCTTACTGCACTGCACTGGCATTTGCAACCCCCTACCACAAAGCTCTGTAAGTAAACTCCTGAGAATACAGGGCTACCACTCATACTTATGCCTAACCCATGACCAGCTGGAGCAGATTTATCAATATTATTAAATGATTTGCAAATTTTTCATGTTAGTTTCGATTAATTTTGCATTGCGATAAATGCATTTTTTGTGTAAATGTATCAATATTCAGGAGCCTGGACAGAGACTCAGTTTAATGCCATGTCCCGGTGAATCTCATTTCGCATATTTTTAGGCAGCAGTGTTATATGCGATACATAGTTAGGTTTGATTTGCTAGGCGCCTCCTCATGCTGCTCAGAGGAGAGTGCGGCACCATTTTCTGTACATCACAGTCACACGCCCCTGATGCAAGTGCAGACGGGAGCCTGAAGGAGGAAGCCGGAGACCTGCAGCTGTGAGACTGGTGCTAAAGAGCCTAGGAGTCAGTCGCTGGTAAGTATAATTTCTGCTGGCTTTCTCCTCACTCCCCCTCTCCTCTCTGACACCTCACCCCCCTTCTCATGTGGCCCAGCCCAGGATTATCATGCTGTGCATAGACGGGGCTGCTGACAGGGAGTGGAACAGCTTGAACTACTGTCAGGGAGTGGGACAGCTTGAACTACTGTCAGGGAGTGGGACAGCTTGAACTACTGCAGGTACTTCCACCAGTGCACCGGGTCCCAAGGGGTTAAAGGGGCTCGGTGCTGCTGTCTGCCCTGCTGGGGAAAGTTATTTCTACAAGTGTGTGCAGCTCTGCTCTGATTTTAAAGTTGGGCAGTGGTATAACTTCATCAATATTGTCCCCCCGCCGGGAATTTTGGAGCGCCCCCGCCCTCCTGCATAAATCTCTCCTGTTATATCCCTCCTGTTAAATCTAACCTTTAGATAAGATACACAAACAGTTTTCTCAGCACAGAGGAAGATACAGTATGTGCTTTATTGCCTTTGTAAAAACAGGGGAGAAAGGAGAGGCTTAACTCACTTTTTAGACTGCCAGATCTCACATTCAGAAGGAAGAACAGGGATAACGCAGCTTAAATATGGCGAATTTTATACCTGTCAAATTTCCAAATTTATTTTACAATTGAGGTTGATAAATATGAGTTGTTTACATTTCCCATTACAAGTACTTACTTAAAAATTGCGAAAATATGCTTTAAGTGTAAAATTTTGCGAAAACACTGACAATTCATAGTTAATACATTTAGGTGATACTAAAATAATGTGAAAAGGGTGCGAAAACACCCGTTATCACGTTATTTTAGTAAAAATAACACTTAGGGCCCCTAAGTGTAAAGTATTTCATCTGTCACAATGGGCATTATTCTGGTTGGTGCGGTAATATCCGCGTGCGTTCGTCCCGCCGATGTTTTGTGACTGCGCATGTGCAGAGGCGTCTCTGCGCATGTGCGAGCGGGGCGTACGGCCAAATCCTGCATGAAATGTGAACACTCCGAACAGGGGGTGGAGAGGGGCGTGAAGGGCTATTTGGGCTCATTACCATATGCATTTCCCATGCAAACGCTGGGCGTACGTATGGTAATGTGGCCGTGACGCACGTGTAGGGGGCGGACATATGACATCGCCGGATGTCAGCTGCCCGCCCAGATCCCTGCTTTTGCACGGAGAAATGTCCGTGTGGTCTGAGGTTGCGGGAGCTGGTGGAGCACTCGGTCCTGCATTCGATGGTCTGCGACCATCGAATGTTGGGGGAGGTTCCCTGAGATGGAGGAGGCGTATTCTGTGAAAACTACACGTGTGGTCCGTTCGGCCAGCTTCTTACCGCGAACGGACGGAGTTGGCGATCCGTATGGAAGGCGGGGTTTCGCACGCACGGTCCTGGCCGCATATTCGGATCCGGCCGCACCGATCAGAATAAGGGCCAATGTATTTTACCATACCCAGTACCAGGTAGTTGTTACACATGTACACCAAGGAAAACATGCTCTATGCAAGATTTCAGGGATTTTTGCACAACCACTCTAGCAAAGAACTGCTCAACTCACGGTATTGCATAATGCTCAGAATCACATCCTAAATTTGATATATATAGACAGAAACATTCATTACAAGATTTTTTGGTACTTGTGAGTTATCTGGGCGCCCGATTTTTTGATTGTATGCCTTAAGTTAAGGCATACAATCAGATGCGATGCGATGCGATATCGCATCGCATCGCATCGCATGCGACCATCGGATGCGATGACCCGATTTTTCCATAGGAATCAATGTTAAAATGATTCCTATGGAAAAAGGGGTCCTTTTCATACCCCTACTATCCAAGTGGGCATGGAGTTGGATATAAACCTGTGGCGAGCGTAGCGAGCCACCGAGCCCGAAGCGTGGCGAGCGGACGGTATTCTGTGTCCCCTCGCGGGGCTCGCTACGCTCGCCACGCTTCGGGCTCGGTGGCTCGCTACGCTCGCCACAGGTTTATATCCAACTCCATGCCCACTTGGATAGTAGGGGTATGAAAAGAACCCCTTTTTCCCATTGAATTCCATGTTAAAATGGACTCAGTCCATTTTAACATTGATTCCTATGGAAAAATCGGGTCATCGCATCGCATCGCATCCGATGGTCGCATGCGATGCGATGTCCCGATCCGACCCGATTTCGAAATCGGGCGCCCAGATAACTCACAAGTACCGATTTTTTTTTTAAATATAGTCTTTTACGGTTACATACACATACAATACTATTAAAAAAAAATACACAACCGTCAAATCCATCAGATATTTTTGCCTAGCCTAATCTTGTGCGCAGGCCCTCGTTGTGATTGGTTAATTCATTTCAGCTTCATATTTTTAGCCTGCGCATTCCCTACTAATGTGGCTCTCCCTCAGGGAATTTATTATTGTTTTGTCCATTTTTTATAGGCTAATTGTGTCTAGTCTGGTGGGGTCTTTTCTCTCTTAAATTCGATGTATGGTGCATTGTCAGCGACACGGTGGTTCAGTGCATAGGTACCTATATTTAGTGATTTTACTAGTGGTTATTTAACCTAAGTAGTACTATAATAAGTTTCCCTTGTTTCAATTATTGGTTGTGCCCGTGTACTGCATTGTTAATATCAATATGCAGAGTGCATGTGTTTCCTTTCGTTGCTATTTATCTATGTATGATTTATTCTTATATCTCATTTTCTACCTCCCCTTTGTTTTTCACCCTTTATTCTGTATTTGTTTAAGTGTTCCTAGAAATCCAATATTTAGTGGCTTTCCACCTTTCCCATATTCTATCATGCTTACTTAGTGTATTTCTACTAATGTACAAATATTTTTCTTGTTCCACGTGTAGTTGACCAATGCTATCCATTCATTTATTGCCGGCCCCGTTTTTGCCATCCAGTATCTAGCTATTCTCACCTTTGCCAATGAGCATTGTATAAATTTTTTGCCCTCATTCACATCTACTATCTTCAGGTATATTAAACATACAACATTTCAAAGACATTGAATCTCTTGCTATGCCTGTTTCAATCATAATAGATATAATTTTTTCCCCAAATTCCGCCACCAGTTGACATTCCCAGAGGAAATGGAAAAAGTTGCCTGGATATTTTTTAAACCTGGGGCACATTAATGAGGCTCGACCACCGAATTTTACCATCCTAGTAGTTGACAAGTAAGCTCTATGCAGGACATATAGTTGCACTTGCTGTATCCTTATGGCATTTGTAGCCTTGGGCACGGATGATATGGCAACCTGCCATTCATCCTCACCCATTGGCCCCACGATCTCCTCCCACTTTTCTTTTAATTTTTTTTAAGTAGTCGGTTTGGGATAACCTTGCCATGGTTTTGTAAATCCTAGAGATCTTTTTCTTTTCTCCTGTTTTCATTATTATTTTAATTGGGGATTCCCCAAAGCTCGGGGGGGAGATATGGAATCGTTGGTCCAGCACACTTCTCAGCTGTAGGTAACGAAAACAATATGACTGTGGTAAACTAAATTCACTCTTCAGCTGTAGAAATGACTTAGGTCCCGCCTCCACATATAACTGGCTGAGATTCTTTACCGAATATGTGCCCCATACCTCACTCAACTTTAGCCCTTTCAGGTCTCCCAGCATTCACTTGTCCTCCACCGGGTGCTGTGGATCTAAATGTTCATGGCCAATTATTTTGTTTGCTTCCCTCCACACTTTGATAGCCTGGACAACCAGGGGGGGGGGTCCCTACATGTTATGTGCCCCTGCAATAATCTAAACATCGGTGCGATCCCTGGGGTTGATGTATTTTCTAACTCTATTACCAATTTACTGCCCTGGTCCTCCTCCACCCATGCCCTCATTTGTGCTAGTTGGGCTGCTATGTAGTAGCTTCTAAAATCCGGAAGGCCCAGGCCCCCTTCATCTCCTTTGCGCATAAGGACATTAAGCCAAATCTTAGGTCTTGTGTTGTTCCTTATGAATGATGAGATTACACTATTAATTTTCCTAAACAGCGAACTGGGGAGATAAATTGGAGATTGTTGGAGCACGTATAGAATTTTTGGGAGTATAACCATTTTCAGGAGATTTATACGCCCTGTCGGTGTTAGGGGGAGTCTGCTCCATGTTTTACATTTTATTTCCAAATGGACCAGCAGGGGTTGGATATTTAACTAAATAAATTCCCTTGGGTCACTGGAAATCCAGACCCCCAGGTACTTATGCGTCGCTACCCACCTTAATGGTAGTGGATGGGGAAATGGGGGAACACCTGTATGATTTGCTGAAAGGATATCGGATTTTTTCCAATTTACTCTTACACCAGAGAAATCCCGGAATTGGTCTATTATTTTTAAAGCTATTGGTAAATCTGTGGAATAAGTAAAACAAGACATTTTTTCCTCAACACACTGAGCAATGCTAGTAACCAATCTAGAACACTACATGATAATAGAATTCAGAGATATTGGTTACATATACCTGCGCAGGTGTATGCTATGCCCCCAAGCCACGTCAAGGCTTCTCTGTATATTGGGGGTCCCTAGCGCTATATCTAGGTGCAGGGTGCGGCACCCCAAAAAAACATCATAAGCTGGGAAGCCTAGCGCGGCATGCCAGTGATATACTAAGTGTTAATAATTAGTGATAGGAAGCCGAAGCTATATAAAAAGAGAGAGATAAATGAATGTAATTAAAATAGGATAGAGATAGTGTTAGTGAAGGAAAAGTGTTAATAGAATGTAAGGGCATGCCGCACCAAAGCCACCCAGCCCATCCAGTCCAGGAGCACCGCACCCCACACCACCGTTACCCTAAATTGGGTCTACGATTAACCAGCAAGGAGCCACATGATAATGGCTCCTTACTTGATATATCTAAACTAAGAGCTACCTACCTTGGAGCAACCCCAGACTACTCCATGTGGCATATCAGGACCCACATCTCCTAATATGGGCTCCCTTCTGCCTCTAACAACATACATACCGATAGTGGTAGATGCTCAATTAGTTCAGTAGCATTTCCCAGGTGCATGAGGGAGGGGTTAAATACTGGGTAAGTAAAACAAGACATTTTTTCCCTCAACACACTGAGCAATGCTAGTAACCAATCTAGAACACTACATGATAATAGAATTCAGAGATATTGGTTACATATACCTGCGCAGGTGTATGCTATGCCCCCAAGACACGTCAAGGCTTCTCTGTATATTGGGGGTCCCTAGCGCTATATCTAGGTGCAGGGTGCGGCACCCCAAAAAACCATCATAAGCTGGGAAGCCCAGCGCGGCATGCCAGTGATATACTAAGTGTTAATAATTAGTGATAGGAAGCCGAAGCTATATAAAAAGAGAGAGATAAATGAATGTAATTAAAATAGGATAGAGATAGTGTTAGTGAAGGAAAAGTGTTAATAGAATGTAAGGGCATGCCGCACTAAAGCCACCCAGCCCATCCAGTCCAGGAGCACCGCACCCCACACCACCGTTACCCTAAATTGGGTCTACGATTAACCAGCAAGGAGCCAAATGATAATGGCTCCTTACTTGATATATCCAAACTAAGAGATACCTACCTTTGAGCAACCCCGGACTACTCCATGTGGCATATCAGGACCCACATCTCCTCCTAATATGGGCTCCCTTCTGCCTCTAACAACATACATACAGATAGTGGTAGATGCTCAATTAGTTCAGTAGCATTTCCCAGGTGCATGAGGGAGGGGTTAAATACTGGGTAAGTAGAACAAGACATTTTTTCCCTCAACACACTGAGCAATGCTAGTAACCAATCTAGAACACTTCATGATAAAAGAATTCAGAGATATTGGTTACATATACCTGCGCAGGTGTATGCTATACCCACAAGCCACGTCAAGGCTTCTCTGTATATTGGGGGTCCCTAGCGCTATATCTAGGTGCAGGGTGTGGCAACCCAAAAAACCATCATAAGCTGGGAAGCCCAGCGCGGCATGCCAGTGATATACTAAGTGTTAATAATTAGTGATAGGAAGCCGAAGCTATATAAAAAGAGAGAGATAAATGAATGTAATTAAAATAGGATAGAGATAGTGTTAGTGAAGGAAAAGTGTTAATAGAATGTAAGGGCATGCCGCACTAAAGCCACCCAGCCCATCCAGTCCAGGAGCACCGCACCCCACACCACCGTTACCCTAAATTGGGTTTACGATTAACCAGCAAGGAGCCACATGATAATGGCTCCTTACTTGATATATCAGACTAAGAGCTACCTACCTTGGAGCAACCCCGGACTACTCCATGTGGCATATCAGGACCCACATCTCCTCCTAATATGGGCTCCCTTCTGCCTCTAACAACATACATACAGATAGTGGTAGATGCTCAATTAGTTCAGTAGCATTTCCCAGGTGCATGAGGGAGGGGTTAAATACTGGGTAAGTAAAACAAGACATTTTTTCCCTCAACACACTGAGCAATGCTAGTAACCAATCTAGAACACTACATGATAATAGAATTCAGAGATTTTGGTTGCATATACCTGCGCAGGTGTATGCTATGCCCCCAAGCCACGTCAAGGCTTCTCTGTATATTGGGGGTCCCTAGTGCTATATCTAGGTGCAGGGTGCGGCACCCCAAAAAAACATCATAAGCTGGGAAGCCCAGCGCGGCATGCCAGTGATATACTAAGTGTTAATAATTAGTGATAGGAAGCCGAAGCTATATAAAAAGAGAGAGATAAATGAATATAATTAAAATAGGATAGAGATTGTGTTAGTGAAGGAAAAGTGTTAATAGAATGTAAGGGCATGCCGCACTAAAGCCACCCAGCCCATCCAGTCCAGGAGCACCGCACCCCACACCACCGTTACCCTAAATTGGGTCTACGATTAACCAGCAAGGAGCCACATGATAATGGCTCCTTACTTGATATATCCAAACTAAGAGCTACCTACCTTGGAGCAACCCCAGACTACTCCATGTGGCATATCAGGAACCACATCTCCTCCTAATATGGGCTCCCTTCTGCCTCTAACAACATACATACAGATAGTGGTAGATGCTCAATTAGTTCAGTAGCATTTCCCAGGTGCATGAGGGAGGGGTTAAATACTGGGTAAGTAAAACAAGACATTTTTTCCCTCAACACACTGAGCAATGCTAGTAACCAATCTAGAACACTACATGATAATAGAATTCAGAGATATTGGTTACATATACCTGCGCAGGTGTATGCTATACCCACAAGCCACGTCAAGGCTTCTCTGTATATTGGGGGTCCCTAGCGCTATATCTAGGTGCAGGGTGCGGCAACCCAAAAAACCATCATAAGCTGGGAAGCCCAGCGCGGCATGCCAGTGATATACTAAGTGTTAATAATTAGTGATAGGAAGCCGAAGCTATATAAAAAGAGAGAGATAAATGAATGTAATTAAAATAGGATAGAGATAGTGTTAGTGGAGGAAAAGTGTTAATAGAATGTAAGGGCATGCCACACTAAAGCCACCCAGCCCATCCAGTCCAGGAGCACCGCACCCCACACCACCGTTACCCTAAATTGGGTCTACGATTAACCAGCAAGGAGCCACATGATAATGGCTCCTTACTTGATATATCCAAACTAAGAGCTACCTACCTTGGAGCAACCCCAGACTACTCCATGTGGCATATCAGGACCCACATCTCCTCCTAATATGGGCTCCCTTCTGCCTCTAACAACATACATACAGATAGTGGTAGATGCTCAATTCGTTCAGTAGCATTTCCTAGGTGCATGAGGGAGGGGTTAAATACTGGGTAAGTAAAACAAGACATTTTTTCCCTCAACACTGAGCAATGCTAGTAACCAATCTAGAACACTACATGATAATAGAATTCAGAGATATTGGTTACATATACCTGCGCAGGTGTATGCTATACCCACAAGCCACGTCAAGGCTTCTCTGTATATTGGGGGTCCCTAGCGCTATATCTAGGTGCAGGGTGCGGCAACCCAAAAAACCATCATAAGCTGGGAAGCCCAGCGCGGCATGCCAGTGATATACTAAGTGTTAATAATTAGTGATAGGAAGCCGAAGCTATATAAAAAGAGAGAGATAAATGAATGTAATTAAAATAGGATAGAGATAGTGTTAGTGAAGGAAAAGTGTTAATAGAATGTAAGGGCATGCCGCACTAAAGCCACCCAGCCCATCCAGTCCAGGAGCACCGCACCCCACACCACCGTTACCCTAAATTGGGTCTACGATTAACCAGCAAGGAGCCACATGATAATGGCTCCTTACTTGATATATCAGACTAAGAGCTACCTACCTTGGAGCAACCCCGGACTACTCCATGTGGCATATCAGGACCCACATCTCCTCCTAATATGGGCTCCCTTCTGCCTCTAACAACATACTATGGAAGTACATTTATTTATATATGCAAAGACTATCTAATTTATTCATGTCGCACGCAACCAATAATTGAATGTCCAGATTTATAACCAATGAATATTATTTATGAATGTAAACTGATGAAACTGTATCATGGATTACAAAATATAACAATACAGGTATTATACATAATAACGATTATTATGCTCCAGCATCCTTAAATAAAGCTGACCTCAGTGTTATATACTGTGTATGCGAATACAGTGCGGGAGGGGGCGTGGCTATGAAGCAGCCATTTTAGAATAACTACTTGTCGGCCATCTTAGCTAGAACACATGTTAGTCTGCCACATGGCATTTCCGCCATCTTAGATTCCACTACATAGCACACAAAGGAAACCTTAGCAAAAGACTATTAACTTCCGCCTGGCAATCAAACATACACTGACTGTACGTTCATTTATTTCTATTCACAACATTTACTCCAAATTTAACCTTTAACCTGCATCATGCAATACTCACAACTCTATTATAACTCGCACATTCAGCAAACACACTTTACCTGCAGCATACACAATATATATCATTTAAGCTACAATGTACTCCTCTGTACAGAAGACCTAACAGGCACTATACAATCTATGGCCTTGCTATATCATACTCACATCACAAGCTATTACACACACACCATCCGAGCATCACGCCACCAACACCTGCCACATATACGTAGGCTCCATCAGATAGTCTATCCAGACACTCTTACTGGACACCACACAAAGCACTCGCACTCTGTTCTTGCATAGCCTTACACATGCATTCAAATACCAAGAATCCCTTTGAGAACAACACACTCACTTTCATACAAAGAGTCCATACCATATACTACAGAACTCCTTTGCAACCAATTCCTTGGACACACAGTGGCTAGTTTAAATATCCAGACACATAGCAGAGAAAAGCAAGCTATTTACACTCCTTGCATACAAACGATCCAGGAACTAGGCCTCTGCTTTTTCCACATGGCAGCAGCAGGCTTAGGCCTCACTTTGTCCCCATGTAAACGTACACGGCTATATCTACCAATTTAAGCATATCCTTGCTCACAAATCATAACAGCTACACATACCCATATATAATCTACCGACTGCTGCCTACTATATAGCTATTGTGAACCACAATACAATCCATGAACTACAGGCTAGCTATACATCATTCACACAGATCATTCTTAACTACAGACAGAAGCTTTCTTTGTCCAAACCATAGGATACGCTGGGCCTATGCACATGTTAATATCTGAAGACAGACTAAGAATGGAAGTTAACTACTTTTAAACTCTCTAGCATAATCCATTATTCCATAACCGGGGTCCTAGTACACAATACAATTATATGATACATAATACTTATCACATCCAAATCCATATGTTATGGAAGGAGCCTCCCGGTGAAGCGAGACCCATCCTCTCTGTGTCTTGATCGAACAGCAAGTGACTATTTGATTTTCTCTGGCTTTCAAGAGAACTCTCGGGGGAGGAGTTGATCCTATTGTCTTCCCCTGGTATCACTTAGCTTATGTTTACAGTATCTTGTGACTGGCTTAGCTGGATCCTTTTGCACATTCTATCCATTAGCTTATAGACACGCCCCTCTGATTGCTGTATCCTAATCTAGTGGGAGCTTATGATTTGTAATAACATGTGGGTGCAATATGATATGGAATTCTAATAACTGTCATCTGATAGCTAGTGTAATTTTGCACATGTAGAGTCCAAACATGACATTTATGGGATAAAAGATTATTTATCCCTGACTATATTAATTTAGTGGGCATGATTATAATTATGATTATGGAAATTATATGCTGGGAGAAATTAGGCATTGACAATACATACAGATAGTGGTAGATGCTCAATTAGTTCAGTAGCATTTCCCAGGTGCATGAGGGAGGGGTTAAATACTGGGTAAGTAAAACAAGACATTTTTTCCCTCAACACACTGAGCAATGCTAGTAACCAATCTAGAACACTACATGATAATAGAATTCAGAGATATTGGTTGCATATACCTGCGCAGGTGTATGCTATGCCCCCAAGCCACGTCAAGGCTTCTCTGTATATTGGGGGTCCCTAGTGCTATATCTAGGTGCAGGGTGCGGCACCCCAAAAAAACTTTATAAGCTGGGAAGCCCAGCGCGGCATGCCAGTGATATACTAAGTGTTAATAATTAGTGATAGGAAGCCGAAGCTATATAAAAAGAGAGAGATAAATGAATATAATTAAAATAGGATAGAGATTGTGTTAGTGAAGGAAAAGTGTTAATAGAATGTAAGGGCATGCCGCACTAAAGCCACCCAGCCCATCCAGTCCAGGAGCACCGCACCCCACACCACCGTTACCCTAAATTGGGTCTACGATTAACCAGCAAGGAGCCACATGATAATGGCTCCTTACTTGATATATCCAAACTAAGAGCTACCTACCTTGGAGCAACCCCAGACTACTCCATGTGGCATATCAGGAACCACATCTCCTCCTAATATGGGCTCCCTTCTGCCTCTAACAACATACATACAGATAGTGGTAGATGCTCAATTAGTTCAGTAGCATTTCCCAGGTGCATGAGGGAGGGGTTAAATACTGGGTAAGTAAAACAAGACATTTTTTCCCTCAACACACTGAGCAATGCTAGTAACCAATCTAGAACACTACATGATAATAGAATTCAGAGATATTGGTTGCATATACCTGCGCAGGTGTATGCTATGCCCCCAAGCCACGTCAAGGCTTCTCTGTATATTGGGGGTCCCTAGCGCTATATCTAGGTGCAGCGTGCGGCACCCCAAAAAAACATCATAAGCTGGGAAGCCCAGCGCGGCATGCCAGTGATATACTAAGTGTTAATAATTAGTGATAGGAAGCCGAAGCAATATAAAAAGAGAGAGATAAATGAATGTAATTAAAATAGGATAGAGATAGTGTTAGTGGAGGAAAAGTGTTAATAGAATGTAAGGGCATGCCACACTAAAGCCACCCAGCCCATCCAGTCCAGGAGCACCGCACCCCACACCACCGTTACCCTAAATTGGGTCTACGATTAACCAGCAAGGAGCCACATGATAATGGCTCCTTACTTGATATATCCAAACTAAGAGCTACCTACCTTGGAGCAACCCCAGACTACTCCATGTGGCATATCAGGACCCACATCTCCTCCTAATATGGGCTCCCTTCTGCCTCTAACAACATACATACAGATAGTGGTAGATGCTCAATTAGTTCAGTAGCATTTCCTAGGTGCATGAGGGAGGGGTTAAATACTGGGTAAGTAAAACAAGACATTTTTTCCCTCAACACACTGAGCAATGCTAGTAACCAATCTAGAACACTACATGATAATAGAATTATTGCCTCACATGTGACCAAAAAATACCAGTTGGGTGCATGGCAGGACTCAGAAGGGAAGGAGTGATTTTTGGATTTTGCAGCTCAGATTCTGGTGGAATTTTGGGTGGTGCTATGTCGCATTAGCAAGACCCCCCAAGCACCAATACAGTGGAACCCCCCCACAAGTGACCCCATTTTGCAAACTACACCCCTTAGGGAATTCATCTAGGGGTATAGTGTACATTTCAAACCCCCAGGGGTTTCACCAATTTTGATACAACTGGGCTGTGCAAATGAAAAATTACATTTTTTTACACAAAAATGCAGTTCTGGCTCAAAATTTTTCATTTTCAGAAGGTATGAAGGAGACAAAGCACCCCAAAATCTGTGCCCCAATTTCTCCCGAGTACGGCAATGCCTCACATGTGACCAAAAAATACCATTTGGGTGCATGGCAGGACTCAGAAGGGAAGGAGTGATTTTTGGATTTTGCAGCTCAGATTCTGGTGGAATTTTGGTGGGTGCTATGTCGCATTAGCAAGACCCCCCAAGCACCAATACAGTGGAACCCCCCCACAAGTCACCCCATTTTGCAAAGTACACCCCTCAGGGAATTCATCTAGGGGTATAGTGTACATTTCAAACCCCCAGGGGTTTCACCAATTTTGATACAAGTGGGCAGTGAAAATGAAAAATTACATTTTTTTACACAAAAATGCAGTTCTGGCTCAAAATTTTTCATTTTCAGAAGGTATGAAGGAGAAAAAGCACCCCAAAATCTGTGCCCCAATTTCTCCCGAGTACGGCAATGCCTCACATGTGACCAAAAAATACCAGTTGGGTGCATGGCAGGACTCAGAAGGGAAGGAGTGATTTTTGGATTTTGCAGCTCAGATTTTGGTGGAATGAATGGTGGGTGCTATGTTGCACCAATACAGTGGAACCCCCCCACAAGTCACCCCATTTTGCAAAGTACACCCCTCAGGAAATTCATCTAGGGGTATAGTGTACATTTCAAACCCCCAGGGGTTTCACCAATTTTGATACAAGTGGGCAGTGAAAATGAAAAATTACATTTTTTTTACACAAAAATGCAGTTCTGGCTCAAAATTTTTCATTTTCAGAAGGAATGAAGGAGACAAAGCACCCCAAAATCTGTGCCCCAATTTCTCCCGAGTATGGCAATGCCTCATGTGTGACCAAAAAGTGGCAGGACTCAGAAGGGAAGGAGTGATATTTGGATTTTGCAGCACAAATTCTGGTGGAATGATGGTGGGTGCTATGTCGCATTAGCAAGACCCCCAAAGCACCAATACAGTGGAACCCCCCACAAGTGACCCCATTTTGCAAACTACACCCCTCAGGGAATTCATCTAGGGGTATAGTGTACATTTCAAACCCCCAGGGGTTTCACCAATTTTGATACAAGTGGGCAGTGAAAATTAAAAATTACATTTTTTACACAAAAATGCAGTTCTGGCTCAACATTTTTCATTTTCAGAAGGTATGAAGGAGACAAAGCACCCCAAAATCTGTGCCCCAATTTCTCCCGAGTACGGCAATGCCTCACATGTGACCAAAAAATACCATTTGGGTGCATGGCAGGACTCAGAAGGGAAGGAGTGATTTTTGGATTTTGCGGCTCAGATTCTGGTGGAATGAATGGTGGGTGCTATGTGGCATTAGCAAGACCCCCGAAGCACGGTGAAATTATGAACCTAATAATCCATAGATGTGTGGTATATTTTAAAACACTCCTTTATACATAGGCCGGGTTTGTCGGGGCAAGTGTCACACTGGAAAATAGTTTGCTTTCTTATTCCCTTTTTATAGCAAACTTTGCACCTTTTTTGTGTCCTGCCCTTTTTTCCAGTGGAGGGGATTTCATCAGGAAAATGCTGCCCTGGTACAATACGGGGGCCAGTACTAGAAGTACTGGGGCCCTCTGCCTGCTGGTTCCCAAATATTAGGCCCTTTATGACTTCCTCTTGAAAGTGCATAAATGTTCCCCTCTGGCCGGTAGAACGGAATAGCACGTAAGCGTTATACAGTGCCATCTGGATGATATAGACGGCCACCTTCTTGTACCAGATTTTTGTTTTCCGCAGGGCACTGTACGGCTTCAGTACCTGATCTGAAAGATCCACTCCGCCCATGTACCTATTGTAATCCAGGATACAATTAGGTTTTGAGGTGTGGGTAGTGGTACCTCGTACAGGGATGGAGGTGGTACTGTCTCCATGAATTGTTGTCAGTATAAGGACATCCCTCTTG
Source organism: Crinia signifera (assembly GCF_055691185.1). Classification (NCBI taxonomy): domain Eukaryota; kingdom Metazoa; phylum Chordata; class Amphibia; order Anura; family Myobatrachidae; genus Crinia; species Crinia signifera. The sequence goes on from NC_139222.1 coordinate 206,062,821, forward strand.
TCCTTATATTTGACCAACAACATATTTTCGGTGCATATTCCCCTGCTTTACCCCTTCTCAGTACTTGGGCAATGTGCGTTTTTGGGAGGCCTCTTTGGTTCTTGCGCACAGTACCGCAAGCTGCTGTACCTCTTGAACCAAGGGCCTTAAACAGGGGGATGCTAGTGTAAAAGTTATCCACATAGAGGTGATAACCTTTATCCAGGAAGGGGTGCACTAAATCCCAGACAATTTTTCCACTAACACCTACGAGGGAGGGGGGGCATTCTGGCGGTTCAATTCTTGAATCCTTCCCTTCATATACCCTAAACCTGTGGGTGTACCCTGAGGTGCTTTCACACAGCTTATACATTTTTATGCCATACCTTGCCCTCTTACTGGGAAGGTACTGGCGGAATTTAACCCTTCCTTTAAAATGTATAAGGGACTCGTCAATGCAAATAAATTTTTCAGGGATGTACATCTCTGCAAATTTGGCACTGAAATGATCAATGACCGGCCTGACTTTGAATAGCCGGTCAAAGGTGGGATCATCTCTGGGTGGGCACTGTGCATTATCGGTGTAATGTATAAATTTAAGAATTGTCTCAAAACGAGTCCGGGTCATGGCCATACGGTAAAATGGGGTGCTGTACAGAACATCTGTACTCCAATATTGCCTAATTTCTGGCTTTTTTACTATGCCCATATGAAACACCAGACCCCAAAACGTCATCATCTCTACTGCATCTACAGGGGTCCACCTAGCAAATGATGACGTGGGGTTTTGAGCAATAAACTGCTGGGCATATAAATTAGTTTGGTCCACCATTAAATTTATAAAATCATCAGAGAAAAATAATTTGAAAAAGTCAATTTCTCTGAGACCTGTGGAATCAAATTGGATTCCTGGCATGGCCAAAAACTCAGGAACCTGGGGCTCAAAATTGTCTGGTGGTGGGGTCCATACTAGATCAATTATTGGGGGGGGGGTCTCAGCTGATCTACGGGGGCGTCTTTGAGGGGGTCCCTCATCACCGGAGGAGGAAGAGGAGCTTAAGACGAATCCTTCAAATTCCCCGCTTGCATCACTGGCTGTGTCAGAGTCAGAGGCAAGCATGGCATATGCCTCCTCCACTGAATACATTCTTCTGGATGACTGGGATGACATTTGGGATGACATTTGGGATGACATTTGGGATGCCATTTTTATTTTTGTGTTACTGGTAGTGAAATGTTTCAACACGTGTATAGTGTAGGGGGGGTACAAACTTTATTTCAACCCGGGGGGTATGTAGTGTGTAGTGTGTATGTAGTGCAGAAAAAAAAAATACTTTATACAAACAAAAAAAAATTGAAGGGGATAAAAAAAATAAAAATTGAAGGGGTTAAAAATAAATAAATTGAAGGGGTTAAAAAAACAAAAAAAAAAGGTCCTGCGCCAAAAATTAAGCACAGATGTTGGTCAGTAACGTCCGTCACTGAACAGCGCTCAAAGGCAACAGGAATTTGATCAAAAAAAAAAAAAAATAGATCAACCCTGTGCCGAAAAAGCTGATCAGTGATGTACGTCACTGATCAGCGCACAGTGGCCACAGGACACCCACAAAATCACAGTGTGTGTAAAAAAAAAATTAAAAAAAGACCACACAAAAACAAAAAAGGTGATCAGTGATGCGACACTGATTACCAGTGAGGGGCAGCAGGTGCACAACCTTTGGTGCAACTGACAGTGCAACTGGCAGCAACTGACAGGTATATATATAAAAAAAAAAAAACCCTGCGCCCCCAAAAAGTTGCTGATCAGCACAGTTATACTGATCAGCACAAAAGGGGGGGTAGCAGACACAAAATATACACTCTCTGTCACTATCTCTCTCTATCTCTCACTATCTCTCACTATCTATCACTCTAGGACACTGCAGCAGCAGCAGTTATTGACAGTTGACAGTTATATGTATAAAAAAAAACCTGCACCCCCAAAAAGGGGGGGTAGCAGACACAAAATATACACTCTCTATCACTCTCTGTCACTATCTCTCTCTATCTCTCTATCTCTCACTATCTATCACTATCTATCACTCTATGACACTGCAGCAGCAGCACTGACAGTTATATATATAAAATTAAACCCCTGCACCCCCAAAAAGGGGGGGTAGCAGACACAAATCTCTCTATCTCTCTACCTCTCACTATCTATCACTATCTATCACTATCTATCACTGTATGACACTGCAGCAGCAGCACTGACAGTTATTTAAACCCCTGCACCCCCAAAAAGGGGGGGTAGCAGACACAAAATATAGCTCTCTCTGTCACTATCTCTCTATCTCTCTCTATCTCTCTCTATCTCTCTCTCTATCTCTCTATCACACTGCAGCAGCAGCAGGAAGTCCCAAGAAGTCAGATCCAGGAAGCGTCCAGCACGCTACAAGCAGTGATCAGGTGATCAGGTAAGGTATTTGCAAGGATCAGGTAAGTATTAGGCAAGGATCAGGTCGGTATCACGGCAGACAGGCACGGTGACCGTTCTGCACGCTATTCCAGACCGGAATGGCGTCTGCAGCGCAGTCACCGTTAGTTTAAATGTCGCGCCTTGGCTGTGATTGGTCCGTGGGTCCCACGGACCAATCACAGCCTTGGGGGCAGGTGGGGTGAGGGTGGGGTGAGGTGTCATCGTCACCGATGACCCCCTCATGCCCCCTGACGCCCGGCGGTGATTGACACCTGTGTTACCGAGCGTCTGATTCGCTGGTAACACAGGAAAACGCTGTGAATGGCTGTTCACACTGAACAGCCAATCACAGCGATCGCCGACGGGGGGGCGGCATCGCAGCCCCCCCTGGGCATGCAGGGACATGTCTGCTGTCAGGGACAGCAGACATCGTCCCTCTGTCACTGCGTCTCGAGACGCAGTGACAGTTTAAAGTCATGACGTACATTTATGCCATGTGTCGGGAAGTACATCCCGGCCATGACGTAAATGTACGTCAAATGTCGGGAAGGGGTTAATAATGCATAATTTCCGCATTAATTTTCATAATTCATAAAATTTCAATATTTTTCATAAAAATATTTTTCATTGATAAAAAAAGATTTTTAAAGGGTGGAACTTATGTGTATGTATAAAGAAGGGGATGTATCATTTTTGCGCAATGGCTTAATCCGAGATTAATAATAAATGGGGGAGTGCATTTACTTAACGCCGGCATGTCCAGACCATGACCTCACAATAGTTGTAGGGCCACAGCCCAGACACACACGACTGAATGATACATTTGGGGAGTGTATGTGTATCTGTTTAGGTGGGTGTAGTGTTCCTGCATAGGTGTTGTGTAACCTACCGCAGGGTGTACAGGGTTGTACAACCTTCATATGTCCTACAAAGGATGCTGGGTAAACATGGATGAACAACATAACAAAAAAAACAATTTAACAGAGTATTATAAAGATTTCCTGAAAGAGTGGAGAACAGTCATTTCTCCTTGGGCAGTAGGGGATTAAAAAACCTGAATAGGGTCCCAGGGTAAAAAACCTTCTACGCCCTTTTGGGTCATTCCTAGTGTCTCTTGACATTAAAACTATGGGCCAAAGAAAAAAAAAAGTCTCTAGTGGGTCTTCTGCTCATCATGACGTGGGGTCGTCTAGGGGTCATCATTCTCTTGGTCGGCTTGTGTATTTCGTCGGCTCTTGGGGCTTTCTAGCTGGGTTCCTGTCTAGTCATCTGTCGGTATCCAAGTCGTCATCTCGAGGACCATCATCTGTCTACTGCTGGGCTCGTCTCTCCCTCTCCATTGCATCTGTAGGAAAAAGAAGTATCAATATTTTTGCATTTCCACCTATTTTCCCTACCATCCTTGGCTTCTTGTATTTCATCCGATCCACTTGTAGACTTCCGATAGTTCTGTCGTCGACTTGTTTCCCTGCAGAGACATAAACAGAAAGAACTTCCCAAGCGTTAGAAAAAACATCCCGCCTCCCACATCTGCGAAGCTTCTACACTCTAGAGTGCTATAGTTTAACCCTCGCCTTACTGTCTTTTGACACTAGGTGGCGCTCTAATTTATTTAAGGGTATTTCTACCCTGTACTACCAAACCTCTTTCAATTTAACCTCTATACCACTCCATATATTACAAATACAGTTGTCTGAGCCAAATAATCTGTGTTCTTCTTCGGAAAAATGTGACTAGAGGAAATCTGAGATATTCAGAATATTCAATCTCTCATTTTCCTCTTCTCTGTCTAATCACTAGGGACTATCAGTTACTTGACATCTGGACCTAACACTATCAATATCTTGAGATTTTTAAATCTCATTTAAAAACACTAATATATATCTCGTTGTCTAGGGGATGAAACTTTTTCAATGTTAGGTCCATACGCTCTCCATGCAATTAGGAGCAATAGGGGTTTCCAAATTCAATGCGTCACATTTGACCGGGTCCAATCACAGCTCTTTCTGGCTTAGCTAAACAACACAAAGAAAAACAAATCATTAGACACCTTACACGACATATGTCTGATTCTGAGAACCATCAAAACAAACAATAACAATCAAACAAACAAAAGAGAGTACGTATAAACTAACTTCCATTTCTCCTTATCTCCTTACCTGATTCCTAAGAACCTGGACTGACAATTACACCACATACAAGTCACCACTAGGTGGCTATTAACTTTTTAACCACTTCCCTATGTCTATGTGTTCACATACATATGTGTCATGGGAACTATATGTCATGTAATGAACAAGCATGTTTCAAAAACAAATTTCCTTATACGTCGTTACCCTGGTACCGAGGGCGGATCGTATGCAGTACTCCTTTGAGTAGAACATGTTATCTTGTTCTCTACCTTTCCTCGTGTTCTATACCTGTATGTCTTACCATAGTCTAAACCTTCATGTGTTCGCTGTAATATTGTGTTCTATTCTTAAATCTTTAATCTACTTGCTGAAAGGGGAGAAAGAAAGTTTTGGGAGTTTTGCTGGTTATCGTTCTTCTTGTGCGACATCTCTGCTTCTCTATACCTACAGCAGTTATTAACCTGGGGATGTAATTAACTTCAAATACAATTTGGCATTCTCAATTTATCTTGTTACCTTAATACTTATTACCTGAGTCAGTGTGAAACCAGTATACCTACTTCTCCAGCTGTGTCAATTTGGCATTGACTGTACCGTCTCTTACCACTTGGGGAAAAACAGCATCTTCTCTGGCTGTTCGACTCCGCCTTACATTTGACTTCTCTCGTCTCGGAGATGACAGCTGTCTTGAATATTGCGTCAACACTTACTAATCCTTAACAAGGAGTTGACACAGGGTATAGGTTAGTCAGTTTCACAATTACATCAGACACTTTAAAATAACTGGTCCCATTATATACGAATGGGGGGAGTATTGCTATTCCGCATTAACAGTCTAATTGCATCTGTGTCATCACTTTTCCTATTGCCATTTTCCTATACCACAGTTTTAAACAAACACTATGCCTCTTCTTACCTCGCGTTGATGAGAGCAGACATTGTTTTCAATTCTTATTGTGTAATTCATCCGGTTCGAAGCTATCAACACTGGGAAATTCTAAACTTGCTGCCTGTGTACTCATTTCTTTTGGCAAACAACTGCTCGTTCACCGTGCTCACAGCACTTAATAAAAGCAGCCTTTTTGGCTGGCTTGCTTCCTCCCTAACATGCACGTTATCACAGCGTGACCCGTTATTACCCATAATTACAGGAATAAACGTTCACAGCTTAATAGATATCGGTGGGTTATTACTTATCTGAGAGCTCCCCAAACACTCACTTCTACAGCTTCCTAGAACATCCCACAGTCAAGCAGGTGCGAAGGATACGAGGTACGATACTCAATCACCAAGTCTTTCAACTAGCAGCGAACTTCTAGCCAACTTGCTTGGTGCGGCACAATTTTTCCAGGGTATAACAAACTTGTTTTCCTATACCCCCAAAAATCGGATTTCTAAAGTAGCTAATCGGAAACAAGTGCGTTCCGATATATCTTCTTGTACCCTCCTAGCGGAATCAATTCCACTGAAGGGGCAGTTCCTATGTGTACGTCGGCACGTACACTCTGTCCTAACTGGACCTGTCCTACACTGGACTACACTGCGCTTGGGTCGTGTCCGTCCCACACCCGTCCACCTCAGTTATTTTTCACACTGGGCGCTAGTTACACCTTACGGTCTTATGCATATATTTGAAATATTTCTGTACAGAAAATTTTCCCAGGCCGGTAGCTCTTTTACTGGATGTCACACGAGTGTTCCCTTGACTATCAATGGGAATTTAATCAATACTACTTGAATTTCTTGAATTTTGAACAATAATAAAAGAATCCTGTTTGTAACTCAACAGGAGTCTTACTCAATATGTATGAATTTATAATTATCACTCAATTAAGTATCACTACCCATCCTTGGGCATTTACCTGTACAGCGTACCTAGGCAATCACATGTGCCAGCACATGTGTCCATCACGCAAACAGTGTCTCACTGAGCGGCAGACGTTGACACCCATGTGTCCGAGTCCCGCCTTCTTTTGTATACTTTGCAAACCTATTTGCACTTCTATTTAACTTAACTCTTCAAGAAATCCCAATAGCACACTCTTTCTATAACATTTGTGGTTAGCACGGATATGGCACTATGAATTTAACACCTCTTACAATACTGTAGATATCTCATATTCATATGGGAAAACAAATGCAATTTTACTCTTAACAGGTACAAACTCCACGCAGTACAATACCTCTTACAGTTTTTCCTGCACCTATACATTTGGGGTAAAGATCACAATAGTTACAAAAAGATATATTCTGTCTATTGAGCCTATTCAATACTACAGTTGCTGCTGAGAGAAAAAAAACAAATAAATCAATCCTATTCAAATGCCCCCTTTCTAAAAGAAGTTCTTTGTCTAAGTTCCCAGGTTCAATCTATTGTCTCAACACCTTAATTTACATCTAAATACCCACTGGCTGGCCCTTTTAGAAATAAAAAAAAATCTTTTTCTGTCTTTTTTTGCCTGGAATAAAAAAAGAAAAAAAATGTTATATATCATGTTTGCTAACAATTACTTTCAGTTTCAAATGTAACACTTTAGAGTAACATTCAAATTTCATACTGCTTGGAATTTGTTGATTTTTTTTTTAACTATACTTGATTTTTCTCTCAACTGGTACTTTATCTCTCTCTGCTTTTATCTTTCTAAAGTTAAAATACTTATGACTCAATCCTATCAATTTATGGGAATGAAAGTTTACCATTAAACACTCTTAGCCACCTTGCCTACTATTCTCATTACCATATGTTGAAAGGTATACTAAAAATAAAATAAATTTATTTAGTAGAAATAGCATTTTTTTCCAGAGTTCTTTGCAGCATACAATTATACATATGGCTTTCTTAGGTTGAGATGGTCTGCAGTAAAACACCTGCAATTTATGGCTATACATTATTCCCTTATAATCCGCTTCTGCTGCAATTATAAAAAAATGTGCATTTATTTACAATTTGCACTGCTTATAAAACAGTTCAAATTTTAAAAAAAAAACAATTCAACCTGAAACAGCCCTTGCCAATCATATCTGACTATTATTTAAAAGATAAACATCAAAAGGAGATACCATCATAGGAGAGAAAACAAATTATTAAAACATATTTACTTATAGAATTGCATCTTGATATTTAAATATAAATAAATGTTTTTCCTTTTGTCCCAAAGTCCAAAATTAGTATCTTACAGATTATGCATATGCAGGCCTGGACTATCAGCATTAGAAAAGCCCAAAACAAAACCGAAAAATTTAAAATAATTATTTCTATTCTATATGTGATCCCTCCCTTGCTGATCGGCTCAAATCTGCATAATATTGCATATCTTTAAGTATATAATATCCCACGACGAGCACGCATCTATGGAAGTACATTTATTTATATATGCAAAGACTATCTAATTTATTCATGTCGCACGCAACCAATAATTGAATGTCCAGATTTATAACCAATGAATATTATTTATGAATGTAAACTGATGAAACTGTATCATGGATTACAAAATATAACAATACAGGTATTATACATAATAACGATTATTATGCTCCAGCATCCTTAAATAAAGCTGACCTCAGTGTTATATACTGTGTATGCGAATACAGCGCGGGAGGGGGCGTGGCTATGAAGCAGCCATTTTAGAATAACTACTTGTCGGCCATCTTAGCTAGAACACATGTTAGTCTGCCACATGGCATTTCCGCCATCTTAGATTCCACTACATAGCACACAAAGGAAACCTTAGCAAAAGACTATTAACTTCCGCCTGGCAATCACACATACACTGACTGTACGTTCATTTATTTCTATTCACAACATTTACTCCAAATTTAACCTTTAACCTGCATCATGCAATACTCACAACTCTATTATAACTCGCACATTCAGCAAACACACTTTACCTGCAGCATACACAATATATATCATTTAAGCGACAATGTACTCCTCTGTACAGAAGACCTAACAGGCACTATACAATCTATGGCCTTGCTATATCATACTCACATCACAAGCTATTACACACACACCATCCGAGCATCACGCCACCAACACCTGCCACATATACGTAGGCTCCATCAGATAGTCTATCCAGACACTCTTACTGGACACCACACAAAGCACTCGCACTCTGTTCTTGCATAGCCTTACACATGCATTCAAATACCAAGAATCCCTTTGAGAACAACACACTCACTTTCATACAAAGAGTCCATACCATATACTACAGAACTCCTTTGCAACCAATTCCTTGGACACACAGTGGCTAGTTTAAATATCCAGACACATAGCAGAGAAAAGCAAGCTATTTACACTCCTTGCATACAAACGATCCAGGAACTAGGCCTCTGCTTTTTCCACATGGCAGCAGCAGGCTTAGGCCTCACTTTGTCCACATGTAAACGTACACGGCTATATCTACCAATTTAAGCATATCCTTGCTCACAAATCATAACAGCTACACATACCCATATATAATCTACCGACTGCTGCCTACTATATAGCTATTGTGAACCACAATACAATCCATGAACTACAGGCTAGCTATACATCATTCACACAGATCATTCTTAACTACAGACAGAAGCTTTCTTTGTCCAAACCATAGGATACGCTGGGCCTATGCACATGTTAATATCTGAAGACAGACTAAGAATGGAAGTTAACTACTTTTAAACTCTCTAGCATAATCCATTATTCCATAACCGGGGTCCTAGTACACAATACAATTATATGATACATAATACTTATCACATCCAAATCCATATGTTATGGAAGGAGCCTCCCGGTGAAGCGAGACCCATCCTCTCTGTGTCTTGATCGAACAGCAAGTGACTATTTGATTTTCTCTGGCTTTCAAGAGAACTCTCGGGGGAGGAGTTGATCCTATTGTCTTCCCCTGGTATCACTTAGCTTATGTTTACAGTATCTTGTGACTGGCTTAGCTGGATCCTTTTGCACATTCTATCCATTAGCTTATAGACACGCCCCTCTGATTGCTGTATCCTAATCTAGTGGGAGCTTATGATTTGTAATAACATGTGGGTGCAATATGATATGGAATTCTAATAACTGTCATCTGATAGCTAGTGTAATTTTGCACATGTAGAGTCCAAACATGACATTTATGGGATAAAAGATTATTTATCCCTGACTATATTAATTTAGTGGGCATGATTATAATTATGATTATGGAAATTATATGCTGGGAGAAATTAGGCATTGACAATACATACAGATAGTGGTAGATGCTCAATTAGTTCAGTAGCATTTCCCAGGTGCATGAGGGAGGGGTTAAATACTGGGTAAGTAAAACAAGACATTTTTTCCCTCAACACACTGAGCAATGCTAGTAACCAATCTAGAACACTACATGATAATAGAATTCAGAGATATTGGTTGCATATACCTGCGCAGGTGTATGCTATGCCCCCAAGCCACGTCAAGGCTTCTCTGTATATTGGGGGTCCCTAGTGCTATATCTAGGTGCAGGGTGCGGCACCCCAAAAAAACATCATAAGCTGGGAAGCCCAGCGCGGCATGCCAGTGATATACTAAGTGTTAATAATTAGTGATAGGAAGCCGAAGCTATATAAAAAGAGAGAGATAAATGAATATAATTAAAATAGGATAGAGATTGTGTTAGTGAAGGAAAAGTGTTAATAGAATGTAAGGGCATGCCGCACTAAAGCCAGCCAGCCCATCCAGTCCAGGAGCACCGCACCCCACACCACCGTTACCCTAAATTGGGTCTACGATTAACCAGCAAGGAGCCACATGATAATGGCTCCTTACTTGATATATCCAAACTAAGAGCTACCTACCTTGGAGCAACCCCAGACTACTCCATGTGGCATATCAGGAACCACATCTCCTCCTAATATGGGCTCCCTTCTGCCTCTAACAACATACATACAGATAGTGGTAGATGCTCAATTAGTTCAGTAGCATTTCCCAGGTGCATGAGGGAGGGGTTAAATACTGGGTAAGTAAAACAAGACATTTTTTTCCCTCAACACACTGAGCAATGCTAGTAACCAATCTAGAACACTACATGATAATAGAATTCAGAGATATTGGTTGCATATACCTGCGCAGGTGTATGCTATGCCCCCAAGCCACGTCAAGGCTTCTCTGTATATTGGGGGTCCCTAGCGCTATATCTAGGTGCAGGGTGCGGCACCCCAAAAAAACATCATAAGCTGGGAAGCCCAGCGCGGCATGCCAGTGATATACTAAGTGTTAATAATTAGTGATAGGAAGCCGAAGCAATATAAAAAGAGAGAGATAAATGAATGTAATTAAAATAGGATAGAGATAGTGTTAGTGGAGGAAAAGTGTTAATAGAATGTAAGGGCATGCCACACTAAAGCCACCCAGCCCATCCAGTCCAGGAGCACCGCACCCCACACCACCGTTACCCTAAATTGGGTCTACGATTAACCAGCAAGGAGCCACATGATAATGGCTCCTTACTTGATATATCCAAACTAAGAGCTACCTACCTTGGAGCAACCCCAGACTACTCCATGTGGCATATCAGGACCCACATCTCCTCCTAATATGGGCTCCCTTCTGCCTCTAACAACATACATACAGATAGTGGTAGATGCTCAATTAGTTCAGTAGCATTTCCTAGGTGCATGAGGGAGGGGTTAAATACTGGGTAAGTAAAACAAGACATTTTTTCCCTCAACACACTGAGCAATGCTAGTAACCAATCTAGAACACTACATGATAATAGAATTCAGAGATATTGGTTACATATACCTGCGCAGGTGTATGCTCAGTGTGTTGAGGAAAAAAATGTCTTGTTTTACTTACCCAGTATTTAACCCCTCCCTCATGCACCTGGGAAATGCTACTGAACTAATTGAGCATCTACCACTATCTGTATGTATGTTGTTAGAGGCAGAAGGGAGCCCATATTAGGAGGAGATGTGGGTCCTGATATGCCACATGGAGTAGTCCGGGGTTGCTCCAAGGTAGGTAGCTCTTAGTTTGGATATATCAAGTAAGGAGCCATTATCATGTGGCTCCTTGCTGGTTAATCGTAGACCCAATTTAGGGTAACGGTGGTGTGGGGTGCAGTGCTCCTGGACTGGATGGGCTGGGTGGCTTTAGTGCGGCATGCCCTTACATTCTATTAACACTTTTCCTTCACTAACACTATCTCTATCCTATTTTAATTACATTCATTTATCTCTCTCTTTTTATATAGCTTCGGCTTCCTATCACTAATTATTAACACTTAGTATATCACTGGCATGCCGCGCTGGGCTTCCCAGCTTATGATGGTTTTTTGGGGTGCCGCACCCTGCACCTAGATATAGCGCTAGGGACCCCCAATATACAGAGAAGCCTTGACGTGGCTTGGGGGCATAGCATACACCTGCACAGGTATATGCAACCAATATCTCTGAATTCTATTATCATGTAATGTTCTAGATTGGTTACTAGCATTGCTCAGTGTGTTGAGGGAAAAAATGTCTTGTTTTACTTACCCAGTATTTAACCCCTCCCTCATGCACCTGGGAAATGCTACTGAACTAATTGAGCATCTACCACTATCTGTATGTATGTTGTTAGAGGCAGAAGGGAGCCCATATTAGGAGGAGATGTGGGTCCTGATATGCCACATGGAGTAGTCCGGGGTTGCTCCAAGGTAGGTAGCTCTTAGTTTGGATATATCAAGTAAGGAGCCATTATCATGTGGCTCCTTGCTGGTTAATCGTAGACCCAATTTAGGGTAACGGTGGTGTGGGGTGCGGTGCTCCTGGACTGGATGGGCTGGGTGGCTTTAGTGCGGCATGCCCTTACATTCTATTAACACTTTTCCTTCACTAACACTATCTCTATCCTATTTTAATTACATTCATTTATCTCTCTCTTTTTATATAGCTTCGGCTTCCTATCACTAATTATTAACACTTAGTATATCACTGGCATGCCGCGCTGGGCTTCCCAGCTTATGATGTTTTTTTGGGGTGCCGCACCCTGCACCTAGATATAGCGCTAGGGACCCCCAATATACAGAGAAGCCTTGACGTGGCTTGGGGGCATAGAATACACCTGCGCAGGTATATGTAACCAATATCTCTGAATTCTATTATCATGTAGTGTTCTAGATTGGTTACTAGCATTGCTCAGTGTGTTGAGGGAAAAAATGTCTTGTTTTACTTACCCAGTATTTAACCCCTCCCTCATGCACCTGGGAAATGCTACTGAACTAATTGAGCATCTCCCACTATCTGTATGTATGTTGTTAGAGGCAGAAGGTAGCCCATATTAGGAGGAGATGTGGGTCCTGATATGCCACAAGGAGTAGTCCGGGGTTGCTCCAAGGTAGGTAGCTCTTAGTTTGGATATATCAAGTAAGGAGCCATTATCATGTGGCTCCTTGCTGGTTAATCGTAGACCCAATTTAGGGTAACGGTGGTGTGGGGTGCGGTGCTCCTGGACTGGATGGGCTGGGTGGCTTTAGTGCGGCATGCCCTTACATTCTATTAACACTTTTCCTTCACTAACACTATCTCTATCCTATTTTAATTACATTCATTTATCTCTCTCTTTTTATATAGCTTCGGCTTCCTATCACTAATTATTAACACTTAGTATATCACTGGCATGCCGCGCTGGGCTTCCCAGCTTATGATGGTTTTTTGGGGTGCCGCACCCTGCACCTAGATATAGCGCTAGGGACCCCCAATATACAGAGAAGCCTTGACGTGGCTTGGGGGCATAGCATACACCTGCGCAGGTATATGCAACCAATATCTCTGAATTCTATTATCATGTAGTGTTCTAGATTGGTTACTAGCATTGCTCAGTGTGTTGAGGGAAAAAATGTCTTGTTTTACTTACCCAGTATTTAACCCCTCCCTCATGCACCTGGGAAATGCTACTGAACTAATTGAGCATCTACCACTATCTGTATGTATGTTGTTAGAGGCAGAAGGGAGCCCATATTAGGAGGAGATGTGGGTCCTGATATGCCACATGGAGTAGTCCGGGGTTGCTCCAAGGTAGGTAGCTCTTAGTTTGGATATATCAAGTAAGGAGCCATTATCATGTGGCTCCTTGCTGGTTAATCGTAGACCCAATTTAGGGTAACGGTGGTGTGGGGTGCGGTGCTCCTGGACTGGATGGGCTGGGTGGCTTTAGTGCGGCATGCCCTTACATTCTATTAACACTTTTCCTTCACTAACACTATCTCTATCCTATTTTAATTACATTCATTTATCTCTCTCTTTTTATATAGCTTCGGCTTCCTATCACTAATTATTAACACTTAGTATATCACTGGCATGCCGCGCTGGGCTTCCCAGCTTATGATGGTTTTTTGGGGTGCCGCACCCTGCACCTAGATATAGCGCTAGGGACCCCCAATATACAGAGAAGCCTTGACGTGGCTTGGGGGCATAGCATACACCTGCGCAGGTATATGCAACCAATATCTCTGAATTCTATTATCATGTAGTGTTCTAGATTGGTTACTAGCATTGCTCAGTGTGTTGAGGGAAAAAATGTCTTGTTTTACTTACCCAGTATTTAACCCCTCCCTCATGCACCTGGGAAATGCTACTGAACTAATTGAGCATCTACCACTATCTGTATGTATGTTGTTAGAGGCAGAAGGGAGCCCATATTAGGAGGAGATGTGGGTCCTGATATGCCACATGGAGTAGTCCGGGGTTGCTCCAAGGTAGGTAGCTCTTAGTTTGGATATATCAAGTAAGGAGCCATTATCATGTGGCTCCTTGCTGGTTAATCGTAGACCCAATTTAGGGTAACGGTGGTGTGGGGTGCGGTGCTCCTGGACTGGATGGGCTGGGTGGCTTTAGTGCGGCATGCCCTTACATTCTATTAACACTTTTCCTTCACTAACACTATCTCTATCCTATTTTAATTACATTCATTTATCTCTCTCTTTTTATATAGCTTCGGCTTCCTATCACTAATTATTAACACTTAGTATATCACTGGCATGCCGCGCTGGGCTTTCCAGCTTATGATGGTTTTTTGGGGTGCCGCACCCTGCACCTAGATATAGCGCTAGGGACCCCCAATATATAGAGAAGCCTTGACGTGGCTTGGGGGCATAGCATACACCTGCGCAGGTATATGTAACCAATATCTCTGAATTCTATTATCATGTAGTGTTCTAGATTGGTTACTAGCATTGCTCAGTGTGTTGAGGGAAAAAAATTCTTGTTTTACTTACCCAGTATTTAACCCCTCCCTCATGCACCTGGGAAATGCTACTGAACTAATTGAGCATCTACCACTATCTGTATGTATGTTGATAGAGGCAGAAGGGAGCCCATATTAGGAGGAGATGTGGGTCCTGATATGCCACATGGAGTAGTCCGGGGTTGCTCCAAGGTAGGTAGCTCTTAGTTTGGATATATCAAGTAAGGAGCCATTATCATGTGGCTCCTTGCTGGTTAATCGTAGACCCAATTTAGGGTAACGGTGGTGTGGGGTGCGGTGCTCCTGGACTGGATGGGCTGGGTGGCTTTAGTGCGGCATGCCCTTACATTCTATTAACACTTTTCCTTCACTAACACTGTCTCTATCCTATTTTAATTACATTCATTTATCTCTCTCTTTTTATATAGCTTCGGCTTGCTATCACTAATTATTAACACTTAGTATATCACTGGCATGCCGCGCTGGGCTTCCCAGCTTATGATGTTTTTTTGGGGTGCCGCACCCTGCACCTAGATATAGCGCTAGGGACCCCCAATATACAGAGAAGCCTTGACGTGGCTTGGGGGCATAGCATACACCTGTGCAGGTATATGCAACCAATATCTCTGAATTCTATTATCATGTAGTGTTCTAGATTGGTTACTAGCATTGCTCAGTGTGTTGAGGGAAAAAATGTCTTGTTTTACTTACCCAGTATTTAACCCCTTCCTCATGCACCTGGGAAATGCTACTAAACTAATTGAGCATCTACCACTATCTGTATGTATGTTGTTAGAGGCAGAAGGGAGCCCATATTAGGAGGAGATGTGGGTCCTGATATGCCACATGGAGTAGTCCGGGGTTGCTCCAAGGTAGGTAGCTCTTAGTTTGGATATATCAAGTAAGGAGCCATTATCATGTGGCTCCTTGCTGGTTAATCGTAGACCCAATTTAGGGTAACGGTGGTGTGGGGTGCGGTGCTCCTGGACTGGATGGGCTGGGTGGCTTTAGTGCGGCATGCCCTTACATTCTATTAACACTTTTCCTTCACTAACACTGTCTCTATCCTATTTTAATTACATTCATTTATCTCTCTCTTTTTATATAGCTTCGGCTTGCTATCACTAATTATTAACACTTAGTATATCACTGGCATGCCGCGCTGGGCTTCCCAGCTTATGATGTTTTTTTGGGGTGCCGCACCCTGCACCTAGATATAGCGCTAGGGACCCCCAATATACAGAGAAGCCTTGACGTGGCTTGGGGGCATAGCATACACCTGTGCAGGTATATGCAACCAATATCTCTGAATTCTATTATCATGTAGTGTTCTAGATTGGTTACTAGCATTGCTCAGTGTGTTGAGGGAAAAAATGTCTTGTTTTACTTACCCAGTATTTAACCCCTTCCTCATGCACCTGGGAAATGCTACTAAACTAATTGAGCATCTACCACTATCTGTATGTATGTTGTTAGAGGCAGAAGGGAGCCCATATTAGGAGGAGATGTGGGTCCTGATATGCCACATGGAGTAGTCCGGGGTTGCTCCAAGGTAGGTAGCTCTTAGTTTGGATATATCAAGTAAGGAGCCATTATCATGTGGCTCCTTGCTGGTTAATCGTAGACCCAATTTAGGGTAACGGTGGTGTGGGGTGCGTTGCTCCTGGACTGGATGGGCTGGGTGGCTTTAGTGCGGCATGCCCTTACATTCTATTAACACTTTTCCTTCACTAACACTATCTCTATCCTATTTTAATTACATTCATTTATCTCTCTCTTTTTATATAGCTTCGGCTTCCTATCACTAATTATTAACACTTAGTATATCACTGGCATGCCGCGCTGGGCTTCCCAGCTTATGATGTTTTTTTGGGGTGCCGCACCCTGCACCTAGATATAGCGCTAGGGACCCCCAATATACAGAGAAGCCTTGACGTGGCTTGGGGGCATAGCATACACCTGCGCAGGTATATGCAACCAATATCTCTGAATTCTATTATCATGTAGTGTTCTAGATTGGTTACTAGCATTGCTCAGTGTGTTGAGGGAAAAAATGTCTTGTTTTACTTACCCAGTATTTAACCCCTCCCTCATGCACCTGGGAAATGCTACTGAACTAATTGAGCATCTACCACTATCTGTATGTATGTTGTTAGAGGCAGAAGGGAGCCCATATTAGGAGGAGATGTGGGTCCTGATATGCCACATGGAGTAGTCCGGGGTTGCTCCAAGGTAGGTAGCTCTTAGTTTGGATATATCAAGTAAGGAGCCATTATCATGTGGCTCCTTGCTGGTTAATCGTAGACCCAATTTAGGGTAACGGTGGTGTGGGGTGCGGTGCTCCTGGACTGGATGGGCTGGGTGGCTTTAGTGCGGCATGCCCTTACATTCTATTAACACTTTTCCTTCACTAACACTATCTCTATCCTATTTTAATTACATTCATTTATCTCTCTCTTTTTATATAGCTTCGGCTTCCTATCACTAATTATTAACACTTAGTATATCACTGGCATGCCGCGCTGGGCTTTCCAGCTTATGATGGTTTTTTGGGGTGCCGCACCCTGCACCTAGATATAGCGCTAGGGACCCCCAATATATAGAGAAGCCTTGACGTGGCTTGGGGGCATAGCATACACCTGCGCAGGTATATGTAACCAATATCTCTGAATTCTATTATCATGTAGTGTTCTAGATTGGTTACTAGCATTGCTCAGTGTGTTGAGGGAAAAAAATTCTTGTTTTACTTACCCAGTATTTAACCCCTCCCTCATGCACCTGGGAAATGCTACTGAACTAATTGAGCATCTACCACTATCTGTATGTATGTTGATAGAGGCAGAAGGGAGCCCATATTAGGAGGAGATGTGGGTCCTGATATGCCACATGGAGTAGTCCGGGGTTGCTCCAAGGTAGGTAGCTCTTAGTTTGGATATATCAAGTAAGGAGCCATTATCATGTGGCTCCTTGCTGGTTAATCGTAGACCCAATTTAGGGTAACGGTGGTGTGGGGTGCGGTGCTCCTGGACTGGATGGGCTGGGTGGCTTTAGTGCGGCATGCCCTTACATTCTATTAACACTTTTCCTTCACTAACACTGTCTCTATCCTATTTTAATTACATTCATTTATCTCTCTCTTTTTATATAGCTTCGGCTTGCTATCACTAATTATTAACACTTAGTATATCACTGGCATGCCGCGCTGGGCTTCCCAGCTTATGATGTTTTTTTGGGGTGCCGCACCCTGCACCTAGATATAGCGCTAGGGACCCCCAATATACAGAGAAGCCTTGACGTGGCTTGGGGGCATAGCATACACCTGTGCAGGTATATGCAACCAATATCTCTGAATTCTATTATCATGTAGTGTTCTAGATTGGTTACTAGCATTGCTCAGTGTGTTGAGGGAAAAAATGTCTTGTTTTACTTACCCAGTATTTAACCCCTTCCTCATGCACCTGGGAAATGCTACTAAACTAATTGAGCATCTACCACTATCTGTATGTATGTTGTTAGAGGCAGAAGGGAGCCCATATTAGGAGGAGATGTGGGTCCTGATATGCCACATGGAGTAGTCCGGGGTTGCTCCAAGGTAGGTAGCTCTTAGTTTGGATATATCAAGTAAGGAGCCATTATCATGTGGCTCCTTGCTGGTTAATCGTAGACCCAATTTAGGGTAACGGTGGTGTGGGGTGCGGTGCTCCTGGACTGGATGGGCTGGGTGGCTTTAGTGCGGCATGCCCTTACATTCTATTAACACTTTTCCTTCACTAACACTGTCTCTATCCTATTTTAATTACATTCATTTATCTCTCTCTTTTTATATAGCTTCGGCTTGCTATCACTAATTATTAACACTTAGTATATCACTGGCATGCCGCGCTGGGCTTCCCAGCTTATGATGTTTTTTTGGGGTGCCGCACCCTGCACCTAGATATAGCGCTAGGGACCCCCAATATACAGAGAAGCCTTGACGTGGCTTGGGGGCATAGCATACACCTGTGCAGGTATATGCAACCAATATCTCTGAATTCTATTATCATGTAGTGTTCTAGATTGGTTACTAGCATTGCTCAGTGTGTTGAGGGAAAAAATGTCTTGTTTTACTTACCCAGTATTTAACCCCTTCCTCATGCACCTGGGAAATGCTACTAAACTAATTGAGCATCTACCACTATCTGTATGTATGTTGTTAGAGGCAGAAGGGAGCCCATATTAGGAGGAGATGTGGGTCCTGATATGCCACATGGAGTAGTCCGGGGTTGCTCCAAGGTAGGTAGCTCTTAGTTTGGATATATCAAGTAAGGAGCCATTATCATGTGGCTCCTTGCTGGTTAATCGTAGACCCAATTTAGGGTAACGGTGGTGTGGGGTGCGGTGCTCCTGGACTGGATGGGCTGGGTGGCTTTAGTGCGGCATGCCCTTACATTCTATTAACACTTTTCCTTCACTAACACTATCTCTATCCTATTTTAATTACATTCATTTATCTCTCTCTTTTTATATAGCTTCGGCTTCCTATCACTAA
Organism: Crinia signifera; assembly: GCF_055691185.1. Classification (NCBI taxonomy): domain Eukaryota; kingdom Metazoa; phylum Chordata; class Amphibia; order Anura; family Myobatrachidae; genus Crinia; species Crinia signifera. The sequence continues at coordinate 206,082,092 of NC_139222.1, forward strand.
TTATTAACACTTAGTATATCACTGGCATGCCGCGCTGGGCTTTCCAGCTTATGATGGTTTTTTGGGGTGCCGCACCCTGCACCTAGATATAGCGCTAGGGACCCCCAATATATAGAGAAGCCTTGACGTGGCTTGGGGGCATAGCATACACCTGCGCAGGTATATGTAACCAATATCTCTGAATTCTATTATCATGTAGTGTTCTAGATTGGTTACTAGCATTGCTCAGTGTGTTGAGGGAAAAAAATTCTTGTTTTACTTACCCAGTATTTAACCCCTCCCTCATGCACCTGGGAAATGCTACTGAACTAATTGAGCATCTACCACTATCTGTATGTATGTTGATAGAGGCAGAAGGGAGCCCATATTAGGAGGAGATGTGGGTCCTGATATGCCACATGGAGTAGTCCGGGGTTGCTCCAAGGTAGGTAGCTCTTAGTTTGGATATATCAAGTAAGGAGCCATTATCATGTGGCTCCTTGCTGGTTAATCGTAGACCCAATTTAGGGTAACGGTGGTGTGGGGTGCGGTGCTCCTGGACTGGATGGGCTGGGTGGCTTTAGTGCGGCATGCCCTTACATTCTATTAACACTTTTCCTTCACTAACACTGTCTCTATCCTATTTTAATTACATTCATTTATCTCTCTCTTTTTATATAGCTTCGGCTTGCTATCACTAATTATTAACACTTAGTATATCACTGGCATGCCGCGCTGGGCTTCCCAGCTTATGATGTTTTTTTGGGGTGCCGCACCCTGCACCTAGATATAGCGCTAGGGACCCCCAATATACAGAGAAGCCTTGACGTGGCTTGGGGGCATAGCATACACCTGTGCAGGTATATGCAACCAATATCTCTGAATTCTATTATCATGTAGTGTTCTAGATTGGTTACTAGCATTGCTCAGTGTGTTGAGGGAAAAAATGTCTTGTTTTACTTACCCAGTATTTAACCCCTTCCTCATGCACCTGGGAAATGCTACTAAACTAATTGAGCATCTACCACTATCTGTATGTATGTTGTTAGAGGCAGAAGGGAGCCCATATTAGGAGGAGATGTGGGTCCTGATATGCCACATGGAGTAGTCCGGGGTTGCTCCAAGTTAGGTAGCTCTTAGTTTGGATATATCAAGTAAGGAGCCATTATCATGTGGCTCCTTGCTGGTTAATCGTAGACCCAATTTAGGGTAACGGTGGTGTGGGGTGCGGTGCTCCTGGACTGGATGGGCTGGGTGGCTTTAGTGCGGCATGCCCTTACATTCTATTAACACTTTTCCTTCACTAACACTGTCTCTATCCTATTTTAATTACATTCATTTATCTCTCTCTTTTTATATAGCTTCGGCTTGCTATCACTAATTATTAACACTTAGTATATCACTGGCATGCCGCGCTGGGCTTCCCAGCTTATGATGTTTTTTTGGGGTGCCGCACCCTGCACCTAGATATAGCGCTAGGGACCCCCAATATACAGAGAAGCCTTGACGTGGCTTGGGGGCATAGCATACACCTGTGCAGGTATATGCAACCAATATCTCTGAATTCTATTATCATGTAGTGTTCTAGATTGGTTACTAGCATTGCTCAGTGTGTTGAGGGAAAAAATGTCTTGTTTTACTTACCCAGTATTTAACCCCTTCCTCATGCACCTGGGAAATGCTACTAAAGTAATTGAGCATCTACCACTATCTGTATGTATGTTGTTAGAGGCAGAAGGGAGCCCATATTAGGAGGAGATGTGGGTCCTGATATGCCACATGGAGTAGTCCGGGGTTGCTCCAAGGTAGGTAGCTCTTAGTTTGGATATATCAAGTAAGGAGCCATTATCATGTGGCTCCTTGCTGGTTAATCGTAGACCCAATTTAGGGTAACGGTGGTGTGGGGTGCGGTGCTCCTGGACTGGATGGGCTGGGTGGCTTTAGTGCGGCATGCCCTTACATTCTATTAACACTTTTCCTTCACTAACACTATCTCTATCCTATTTTAATTACATTCATTTATCTCTCTCTTTTTATATAGCTTCGGCTTCCTATCACTAATTATTAACACTTAGTATATCACTGGCATGCCGCGCTGGGCTTCCCAGCTTATGATGTTTTTTTGGGGTGCCGCACCCTGCACCTAGATATAGCGCTAGGGACCCCCAATATACAGAGAAGCCTTGACGTGGCTTGGGGGCATAGCATACACCTGCGCAGGTATATGCAACCAATATCTCTGAATTCTATTATCATGTAGTGTTCTAGATTGGTTACTAGCATTGCTCAGTGTGTTGAGGGAAAAAAATTCTTGTTTTACTTACCCAGTATTTAACCCCTCCCTCATGCACCTGGGAAATGCTACTGAACTAATTGAGCATCTACCACTATCTGTATAAATCTGTGGAATAGTCAGCTAAATATATTAAAAGATCATCGGCATATATGGATACTATGTCACAGCCTGTCCCTACTTTAAAGCCGCTAATATTTGAGTGTGTTCTAAGTAGGCAGGCCAAGGGTTCTATTGCCAGGGTGAACAGGACAGGGAATAAAGGACACCCCTGCCTTGTCCCCCTGACCAGCGTAAATGCCGGTGATGTCCAGCCATTAACTGAGACCCACGCTGACAGGTTGGTATATAATAATTGTATCCATTTTATAAATTTGGGCCCCAAGCCGAAGGTCTTAAGAACTATCCACAAATAAGGCCATTCGACTGCATCAAATGCTTTTGATGCATCCAGAGAGGCAACCACTGGTCAGGATCCCTTTTCTTTTGGTGTCTAAAGGTGGCTTTGTAACTTGCGAAGATTCATGGAGGTGGCCTTACCTGGCATGAATCCGGACTGATCCGGATGCACTATTTTTAATATGTATTTATTTAACCTGGTTGCGAGAAAAAAAGATTGTCTCTCCATTGGCAACAACCCGAAGTTTTGCTGAGAAAACCATTGAATATTTTAAATTACAGTCCCGCAACCTTTTTTTGATTTCCATAAATTTTGCTCTGTCCTTTTGTACTTCGAGCGCGAAGTCGGGAAACACTGAAATTTTGTTGCCATTATACTCCAGCTGGCCTTTGGTGCGTATCAGTCCCAGTATTGAATCTCTATCTTGAAAATTTGAGAATTTCGCAATTAGAGTGCGCGGGGGGGGGCTGCAGGAGGTAAAGGTCTGGAGGGAACCCGATGGGCCCTTTCCACTGCAAATTGGATAGTGAATGTTGTCTTGCCAAATTAGTCTATCATCCATTTCTCGATGAATTTAGCTACCTCTGTACCCTCCTCATGTTCATGTAGGCCAACAAATTGTAAGTTATTTCTACGCAGCCTACCTTCTACATCGGACATTTTAGTCCTCATTTCTGAGGAATTAACGTATTTACTTTGGTAGTCCAATTTTTGTTCATGTCCTCTAATATAGAGATGCGGATTTCTGTTTCCTGGATTCTCTCATTAGTAATTCTAAGTTCTGTTTTTATTGATGAGATTTAAACTTGGACACCATTTATTTTTTCCATTAATTTCTGCTCACTACTGGATATCGCCTCCAAGACCTGCTGTAGTGTTATTTCTGGAGTTCTTTTGGGGCTCTTGCTTTTGGGTGGAGTAGTTTGTGGCGTGGTATTTGGTGTTTGCGGTGGATTACCCTGTGTACGGGTGTACCTCTCAAGCTGGGCTGCAGCTGAGGTATTGCCTGTTTTCCCCATATTTACCTAGGGATTTATAGGCAGACCTGTTATACCAATTTGTGATAGGGCCTAGCAGCTGCTTATTGGGTAATAGAGCTTGCTCTTTACTATAGCAGCTTTTTGTAAGTCCTGGCGCTATATTTCCCTTTATATAAGTTTTTAAATCTCAATGACCCAGTGTCCTTCCTATTCCTGGCCCTCTTGGAGCCTGCTTATAGTCTTTACTGGCAAGTAAACATCTGCATTATATATTATTGGCAGTTAAAAAAGAAAAACAAAAGTCAGTAAAGATGAAGCATACTACACCAACCTCTTGCACTTCAAAATTGTCTGCCCTCCAAGTGCCACTTATGTCTGTGTAAGCTGATGTCTTCCATACGCTGGGTCTGATACCTGTGTCACTCAGGCTGGCCCCACTGTCGGGACCAGCCTGAGTCTATCCCTCTAGGCTGTGTCTCCTGCAGGTCCCACAAATGAAAAGGGAAACTTGGATAGCAGATCACAAGCGCTTGGTCTGATGTCTAATATTTATTTTTCCAGATCCAAATGAATTAAAAAAATCTTTTTTAGCATCCTAAAGCTGGGTCATCATAGGCAAAAAAAAGTACACTCACTCCTAAAGAGGATACTGGTTCTTTAAAGACACTTTGGAAATATAATATACAGTCTTCAATGAATTCATACAGGGTGGGAAAGGGATATAAAGTCTGTACCTCCAACTGTTTCTTTAAGAGTACTTTTAAAATGTATCACAGTCCAAATTCAACATATTAACACAGGGTCCATATTGAGAATATACAGGGAGGGAAAAGGATAGAAAGTTCATACCTCCACTCCCGTGTTAATCACTTCTTTTAGAAATTAGACTGTCACTCTTAGTTGAAAAGCTGCATAGATGCCTCCTCCCGCCGCAGCCATGGTCTCGGCTTCCAGCGGTAGTTAAGGAACAGGACTTGTTACCCGTCTTCTGTTGTTCTGCAGGTCCCGGCTGCTGCTGTAGAGGTATTGGGGCTAGATGAAAACAGATGAACTCATCACCAAGACATCTTCAAGCCTAAGAAAGTTTAAAAACCATTTGCTTTAACCTCAAAAATTGAATGTATGTACCTAACCTGCACTCCTATATACTCACACTGTCACTATGCTGCCTGCTTGTGTATGTGATTCATCCATTCTAATAACATAATCTGCTTCTATATTGCAATACTTGTGTTTGTACATTTAGACATTGCAAACTTGCTAATTGGAGCCATATTAGGCTGGTGCCTGCTTCACAAAATACAGGGTAACTCTACAACTGAAAACATTTACTTCACTGCATGCCATAGCATTGTATGCAATCTATGGTCAGCTGTGCTAATCAGCTTGCACTCACATATATGTAGGGTTTATAAATGACTATCTGAGCAACACCAGGAAGCTGGTATTAACTATTGCAAGTCTAATATAACTCTTGGCCTATAGAACTGTTCAAATACACCATGTACTACAAACTATTGCTCTGCTTCGCTCTCCATGGTTTTCTCTCAAAATCAGTCTCTTCTCTCTCTCTCCCTGAAGCTCAACCCTCTATACACATTTCTGCCTCCATTATCCACACCCCTCTTATTAACACTCATGAGATTTTTACATATCTCTCTACATTGACAATAACATCCACAAACTGTCGCCAGAAACAACATTCACAAACCACCTGCAGCTACACCTATCTCTCTCTACTGCTTCTATTAGCTGGTGACATTTCACTTAATCCAGGCCCCAGCTGCTTGCCCCACTCGCAGGCACCTAACTCTCAGGCACATAGTAATCCGGCTAACCTCATAAACATCAAATGCCTCCCTTCATCCCCCAAATCACTAAAATGTGCGTTATGGAATGCACGCTCTGTTGGCAACAAATTAACATCCATCAACGACCTCTTCATTTCAAACAACTTCAACCTGCTGGCTATAACAGAAACCTGCTGGCTCCCCTGCAGCCCTGTCACATGGTGCTCTCCACTTCCCACACACCCCCAGGCCTGGTGACAGCAGAGGAGGTGGGGTTGGAATATTACTATCCCAATCCTTCACATACAAAGTTATACCACAGGTTCCATCACTCACATTCACATCATTTGAAGTACATTCCATCAGAACTTACACTCCTTTCTCGCTGCGTGTTGCAGCTATCTATCGCCCACCTGGGCAGCCAACACGATTTCTGGAAGATTTTTCTGCCTGGCTCCCTCACTTCCTTTCCGCTGACATCTCAACCATCATCATGGGTGACTTCAACATTGCTATTGATAGCCCAAAATCTGCTGCTCATGCCTCCAAACTACTCTCTCTAACCTCCTCTCTCGGCCTCTCCCAATGGACTGACTCCTCTACTCATCGGGATGGCCAATGTCTTGATCTGATATTCACTAAGCTGTGCTCAGTGTCGGAATTCACCAATTCTCCTTTCCCTCTCTCAGATCACAAACTTATCACCTGCATGCTTTCCTCTAGTACTTCTAACTCAAAAACACAGAAATCCTTTAATCCACCTTAAGCCCGCAGAAATATTAATGATATTAATTTTCAAGTACTCTCCTCCTCACTGCAACAACAGCTTGCTCCTATTTCTGCATTCACTACTCCTGAGATGGTGGTATCACACCTAAACCTAACCCTCAAAACAGCCCTGGATGAAGTGGTTTCAGTTACCCACCACACTCCACGTAGGCCTAGATGCCAACCGTGGCACTCTAAATTAACGAGACACCTACAAAATATCTCACGCAAAGCTGAGCGTAAATGGCGTAAATCTCACAGTCCAATGGATTTCTTTACATATAAGAATATCTACCAGTACTATAGTTATGCCCTGGAAACTGCCAAACAAACATATTTCCAAACTCTCATTTCTGCTCAAGCTTCTAACCCAAAACGTCTTTTTAATACATTTAAATCCCTTCTCAACCCTCCCTCACCCAAGCCACCAACCACTATCCATGCACAAGATCTTGCTTCCTACTTCAGGGATAAGATTGACAAGATCAGAGATGAATTGGTATGCTCCAACTCAGTTGGTGATATGCTCAATTCCATACCTGAGCCCTCTGAAGCATTTGCTTCATTTGATCCCACAAATGAAGATGAAGTATCTGCACTTTTCTCTGCCTCCCACTCTACTACCTCTCCTCTTGACCCTATACTCTCGCAAATAAGTAAATCTCTGTCTCCTGTGCTCATTCCAATCTTAACTAAAATCTGTAACCTCTCTTTCTCTACTGGTGTCTTTCCTTCATTGTTCAAACAAGCAGTTATTACTCCGATTCTGAAAAAAATGAATTCTGATCCAAGCTCTCTCTCAAACTACCGCCCCATTTCTCAACTTCCATGCACCTCCAAACTACTTAAAAGACTTGCTTATACTCGCCTCACACACTTTCTTAACTCGCACAACTTAATGGACCCGCATCAGTCAGGCTTTCGTGCCCAACACTCCACAGAGACAGCACTGACTAAAGTTGTGAATGATCTGGTCACTGCTAAGTCTAAAGGCCACTACTCACTACTAATTCTTCTAGATCTCTCTGCTGCTTTTGACACTGTTGACCACACACTTCTCATACAAACACTACAATCCATAGGTCTTAAATACACAGCCCTCTCTTGGTTCTCATCCTACCTCTCTAACCGCTCCTTTAGTGTTCGTTTCTCTGATTCTACCTCCTCTTCGCTACCTCTTTCAGTTGGAGTACCTCAGGGTTCAGTTTTAGGTCCCCTGCTTTTCTCAATCTATACCTCATCTCTTGGCAAACTAATCAGCTCCTTTGGATTTCAGTATCATCTGTATGCGGATGATACTCAGCTCTACCTATCCTCCCCGGACCTGTCCCCATCTGTATTGAACCGTGTCTCTGAATGCCTTTCTGCTGTTTCATCCTGGATGTCATCTCGCCACCTCAAACTTAATATCTCAAAAACAGAATTAATTATATTTCCGCCAATAAATAGTAGTTACCAACCTGATATCTCTATCGCTGTTGAGAAGATGACAATCACTCCTACCTCTCAAGCTCGCTGCCTAGGTGTTATCCTTGACTCAGAACTTTCCTTTTTACCCCACATTCAATCTGTCTCAAAATCATGCCACATGCACCTAAAAAAACATATTTAAAATTTGCCCTTACCTTACACAAGACACTGCAAAAACTCTAATCCATGCTCTCATCATCTCACGCATTGATTATTGCAATAGTCTCCTTATTGGCCTTCCCCAATACGGGATGCGGTCATCTATTAGAATGAACTTAGGTCTACAGTCATTAGGTCGACCCCACTAGGTCGACTGGCAGGAAGGTCGACCTGACTTAAGGTCGACATGGGCCAAGGTCGACATGACTTAAGGTCGAATTTGCATAAAGGTCGACATGAGGAAGGTCGACTGGTCATAAGGTCGACATGGGTTTTTCACTGTTTTTTGAGCCGACATGTGCCGACAGGCGGTATTTCATGCCCTACCATCCACTAGGGCGTGGTGGGAGAATAAAATAGTGTGCCGAGCGCAGCGAGGCACCGTGCCCGAAGCACGAAGTGTGACAATTTTATTATACCAGAACATGAGGTTGCTCCTCCAGACGTCTGCTCTCTGCACACATAAATCAACTCAATATACTACAATGTAAATATAACTTTCCATTTGATTACTTTTATCAATAACTATATTTCCAACTTGAAACAATGTATTAAGCAAAACCGTATACTTAATTACTTCTATGTTATTGCGCAATAACTCTGTACCTTCTACGAAACCTTAAAGTGCTTTATTCACTTTCACAGAGTCCCTCCCCGTGGCCACTGTCCTGAGGACTATAGTTGCTAGCTGAAATTCCGGATGTCCCTGCAGGTAAGTCCTTTCCTTTCCCTAGCTGTAGGTAGGGGTTATGTATAACTGTCTCTCTGTTCTGCTTGCTATCGAGCTTCCTAGCTGTGTACACTTCAGGGGTTAATGCTGCACTGTCAGATTCTGTGGCTACAGATGGGATGAACTACTCCTAACTTCACAGCGCAGCAAATGTTTCCTGCTCAGTTGTCAGCAAGTGTTACTTCTACAGAGGAGTCCCCTGGCCCTGATACAGCCGGGTTTAGCCTCTGGATAAAGTTTATTTATTTATATTCACTGGGGCATCCCCTGGCCCTGATACAGCCGGGTTTCGCCTCTAGTTCATGTGTTTGTATCCTTTTGTTTACACTGGGCTTCCCCTGGCTCCGCAAATGCCGAGTTTAGCCTTTCTGGTATGGATGGGGTGACGATAGAGGATAGAGGATATGTTCAATTAGGAACACCACATACAGTGAATATATATACACGCTTGTTAGGGATAGAGAATATCACAGGTATTGCCTGTTTTCCCCATATTTACCTAGGGATTTAGAGGCAGACCTGTTATACCAATTTGTGATAGGGCCTAGCAGCTGCTTATTGGGTAATAGAGCTTGCTCTTTACTATAGCAGCTTTTTGTAAGTCCTGGCGCTATATTTCATTTTATATAAGTTTTTAAATCTCAATGACCCAGTGTCCTTCCTATCCCTGGCCCTCTTGGAGCCTGCTTATAGTCTTTACTGGCAAGTAAACATCGGCATTATATATTACTTGGCAGTTAAAAAGGAAAAACAAAAGTCAGTAAAGATGAAGCATACTACACCAACCTCTTGCACTTCAAAATTGTCTGCCCTCCAAGTGCCACTTATGTCTGTGTAAGCTGATGTCTTCCATACATTGGGTCTGATACCTGTGTCACTCAGGCTGGCCCCACTGTCGAGACCAGCCTGAGTCTATCCCTCTAGGCTGTGTCTCCTGCAGGTCCCACAAATGAAAAGGGAAACTTGGATAGCAGATCACAAGCGCTTGGTCTGATGTCTAATATTTATTTTTCCAGATCCAAATGAATTAAAAAAATCTTTTTTAGCATCCTAAAGCTGGGTCATCATAGGCAAAAAAAAGTACACTCACTCCTAAAGAGGATACTGGTTCTTTAAAGACACTTTGGAAATATAATATACAGTCTTCAATGAATTCATACAGGGTGGGAAAGGGATATAAAGTCTGTACCTCCAACTGTTTCTTTAAGAGTACTTTTAAAATGTATCACAGTCCAAATTCAACATATTAACACAGGGTCCATATTGAGAATATACAGGGAGGGAAAAGGATAGAAAGTTCATACCTCCACTCCCGTGTTAATCACTTCTTTTAGAAATTAGACTGTCACTCTTAGTTGAAAAGCTGCATAGATGCCTCCTCCCGCCGCAGCCATGGTCTCGGCTTCCAGCGGTAGTTAAGGAACAGGACTTGTTACCCGTCTTCTGTTGTTCTGCAGGTCCCGGCTGCTGCTGTAGAGGTATTGGGGCTAGATGAAAACAGATGAACTCATCACCAAGACATCTTCAAGCCTAAGAAAGTTTAAAAACCATTTGCTTTAACCTCAAAAATTGAATGTATGTACCTAACCTGCACTCCTATATACTCACACTGTCACTATGCTGCCTGCTTGTGTATGTGATTCATCCATTCTAATAACATAATCTGCTTCTATATTGCAATACTTGTGTTTGTACATTTAGACATTGCAAACTTGCTAATTGGAGCCATATTAGGCTGGTGCCTGCTTCACAAAATACAGGGTAACTCTACAACTGAAAACATTTACTTCACTGCATGCCATAGCATTGTATGCAATCTATGGTCAGCTGTGCTAATCAGCTTGCACTCACATATATGTAGGGTTTATAAATGACTATCTGAGCAACACCAGGAAGCTGGTATTAACTATTGCAAGTCTAATATAACTCTTGGCCTATAGAACTGTTCAAATACACCATGTACTACAAACTATTGCTCTGCTTCGCTCTCCATGGTTTTCTCTCAAAATCAGTCTCTTCTCTCTCTCTCCCTGAAGCTCAACCCTCTATACACATTTCTGCCTCCATTATCCACACCCCTCTTATTAACACTCATGAGATTTTTACATATCTCTCTACATTGACAATAACATCCACAAACTGTCGCCAGAAACAACATTCACAAACCACCTGCAGCTACACCTATCTCTCTCTACTGCTTCTATTAGCTGGTGACATTTCACTTAATCCAGGCCCCAGCTGCTTGCCCCACTCGCAGGCACCTAACTCTCAGGCACATAGTAATCCGGCTAACCTCATAAACATCAAATGCCTCCCTTCATCCCCCAAATCACTAAAATGTGCGTTATGGAATGCACGCTCTGTTGGCAACAAATTAACATCCATCAACGACCTCTTCATTTCAAACAACTTCAACCTGCTGGCTATAACAGAAACCTGCTGGCTCCCCTGCAGCCCTGTCACATGGTGCTCTCCACTTCCCACACACCCCCAGGCCTGGTGACAGCAGAGGAGGTGGGGTTGGAATATTACTATCCCAATCCTTCACATACAAAGTTATACCACAGGTTCCATCACTCACATTCACATCATTTGAAGTACATTCCATCAGAACTTACACTCCTTTCTCGCTGCGTGTTGCAGCTATCTATCGCCCACCTGGGCAGCCAACACGATTTCTGGAAGATTTTTCTGCCTGGCTCCCTCACTTCCTTTCCGCTGACATCTCAACCATCATCATGGGTGACTTCAACATTGCTATTGATAGCTCAAAATCTGCTGCTCATGCCTCCAAACTACTCTCTCTAACCTCCTCTCTCGGCCTCTCCCAATGGACTGACTCCTCTACTCATCGGGATGGCCAATGTCTTGATCTGATATTCACTAAGCTGTGCTCAGTGTCGGAATTCACCAATTCTCCTTTCCCTCTCTCAGATCACAAACTTATCACCTGCATGCTTTCCTCTAGTACTTCTAACTCAAAAACACAGAAATCCTTTAACCCCTTCACGACATTGCCTTTTAAGGTAATTTTTTTTTTTTTCCTCCTTGCGTTCAAATAAGCGTAACTTTTTTAATTTTCCGGCTATATAGACACATGAGGGCTTTTTTTTTGCGGGACAAGTTGTACTTTCTAATGGTACCATTTACTATACCGTATAATATTCTGTGGAATCAGGAAATAATTCAATGTGGGGTAAAAAGAAAAAAAAACGCAATTCCACAATTTTGCGCTGGTTACGTTTTTTTTGGAGTTCATAGTTCGTTTAAAATGATGGGTTATCTTTATTCTATGGGTCGTTACGATTCCGGTGATACCAAACTTCTATAGTTTTCGTTACGTTTTACGACTAAAAAAAAAATAGAATATGTTACGGTTTTTCGAATTTGCGTCGCGTCGCCATGTTCTGCGGCTTATAACTTTTTTATTTTTCCACCTACGGACCTGGGTGAGGGCTCATTTTTTGCGGGCTGAAGTGTACTTTTTAATTAATACCATTATGGGATATGGGCGACTTTCTGATCTCTTTTAGCTATTTTTTTTTGGGTAGGCGATGCAACCAAAAAACGTAGTTTTGGCGTTGGGGATTATTTTCCGCTTACGCCTTTAACCGTGCGGGGTAACTAATGTTATATTTTAATAGATCGGACTTTTAGGAACGCGGCGATACCAAATATGTTTATTTTTTTATTTTTTATTTTTTTTTTATTTGGGAAATGGGGAAAGGGGGGTGATTTGAACTTTTAATATTTTTTTATTTTTTTTTTATTTTTAAACTTTATTTATTTTTTTTTTTTACTTTTACTACAAGGCCCCCTAGTGTACTTGACCACTAGGGGGCGCGATCGCCTGTACTAGGTTCAGCCATAGAGCTCTATGGCTGAACGTAGTGATTTTATGCACTTCCTATTACATCCTGCCTGAGGCAGGATGTAATAGGTATGCATACACGGCCAGCACAGGGGTCTACATTAGACCCCTGGCTACCATGGCAACCGATCGGCACCCTCCGATCTCGCTGCGGGGGGCCCCGATCGGCGCCGGAGGGGGGCGCCCCCCCTCCGATCAGCTATTTAAGCACTGCGGGCGCTTTGCCCGCGGTGCTTAAAGGGTTAAACGGCCACGATCGGCGAACTCGCCGCTCATGGCCGTGAGAGCAGGGACCTGGCTGTAATATACAGCCATTACCTGCTCTCTATCAAGCCAGCTCACTCCGTGAGCTGGCTTGATTCCCCCGCAACCGACATATGACGTATATATACGTCATATGTCGTGAAGGGGTTAATCCACCTCAAGCCCGCAGAAATATTAATGATATTAATTTTCAAGTACTCTCCTCCTCACTGCAACAACAGCTTGCTCCTATTTCTGCATTCACTACTCCTAAGATGGTGGTATCACACCTAAACCTAACCCTCAAAACAGCCCTGGATGAAGTGGCTCCAGTTACCCACCACACTCCACGTAGGCCTAGACGCCAACCGTGGCACTCTAAATTAACGAGACACCTACAAAATATCTCACGCAAAGCTGAGCGTAAATGGCGTAAATCTCACAGTCCAATGGATTTCTTTACATATAAGAATATCTACCAGTACTATAGTTATGCCCTGGAAACTGCCAAACAAACATATTTCCAAACTCTCATTTCTGCTCAAGCTTCTAACCCAAAACGTCTTTTTAATACATTTAAATCCCTTCTCAACCCTCCCTCACCCAAGCCACCAACCACTATCCATGCACAATATCTTGCTTCCTACTTCAGGGATAAGATTGACAAGATCAGAGATGAATTGGTATGCTCCAACTCAGTTGGTGATATGCTCAATTCCATACCTGAGCCCTCTGAAGCATTTGCTTCATTTGATCCCACAAATGAAGATGAAGTATCTGCACTTTTCTCTGCCTCCCACTCTACTACCTCTCCTCTTGACCCTATACTCTCGCAAATAAGTAAATCTCTGTCTCCTGTGCTCATTCCAATCTTAACTAAAATCTGTAACCTCTCTTTCTCTACTGGTGTCTTTCCTTCATTGTTCAAACAAGCAGTTATTACTCCGATTCTGAAAAAAATGAATTCTGATCCAAGCTCTCTCTCAAACTACCGCCCCATTTCTCAACTTCCATGCACCTCCAAACTACTTGAAAGACTTGCTTATACTCGCCTCACACACTTTCTTAACTCGCACAACTTAATGGACCCGCATCAGTCAGGCTTTCGTGCCCAACACTCCACAGAGACAGCACTGACTAAAGTTGTGAATGATCTGGTCACTGCTAAGTCTAAAGGCCACTACTCACTACTAATTCTTCTAGATCTCTCTGCTGCTTTTGACACTGTTGACCACACACTTCTCATACAAACACTACAATCCATAGGTCTTAAATACACAGCCCTCTCTTGGTTCTCATCCTACCTCTCTAACCGCTCCTTTAGTGTTCGTTTCTCTGATTCTACCTCCTCTTCGCTACCTCTTTCAGTTGGAGTACCTCAGGGTTCAGTTTTAGGTCCCCTGCTTTTCTCAATCTATACCTCATCTCTTGGCAAACTAATCAGCTCCTTTGGATTTCAGTATCATCTGTATGCGGATGATACTCAGCTCTACCTATCCTCCCCGGACCTGTCCCCATCTGTATTGAACCGTGTCTCTGAATGCCTTTCTGCTGTTTCATCCTGGATGTCATCTCGCCACCTCAAACTTAATATCTCAAAAACAGAATTAATTATATTTCCGCCAATAAATAGTAGTTACCAACCTGATATCTCTATCGCTGTTGAGAAGATGACAATCACTCCTACCTCTCAAGCTCGCTGCCTAGGTGTTATCCTTGACTCAGAACTTTCCTTTGTACCCCACATTCAATCTGTCTCAAAATCATGCCACATGCACCTAAAAAAACATATTTAAAATTTGCCCTTACCTTACACAAGACACTGCAAAAACTCTAATCCATGCTCTCATCATCTCACGCATTGATTATTGCAATAGTCTCCTTATTGGCCTTCCCCAATACGGGATGCGGTCATCTATTAGAATGAACTTAGGTCTACAGTCATTAGGTCGACCCCACTAGGTCGACTGGCAGGAAGGTCGACCTGACTTAAGGTCGACATGGGCCAAGGTCGACATGACTTAAGGTCGAATTTGCATAAAGGTCGACATGAGGAAGGTCGACTGGTCATAAGGTCGACATGGGTTTTTCACTGTTTTTTGAGCCGACATGTGCCGACAGGCGGTATTTCATGCCCTACCATCCACTAGGGCGTGGTGGGAGAATAAAATAGTGTGCCGAGCACAGCGAGGCACCGTGCCCGAAGCATTGCGAACGAAGCGAGCGATGCGAGGGTCCGATTCTCATAGCCAACTGTGTCCATGTCGACTGTGTCGACATTCGGATCAAAAAACAGTGAAAAACCCATGTCGACCTTATGACCAGTCGACCTTCCTCATGTCGACCTTTATGCAAATTTGACCTTAAGTCATGTCGACCTTGGCCCATGTCGACCTTAAGTCAGGTCGACCTTCCTGCCAGTCGACCTAGTGGGGTCGACCTAATGACTGTAGACCTAAATGCAGTCTGACGAATGATCCCATTCCCCCAATACAGACTCTCACCACTACAGTCCATTATGAATGCAGCTGCAAGGCTAATCTTCCTAGCCAGACGTTCATCGTCTGCAAAGCTACTCTGTCAGTCACTTCATTGGTTACCTGTATTCTACCGTATTCAATACAAAATTCTTTTACTTACACACAAAGCCATAAACCAAACTACACCAACATACATATCTTCTCTTATCTCAAAATATCATCCAACACGACCTCTACGCTCCTCCAAGATCTGCGTCTCTCATCCACACTCATTACTCGCTCCCATTCCCGACTGCAGGACTTTCTTCGGGCTGCACCCACTCTGTGGAATGCCCTCCCAGAACTTATCTGGGAGCTTATCAAATTCCAGAACCAGTCATAGAACCTTGCGTTCTGGTGGAATCGATGCAATAAAGAATACAGTATCTATCCTTATGTATCAATGCCTATTTCCCTATAGATTGTAAGCTTGCGAGCAGGGCCCTCCTACATTTTGACTGTCTGTAAATACCCTGTTTTGTTGTATCACTGTCTGCCATTGTAAATCGCAACGGAATATGCTGCGCTATATAAGAAACTGTTAATAAATAAAAATAAATAAATAGTAGTGCACCGGGGTGTTATATCCTGGTGCTGGCCACGGCTTCCACATCTGGACTCCCTGCTTCAAGTTTAGCCTCCCTTATTATTAATGATGCAGCGATATTACCGCTGCCTGTCGGCAGGGGGGGGACCTCACGTCTGCCTTGCTCTCCCGCTGTTTGCGGGACCAATAGTGCGCCGGCTTAACGGAGAGACGCCGGCAGCTCCACAGGGCCTGCCTGTATCGGTACTGCTGGCGCGTCCAGCAGTGGCTCTATTGCGGCTCCAGCAGCTTTGGGTTCACTGCTTTCCACGTGCTGCTTTTCCCCAGAAGACATCACTCAGATCCGGGTCAAGATGCCGCTAGTCTGCCACTGACAGATATTGCGCTGGAGAACTCAATCTCCCTCCTCAATCCCTCACCGCTGTGGTCACTTCAAGATTTTACTTTTATACCTACATCATCAGTTTTGGAAATGGTGATGATAATTATTGCAACCTTGCTCCACACACAAATCAACACTTGAATAAGGACGCACACATCATAACATGCATGAAACTCAGAATAAAATCTTGAAAGTTCAAAAATTGCAAACTAATTTGTGATTAATCTTTGTTTAACTGTAAATCAGGCTCTTTATGGTCAAATGTTTAAACAAATCATCTACAGCTGTTACATAGGCCATTATTCAGATCTGTTTGCAGTACAAATTTGTTCTCAAAATGGGCAAATCCGTGTGCACTCCAGGTGGGGCTGTTGTAACATGTGCAGAGAGAGTTACATTTGGGTGGGGTGTGTTGAAACTGAAATCTAAATTGCTGTGTAAAAATATAGCAGCCAGTATTTACCCTGCAGGGACACAAAATAATTCACACAAATCTCACTCTCTGCCCATGTTACATCAGCCCCCACCTGCAGTGCACACGGTTTGGCCCATTTTGAGAACAAATTTGTACTGCGACCAGATCTGAATAAGGGCCATAATCACCACGGAGTCTATTTGTTGCTTTGGAATTTTGGATCACATGACCATTCGCTTAACTTGGCAGACAAGCTGCATGTATTAGGAGCACAAACATTGTAGAGCGGACAATCCCTGCAGTCAGACCACAGCCATTGCAGAAAGAATCTACAGAGAGAAAACTATGTCTGACTTCACAGGAAAGGAAGATTATCAGAATTTATTTAATCCAAAGGCATATCTAAATTATTTTCGTTTTGGTGAAGGGACTATGGGAGATGAATACCTGCAGTTTGTACTCAAACACTTAGCTGATGTATTTACTTCAGGTAAGCTAAAAATATTTTTCATTTTCTACCAACATCTAATGTGGAGAAAGAAACGCTATGGTTTTGTAAATGTCTGCTCATTTCTTGCATACATACACACACACACACACACACACGCACACATACACAGTCACACACACACACACACACACACACACAGAAACACACATATCGTTTGACCCACTTTTATATATAGAGTATCAGAAAACAAGGTTTACTAATAGAAATTCACATTGTAAGCAAATGATTTGGGTACTAATCTATCTATCAGAAAAGAGGGAGGACAGGCTACTTGCACTCAAGCCCTCTCCACAGCGGTGTAGCTAGGTGCCATGGTGCCCGGAGCAAGGGTATATTTCGCGCCCCCCCCCCGCCCCCCCGCTCCTCCCGGTAATGAATTGGGGGCATGGCTAACATGTGTTGGCATGTTACATTTGAAATATATAAGACACTGTAATGGAATCTGCTGCGCTATGTAAGACACTAACGGAATCTGCTGCGCTATATAAGACACTGTAACTGAATCTGCGGCACTATATAAGACACTGTAATGGAATCTGCTGCGCTATATAAGACACTGTAACGGAATCTGCGGCACTATATAAGACACTGTAATGGAATCTGCTGCGCTATATAAGACACTGTAACGGAATCTGCTGCGCTATATAAGACATTGTAACGAAATCTTCTGTGCTATATTAGACACTGTAACGGAATCTGCTGCGCTATATAAGACACTGTAATGGAATCTGCTGCGCTATATAAGACACTGTAACGGAATCTGCTGCACTATATAAAACACTGTAACGGAATCTGCTGCGCTATATAAGACACTGTAACGGAATCTGCTGCACTATATAAAACACTGTAACGGAATGTGCTGCGCTATATTAGATGCTGTAACGGAATCTGCTGCGCTATATAAGACACAGTAATGGAATCTGCTGCGCTATATAAGACACTGTAACGGAATCTGCTGCGCTATATTAGACACTAACGGAATCTGCTGCGCTATATAAGACACTGTAACGGAATCTGCTGCGTTATATAAGACACTGTATAGGAATCTGCTGCGTTATATAAGACACTGTAACTGAATCTGCTGCACTATATAAGACACTGTAACGGTGCCCATTACCCATTATGCGCACACCGCAATGCCCATTACACATTATGTGACACACCGCAATGCCCATTACACATTATGTGACACACCGCAATGCCCATTACACATTATGCGCACACCGCAATGCCCATTACACATTATGCGCACACCACAATGCCCATTACACATTATGTGACTCACCGCAATGCCCATTACACATTATGCGCACACCGCAATGCCCATTACAGATTATGTGACTCACCACAATGCCCATTACACATTATGCGCACACCACAATGCCCATTACACATTATGCGACACACCATAATGCCCTTACACAATGTGACGCACCATAATCACCACCTATGAATGGTTACAACGCGGCGTAGCAAGCCGTATTTCAGCAAATATTACTTTTCTATAGCTAAGACAGATAAACACATATTAAAAGAAAAGAAAATAAAACATTTGAAACAAGTTATTTCAGTATAATAATATTGCTGCTGCTCACCAAAGAGAAGCTGCAGCAGCAGCCAGCATGTCTTCACATAAGCACATGTGGGGGAGGGGGCTGAAGCAAAATGTAATGCAAAGTGAGAGACTGCAGGTGGTTCGATTTGGGAGTACCTCTGTCTTGTGCTCCGCATGTAATTGATGCAGTGCCTGCCTTGCAGTGCCAGTGGAAGAAGCAGGCAGGATGGAGGAGGAGGACATCGAGAATGAAGGAACTAGAGAGCACAGTTGGGGGCGGAGCTACTTAAGAGCCAAACTGATAGGGCAGCCTGAGGGGTCTGGAGTGCTGCTGCACTGCCCGGAAGCCGGACCGAGCAGCAGCAGCAGGGCAGGAGGCAGGCGCCGGCACATGGCTGCTGCCCGCCGTTAGTGTGTATGATATACTTGATCATTTGCGGAGGGGGGGCGGGCCGGCGGCGCCATTCCACCAATCGCCGCCCGGAGCATGAGCTCCGGTGGCTCCGCCCTCCCTACGCCTCTGCCTCTCCATTAAAAACAATACATTTGATATATACAGTTTAATAGTAACATAGGTTCAGTATCCCCAAATAGTAACATAAAGTATATTTCTAAATATAATTAAATATAAAAAAATTAATTAATTCCTATTTTGATTTTCATTTGTCAACACTTCTTTATTAAGAATGACTAGATGTGCTAAGCTAATATCCATGCGTGATTATGTGGGGTGTTGCAATGTGCTGCTGAATAGGTGTGCACTATAGAAATAGCGAGCACTTTTGAGAGACATGGCCGAGTGAAGGGCATGAGTTGGGCTCCCGCTACCAACATTTTAATGCTGTGAAAATATCAATGTTCACCTTTCACCGACAAGTGAATGTCCCCATATTTATCTAGGTTTTGTAGTCAATACATTTTCACATGTTGTATTTAACGCTGATATATTCAATTGCTTTCTGTTTTATTCTCAAATGTTTCTGCTGCTAGGAATGTATCATAATATTGCAATA
This sequence comes from Crinia signifera, assembly GCF_055691185.1. Taxonomy (NCBI): domain Eukaryota; kingdom Metazoa; phylum Chordata; class Amphibia; order Anura; family Myobatrachidae; genus Crinia; species Crinia signifera. The sequence goes on from NC_139222.1 coordinate 206,101,717, forward strand.
TTTCACACTATGTCAAATTGTGACCCGGAATTAACTGCCATATACACACGTGGCAATTGTGTGCTTAGCGATCCCTGCTAAGTGATCTGGCCCTGGTGATGTGGCTGGATATTTAGTGCATGCACATAATCTGAGCGGGCAATGGTGATGCGCAGGACTGTGCATCACCACTGCTGTGGGGCATACACACTGGGCAATGTCTGCTTTAGAAAATAAGCAAATATCGCCTCATGTGTATGCACCTTAAGAGATACAGTTTACGGTTGTTTCCATGTTTGTCTACTTAAATATAAACATGAGGTAAGGGAGGGGTAATCCTTACATTTGTGAAAGAGGAATCCTCCAGTTTGCTGGTGATACCATAGAGTGCCTCATAACCCTGTACATTGTTGGGTGCCTCATGAGTTTGGGGGGATGTGGTGCCTGCTTGCCTCCACCCCTGTTCCAACACCTATCCACAGGGAGGGACTTAAGTGACAGGCCACCCATAGGCACAAGCCACTTCAGCTGGTGCTGGGATATGGAGCAGCAGCCCCCCTCCCGCGATTAATGCTCAACCACCCCCCCCCCCCCAACACATGCACACACCCCCGGAATTCCCACTAGACATGTGCCTCACACACATAATTAGTACAGGATACTAATAATAAGGTGAATTTATATTAGTTCTTATACTGGAAACAGATGTGATTAATGTTATCACAATATAAGAGTCTACTTGCCACAATAACTAATGGTCATCTAACTAAAGTGGTGTGTCTAGCTGTATAAAGGTCTCTGCTGTTTTATTATCACCAGTTATTCACATGAGGATGAGGTTCAATGGTTCCATATACAGTATATAGTGTTATAGAATAAATGAAAATCAATTATAAAGCATTAATAACATAATGCATAGAGATCACAGAATCACTAACATCTGTCCTGGGAATATGACTCTAATTTTGTCATGTTAACACAATTATAGCCACTACAAAGATTCTAGTAGTTGCCATACATACAACCAATTATACATGAATACACATTTTACTCCCTTCCCCTCTATGTCACATAAATTGTCCTGTTTTTCAAGATTTTTGTCAAAAAATCTTATCTGTACAAACAGAAGCCTCCCTGAGATAAATAGAAACTTGTGTAAGCAAACAGTACATAGTACAAAAGTCAGCTGAAACATATTCTTCAGTCATACTTTGCATCAAAAGTACATTGGACCAAAGGCAGAACCATTGGTGCAGCAGGTACAGTGCACTGGGGCCCCTGAGGACTAAGGGGCCCACTGCTGCCTCTGTCACCCTCTTTCTGATACCTACTGATTTTCACTGTCACACTCTGCCGTGTTGCATATTGTGAACTTGGGTTGGGGTGGAGAAGGGGGGTTCACCTACCACAAGTTTCATCACTGCATTAGACAGTTACACACTTCTTTACAAATGAACAGATTACAATACTGTGAATATTACATACAGTGTTAGACTGGGGCATGAAGGGACAATTTGGGGAATGCAGTGGTCAATGTGTAGAGGTGTGGCCAGTCACCACATACTATAGGTTGACAGACCACTACAGAGTGCATGGTCTGACCAACTTGATAAACATATGTATAGTAAATACTGCTAGTTCATGCATGATAGTGTATCCAGATTAATAACACTGTGCAATATATGCCATAGACATGTGCAATATTTAATTCACATGCACAATTTGGGACCTGATTCTTAAAGGAAGAGGTTGGACTCCAGGCAGTAGGCCAGTCCAATTCTGATTACATAACAAAATCCTGCCAGTCTAATAACATGTAATAAATAATAGGAGATAGCCCTGCTCATGAGAACTCTCATTGTGGGCCAGATGTTCTAAGCTTGGAAAGTGATAAAATGGAGAGTGATAAATCACCAACCAATCAGTTCATACCTGCAATTTTTGAAACCCAAACTGTGACAGTAAGGAGTTGATTTTCTGATGGTTTATTACTCTCCATTTTATCACTTTTCAAGCTTAGTACATCTGGCCCTGTATGTGGTAAATGGTGGGACACAAGGATAGGGATTTGAGCAGAGCTGTGTGATTCAGAGGCTGGAGAGTTGGAGGAGGCTTGAGTGAAATTATGAGTTTTAATCATATGGCTAGAGGCTGGTGGATAGTGCCGTGCAGCACTTGTGTTCTTCTTTCTCAAAATATAACACTTCTCATTTAACCAAAAAGCTCTATTTTTGTCTCATCTATACACAAAACATTGTCTTTTTGAAAGACAGCTGCTTTGTCATTGCATAATATAGTGGTATTCATATTGATTAACTATTTGCAAAAAGGTGTTCAGAATTAGCAGAATGTGTACTTGCTGAGTAATTGTCTCTGACACTCTCTAGATGTAGGATCTCACTTGTGTTGATGGCTCACAAGAAGCAGTGGGAGTCCTTGGAGCGGAGACCGCAATCCTTATTCACAGATAATTCATAGTCATTGGCAGATAGATCCCGAGGTCTGGTCTGTGTGGGCAATAGTAACCCCATGAAGCTTATCAATGTCGGAAAACCTTTGTATCCATATTTTTCAAAGTTTTACTTTAAACTTTTATTTTCCATGTACAGGCAAAGTGAAAGGTGAAACTCTGATAGATATTGGGACCGGTCCAACCATCTACCAGCTGCTGTCAGCATGTGAAGCCTTTAAGGACATCACTGTCACTGATTTCACTGATAAAAACCGAGAGGAGTTTAATCTTTGGCTCCTGAATCAACCTGAAGCATTTGACTGGAGCCCAGTTGGGAAATATGTGTGTCACCTGGAAGGAGACAGGTACAGTACAACACACAACGTGCCACACTGGGTGCCGAAGGACTCAACAGCAGGCGGGATTCCAACAGTCATTACCCCTACATCGGAATCCCGACTGCTAAAAACCCGACACACGGGCAGCGGCTATTATCCCTCGTGGGGGAGAATAAAATAGGCAGCGTGGTGAGCCCGCAAGGGGCTTCCTTGTGCTTGCCCGGCTATCCCAAGTAATAGCATTCAGGATTCCCACGTCGGGTTAATGACCCTTATACCACACCCGCCACACTGTGGCTCAGATTATGCACATGCCAGTTTAGAATTTATTTAGTTAGAGAAAATTGCTTGTCTAATCACTGTCGTCTAATGTTGCCAATTTCAGCATTTAAGTTTGCATTTTAATCTTTCCTATCACCTAGAACTAATTAAATTTGTCTATACTATGAAGCATATTATAATCAAAAGGTGCAGTTGAACATGTGGAAGGCAAGCAGCATGTTAACATTACTGTCCCAGCACTGAAGTCTTGGTTACTGATTGCCATTAAAGCCCTACCTGTGTTTGGTATTTGCATAACCTCTTCTGTCATATTACAGTATACGCCGGAGATTTTAGATTATAATTTTCTTTTTTGTATTAATCTATTCTTTTATAGTCAAAACTCTAGAGTATGACCGGAGGGGCTCTTCATTCCCTGCCTACCTTGTTCGTAATCCCTGATCGAAATTTGCAAATTCCCAGCAGTATATTCTGATGCACCTTTGTATAATGCCCACATGAAGCTTTGGGTTCATATATGTGTGTGTGTGTGTGTTAATCCGGCCACTTGCTCCCGAGCCATTAACCTCTCTGCATGCCATTTGGGGTTTGTTTTCTCTCCTAGGGCCAGATGCACTAAGCTTCAAAAGTGATAAAATGGAGAGTGATAAACAGCCAGCCAATCAGCTCCTACCTGCCATGTCATAGACTGTGTTGAAAAATGTCAGTCAGGAGCATATCGGTTGGTTGTTTATCACTCTCAAAGTTATCACTTTTGAAGCTTAGTGCATCTGGCCCCTAGTGTTTGTGTGTTTTCTGTATGCTTCAGTTAACACACAAAAACCCCCATAAAGGTAAGTTAATTGGCTTCAGAGAAAATATGAACCCTAATGTATGTAAAACAAGAAAATAAACTTTTGCTTGCGCTAAGGATAGCAGCAGCTCTCTATTTATACTCCCTGTTAGTGGAGGACGGAGACGATAGGTATTAAAAAGAGTCGTATGTAATATATGTGTGTGTATGTATGGATGTTATTAAAAAGTAGAAGCATTAAGGAACAACAGAAACTAAGGCACAAAGCGTAAGACCACGTAAAATCAGAGCTGGGTCAACGACTGCTAAGGTGCATGGTACATAAAAATCACAAAGGTCAGCTGATTTCATAGCTGGAAAGTTCCAGAGTTTCACTAATATTAATAAAAGCACAATTTTGCAATGGAAGTTTTATGGAATGGGTTACCATAGCCGAGCAGCTGCATGCACGCCTCACATCACATGTTACATCTGCCCCACTTGCAGTGCACATGGTTTTGTCCATTTTGAGAACAAATTTGTACTGCGATCAGATCTGAATAAGGGCCATAGTGTAGTATGTTCCAATTAATGTTTTGATGATATATTGATAGTAAAAAAGTCCATATGGCGGTGTATACTTCCTTATAAGATGGTGTTCAGTGTGTCTACTTTAAGATCACCTCCTGTGGTTTGTAGTATAGTGTGGTGCTTACATCTGGGTATGTGTTCTATTCACATTAAGATTTCTTTATGTTTTGTAGATCCTTCCTAATATGATCACCACGTACTACAGTATAGGGAGTGCAATTCAGACACTGAGTGGGGATGCTGCTGGGAAAGTCAAAAACTTCTCCAAAGCATTTCATGATAGCCCAAAGCAGAGAAAAGCTGTGTTTTCCGCAAAACAGGGCCTTTCTCTGCTACGTAAACAGACCCCAATATAATTTTCTTCTTCTCATGAAAGGAACATAAGAGACACGGTTAACCAAAAAAACATGCCAGATAGTACGAAAAATTAATCTCAAATTTTATTTGTTCTATTCTAGGACAACTTGGCCTGAAAAGGAAGCACGACTGAGAAAAAACATCAAACAAGTCCTGAAGTGCGATGTATTCAATAGCAATCCTTTGGAGCCTGTTGTTCTCCCACAGGCTGACTGCGTCCTGAGCTGTCTGTGCCTGGAAGGAGCATGCTCAGACTACAATGCCTATGTCACTGCTCTCAAAAATATAACAAAATTATTAAAACTAGGAGGGTACTTAGTGCTCGCCGGTGATCTGGGCAACTCCTACTACATGGTCGGCAATGTAAAGTTCTCTGGCCTTTCTCTAAATGAAGGTTTTCTGAAGGAATCTTTAAATGGTGCAGGGTTTGTTATTGAAAATTTTATCATTTCTAACAAAACAGCAGAAATCCCGGAAGAAGCAGATTGTATGGCCAATTATGTTTTAACTGCCAGAAAAGAAAAAGAAGTTTAAACGGTGTAATTATAAAGAGCACTGTTTATGCCACATAGGGCTTTTAGAAACATAATAGGCCCCGTTCATGTTTGTAAGGAACTGCACAGCTTCAAGGAAGCGGCAGTGCATTTAGTTCTAATTATAATTATATAGCAGCAGAAATTGTCTGTAGGAGATAGACGCATCATGTTAGCATTAGAGAAGATCAGACTACTGCATCTGAGGACTCAGGGGTGAATTTATGAAGCTTGGAGAAGTGTTATCTATCCCCATAAAGAACGTTATGAGCAAGGTGATAAGGGTTCAGCCAATCAGCTACAATATGTAAATTGACAGGTAAGAGCTGATTGGCTGAACCATTATCACCTTGCTCATAACGTTCTTTATGGGGATAGATAACACTTCTCCAAGCTTCATAAATTCACCCCTCAGTTTAAGATCCCCACAAGACCATCGGTCATGATTCGCAATGGTTACAGGCAACGGACCAACCGGCATAAGCTGAAACTAGCTTAGGCTGTCCTAGGATCTGGACACTGCATCCGATGACCCAGACAGTGGACCGATCATGCCTTCAAAAGGGAAAAAACCCTCCCGTCCATTTTAAATAATGATGCCAGCCTGCTCCACCCTCTAATTGCCGCAGCACGATTGACGTCTGCAAATGACGCCTCAAGACACATTTAGCAACTGTACAGATTAGGTATTGCACCCCCAAACATGATATTGTTTCTCAAACCATTGGTATTGCATACAAATATGAATCAGGCCCACTGTGTGGGACAGCTTCTTATAATCATTAGGCATTTAGGACAGTTATTATTAATTCCAATGAATAATTACTAGTTTATAATAAAATAATGCCTGTTAGTTACAAATAACAAATCTTACAAAATAAGTGTTCGTTAAAAACTAACATCTTCCCAAATTTAGCTTCCATAACATCTGAGGTACCAACATTCAAAAAAATATGGAGGGTCCTCTTTTAAAATTTTGTGTCCCGTTCATTCATCAGACAATGGGCCTTATTCAGACCTGATCGCAGGACAAATTTGTTCTCAAAATGAGGAAAAGCATTGTTGGGCTGTGTAAAAATAATGAAGCCAGTATTTACTATGCACAGAAACAAAATAACTCATCCAAATGTAACTCTCCCTGCACATGTTACATTTGCCCCACCTGCAGTGCACATGATTTTGCCCATTTTGAGAACAAATTTGTCCTGCAATCAGGTCTGAATTAGGCCCAATATTACTCTGTTAGCAGACTCAGATTTAGGATGTTATTCTGGTTGGTGCTTAAATTTCCGAATTCTTTCAGAGCGGACCGCACGCCATGCTGTGTGGACATCGTACGAAGAAACGCCCACCGGTCCTCCGCATTCGGACGGACTCACTCTTTAAGAAGAGGGCGTGTTTACGGACGACATCCAAACCTTGCGTGTGCGGTGGACAAACACATATTCTGCACGGTCTTACAGCGTCTGCACGGTCTTACAGCGTCAGAACGGACGGGAAGCTGGCCGTATGCACCGATGCGGTGTATTAACGCAAAACTCATGACTATTATCTTTCAGCATATATTTGTGTGTTTAGTAATGGTCCATTTAGGCTGCAATGCTTCCAATTGAAGCAATGAAAAGAGCGTAATTAATGAGTAATGAGTAGAGGAGTGGATTGTATTGTGTTCAGCTGACTGTGGTTCAGGTGCGGCCATACTAATTGGGTGATCCGAATGCCTAGCGCATGACCGAGTGGTGTCCGCAAAGTGAAACTTGCTTTTGAAGACCGCATATTTCCTGGCTGTTGGTTCGTTTGCAGTCGGTGTTCTATCCGAATGCACGCCTACCAGAATTAGTGCACTCCCTCGTGTACGCCCACTTTGAAACTACGCCCCTGTGTAGTTCCAAATGACGCCCATATTACGCCCATATTTCACAAGTGAATGCGGTGCACATTTCTGTAAAGTATTAGTGATAACGAGTACAGAGACCTTGCGTGGCACATGCGCATAGCGTTGCCCATGCATGCGCAGATGGCTAAAAAACGCCAACCGAAAGAATTCGGAAATTTACGCATCGACCAGAATAATGCCCTTAGTTTTGGGTGGGTTATATTTGTTTGTGCATGGTAAATAGGGGGGGGAATTTACTAAAGGAAATTTGTAAAAAAAAATAGGTGTATTTGTATCCAGAAATACACTTAATTTTTACATTTACTATCCCGAAAATACGGCAATTCGTATTGATGTGCTATATAGTGATTCCTCGCCATAGGTGCGACATTGGTGAGTACGGCTATATCTATATGTATGATGTTTTAGTTTAAGATTTAATAGTTACCAATCTTGTATATAAAAAATAGTACTGTACAGTAGATCTGAACATTTGTAGTCCTATAAAACTATATTTGGACCTTTGACTCACATATGAAATTGCAATTAGCCTGTTGGGAACTTATTACTGTTTAGCTAACCTTTATTTTAGTTAAGACTATGGCCCTTATTCTGATCGGTGCGGATATTCCCGCATTCTTACGGAGCGGTCCGCACGCCACGGTGTTTTGCCGCGTGCGGCCATCGTCCGTAGAAACGCCCACGTGTCCTCCGCATTCGGACGGACTCACTCTTTAAGAACAGGGCGTGTTTACGGACGACATACAAACCATGCGTGTGCGGGAGAAACACTCCGATTCTGCACGGTATTACAGAGTATTACAGAGTATGCTCGGAAATACCGCATCCGAACGGGAGCCAAGCGGTGCTACCGCCCGTAAGCGGAGTATTTACGCCAAACAACCCACTATTATGTATATTCTGCAATACATCACATGACCCACTTATTCAATTACCTATCCTCATCAAAAAATGCTTATTTGGAATTGGAATCAATTAGATGCCAATATATCCTTACAAGCATGCCTAACACATGCATTGCACACATTAACCCTTACAGCAATTCAAGTGCAATGGTTTGTATTAGACCCTGTGTCAAATATTATAAACAATCTACACATATACTGTGTAATGTGCAAAGAAAACCAACAACTTTCAACTTGCATAAATAATTTATTATGATTAACAATGAAATCTCAAAATCAAAAGAAAAAAATTTACAAAAGCAAATCGCGCAGGTCCTGCAGATCCGCGATGAGTAGTCTTAAGTGGTGGCCCATCCGCAGCAGGGCCCCACGAATCCCCTCATCTGCCGGTGTTGTGGCATCTGTGGGCATGTCAAAGGGGCAAAAATTAGTCATGATTTTCATGCATACATTTCACATACTGCTACATACATTGCACAAATGCTAGGTGACATGTGTGTGTATATATATATATATATATATATATATATATATGTAGAGAGATAGAGACACACATAGATAAATAGATATGACACATACATATATACATACATGCAAACTTATTTGCTACATACTGTGTTTTTTTCACTCTACCCTTTACTCTGCAGAAGACATAACAGTCATAGTGTTTCTTCTCAGTCACAACCCACCCATGACTAACCAATGACAAGCATGTAATGGGCTCCGTCAATAAGAACTTGTCACAATCTCCTCAGTCTAAGTTCAGTGATGGTTCGTGGCATGGGAGTTATGCAAATGTCAGGAATGCACAGTACACATCCTCAAAATCATAATTCAGTCTAAACCAACCTACAATTCTGTGCGGGGCAAAAAAAAATCTGAACTACAGGGGGTGTTTAGGTAGAGGAGCCTCCTGGGACACTGGCAACTTGTGACTCCATTCCAAGGTAGGCTGGGCCATACTCCATTTATAGCATACATCCTATAGTTTATAAATAACATTCACCACAAATATAGATTCCACTATTTGATTGGGTCATAATCAACGCTTGCAGCAGGTGAATTTAATCCACAAATGATCCACTCATCCCTTTACTCCAGAATCCTGTTTAACTACAACGGTGATGTGGCAGTCAAAATGGAGCTCCAACCCATCCCACAAACCTGTGTCATTCAGAGGTGTCCTGGATGAAAGGGATGCCTTGGACACCCCATCTAACCGGTACCTGTATCTGTAGCTACCCACTTTGGGGTCTATATGAATAGTATTGGAACAAAATTTTTAATCACCAGTGCTACATAACAAATACCAGTACAACTACTTCATGAATGATGCATTATGTAAACATACCGATCTGATGGGACTCTGGGGCCTGGCACGCCTCCTCCCCCTCGGATTCGGAATCCTCTGGGGCAACCATGGCCTCCTCAGCCCCCTCCTCCGCCAGCTCCTCCGCCACCATGACCTCGTCCACCTCCTCCGCCACAACCACCTCCTCCACCACCACCACCTCCTCCACCTCCTCCTCCTCCTCCACCACCACCACCTCCTCCACCTCCTCCTCCGCCACCAACACCTCCTCCTCTGCCACCAACTCCTCTTCCACCTCCTCCACCACCACCGCCTCAGGCACCTCCTCCTCCTCCACCACCTCCTCCACCATCTCCTCCTCCACCATCTCCTCCACCATCTCCTCCACTTGCTCCTCCAACATTTCCTCCTCCTCCACTTCCTCCTCCTCCACCCTTGCCGCCACCTCCTCCTCAGGGTCTTGGGCCTCCTCCTCGGCCAGGGCTGCCTCGGCCTCTTCACGTGCCTGTCGGGCTCGGGCTCGTGCTGTGTGGTAGAATAAAAAATCATGGTCAATGTCGGGTCATTGGGGCACATGTATTAATCCATAACAAGACATACATGGAAGGGTGATAATGATGGCAAACGATGCTGGAAAGTAGCTCCTTACTGTTAATGGACTCCAAAATGTGACATTTAAATTATTATGTGATTGTTAGTAATTTGTTCAAACATTACAACCCTGGCATTTATCAATGTGTAACACATATTACATCTGGCACATTGTATGCATCAGAATCCTCAATGCTATGTCATTACATATAAAAGCCACATGACTGCATGTTAACCAGGAAGAAGCACACATAACAGTCTATGGACTTTTAAACCCATGGACACCCACTTATCATGAGACACATTTTATTGTTTATATATGCTATGTTGTAAGTGCGAAATTTCATAGCTAAAATACTCACAATCAGCTATTTCGCCCCTGATTTGCTGTAACAGCTGGGGCTGGCGCCTGCGGAGGTCCGACCACCGCCTCTCGAGCTGCCCGATCGACCTCCGCACCCGAGTGCGGGCGTAAATACGGCGCCCTGCCGCAGCATAGGCCCTCCGCTTATGGCGGTTACTGATAAAGGGCCCCGCACGGCCCAGCCTTGTCTCCATGACGGAGACCAGAACCCTCAGCTCCGCAGGTGAAAAGGGGTCTGCCCTTCGTGTCTCCGCCATGTTAACAATGGCATCAATCAACCAATCAGGTGGTGGCATTGGTTTATCACAGTTATTTGTGTTAATAACTTTATTGTTCATCTTTACATGAACAGCGTCTCTGCGCCAACACAAATGGTGACAAATTCGCATGCCTTCAAAACAGTAGTGCTGATGTATGGCAATGAACAAATCTGATATATATAAAACACAGTGTGTATGCACTTAGCAAATCCAATGACGCCTCGCTCCGCCAAGCAACGCGTGCTATAGCTTAGCAACGCATAGCTGTAGTTAGCATTACTTACTCTATGCATCTATGTGTATGCGTACATTTATGTTTAAAAGACACATACACATACTTGCAGGTATCCTGAGACCAGCATTATACACCAGCCCTGCCTGCCTGCCTGCCTGGGTGCCTGCCTGCCTGCCTGCCTGCCTGCTCCTTGAAATGTTTAAACATGTTAATAAATTCAAATATCATATATATAGATATATATATATATATATATATCTGCAAACAAATCATACATCAACACAGGAAAAAATCCCCAACACATTAGAGAATAAATCAATGTACTCACCAGTCATCAGGGATAGTATCAACTACAATAATGAAGATATAAAAAACACATAAGATCCCTTGTACAAGGTATAATAATGAGCACCTATATTGAACTTCCCCCAAAACTAAGCACATATGATAAATATCTACTATTTCTTTGCCATTAGGAGGGCAGGCTGGCTAATTTTCGTTTTGTAACACTGACAACTAACACACTGTACTTATTTGAAGGGGTGATTTTTACTAAAATTGGTGTGTTCTGTCAACTAGATAAAATGTACCTGAAGTATCTTTGCGCCACAGAGTCCCGCAGCTGGTATCCCCTCCGGCATTCAGGGGCGCGGGATGGGCGCATGGGCGGATCTTGCGGCTCAGATGGTACCTCCCACTCATCAAAGGGTATCTCACGCCGCACAGCGATGTTGTGGAAAAATATACACAGGCCCACGATCCTCGACACCATTTGAGGCGCATATTGTAAGTCACCACCAGTGCGGTGGAGCACTCTTAATCGACCCTTTAAAAGGCCAATTGAGCGCTCCACCACTTGCCTGGTGGCAACATGCGCCCGATTGAATGCCTCCTGTGGGCCCGGTTCTGGGGAGCTGTACGGCGTAAGTAGCCAGGGCGTACATGGGTAACCGGAGTCACCCAGAACCCACGCATCACGGCCTTCCAGCTCTTGGAGTCTTTGCCATATCCCGGTTTGTCGGATGACATGAGAGTCATGGGCACTTCCGGGAAACTTCGAGTTGAAGGCGAGAATTTCCATGGATGGGCCACATACCACCATCACGTTCAGTGAGTGGAACAATTTGCGGTTCCTATATATCTTCTCACTTCGAGATGGAGGCACAAATGGTACATGGGTGCCATCCACAGCCCCTATCACATTAGGGAAGCCAGCAATTTGATGGAAGGCCTGCTGGCTTCTGCGCAGGGTCTCGGTGGCAAATGTCATGGCCATGAAGTGCCCCTTGCGCCTGAACATGGCCGACGTCACACGCCTCAGGATTCGGCAGAAGGCCGGCTGAGATATTCCAGCAAGTACTGCCACTACTTGTTGGAATGATCCTGAGGCGCAGAAATGCAACACCGCCAGCAGCTGTGTGTGAGGCGGAATTGCTGTCGTGATCCCGTGTAGAGGTTCCAGATCGCTCTCAATTAACGTGAACAGATCCAGAATTACATGTGGCGGTAACCGGTACCTAGTAAGTACCTCATCATCGGGCATAGCAAACAGAGTCACCCGTGTGCGATAGATTCTAGCACGTCCTGGCCTCCTTGGGCGACGAGTGGGGAGAGCCGCAAGTGCCCTTAGCCTCCTCTCCATGTAGCGCATCATTGCTTCAGCAACCTATAAAGAAATGAACATAAATACTGATGCACCTATGCACATAATGGCCATATCCAACTACAAATAGATTTGTAGGCTTCAATACGTACAATAGATGGCCGCCCCGTGAAATCCCGCAGATCCATTTGACTCTATAATGATGTAACAATAATATGAACTCAATACACACCGTCCTAAACACACAGATAAAGGTGTCAGCATTTTTTGCCGACATCATGTACTATGAGACATTTCATCTATTGCTGGGACATGTTGTCCTGCAATAGATGAACCCACACAGGTTTAAGACCTGTGAGTGAAATAGTGAACATGTGACATGTTGCAATAATGCTACACGCACTTTGCTGGCCCAACAATCTGTAGGCAGTGAGGCAATGGTGCATACATTCATACACTTACATTGTTAATGGATATCATATCTACAAGGAGCATGGAAGAGCTTACCTTAGACCCTGACAAGTCCAGATCTGGAGACAAATGATTCTAGCAGCAAGTCACTATTTATAGGCCTCTCACATGTGTGGTCTATAACAGTAGAGATGAGTATTGCATGACTTGTGGCCTAGATTATCTAAGGGATTGGGCTACTTTTAGCTTGCAATCAAACTCCACAATACCACAGTAGTCATGAATCAAATGTCATGTCATGCTAGCAAATAGCATGTGTATTGTGCAATAGTCACAGGTGTATCAGAAGATTCTATGCAATGTTAGCATTGGTGACCAGTATTTCATGTCGAACTTTCGCCAGGTTTTACACAATGGAATTTCCGCCACCGTATGCGGCGCGAAAAAACAGCGACGTACGCTCACGCACGGAACGCAGCTGCCGCTGATGTCCGCCAAACAGGATACACAAACAGTATATAAAGGTGTATTAAAAGGTGACAATGTTGTTGCTAACATGTCTGGATCACAACCAGAGGTGGACCCAGAGCTGCAGCAACTTTTTGACCATCTGGACTCCAGCACCACCTATGTGCCACTGCACATGCAGGCAGTGGGTAATGAGGAGGCTGCTGGCCCTTCTACAGCAGGGCAACCTGCACCTGACCATTCTACAGCAGGGCAACCTACACCTGGCCCTTCTGCAGCTGGCTCATATGCACCATCAGCAGAATTGTTTGGAACACAACCGGGGACTTCACAAGGTAGTACCATGGCCAGCACTTCAAGTGCAGCGACACGTGACAGGGGGCGTGGCCATGGACGTGGCAAGGGGAGAGCCAGGGCAACAGAGGAACCACCAAAAAAAAATAAGGCATATGAAGCACAGGAGCTTGCCATCCTGGTTCCCCGAGCACGTGATTGGATTGAGTGTCCATCGGAGAAGCTGACACACACACGCAGATGGAAGATTTGGGAACAGATAACGGCAGAGATTAATGAAGTAGCGCCACAAGTTCGTGAGACGGACCATGTGAAGAAGAGGCAAGTTGTTTTGTGATACATGTGCCCAGTAATAGCTAAGTAATGATTGAATTGATGCTTAGATGGATTTTGCAAATGGCCCGTGAGGTTGTTACGATACACAGACATTATTGCCATGTTATTTCGTTGAGAGTTAGAGTAGGGTGATTGTGAATGTGTATTGTAACGGTTGATATCATAGTTGCATGTAATATTATCTTTTGGACATTAATCACATGTCGTAATATGTAGCATAGAGCAATGGCTGCAACAGCTAACATCTGGAGTGACATGTATTAATATGTCAACTTACATTGCAGGTGGCAGGACTTCAAAACCAACCTGAAGAGGAAGATGACCAAGCGGTGGGAACACAGCCAGACATCTGGGGCCGGGCCCATGCCATCAGGGCTAGAGCTCACCCCCCTGGAGTTGATGGCCGAGAGCTGTATATCAGTTGAGGAGATCAGGGGGGTGAGCACGATGGATAGCGAGGCCCCAGCTGAAGTGTTTGCGTCTTTTATTGAAGGTAAATATTGGTCATGCCATAAACTTGTGCAAGTAATTATCTTAGAATGTGTCCTAATTGTGTTTATCTTTTTCCACAGACACCCCACCGCTTGGTGACGACTCTGCTCAGGAGGTGGAGGAGTCCGTGCCATCTGGCCCCAGGGGTAGGCCTGTGCAGCAGCAGCCATCGGCCCAAGCCGATTTGGCCGCCTTGGCCAACATGCTTGGGGACATCAACCAGCAGGGAGACTTGGCATCAGAACGGATGCTTTGAACGAGGAGAAAAAAAGAAACTGCTTTCAAGGGGAACGCACTGAAAAAATAGAGTCATAAAACATAGCTTTTAATTATTTAGCGTTAATAGTCCCACAATATATTTGTTTGGGAATGCAGCGAAAAAATAGAGGTTAAAATCAAGACATACAAAACATATACACACTATGTGCTCAAAGATAAGAAAATATGTGTTTTTAAAATTACACTTGAGTCCTATCTGATAATGACTTGTTACGTTTTAGCTAGTGATGTAGCGTTGTGCACACTAGAATTTGTACCCTTATTGAATAGGTTTTTTAGCTGCTTTTGTTATGAGAGTTTCTTGTGCTCTCACTCCTGTCGACCACCCCTTAATAATTCGTTTTTTACACCAAGATTGAGGTCACAAAGAATATATGAGTTACCAAGAAACTGTACTCTGTCTTACACCTTTATTGGTGGACAGGGACCTGGTGCCACCTACTGGTGGTTGACCATAACAGTTCTTTGTATAATATTTAGATGTGATCTTCTCAATATTTATCCTTTGGTGCCACCTGGTGGTGGTTTAACCACAATGATTAAGATTTTTAAACACTTCAATTTTTTGGTATATAAGATAATCTACTGATTTTATTGGGGGTCATGGGAGGAGACTATATAAAGAGTTTTTATTATTATGTAGCAGCAAGACCAATTTCAAAAAAGTCTTTGTGTAAGCAATTTGATTTCACATTATCTGGGATTTATTCAGTGTGTTTTAGGAGCGCCCAGGTAGTTATGGGTTATGAAATGGGATTTAAATTATCCCTTGTTTGAGCAAGGCAATAGCCCAAACACACCTGTAAGGTGGTTTGTGCCTTGCTTCACCTCAGGTGTTGTCTATTAAAACCTGGGTGGACCAGTGGCGCCCCAATACACTAACATCACAATATTGACATTTTTAAGCTAACAAGCATATCAGATGGTAGATGTTTTAGCCAACGCAAGCGTTTCGCTGACTTTTCAGCTTTCTCAAGGCCTTGAGAAAGCTGAAAAGTCAGCGAAACGCTTGCGTTGGCTAAAACATCTACCATCTGATATGCTTGTTAGCTTAAAAATGTCAATATTGTGATGTTAGTGTATTGGGGCGCCACTGGTCCACCCAGGTTTTAATAGACAACACCTGAGGTGAAGCAAGGCACAAACCACCTTACAGGTGTGTTTGGGCTATTGCCTTGCTCAAACAAGGGATAATTTAAATCCCATTTCATAACCCATAACTACCTGGGCGCTCCTAAAACACACTGAATAAATCCCAGATAATGTGAAATCAAATTGCTTACACAAAGACTTTTTTGAAATTGGTCTTGCTGCTACATAATAATAAAAACTCTTTATATAGTCTCCTCCCATGACCCCCAATAAAATCAGTAGATTATCTTATATACCAAAAAATTGAAGTGTTTAAAAATCTTAATCATTGTGGTTAAACCACCACCAGGTGGCACCAAAGGATAAATATTGAGAAGATCACATCTAAATATTATACAAAGAACTGTTATGGTCAACCACCAGTAGGTGGCACCAGGTCCCTGTCCACCAATAAAGGTGTAAGACAGAGTACAGTTTCTTGGTAACTCATATATTCTTTGTGACCTCAATCTTGGTGTAAAAAACGAATTATTAAGGGGTGGTCGACAGGAGTGAGAGCACAAGCAACTCTCATAACAAAAGCAGCTAAAAAACCTATTCAATAAGGGTACAAATTCTAGTGTGCACAACGCTACATCACTAGCTAAAACGTAACAAGTCATTATCAGATAGGACTCAAGTGTAATTTTAAAAACACATATTTTCTTATCTTTGAGCACATAGTGTGTATATGTTTTGTATGTCTTGATTTTAACCTCTATTTTTTCGCTGCATTCCCAAACAAATATATTGTGGGACTATTAACGCTAAATAATTAAAAGCTATGTTTTATGACTCTATTTTTTCAGTGCGTTCCCCTTGAAAGCAGTTTCTTTTTTTCTCCTCGTTCAAAACATTGTAAACCTGACTGCTGGGAACAGCACCCCCTCTCACTTATATATGAAAATTGGGGTGTCCTCTCTGAAAAATTTGCATAATAATTGGTGTGCAGGCGTGTAAACTAGCTCCCTAGTGGAGCCACAATATGTATCAGAACGGATGCGTAGGACCGAGGAGATCCTGGCGAGCTTGGTCAGCACCCAGCAGGCCATCGCTGCGAGCATGCAGGCCATGGCTGAGTCACATCAGGCCATGGCTGCAAGTGCTCAGGTGCTGGCCGAGCAAGCCACCCGCCAAAATGATCTCCTCCTCCACCATAATGAGCTTATGGTGGAGCTGGTTACCAGCAACAGGGTCCTAATGTCATCCGTTTCTGGTGCATTACCACCGGCAACACTCCCTGCTGGCAGGAGGGGTAGACCAGCCAACCCCTCAACATCATCTGCTCCACCTGCCCCAGCATCTGCCCGTGCCAGAAGAGCTGCTGCACAGGCCAAGGAGCCTACCAAGGCCAAACGTGGTCGCAAATGAACTTGTGGCTGCATTAATCTCCACCGTTATGTGGTCCCAAATCTTCCATTGTGCTGTGTGTGTCAGCTTCTTGTGTCCAATCACGTGCTGAGGGTAACCAGATGAGCCCTTGCTTCATATGTCCTTTTTGGTGCCCCTGTTGCCCTCTTTTGCCTGCCATTACTGTCAGCTGTACTTGAAGTGATGGCCATGGTACTATCTTGTGAAGTCTCCGGTTGTGTTCCAAATGATTCTGCTGATGGTGCATATGAGGCAGCTGCAGGTTGGCCTGCTGCAGAAGGGCCAGGTGTAGGTTGCCCTGCTGTAGAATGGTCAGGTGCAGGTTGCCCTGCTGTAGAAGGGCCAGCAGCCTCCTCATTTCCCACTGGCTGCATGTGCAGTGGCACATAGGAGGTGCTGGAGTCCATCTGTGTGCAATTATATTTGTTTTGTATTATTATTTATTTTGGTACATTCCTGCCATGTTGTTTATTTTTTGGATTTTGTATTTTTTGGTCATTGCATCACAGTGGCATTGACTGTGACATGTATAGAAATAAATTTGTTTACTTTACCAAAAATGTGTGGTTTCATGAGTACATGTCGAATACACATGTGTATTGATAGTATTAATATTCAGTCATGTCCATTGTTAGCAGTTTTAAAGTGTCTGACAAGTACAGCATATGTGGGGGATTAGTAAGGTTTCCTTGAAGCAGCAATGGTTTCAATTAAAGCACTGACAAGCGGCCTATTAGTGAGTAATGAGTAAAGGAGTCGATTCTATTGGGTTCAGGTGTTAATGCTTGTAGTCATTAGGCGGTACGTTCGCCTACCGCATGAACGAGTGGTGTCCGCAAAGCAATAGTACACTTGTGGACACCGCACATTTCTGCCCTTTTTGATCGCGTGCATTCGGAGTGGTATCCGAATGTACGCCCCCCAACATAAGTGTACTCCCCCGTGTCCGCCCATGTTTCCGCCCCGTTTTGCCCACTTTGAAACTACGCCCATGTGTCATTCCGCATGACGCCCATAATACGCCCATATTTCCCGACTGATTGCGGGGAACAGTTTTGGACGGGATTTGGCCGAACTGGTACGGAGTCAAGGCGTGGCACATGCGCGTTGCGTTCTCCACGCATGCGCAGACGCCGTAAAGACGCGATCCGAAAGTATGCGGTAAAGTACGCGTCAATCAGAATAAGGGCCTATGTGTTTTTACTATATCTGCAGTGACTTACATTTCCTATGCTTGATATTATAAGGTGTTGTTCTACATAATGTTTATAATAAAGTGTGAATACATTTGTAGAATTACTGGTGAGATCATTGCATCAAAACATTTATTAAGTTCCCCAACCCGCAAATGTTTTGAAAATATTTTTAAATTATTCTGGAAATAACTATTAGAAACAATAGGTACTCTAATATGCTACTAAATACTTTCTATCATTAATGTGCATGCGGTCAGCATGGCGGTAGCCGGAATGCTGGCAGTAAAAAGCCATGCACCAGAATCCCATCCAGCAGCCACAACACTGGCACCAGAATCCCAACAGCACTGGATATGCTGACACCGGAATTTCATCAGCTGACCTCCCGATTGTAAGTATGCCAGGGACTTCTAGCATTAGGATGCAAGGGGGGTTGGGGGTCAGGGGGGATTAGGTGTAGACACTTGGAGGGTTAGTGTTAGGGAAGAAGGGTTAGGGATAGCCATTTCTATATATTCAGCTAAAAGTAGCAAACAAAATAAACATTTCCTTGAATGAACTGAAATCACTGGAAAATAAGCAGTTGATATATTGTTGCCCAGTTTTATTGGAGCACAAATGCTGACGTTGACCTTAGTTAACCCATCTGAAATACTCTGGCTTTAGTTCACTCATATGAAATACTAGATTACTTTTATCAATCAGTTAACCAATTAGCTGAAAGTGCAATAAACCTGATAACTACTTGGCACTGTTACAGTTTAGAGAACATTGTGAAATGCCTTTAAAATTTAGCAAGTGACAATAGATATATAGATAGATACATATGGGGGAATTAACTAAGATGGGAGTTCCATTACTTATGGGATTTTTATTTACCACCTTCTATAAGATAATAGGGTACTTCTTTACTTTCACGGCGCCAGCATGGCGCCGCGCGTACTTCCGGGTTACGCTCGCCACTAATTAAGTTAAATAAACGGAGTTAACGCCATGCCAACATGGATAGTTCATACCTCCACTATCCATGTTGGCATGGAGTTGATTTTAATTAGCGTGGCGAGCGTAGCGAGCCACCGAGCCTGCAGCGTGGGCGAGCGAAGCGAGCCCCGCAAGGGGACTCTGACGCGCGGCGCCATGCTGGCGCCGTGAAAGTAAAGAAGTACCGATAATAGATAGTATCTGTTTGGTTTCCTATAGCAACATCCCATCTGAAATAGAACGCCCATCTTAGTAAATGTCCCCCATAGATAGATACAGAGATGGCTGAACCACTAAGCAGCTTTTGACAGCTGCCTGGGGGCCCCAGAATCTGGGGGGAGCCCCTGAGTCTGACTATTACAAGTTTAAAGATAACTTTGAGAGAGGTAGCATTGTTGAACTTAATGCAAATAGCAGATATTGAACTTTTCTTACACCTCCTCCACACTTTCATCTAAGGTTTTGGAAAGTATTTAGTATTGGTGTGTGTGTGGTGGGAGACGTAAGCTAATGTTTTGCCTAGGGTGCTGAAAAACCTTGCACTGGCCAAGAATAGATAGAGAATATCTTGCACTCACTGTAGTTCAAGTTACTGTATTGTAACATGCTGATTTGATACAATAAAACAGTGAAGCTGTTTTCTTCACCATAATAAACTAACTCACCTTAATACACAAATAATCAAATAAATAATAGGGTTTTAGTTCATGAATTGATCAATGCATTTAAGCTTGCAGCCCATCGCCAAGGGACCCCATTTCACTGCAAGTCATACTCTAATGCACGGGTGTCAAACACAAGGCCCGCGGACCAAATCCAGCCCGCCAGCCCTCGTCATGTGGCCCGCGCGAGGGGATAGCACGCAGGGGCAGTGTGTCTAAAACAGGAGTGCTGCGGCCCGCGTCCACATCCGCGGCCGCCTTACCTGTTCCTCCACTGTCGGCGGCCATGTTCCTGTAGGCACATATGTATGCGGCTACAGAAACATGGCCGCCGGCCTCCGCGGCTACGTGGAGGAGGGCCCGGCCGCCTGTTCCCTCTGATGCCCGGCAGTGACAGACACTGGGTGGGGACGTCATGACGACGCAGGACAGACGGAGAAACAGTAAGTGAGGATGAGGATCACACTCACAATAAAAATATATATATATATCTGCTGTTTCCTGAGGTGTCCCCGTGTATAATAATAATAATGCCATGACACCACAGGCTGCTCCTCCTGTATAATCATTTATGTGTCATGGCATTACTTTTATTATATTATACAGGGGGAGCAGTCTGTGGTGTCATGGCATTATTATTATTATACAGGGGGAGAAGCCTGTGGTGTCATGGCATTCATTTTATATTATACAGGGGGAGCAGCCTGTGGTGTCATGGCATTATAATTATACAGGGGGACCTACAGATACAACCGGCCCTTTGAGGGTGACCAAAATGCTGATGCGGCCCCCGATGAATTTGAGTTTGACACCCCTGCTCTTAGGTCGACAGTCATTAGGCTGACACTGTTGGGTCGACAGGCAACAAGGTCGACAGTGTTCTAGGTCGACATGGATGAAGGTCAACAGGTGTCTAGGTCAACAAATGCGTTAGGTCGACAGGTTGCTAGGTCGACAGGTTGCTAGGTCGACATGGGTTTTTTCACTGTTTTTTGAGCTGACATGTGCCGACAGGCGGTATTTCTTGCCCTACCATCCACTAAGGTCTGGTGAGAGAAAAAAATAGTGTGCCGAGCGATGCGAGGCATCGTGCCCGAAGCATCACGAGCGAAGTGAGCGATGCGAGGTGCTGCGGTTGACTTCCAACTGTGTCCATGTCGACTATGTCGACATTCGGGTAAAAAAAACCTGTGAATATACCCATGTCGACCTTGCGTCCGGTTGACCTAACCCATGTCGACCTTGTCCCATGTCGACCTAGAACCCTGTCGATCTTGCTGCCTGTCGACCTAATGACTGTCGACAATGTGATCCACACCCACTCTAGCAACCTCTCTAAAAGAACATGGCACCAGCTTACACATTATAGGTAGACTGAGCATGTGCTTGTTTCCTGGTTTAAAGCTCATCTGCCAAACAACTTATGGCTTTTAAAGGTGAGACAATTTATTGAGGGGTCTCCACTCCCCTAGGGACTCGGCCAGGGCTGACTAGCCACAGGGTGATGTTTTGGATGGTTGAGCTAGTATAAAAAGTCTCCCTGGCTGGCTGTTGGAGCCTGGTGCTGGTAATAAAATACAAGGTACCCCCATATTTTTTAATGATCCATGCGTTACTTTAGGGTCATCTCTATTCAGCAGCCAAATATGTATTACATCAATCCCTAAAACTTTTGTAAATTTGCCAAATTCTCCGGTGGTACCTTTTTGTACCGGCGATCTTATTAAAGTGCGTAGAGATAAAGTATCAATCGACCAGCACCTGATTTTTTTTTAAACGCATCCTGTAACATGGTATTTAGGAGATGATTAGCTCGTACTTTTGCTGCTCTTGTTAAGCGCCCCTGGCTCTATCCCACCGAGTGAGATTGGTCCACACCACGTTTCCAGCTCGTACTTTGGGCCTGATTCAGACTTGATCACAAATGCAAAATCTGTCTCAAATGGACAAAACCATGTGCACTGCAGGTGGGGTAAATGTAATGTGCAGAGAGTTAGATTTGGATGAGTAATTTTGTTTCTGTGCAGGGTAAATACTGGGTACTTTTATTTTTACATTGCAGTTTAGATTTCCAATCGAATACACCACACCCAAATCTAGCTCTCTCTGCACATGTTACATCTGCCCCACCTACAGTGCAACATGGTTTTGTCCATTTGAGTTAGATTTTGCGGTACTTGTTTCCTAGCACGGCGCCCATCGCATACCATACTTAGTGGTGTTTGATGCGATATTCATGTTAAATTAACAGGAGTGCTTGTACAATGAAATATCGCATAGCATTGCATGCCATCAAATGACATGCGATGCGATTTTTAATTGAACAAGCACCCTAATGGGTGCTTACAATGTTAAATGCACCCCCATTGTCAATGGCACCCCCACTATCGATGCCAACCCAAAGCGTGACGAGCGCAGCAAGCCCGCGAGGGGCGGCGGTACGCGTCCTCCGACCTTTTCATACCCCCACTATCCACGTTGGCGTGGAGTTGATTTTAGATAGTGTGGTGAGTGCAACGAGCCACCGAGCCCGAAGCATGGCAAGCGCACGCGTAATACGAGCCCGAAGGGTGGCGAGCGGATGCGGAATACATGTAAAGTAATCAGTGTTCGCTCGCCTCGCTTCGGCCACGGTGGCTCGCTACACTACCTAAAGTCAATTCCACGCTGACGTGGATAGTGGGGGTATGAAAAGGTCGGAGGACGCGTACCGCCGCCCCTCGCAGGCTTGCTGCGTTCGCCACGCTTCGGGTTGACATATATAGTGGGTGTGGCATTGCCAGTGGGGGTGCATTTAACATTGAAAGCACCCATCAGGGTGCTTGTACAATAAAAAATCGAATTGTAGTACATCTTATACAATCGCATCGCATGCAATATAGCGGCATGCGATGCGATTGTATAAGATGTACTACAATCAAAATATTGGGCGCCGTGCTAGGTAACAAGTACCGATTTTGCTCTTGCAATCAACTCTGAATCAGGCCCTTTATTTCCATGCATTTTACCTCTCTCCAAGGCTAAGTACATAGACCCCTAAGCATCTGAGTACACAAAGTACATCCTTCACTTTTGGCGCCAAGGTGGGCCTTTAACCGACAGGGCCTATTTTGAATACCATTCCTGCACTCTCTCTGCTTTCCTCCTCTCTCTCTCGCCGCTCTCTTAGCATGTACACTGGCACCACTAACACCCTCCTCCCCCTTCCAAACCCTTTCCTATAATGGTGCCCCTTCAGTAATTTTTTCCTGGATCCACCCCTGGCCAGATGTATCAAGCTCCAAAAAGAGATAAAATGGAGAATGATAAACTGTCAGCCAATCAGTTTCTGTACACAAAAAAATAATGTATCTCGCACAGGACACAAGGTTATTGCAAATATTAAAGAAACCAGCTATATAATAAATTGTTGTCACGTTGAAAAGTAATAATAATGATAATAACGAAGAGGTGCCCCCCAAAATCAAATAATCATGTACTCCAGTGGTGTCAAACTCATGGCCTTCCAGCTGTTGTTAAAACTACACATTCCAGCATGCTCTGCCACAGATTTCATATAATGGATTGCTAAAACTGTGGCAGGGCATGATGGGACATGTAGTTCCACAGCTGGAGGGCCATGAATTTGACACCACTGATGTACTCAGATGCAAATGGATGGTTGTGGAGAACAAATATCCATTTATCAAGGGGATTTCTTTTTTGGGGGGCACACTTTTGCTCAATTGTAATAGAGATTGAACATATGATGGATTGGATTAAAAATGAACTTTATTAGGTTCTTGGTAAAATATAACAGTCACCTTCAGCTGGCTGTGACACACACAAACATTTATAAGTATAACCTTGAAAAAAATCCTGTATACACCCAGTCAGTTACTGCTGATTACTGAAGCGCATATAATTGATTATTTTTTTGGTCTTAGAGTAAGAACTAGTGAGGTTTTGGTGTACAGGGAATTGGTCAAGTAATTTTTCAAATGGTCTGAATTCTTTCAAGATATTTTGGCAATATCGCTAAAGTACATGAGATTTTTTCATCAAAAACTTAATTGGAATATAATTTGGATACTGAATACCTTTATTCCGCATCTAAAGGACATATTGACAGTATGTTTCAATATACTCATGACATGAACAAGAAAAAGTAAGTATAATGTAGGTGCACTGAAAGTCTATTTTCTAATATTAGGCAGTATAAGATGCAGTGACGTGCGGTGAGGTCATTGCCTGGGGAGGCACTGACCTCACCGCACGTCACTGTCAGGGACTGTTCTGCACCCCCCCGCCGGTACATGCGCGCCCCACCTGCCCTCCCTCCACCCGGCGAACTCACCTGTCCTCTTCTCGGCGGTGACGGCGGCCGGTCCTCTCCACGGCGGTGAGTGTCAACGGCAGTCCGTCTACCAGCATGCGCCGGACTCCCCGATGCCCGCGCCCCGTGCTGCTGCATCCTCTCACGGGTCCTGCATGTGTGATTGGACAGCGGATCCAGCACTGGATCTGCTGGCCCAATCACATCTGGGGGCGTGCGTTTATACTGGTGCCCCTGTCATTGCGGCACCAGTATAAGTGCCGCTTCCCCATTCATTTTCAATGGGCTTTTACAGCCCATTGCTGCACCCTGCCCCCCTGCCCACCCCTTCCTGCCCAACGCTGCCCGGAGTTTCAATGTAAACAGCGGGAGGCACCTCTCCCGCTGCCTCCCACCCTCACATGCAGCAGTGTAAGAGGGTGGGAGGCAGCCGGAGAGGGAGAAATGATGAAAATAATAAAAGAAGATATATAAATATCTTCTTTTTATTATTTTCATCATTATGACAGGGGAGGCTCTGCCTCCCCTGCCTCCCCTGACTGCACGTCCCTGATAAGATGCATACAATTATTATTAAGAGCCTTAACAGTCCTCAGCCAGTGCCTGCTTTACAACAATTTGTTAATGGACTGTAATATAAAAACTCATAAAGCATTATTAACATATTACCTAATAGGCACTTGCATGAAGTTCTAGGCATAGTCCAATATATAGCTAATGGTGTAGATAAAATGTACTATTGAACATAATGAAAACACATGCAAATTAAAATACACTAAGTAGACTGATCTCTCACATACATAATGCATCATATTAAAACGAGGCATACTAAATATTCACTAAATATTATGTTCAGACCAATGTGAAACACATAGTTAGCCATGGGCTCACCAGAGAAGCTATTGGAGACCAGGAGAACCATTGACAGCCACCACGAGCCGCTACTACTGAGGTGACATCATTCCCGACAGCTGCGGACTCCCGCAAGCAGCCGCTAGCCAGAGGACTGACTTTTCCCTTTCACCCCACAGACAGGGTAAGATAGGGAATGCAGCCAAGTACCGCAGACCCCCGGACTAATAGCTATAACTCTGTACTCCAACCAAAAAATCCTAAAAAAGGAGTATAAACAACCTATTGCATTTATTTTAATTTTTATATTTATATTATATTTGATTTATTTATTATTTATTTGTTCTTTTTTTATTTTTTTTGTAAATTTTTTTTATTATTTAATTTTTTTTAAATTTCATTTTATCTAATTTCTATTCCCATTCTGAGTTTCACTTTCTTCTTCGTCCCTTCAATATTGTCTGAAGGCCCTCTACCTGCACTTACTGATTCACAAGCGCTTGACTTACAATATGGTTGTTCTTGAACAGTCACCAACTCCAAGAAAAGCCAATAACCTGTATATCTCTGATGCAGGAGTACTTTATACCTCTAATACACACTGTATACATAATCTGCACTGCATTAACAAACTAAGAGGCCGATTCAGACCTGTTCGTAAAGGTCCGACTTTGGCCCCATCTCAGATGATGGGGGTGTGTTCATGCACATAGTCGCACATGCGCATGAGCAAACTCCTAGAGCAGAGGTTCTCAAACTTTTTTGCTCTTGGACCCTGTCAGACAATAAAAATTATTACAGGACCCCAGCAAGTTACCACAGAATGGCCGCCACATGTGTGGTCAGTGAATTGAAGTACCCACTATTGTGGCAGGGAGGCAGTGGTTAATGAGGGGATGGAAAAGGGGGAAAGGGGAATGGAAGCGGGAAGCAGAGTGTGTTTACTTAATGAGTTATCCCCTGTTCCCCCTTCCACAGACACATTAATCTGATGGTCAGCAACATGGAGACGTGATCCCATTCTGAGGTGGTCGGGACCCAGTTTGGGGTCAGGACCCACAGTTTGAGAGCCGCTGCCCTAGAGCGAACACGTTTGGCGAGTTTTACAAATGCCGGGGCGTTCGCAAAATGAGTGACAGGCATGGTGTGGTCACTGGGGTCCACCCAGCATTTCATGGGTGTGCCCACAAAAACAGTGGGCGCGACCATGGAAATGCTGAGCAGACACCTACGAATGCAAGTGGGCCACTGCCTGTTTGGAAGGGTGGATAACATCACATGATGTCAGCACCTGCCTCAAATTCTTCATAAACCGTCCAAAAAGTAAATGTGAAATTACTTTTCTTTTACGAACAGGAAAAATCATTTAATGGATGGTAAGTAACTATCGAATGATTACTCCTCTGTGCAGTTCTCTCTCCACTGGCTTCCAACAAGATGGTGAATCATTGTAATAAAACCTGAATGCAATTTAGAGCCTAATTCAGACCTGTTCGCTAGGCTGCATTCACGCACAAAGAAGCAAGAAAAGAAAAGGATTGTCTTTGTTGCTGGCGCACTAAAAGGAAAGGATATAATAAAATTTAACTTTTAATTCTGTCAATAAAAGAACCGTTCCGGTGAACTATAAGCTACATACATGACTTACAAAAAAACATTGAACAATTATTAAAATGATGCACGCGCTGTGTGTGTGTTTCTTTTGTTATACAAATTGTACCGTGCAATCTCCACTGTTCAGTGGTATCTATGTGCAATATCTCCCGTAATTTATAGTGTAAATTCCCAGAGTGTTGTGATGTGGATCGTATGGGTAGTCTGACAAGCTGTTATGTCAGATTCCTCTATTCGCTGAGTATGGGTCAGTTTAATCTGCTGTTCTATTTCGCTCAATTTATATCATCAAGCAGACATATCCATCCATACACCACTATTGTGTGTGGTTGCTTGGTGTGTGTATGAGCGGTCAATCTTGAAATCATGAATCGTATCCTAACGATTATTGGTGCGCAGTCAGATTAATGTCCCTTTTGAAGGAGATTTGTTCAGGTAGTCTGATGGTCTAAGTGTTTTCGGACTCCCTTGAGGTGGTTCCCCTCTGAAAATACTTAGATTATCATATATTGTAATTCAAGGGGAAATTGCATGTGTGATCTAATGGTGTGTATGCCGTCAGGATCGGTGATTTAAGTATGTTATCACCTCGTAAACAATGCGCAGTCAAATTTTGCGCTTATATTAGTGCACACATTTCACATGTAGGCATACGATAGTGCATGATGGTATTCATACTTTAATAGACATTTGTGCCCGCTGTTATTTCCTTCAGCGGCGGCTTTGTGGGCCAGACAAATTGGTGTTGTGTCCTGTCAAGTTTGTGCTTGTACTGATATACACGTTCCACACCATACTGTTTAATATTAATATTTTATATATTAATATTTTAGTGCGTGCTTCGGTTAGTATCCTGCACAAGCAAATTTGTGCTTATTTTAGATACACACGTTTCACATTCGGTAGTATGGTTACACTATTGTTACAACAGTTGCGCTCCCTTTCTGCGGCGACTTATGAGGCAGGTGGATCTGTATTCTGCACAATCGAATTTGTGCTTCTATTTGTACACACGTTCCACACCGAAGGGTATGCTCACCCTTGCTATAGTAGCGTCCTTCTAGGGAGAATTATGTGGGCAATCTGACAGTGTGTATGCTGTCAAATTCCCTCAATTTAAAGCGGCTTGCAAAGCAAGCAGGTTAATATTCTGCGCGTACAGATTTGTATTTGTTTGGGATACACACGTTACACATTTGGGCATAATGGTTACTCTCCCAGTCAGCGGTAATTTGTGAGACAGGTAAATCTGTACTCTGCACAATCGAATTTGTGCTTATATTGGTACACACGT
This sequence comes from Crinia signifera, assembly GCF_055691185.1. Lineage (NCBI taxonomy): Eukaryota > Metazoa > Chordata > Amphibia > Anura > Myobatrachidae > Crinia > Crinia signifera. The sequence continues at coordinate 206,129,884 of NC_139222.1, forward strand.
TCCACACCAGGGGGTATTGTCCCTCCTATCGAGCAGTGTTATTGTACATCTGTGGTTCATACATAATAAAATTTATGTCATGCACAGGGAGGTTTATTTTATTTGTCAGTAGTTTATGCACAATTAAATTTGTGCCATGCACAGAGAGATTTGTTGTATTCGTCAATGGTTTATACACACTGAAATAGGTGTCATGCACAGTTGAATTTGTGCTCAATTGAGTATGTGATCGTGCCAGTAGTATATAGCATAAAGTGAGAGTGGGTACAAGAACCAATGTCTGCACCGGCCAATTCCCAATGTCACTATTATAATATCTTGTGGGGAAATTGTCTGGGTGATCTGGTTATGTGTACACCGTCAAATACCCACAATATGTTGCAATCTTCCCATAAATGTTTATTGGGATTAGTTGTATATGGTGTTCATAGTCTGCAAGATTTTATCATACATTTATCATAGTTTGATTGGTTTTTAGGAGATAGCTAAATATAATAGTGCACGATCCCGCTTACAGTTCCTATGGTCTGTTTAGTTTCAGACCCAATTTGCATAGGGATAGTGGGATATATCAGTGCACTTTTTTACTGCTGGTATATGTGCTCTATTGATTTTAGTACATATAGCAGTTCTCCGGTCTATTATAATTTAAGACAGCGGTTACATAGATATTATTAGCTACTCCATTCCGTCAGTCATTTCTCGTGGCTGGCGGATTAAGATAGTTTTAAGCAATTCTATGTGCACCAAGTGCCGCTAAATGGTCTTAGCGGTTTAGTATATCTACTGGTTTGTAAGCTAATCATATGGCTAACATATTTCATTCATAGACAATGCATAATTAATCACACAATTAGAGCAGCGCGTGCATCAAGCTAACGCGCGTTTCACACAACGGCTTTTTCAAGGCTGAACCCGAACGGCATTGCCGGTGGGTATAAGTCAGATGGTTGGGCCAATCAGATGCGGTTCTGTGGTCATTTGATGTATATGCGTCATTTGACTGATGTTCTCCGTGTTGTGCTAATTGAGGTCCATATGTTCTTGGGGCATCTCCTGATATTTACTGCGATCTAATTATGTATCGCTATTGATAATTCCTGAATATGCGGCATGGCATATATATGTGATATCTGATCCTAACTATGTATGTAAGGTATGGGTAGTTGTTTATTTCTAGAACGAGAAGTATATTTGGGAGATTGGTATTTTTACTTTCTTTTTACTCTCCCTCCTTTTTTCTAATTTTTTCCTTCTTTTTTCATTTTTCTCTTTCTCTTTTTTTCTCTTTTTACAGGACCATTTGAAGTGGAGGGGGTGAAAGTGTCACGGGAAAGTAATACAGGTGAGTAAAATTAAGACCACACAAAAACGGTGAAGGGGGTTCTATTAATATATTGGTGATGAGATGAATTGGTCAAAGTTGTGTAAGTACAAGGTATTCTGTCAGTGTAGTGAATAATTATTGCGGTCCCGTGAAATAGTGGTATGGGACTTCTTGAGAAGTGATAGTAGTTTGTGAGTATATAAATCGGTACTTGAGAGTGATGAAATGTGAATATATACATTGATACTTGGGCAAATGAGTGAAGTACAAAAGGGGGTATTGTGGTATAAGTGTACCCGTGTTAATAAGAAAATATTAATAAAAGTAAGTTGTTGAGAGAAAATATTAGAGAGTGTTGAGATCATTCATCAGGGATTATAAAATATTACTCTTGATCATAAGTATGATGAGAAACTGTTGTTCTCATCAACAGTTTCTCATCATACTTATGATCAAGAGTAATATTTTATAATCCCTGATGAATGATCTCAACACTCTCTAATATTTTCTCTCAACAACTTACTTTGGTACTTATGTAATATCTGGGCTCCCGTTTTTCTTATGAGACCGCGTCCCCTCGCGGGGCTCGCTGCGCTCGCCACGCTTCGGGCACGGTGGCTCGCTGCACTCGCCACACTATATAAAATCAACTCCATGTGTAGTTTGATAGTAGGGGTATGAAAACATGGGGTGCATTTAACATGGGAGCCCAGATAATACATAAGTACCCTTACTTTTATTAATATTTTCTTATTAACACGGGTACACTTATACCACAATACCCCCTATTGTACTTCACTCATTTGCCCAAGTATCAATGTATATATTCACATATCATCACTCTCAAGTACCGATTTATATACTCACAAACTACTATCACTTCTCAAGAAGTCCCATACCACTATTTCACGGGACCGCAATAATTATTCACTACACTGACAGAATACCTTGTACTTACACAACTTTGACCAATTCATCTCGTCACCAATATATTAATAGAACCCCCTTCACCGTTTTTGTGTGGTCTTAATTTTACTCACCTGTATTACTTTCCCGTGACACTTTCACCCCCTCCACTTCAAATGGTCCTGTAAAAAGAGAAAAAAAGAGAAAGAGAAAAATGAAAAAAGAAGGAAAAAATTAGAAAAAAGGAGGGAGAGTAAAAAGAAAGTAAAAATACCAATCTCCCAAATATACTTCTCGTTCTAGAAATAAACAACTACCCATACCTTACATACATAGTTAGGATCAGATATCACATATATATGCCATGCCGCATATTCAGGAATTATCAATAGCGATACATAATTAGATCGCAGTAAATATCAGGAGATGCCCCAAGAACATATGGACCTCAATTAGCACAACACGGAGAACATCAGTCAAATGACGCATATACATCAGATGACCACAGAACCGCATCTGATTGGCCCAACCATCTGACTTATACCCACCGGCAATGCCGTTCGGGTTCAGCCTTGAAAAAGCCGTTGTGTGAAACGCGCGTTGGCTTGATGCACGCGCTGCTCTAATTGTGTGATTAATTATGCATTGTCTATGAATGAAATATGTTAGCCATATGATTAGCTTACAAACCAGTAGATATACTAAACCGCTAAGACCATTTAGCGGCACTTGGTGCACATAGAATTGCTTAAAACTATCTTAATCCGCCAGCCACGAGAAATGACTGACGGAATGGAGTAGCTAATAATATCTATGTAACCGCTGTCTTAAATTATAATAGACCGGAGAACTGCTATATGTACTAAAATCAATAGAGCACATATACCAGCAGTAAAAAAGTGCACTGATATATCCCACTATCCCTATGCAAATTGGGTCTGAAACTAAACAGACCATAGGAACTGTAAGCGGGATCGTGCACTATTATATTTAGCTATCTCCTAAAAACCAATCAAACTATGATAAATGTATGATAAAATCTTGCAGACTATGAACACCATATACAACTAATCCCAATAAACATTTATGGGAAGATTGCAACATATTGTGGGAATTTGACGGTATACACATTACCAGATCACCCAGACAATTTCCCCACAAGATATTATAATAGTGACATTGGGAATTGGCCGGTGCAGACATTGGTTCTTGTACCCACTCTCACTTTATGCTATATACTACTGGCGCGATCACATACTCATATGAGCACAAATTCAACTGTGCATGACACCTATTTCAGTGTGTATAAACCATTGACGAATACAACAAATCTCTCTGTGCATGGCACAAATTTCATTGTGCATAAACTACTGACAAATAAAATAAACCTCCCTGTGCATGACATAAATTTTATTATGTATGAACCACAGATGTACAATAACACTGCTCGATAGGAGGGACAATACCCCCTGGTGTGGAACGTGTGTACCAATATAAGCACAAATTCGATTGTGCAGAGTACAGATTTACCTGTCTCACAAATTACCGCTGACTGGGAGAGTAACCGTTATGCCCAAATGTGTAACGTGTGTATCCCAAACAAATACAAATCTGTACGCGCAGAATATTAACCTGCTTGCTTTGCAAGCCGCTTTAAATTGAGGGAATTTGACAGCATACACACTGTCAGATTGCCCACATAATTCTCCCTAGAAGGACGCTACTATAGCAAGGGTGAGCATACCCTTCGGTGTGGAACGTGTGTACAAATAGAAGCACAAATTCGATTGTGCAGAATACAGATCCACCTGCCTCATAAGTCGCCGCAGAAAGGGAGCGCAACTGTTGTAACAATAGTGTAACCATACTACCGAATGTGAAACGTGTGTATCTAAAATAAGCACAAATTTGCTTGTGCAGGATACTAACCGAAGCACGCACTAAAATATTAATATATAAAATATTAATATTAAACAGTATAACCACACCCTAGGGTGTGGAACGTGTATATCAGTACAAGCACAAACTTGACAGGACACAACACCTATTTGTCTGGCCCACAAAGCCGCCGCTGAAGGAAATAACAGCGGGCACAAATGTCTATTAAAGTATTAATACCATCATGCACTATCGTATGCCTACATGTGAAATGTGTGCACTAATATAAGCGCAAAATTTGACTGCGCATTGTTTACGAGGTGATAACATACTTAAATCACCGATCCTGACGGCATACACACCATTAGATCACACATGCAATTTCCCCTTGAATTACAATATATGATAATCTAAGTATTTTCAGAGGGGAACCACCTCAAGGGAGTCCGAAAACACTTAGACCATCAGACTACCTGAACAAATCTCCTTCAAAAGGGACATTAATCTGACTGCGCACCAATAATCGCTTAGGATACGATTCATGATTTCAAGATTGACCGCTCATACACACACCAAGCAACCACACACAATAGTGGTGTATGGATGGATATGTCTGCTTGATGATATAAATTGAGCGAAATAGAACAGCAGATTAAACTGACCCATACTCAGCGAATAGAGGAATCTGACATAACAGCTTGTCAGAGTACCCATACGATCCGCATCACAACACTCTGGGAATTTACACTATAAATTACGGGAGATATTGCACATAGATACCACTGAACAGTGGAGATTGCACGGTACAATTTGTATAACAAAAGAAACACACACACAGCGCGTGCATCATTTTAATAATTGTTCAATGTTTTTTTGTAAGTCATGTATGTAGCTTATAGTTCACCGGAACGGTTCTTTTATTGACAGAATTAAAAGTTAAATTTTATGATATCCTTTCCTTTTAGTGCGCCAGCAACAAAGACAATCCTTTTCTTTTCTTGCTTCTTTGTACATTTCTATTGTCTTTGGCAGCACCCCCATTCATGTATAGATTGCAGTCTCAGCACGGCAACTGATTATGCAATGATTTGGCGAGTATCACACTAATATCGCATTCACACAGGGGGTCTGCACATGTGCAAAATATGTGCATGCTCAGACCAGACCCCACACCATCGGAACGGGGCAGAATTCGGACCTGGCCAAATGGGCCTGAATCGGCCTCTTAATACAGAGTCCCAAAACTCCACTTTTCTGTAAAGCTACAGTTGGCCTCAGGCCCAGTAGTCATAGTTCCCCTGCAGGGCACTAGTTTTGCACACTTCACATACACAAACAAATCAGGTCTTTGAAGTACAAATGCTGGTGTGTCAAATGTGAGCCTAGATATATTTTATATCTGGTATCATGTAAACATTAACTTTAGTTGGCAGAGGAAGCTGTTTGCATGTACAGTACTTAAGGGCAAAAGCTTTATCAGAATAACATTTCTAATACTAAGTGAGAGCACAGCTACTTCAGAGAGAATCTACGGAAAGTTAACTATGTCTGCGTTTACTGGAAAAGAAGATTACCAGAAACTATTTGACCCTAAGGCTTATCTAAGTTATTATCGTCTGGGTGCAGGGTCTATGGGAGATGAATACCTGCAGTTTGTACTAAAACACTTAGCGGATGTATTTAATTCAGGTAAGTTCAAATTATTTATCCCTTTCTCGATCATCTAATGGGGCAAAAAGCCAGAAGTAGCTTCCTGGCTCTGTGTGGATGGGGAGAGGAAAAAACTCAGCAGAGAGGAAAGACAGCTTCCCAGCTCCACACTGATACCAGTGGTGGTGGTGAGGGGTGGCGGGGATTGTTTCAGGCAGCTTCCCTGCTTGAGTAGGGAGTGGGGGAGAGGTGTATCTTCCCCACTTGGTGCTACTGCCAGGGGGGAGGAGGAGGAGATGCAGCTAAGCTTTGTCTGTGCCTTCGTCTCTCCACTTCCTTCGAAAGTTTTACTTGGAGAACCACAAGTCTCAGCATGTGGGGCATTAATGGGCCTGCTGGTTCTTGTAGTTCCACAACAGAACCAATAGCCTAATAACTGACACACCAAGAACAATACAACACACACACACACACACAATACTCACCTATGGGGTCCCCTGTAGGCCTGTCCTCTTATCCAGTTGAATCCATAAGGGTACCTGTGAAAAGAAATTATACTCACCGTCCCCTCTGGCGGAGATCACATCCTCTTCATTCTATGTAGGCATCCACGGATTCAAAAAAACAAAAACATCTGACCCAGCTCCAAACGGACCTGGGGAGCCGCATGTGTGTTTACACTTGCAGCTCTCATCGAGAATGAGAGATTCCCTGGTGACATCATTCACTGGGTCCTCCCTAAGCCAATCAGGAGTGGGCTGTGTGTGGCTCCATTGATGCCCATGCTCCAAAATTCTTGGGTGCTTATTATGTGAACTCTACAGCCATTTAAGAAAATCTGCAAGTATTGTATATTGTGATATTTAGATTTTTAGAACTAATAGGGAAGCTATGCTTCAAATTATATATCAGCTCCATCTGACCCATGCTTATGCAACCACTGTGCAATTCTATTTTCATTAAACTCAATAATGCCAGCACTGTGTATATAGAATACAGTATCCCAACAATGAATTCCATTTTGTAATCCAGAAAAATAAATACATAAAAAGAGTCTCCCCGAGATTGGGGAGATATACTCTCTTTCAATTGAGAATATGCCTTTTCTGATGATGCCTGAGCCATTTCTGCACACTGCCCTTCCCTCAAATCCAAAAGATAAGACTCTTGTCCCTCATTGCTACAACCCACACTATACTTGCCTACTCTCCCGGAAATACTGGGAGGAGTCCAAAAATCGTGTCCCACTCCTGGCCCCCCAAAAGGGTGGGCAATATTCGTGCAAGTGCCTGGAGTCCTCCACATTCCCCCCAGCCTCCTCTTACCCTGCCGGTTAAATACCGTCATTAGCTGGTGTGCAAGGAGGGGGCAGGGCCTCCTCTAGCAACCTTAAAAAACGGTCTGCAGTATGGAGGCAGCCATTTTCTGAATGTCACTTTTTTTATAAGCAGCAGGAGCCGGGAGAGCTTGGACTCGCAAGACTGATGCGGCAGGAGGTACCGGCCGCATGGGGGGGTTTAATCCTACTGGGGGGTTTGTTAACCCTATGGGGGGTTGTTAACCCTACTGCGGGGGGGGGGAGCGCTGGCAAAATTTTCGGCAGGGTTGTACATAATTAATAGTTACGCCACTGGGAGGGGGCGAGGCTAAAATATGCAAATCATCATAATTTTAGCCCCGCCCCCTCCAGGTTCATCTGCAAATAAAGGCCAATCTTGTGATTAGGGATGCGGCTTGATGACATCAGGATCTGACCCCGCCCCCAAAAGCACACTGAAAGTCTTGTCTCTGGGCTTCTCCCAAACAGGAGAAACAGAAACAGAAAGAGAAACAGAAAGTTAGCAGTATGACCCACATACATACACATCACTACTTGATATAGAAAATACCAACCAATCAGCTTCTATCTCATACTTGCCGACTCTCCCGCAATTAGCGGGAGCCTCCCGCTTTAGACACCATTCTCCCGGTCCCCCACAAAGCCCCCCCCAATCCCCCGGAATTTCAAAGCTGAGCTTAAAAAAAATGGACTGCGCATGCGCTAGTCCGGCCCGATGTGGTCGGGGCTTGGAAGTACGCATCAGTGTGAGAGCCGCACGTGACGGTGAGACCCTGCTAGCAGTCACAAGCAGGGAGACTAGGAGCAGCAGTGAGTGAAGCCCGCCCCTCTGACCTCTTCCCCTCTCTGCCTCATCTGAGAGCTGCTGCTGCTGCATGCTGGAGACACAGAGGAGGGGGAGAGACGGGACCGGCATAGAAAGCAGTTGTGAGGACTGATAGACCTGCCAGCTGGGAGCTCAGAGGAGAGACTGGGGGAGGAGCAGGAGTGCTCCATTCCCAGGTTAGTAGTAGTACATGATGTTGTTCTGCCACAGAAGCTCCATGCTGGCTGGTACTGTGTGTAGGCAGCTATGTCATGTGATCTGTTTGTTTTTTGTGTTTTTTTAGCTTGGCACTGACTTTAATGTGTGTATGTAGGTGACCTATGGGTGTATCTATTAAACCTGGCACTGTGTTTGTATGTGTGTGTCATTGTGTGTGAATGCACTGTGTGTGTGTGTATAGCCTAACACTGTTGTGTGTGTGTGCGTGTGTGTGTGCGCGTTTACTGGCAGCGATCCCTGTGAATTTTAGGCTGGCACTGAGCATTTGTTAATATGTGTAGGTAGGATCCCTGTGTGTGTGTGGGGGGGGGGATGGTAAGGTAGTGACCCCTGTGTGTGTTGGCCGCTAGTGACCCCTCTGTGTGTGTGGGGGTGGGGGGACGGTAGTGCCCCTTGTGTGTGTGTGTGTGTGTGTGTGTAGGCTGGCAGTGACCCTTGTGTGTGTGTGTGTAGGCTGGTAGTGACCCCTGTGTGTGTGTAGGCAGGTAGTGACCCCTGTGTGTGTGTGTGTAGGCAGGTAGTGACCCCTGTGTGTGTGTGTGTAGGCAGGTAGTGACCCCTGTGTTTGTTTAGGCTGATAGGTTGTGTGTGTAGGCTGGTAGGTTGCCGACACTCCCGGATTTTGCAGGAGGCTCCCATTCTAGGCGACAGTCCCCCGATTACCTGCAAAGCCCTCCCAATACCCCTGAATACTCAATTTCCAGCTAAAAATCCAGAACGCACAGTGCGAGTCTGTCCGCAATGGGGACATGATCATGCCTAATAGGCCACGCCCACTTTGCTGTGGGACCCCCCCATTCTGGGTCGGCCGCGCCTCCGGCGCGGCAGGTCACAGGTTGAGAGGTATGGAATCTCCCTGAAATCCGTTTATAAAAGTAGGCAAGTATGTTCTATCTGTCAATTTACAGTCTGTGTTTGACAAATGACAGGATTGGTTAATACTTTATTATCATTAACATTATGTGAGCAAACATCGTAAATAGCAGCTGTCTTGAGAGAAGCAGACAACAAAAACAGGCAATCATAGCCTGAGGTGTCAATGACCAAATACAGTTCTGTGTAATTTCCTTTGCTACTTGTATTATTTTGTGAATTTTAAAAGAAAAAGCCTCAACCACATTGTTTTTCAAATGTATCAAGTTATATACTGTAAATGCAGAGAAACTTAGATGGTGCTGTGTCATACAGTAGCAAGTTTTATATAAACTTTTATTTTCCATGTACAGGCAAAGTGAAAGGTGAAACTCTGATAGATATTGGGACCGGTCCAACCATCTACCAGCTGCTGTCAGCATGTGAAGCCTTTAAGGACATCACTGTCACTGATTTCACTGATAAAAACCGAGAGGAGTTTAATCTTTGGCTCCTGAATCAACCTGGAGCATTTGACTGGAGCCCAGTTGGGAAATATGTGTGTCACCTGGAAGGAGACAGGTACAGTACAATACACAATGGGCTCCCACTACACCCCAGAGTAGCATTTCTTTTATATAATTAGAGTGTACCTATGCTTGTCTAAAAAATATTTCTAATGGTGACCATATAATTTTTGTCTCCATGTTACTTTGAACTAGTTAAAATTCTCTATACACTGTACTAACATAATATAAAATTATATGGAAGTAACTTGGGGGTGATTCAGCTCTGCTATTACTTTGACGAATTCAGTCTTTGTACCGATGGTGCGGCTCTATGCATGCGTATGGATGATTATACGCATATGCAAGGCTGTTGTGCAAATGCCTTAGGCGACTATCACAGTCACTGAGATGTTCAAAGACATCAAGGTTAGCAGGGGGCTTGCCCCGCATTACCTGGGCATGTGCACAAAAATGTTGGGTGCGCTCAGAAAAACGCTGGGTGTCCCAGTGCAAACGCAAGCATGTCACATGATGTAAGCTCCCGCCCATTCTCAGACTCAGCCAAAGCAAATAAAAGTCGTCAGGCTGACTTTTATTTGCAAATGGAGGAAAAAATAATTTGATGTTCGGCGACCATTGAATGATTTCTCCTACGTATGCTCGAATACTAATGGATGTGTGAGCGTACACATCCATTCCCATGCCTGCCACGTGTATTTGAATAAGACCAATGCTTAGTGAATGTTGCTGAATCTGGCCCTTGATACACAATGAAGTCTTCTTAAGATTTATTATTGATAATGCGTGATACACTGTGCTTCTTGTTTGTAGAATGAATTGCACAGTAAATAAATCCTAAGGTTGAGTGTAAAAAATAAGGGGGTTATTCAGACCTGATGGTAACCCTGTGATTTCACAAGATGGACAATTATCAATCGACTGTGCAAGCATACGGATCATAGCGCACATGCTTGAGGCCATTCAGCGGAAAAATCCAATCTTTTCTGATCTCAAACCATTTGCAAGTAGACTGAAAGGAAGCCGTTATTTATTTTACGGAGCATGTATGACATCAGCCTGTTTCTATCGCACTAGCTGAGTAGGTTCTGGGTTACACAAAGACTGCACAAACTGGGAAAATTATTAGATGGTGAATTTTTGGAGAAAATAAAGGAGGATTTTTTGCTGTGTCACGTTCCGCTTGGGCTAACAATTTTCAGTGTGAAGTCCAGTTTGAGTTGTTGTCTCAGAACTTTCCTACACCCCGAACCAAGGTGGCATGCATCATCTCGTTGCTGACCTGTCCTGCCCTAGAGTGGGTTTCTACCTTGTGGGAGAGGTCTGATCCACTTCTGGCCGATTATGATCTCTTCATTGCTTCCTTCCAAAAAACTTTTGATGAACCAGGGCGTCTGCTTCTGCTGCTACCGAAATCCTCTGTATAAAGCAGGGATCCTGGATGATGGGTCACTATGTCATTCAGATCCAGACCCTGGCATCTGAACTCCAGTGGAACAATGAAACATTATCAGCAGCCTTCTGTTTGGGTGGTTCCAATTCCATTAAGCATGCCCTAGCAACTCACAACTTACCTGACAAGCTGGAAGACGTGATCGCTCTGTGTATCAAAATGGATCTGCATCTCAGAGAATGTAACCTAGAAAAGACTAAAAAATAGCCTCCCAAGGTCTCTTTGCCCTCAATGCCCCAGTTTCTGCCACGTCCAGTGTCACCTGCCCTGGAAAAACCTATGCATATAGGTAGATCCCGACTGACACCCAAAGAACGTGCCAGGAGACAACAAAGTAATCTCTGTCTCTACTGTGCCGCTCCCAGCCATTACCATCAGTACTGTCCCGAGAGGCCGGGAAATGCCAAAACCTAACCTGTCAAGGAGGAGTCAGGTTAGGTCAGATTGCCAAAACTTCTCCAGTACATGATTTAATCCTGTCCATGACCATCCAGTCCCAGTCTGGTCACCAGGTCTTCTCTGCTCTGATAGATTCAGGAGCAGCTGGTAACTTTATCGCCCTGGAGGTGGTAAAGAAATTCAAGTTACCTGGACTCTTATTTCTACATAACAGCGGTGGATGGAAGTAAAATTATTGGCAGTGATGTGACTCACCATACCTTTCCCCTGTCTCTCCATGTTGGGGTTCTTCACAGAGAACTTTTGGAGTTCCTGGTTACACAAGACTTCCTACAGCATTGTATTGGGTATGCCTTGGCTTCATGTACATAATCCAAAGATCAACTTGGTGATGCTCCAGAATGAGGAATGGAGTGACTATTGCCAAGACCATTGTGTGACCAAGGTGGTTCCACTCTGTTCTTCCGAAGTTCCACTAACCCTTCCAGGGTTACCCCAGCAATATAAAGACTTTAAGTATGTCTTGTGAGAAAGCTGCCAATAAGATACCCCCTCATCGTGAGGGAGTAACCTCATCGTCCCAGGGGCCGTGGGACAGGGTATATGTACTGCCCCTGGGAGGGGTCTTAAAGCCCCATAGACTTACTTCCCGGTCAGACCCCTCACAGGGACAGGCATTATGAGTATCTGGTAATGCCTTTCGGTCTCAGAAATGCTCCCGCGGTGTTCCAGAACTTTGTCAATGAGATTTTCCGTGATGCTTTATATGAGTACCTAGTAGTCTATCTGGATGATATCCTCATATTCTCCCAGAATATGAGGGAGGTGCTATCTCGCCTCCATCAAAACAAGCTATACGCCAAAATCTCCAAGTGTACCTTAGAAGTCCCTTCTATCACTTTCCTGGGGTACATAATCTCTGGTACTGAACTCTGCATGGACCCAGAAAAGTTGGAAGCCATCACTGGTTGGAATCAGCCTTCCACTCTCAGATCCATCCAGTGCTTCATCGGGTTCGCAAACTACTATCGAAAATTTATCAAAGGGTTCTCTATGCTCCCATCACAGCTAACCCAGAAAGGTGCTAATCTGGCTCATTGGCCTGAGGAAGCTTCCAGAGCCTTCCATCTTCTAAAACAGGCCTTTTGTGACTGCTCCAATCCTTCAACAACCAGACCTTAACAGACCATTTGTGCTGGAGGTTGACGCCTCCCATGTCGGCATGGGAGCAGTTCTCTCACTTGCAGCCGAAGATGGGAAGATGCATCCCTGTGGATTCTTCTCTCGCAAGTTCCTACCGGCAGAGAAGAACTATGCAAATAGAGATCAAGAACTTTTAGCGATTAAGTTGGCTCTGGAGGAGTGGCGTTACCTTCTGGAAGAAGCCAAGCATCCTGTTACGATCTACACTGATCACAAAAATCTCCTGTATATTCAAACTGCACAGTGTTTTAATCCTCGCCAGTCCCATTGGTCCCTGTTTTTCTCAAGGTTTAACTTCAAGATCCTGTTTCATCCTGGTTCCCAGAACACCAAAGATGCCTTGTCTTGTTCCATGGATGAGGACGTCAGTCTCCCCAAATCCAATCCGATTATTAGTCCCACAGCCTTTGCCACAACCATCTTGTCCCCTGTGCCACCCTGAGGGAAAGTCTTTGTGCCTCCTGAGCTTCATCCCAAGCTACTCTCCTAGGCTCACTCGTCCCAATCCTTTGGGAACCCGGGTATCCAAAATACCTGGGAGATCATCCATCAGTCCTATTGGTGTCCAAAGCTTTGGAAACACGTTAAAGACTTTGTTGCTTCCTGTCCAACATGTGCGCAACATAAAACCTTCCATCAGGCTCCTGCTGGCACATGATTGCCACTCTCGATTCCTAATCGTCCATGGACCCATATATCAATGGACTTCATCTCAGAACTACCAGAGTCCCAGATGTTCAATACAATATGGGTCATGTTGGTTCAATTTTCAAAGATGGTGCATTTCATCCCATTGAAAGGTCTTGCTTCAGCACCCTAATTGGCACAATTGTTCGTCCAGCACAGTGGTCACGGAACTCGGTCCTCATTACCCCACGCAGTGCATGTTTTGCAGGTCTCTTCACAGAATCACAAGTGAAATAATTAACTCCACCTGCGGACCTTATAAAATGTGTCTGTGAGTAATTAGTACACCTGTGCACCTACTGGGTTACCAGCAAAACATGCACTGTGTGGGGTAATGAAGACCAAGTTCCCTGGCCACTGGTCCAGCATATCTTTAGGCTACATGGCCTTCCCAAGGAGATAGTGTCTGACCGGGGCGTTCAATGGGTCACCAGATTCTGGAAAGCACTGTGTAAGGTGATCAAGATAGAGCTCAAATTCTCATCAGCATACCACCCACAGTCAAACGAACAAACTGAGAGGGTTAACCAAGACCTCAAGAACTTCCTCCACTTATACGTCTCATTCTCCCAAAATGACTGGGTCGCTCTCCTGCCCTGGGCAGAATTTGCTCACAATTTCAGGTATCACACTTCCACAGGTCACACTCCATTCTTTACAGTGTATGGACAACATCCTCGTCCTCCAGTTTTTGAAAAATTGTTCCAATGGACATCCCTGCTGCCAAGTTTGCTTATACTCATTTCTCTCAACTCTGGAAGAATGTACAGTAGGAGCATGTCTCATCTGTCTTCCTTTGGCCATGGCTCAGGATGGCTAGCCATGGCTATCCTATTGTTCTCAGCTGCAATACAATACATACTGTAGAACAATAGAGTAGGGGATAAGCATAGTAATCCAATTACTGACCTAGGCCCTTATTCAAGTTCGTGCGGTACGGCCCGCGTGCGGCCGTACCGCCGATGTTTTTACACTGCACATGCGCAGAGGTGAATCTGCGCATGTGCAGCCCCCTTCGCCGCAGACGGATTTCGTCCGCCGCAAAGGGGGCGGATAGGGGCGTGAGAGGCATCATGCCCTCATTTCCCTATGTGTACGCCCCGCGTTTCATGGGCGTTCCCATGCAAACGCGGGGCGTATGCATGGTAATGAGGCCATGACGCAACTCATGGGGGCGGAAAGCTGACGTCGCCGGATGTCAGCTTTCAGCCCCCATACAAGCTACCACACGGACGATTGTCCGTGTGGTCTTAGCTTGCGGGAGCTGCCGCGGCGTGCGGACCTGCCTTCGATGGTCGACGACCATCGAATGCAGGGGGCAGCTCCCACCATGGTGGAGGCGTAGCCTCCACCATTTTTATGCGGATCGCCAGCCGTCCGTGTACGGACGGCCGTGGCGATCCGTAGGGTGGGCGGGGATTGGTTTGTGCGGCCGGAGCCCCGTGTGCGGCTCTGACCGCACCAACCAGAATAAGGGCCCTAATCCTATTATAGAGATAGATGGCAGTGGCTCCCACTGTACATCTGCAAAATCAGCTGGTCCTGATGCGATCTGTGGTAGTGTTTTAACAAATTGTGCAGATCAATTTGGTGTGATTTTAACTTTTTTATTTAACCAATCCCTCCTAAACTACATAGTTCCAAAATGTTTAAAACCCTCAACCATCATCCCGGTTCTTAAAAAGAAAGGCCTCCCCAAATGCTTGAATGACTATCGCCCAATTGCGTTAATGTCATTAGTAACTAAATGCATTGAAAGATTGCTAATAAGACAGATTCAGTCATTTCTGCCGGTAGAATTTGACCCCTTCCAATTTGCATACGGGAAAAACCATTGTTCTGATGATGCGGTAGCTTCTGTTATGCACTCCACCTTAATGCACTTGGAACATAAATCAGCCTATGTCAGGATTCTTTTGGTGGACTATAGTTCCGCATTCAATACAGTTATCCCAATGTCACTAGTGTCTAAATTATTTGACTTGGGTTTGAGCGGATCTACCTGTAATTGGATTTTAAATTTCCTAACTGATAGACCTCAGGTGGTTAAAATGGGGAATGCTGTATCTGAGGAGATAACAATTAAAACCGGAGTGTTGCAGGGATGTGTCCTCAGTCCTCTACTATACTCGCTGTTTACCCACGACTGCATATTACCTGTGCAAAACCCTATGCAATCTGATGCTGATATTAAAGCTTCCTGGCTCTCCTCACCTGCGAGGTTTCCTTCCTCACTGTCTACCAATTATTATTATTATTATAATTTTATTTATAAGGCGCCACAAGTGTTTCGCAGCGCTGTACAAAGGAACACTACAGGGAGACAAAACTTGGCATAACATTGAATAAATAACAAAAATACAGTACAAATAAAGAGTGCCACAGATCAATACACATTACAGCTTAAATGTAACTAGTGAGGACTCAATCAACATACAACAAGAGGCTTGAGGCCAATGATGGAGATGAGTATGCAGACGAAGATGGTCACTGAGTGTTGGAGTATAGGAGAGCTATGAGTGAAATGTGAAGAGAAGTGGGCTTTGACAGGAGGGAAGAGGGCCCTGCTCGGAGGAGCTTACAATCTAGTAACCCGGGTACAATCTACCATCTACAGCTCCCAAGGGAAGAGGATAGAGCACTACAGCATTCCTCAGCAGAGTTTGCTACTGCCCTTAAAGGCCGAGACCGTCTGTGACTCCCAAGTAGACAGAAGTGTCAATGCTGTAGTTCCTGTATTCCCAGTGTCAGAATCCCAAAGATGGAACCCGGGTACTCCTACTAGTTGATTTCACCGAATCACTGGTGCGGGGACAGCCTCCTCCTATCCCTGCTAGTGTAGCATGGTGTTGGTTCTAAAAATACAGGATACTGCTACTTATTTTGTTACCTGTAGTTTTAGATTCAGGTCCAGCTCCAGGAGCCCAGTGATAGTTCCTTAAATATAGGGGAACTCTACTCATTTATTCCTGTATATTTTTAACCAGTCCTGGTTATGCTTTTGGATGGGGACCCCACACTATGTTTTTTTCTTCCTTATTTTTAACTAAGAACGTATATAAACAGAAACCTACACTTATCTTGCTGATCTGTACAGGATTCTGTTAAACTCGCCAGCCTAAAGCAGCGGAAGGGAGCACCAAAAATGTTTCACTAGTAGTATTAGTAGAAGTAGTAGTATTATCATTTAAAGGGGAAAACTTTACCATGCATGTTTGCCTCCTGTGAGTAGTAAAATGCCAGTCGCATGCAAGATTGCATGTTCCCACAGCTTATTTACACTAAACTCACACCTTTTCAGAACTTAAACCCTATTACATTTACCTCAAAGTATTCCCATTTTTACCTACTTTATAGGTGCTTATTATGCAGTTCCCCCAAGAACACTAATAGTTGAAGACCTTTCACATAATGCAATTATAAAGACCCCAGTTGACACTCTGTTGCTGCCTCAGGACTCCACACCAACCCTGGACATTCAATTATAACAGCAGGCCACTCCAAAGCCCACATTCACAACTTGACCAATATCATCTGTGGATAATATGGCCTAGTCACTGGACTGCTTCTAGGTGCATTGATTCTAATTAATGGCCACACAGAGACACCAACTAAACAATTTAAGTAGCCAGCTGTGTATACTTAAGGTGCACTGGACAATATATGCACTACAAGATATTGATGACCAATATCCCTTGAACTTCCCCATTGTTTTTGATGAATTATATTTTGCAAATGGCTTTCAAAACTTTTGCAAATGAGGGTATAGCTGCAAATCCATTCACAATTGTTCATCATTGAATGATTTTTCCACTGGATTTAGCCTGTGTGTAGTTCAGGACTTACTTGGTGGATCCGATAGAAACAGGATGATCAGGACCGAAGCTGATGTCACACACCCTCCCTCCAAACACCTGGGAAATAATCACAAAACCTCCAACCTCCAAATACATACCAAATCCATGCTCCTACAATTATTTCTTGCAATTATTATCATCTAATATTACTGTAAACACCCTCTTGTCACAGGCTAATGGACGAGAAACTTACCTGTCTGGAAGGCCCAACAGGGTGAGGGCGTCGTGTCTGGCTGGCTCCTGGGGCTTTTGATGCTCAGTGGTGTCGGCTCCTGCCATTACTGTTTTGATCACATGATACCAGATTGACCTATCTGCTACAACCATTTTCCAAACAACCATCCCCGTCCGCCAGCCACGCCCCCGCCAGCCTCCGCCAGTGCTATGGGCACAAAGTTTAAGGCTGCCATAAGAAGGAGCGCAGGACACCACCACTCCAACACCTTTCTGACCTTTATTCACTTTGCCAGGATCTACGGATTGTTAATATCTTAAAATTGGAATACTGTATTTTGGCAACTGTGCTTGGTCCTAGGTTTAAGTCATACTTTGTGTTTTTCTTTCCAATGCACACAGATTTTTATAAAAAAAATGCAAATATCTCCTGGTGAAATATCACATATGTGAAAAGTCTTTGCAAGTCATTAACATCTATTTTCACAGCGTACAGATTGATTTGCAAGGCAGGATTTCACTCTGGTGGGGCCGCATTTATCTGATCAATGGCTGTTACAAATCAGCAGCCATAGTAAATACAGCAGAGTCGTTTTTATAATTGATCAGCATTTTTCTGTATAACATGTAATTTTGTTCATAGTTTAGGATACCAATCAACTGACCACCTCCCGCGATTAGGCCACACCCCAAAATGTTAAGGGGGGTGAAAAAACACTCAAGTAAAGAGTCTTATTGTCCTCCCCACCCCGCCCCAGGCAACAGCACAAATACAGCATGTGCTGAAAGAGGCTCAGCTAGAGCTTTTCACACATGCTGTAGGTGTTTGCTGCTACTGCCAAGGGGGGGGGGGGGGACCATGGCCCCCGCGGGGCCCCTCCAGCAATCCCAGGCCTGGGTAATTAGTACCCCCCCTCTCGGCTGCCCTGCTCTTCGCATCATGCGAGTGCTTTGCTATATAGCAAAGTGCTCACATGTTAGCAAGGAATTGCTGGGAGGGACCCGGCATGCAGGGAGACCTTGCCCCGTGCTGGACGGCCCCCCGCATGTTACTGGGGAGAGTTGTAGTTTTGAGAATCCTTGCAAAACTACAATTCAAGCTGAATCAAGCCCTTTATACAGTAATGTCCCTTTAAATGTTTACTTTGCAGCAAAAATGAAACTTTGACTTAGAATTAAAAACTTGTAGATTGTCATAGCTGCCAATGACTGGCAGAAGGATAGAATAAAAGCAGCAGAATAAACGCATGCTAAACCATCATTGCTTAACAATTATTTTGCGGGTGGCTTTGACAAACCACAGAGTAGTAAATATAGTCTAAAATATTGTAAATTATAGTTGTATTCATAGCTTTATTCAATGAACGATGTGTTTCTAAATTGGTAGCAGGCTTGGATTTCTATTGATGTTTAGAGTTTGCTACAGAGATCAGATTTGCCTACCCATCCACGCAAGCCTAAGAACATTTCAAGTTTGCATAGGCAACTCTCAAGATCAGAGATCAGGCATCAACCTTGACATGAACCTTACCATTCTTATTAGAGCAAATCCATGGGCGTTTTATTGGCCTCCTCTTGTCTGTTCTAACATAAGGTCTAGCCCGCAGACTTATCAGTAGACAACAGGAAAAATAAACCACTCTAATTTGTTTTATTCTCTTCTATTCTAGGACAACTTGGCCTGCAAAGGAAACACAATTACGAAAAGCCATCAAACAAGTCTTGAAGTGCGATGTATTGAATAGCAATCCCTTGGAGCCTGTTGTTCTCCCACAGGCTGACTGCGTCCTGAGCTGTCTGTGCCTGGAAGGAGCATGCTCAGACTACAATGCCTATGTCACTGCTCTCAAAAATATAACAAAATTATTAAAACTAGGAGGTTACTTAGTGCTTGTTGGTGCTCTGGGCAACTCCTACTACATGGTAGGCAATGTGAAGTTCTCTGGTCTTTCTCTAAGTGAAGGTTTTCTAAAGGAATCTTTAAATGGAGCTGGTTTTGTTATTGAAAATTTTATCATTTATAACAAAGCAGGGGATTCCCAGAGAGAAGAAGCAGATGTTATGGCTTATTATATTGTAATTTCTCAGAAAGTAAGAGATGTGTATCAAAGCAACTAAAACCACTTAAGATTATTGAAAACAAACATTGTTAAAGAAACAGAGGGTGAAATTTAATAGGATGAGAGAATCAGAAAGTGAGAGATTTGGTAAGAAATCTCGGTACTTATGTATTATCTGGGCTCCCATGTTAAATGCAACCCATTTTTTCATACCCCTACTATCCAACTACGCATGGAGTTGATTTTATATAGTGTGGCGAGCGCAGCGAGCCACCGTGCCTGAAGCGTGGTGAGCGCAGCGAGCCTCGCGAGGGGACACGGTCTCATAAGAAAAACGGGAGTCCAGATATTACATAAGTACCGAAATCTCCAAGTTTTTTTAAAGCGGCAATCATTTACACTGCAAAATCAAACTGGTTTTGCAGTGTAAATGATTGCTGCTTTAAAAAAAACTGGAGATTTCTTACCAAATCTCTCACTTTCTGAATCTCTCATCCTATTAAATTCCACCCAGAGCTTTTAATTACAACTAAACTTTTCTAACAATTCTTAATAAGGTAATATATATATATATATATATATATATATATATATATATATGTGTGAAACACATAACTCCCAGTTGCATCCCTGAGTTGCCCTATTGGAGAAATATCCTATCCCCTTACTAGCAAAGAAGACATCTTGATATCCCAATGGATTAAATAATTTAATCCAAACCCACCGCTCTCGCAGCCAAACCCTTAATCCCCCCTCCTCCACTCCCACAACCATACCCTATTGCTCCCACTACTGCATAACCCTAGTATGTCCCATCAGGATTTGTCCAGATGCCAATGTCAGCATTATGACCATCAGGTTGGGAATATTAACTACCTCCCCGAGGACAGCTGGCACTTTTTATGCAAGGTCCGCTGGCCAAAACATTATCACCCTGGCGGGTTAGCCATGGACTGGGTACCTGGGTACCCCCCACGCTTAAACCATCCAGGGCTGAAGCCCGTGGCTGTTCTCTGCACCCCTGAGCGTTAGGAGCCGGGCTGATTTTTTTTGGTGTAAAAATTTAAAGTTAAACATACAGTAACATTGGGTTGTGTTGTCGAACTACAAGTCCCAGCAAGCCTCCCTAGCATACATGGACTTGAAGAACCACAAATCCCAGCATGTGGGGAATTAAGATGCCTGCTGGAACTTGTAGTCCAACAGCATTTCCAATGTTAAAATAAATAGATGCTGACACTCAGAGTAGTACAACTTTTATAACATACATGCATACACCCATTCACACATGCAAGCATAGATATAGTCACTTCTCCCGGGTCCCCTGCAGGAAATTCGACAGCACAACCCAATGGTTATGCTTTAATTCTATTTTTTGCACCCCCCAAAAAATCAGCCTAGCACCCACTGCCCAGGGGGGTGAAGCCTGGGAGAACCTCTTTATTGGGTGGTTCCCACTACCCCAGAGACCCCGTCCAGGGCTGACCAGTCACAGTGAGAATGTTATGGCTGGGGGATCTTGCATAAAAAGGGTTCCGCGGCTGTGGCATTACGCTCTTGGCTGTTGGAGACTGGTGCTGGTTCCAAAATACGGTAGAAACCTATTCTTTTTGTCCTCAGTATTTTTTAAACTAAAACCTGTCCAAGAGTCCAAGGCAAGTTTCTTAAATACGGGGGGACAACAGTTAACTTTTCCCCTGTATTTGGGAGATCAAACCAAAGAGCCCCTAGCCTGGTTATGCACAGGGGGACCCACGCCATTTTTTTTTCATCATTTACACACTATTATATACAGAACAATGCACAGATCTCACTGATTTGTGCATGGTTCGGTCAAACTCACCTACCAGACCATTATACTTTTTCTGCTGTCCATGTGCATTTTATGCTAGATAAAGCATTTCTATGCTAATATGTTTAGATGACACAGAAGTTTCCCCCCAGACCCCAACAATAACAAATAAAACATGATAATACACATACAACTTCAAAAAGCACACACAATACACACATCCAAGATATCCCTGCAGAGCAGTGGAGCAGCAGTAAATAGACCCTGTGCGCATGCATCTATTCAGGGAGACAGAGGGGCTGAGGGCATGAATAGCTACTCACAGAGGGCTGGCCATGCCCCCACAGTGGTGGAAATGGGTTGCGCGGTCTCACAGGAGTCCTGCAATCATAAGACATGCCCCTTGGCCACAAGGTCATGCCCCAATATCGATTACCGAAACAACAAAGTTGGGAGGTATTGCAAAACTGTGGCAGAGCTGTGGTTTCACAACAGCTGGCGACCAACAGGTTGGCAAGGCCTATTGTAAAACATATAAGGGTAAACAATGATATATTTTGCTTTTATCCATGTAAAAGTAAAGCACCAATGACACCATTGGTAATTTGCAATGTGTAGAGCAGGTTTGTAGAAAAATTGCTGAAAGAAGTTTTTGCTTGTTAAAATAATATGAAATATCTATATACTCATATTAAATGAGCCCACATGAATAATAAAAGTTTTTTAGTGAATGAGCATTATTGTCTGTATTTTTGCTTTCTCTGTGCTGCTACTGCCACCTACCAATCTGTCCATAGTGCTGTATCATGAGTCTGCAATTTGTCACTGCATTTTACCACTCAAATTGCTCATCCTGCCCACTGTATGTATTGCGCCCTAGACGACTGCCTCATAGTACCCCATGGTACCATGAGGCAGTCGACAGGATGAGTGACCCATGGAGTTGTTCAGGTATGGGATATCCTGTTAGTCCACTAAAACATATTTAGTGTTTTTAGAATTTTAATGAAATAAAAAAAAATTAGCATTGTGCATATATTCACTATACAACTATATACTAGTTACTGACATAGGGGTATATTCAATTAAAGTTAAATACATTCCAACATGCATATGTTTTTAATTGAGTCTTTATTTTCATTTTCAGCATACATATATAAAAAAAAGACAAGACGATACAATACATATACAATACATGACAAAATCGATATGCAGAGGAAAAGTATCAAAATGGGAATTACATAAAACATAGCAGCGTACACAGTGGAGACATATACTAAAATTGAAATCCTTATATCAAGCGAATTTGAATTTGTGAGCTTAGCACTGGCGGGAGGGATGTTAAGGTGTTTACCCCATCATCCCGACTATTGGACCTAGCTGACACGTTAAATGATAGTGCTAACTAAGTTCTTGGTTATAAAAAAAAATATAAGTGAAAATCTAGAGGTTGTTGAGGGAGAAAAATGAATATAGAAGTAGAAGAGAAAGTGGTTCAAAAAGAAAAGGCTAAATGTAGCCTTGATAAAGTATGTCAGTGTGGCGACGCATAAAGTGATAAGTGCTAAAGTGCCAAATATTCAAAGGGCGAATTTATGTATCATATTTTACTTCCGGCATTCGCCGAAAGAGAATGTGTAGTGTAGTGTGGAGTGGGCAGGGACCGGGGCCCGAAGCTATGGCCCAAGGGGTCATCCGAGCGTAAATTCGGGGAATTGGTGGTATCTAGAGAGTAACAATCCACTTCTCTTCCCTGCTCTTTTAATATGTGTAACTAGGGCAGTGGTAAAACATACGTGAGCTAGAAAAATGTGTTAAACCATTACAGAAACTGACAATAATATAGCAATTGGGGCTATAAGTGACTCATAAACAGTGATTAGCGTAGAGCTACCCTTCAAACTGGTAATATTCAGAACAATCCCAGGGATACCAAATTGATAAAAATAAAGTGCTACGCCCTTTGGATGCGTTATAGAATTTCTCGTGTTCATATATCATGTTCACTAAGTTAAGCCATTCATTGAAAACCGGTCCATTTTTTGCCATCCAATAGCTTGCTATGACTACTTTAGCAATTGTGGTGAGGTACATTAGGAGGAGACTCAATTCTCTAGCCATGTCGCCCTCTTGCCATAACCCCATTACCAAATTGATATCAGTAAGGTTAGCCTGTACTACCCCCAGACCCTTGATTACCTGGCAGACCCTATTCCAGAAGTGGTCAACTCTATTACAAGACCTCATTAAGTGCCAAAATGTTGCACCGTTTTCGCCACACTTTGGACATTCATCAGTCCCAGAGCCCCTTATCTTTCTTAACTGGACCGGGGTCAAATACGTCCGGTGAATGATGTTAAACTGGATTTGTTGAACCCGTATAGAGTTTGATAGAGCCTCCCCCTTGCTGTCTAGTGATCTCCGGGGCTATAGGCAAGAGGAGAAAAGACGATTCTAGATCCTCACCCAGGGAATTCTCCATAGCACATACTGTTCTCCAGACTCTCACAGCTTGAGAGACGATGGGGGGATGATATCTATGTAGGGACCTGGATAGCAATATTTGCAACGGGGTAATGTTGGAGTCTATGCACCTTATTAGCCTAGTTAATTCCTGAGACTGCTCTTCCGGCTTGACCCATGACCTTAAGTGTATTAGTTGGGCTGCGTAGTAATATCTCTTAAAGTTTGGGAGGGCCAAACCCCCATTATCGTGATCTCTACAGAGAGTGGCAATTTTAACTCTTGGGCGCTTGCCGCCCCAGATAAACGAAGAGATTATACTGTCCAAGCTTCTAAAATACTCATCCTTGATGTATATTGCAGAGTGTTGAAGTAGGTACAGTAATTTAGGTAGGATTACCATTTTAATCATGTTCACCCGACCCTGCACCGATAAGGGAAGTTCGGCCCAACACTTAAACTTAGCCCTTTCCTCCTGGATCGCTGGAGTGATATTATCCTTTAGGAAATCTTCTGTTTGCGCTGACACCCTAACCCCTAGATATTTAAAACCTGGGGCCTTCACCAATGGCATACCAGGCCCACTAACACAATGGCTGTCCTCTCCTACCGCCATCAAGTGCGACTTACTCCAATTCACAGTGAGCCCCGACAATTCTCCGAATTGACTTAGTTGCTCAACTACTATAGGAAGATCTCTATTTGAGTCAGCCGTGCCAACCAAGAGATCATCAGCGTAGAGGGATACAAGATTGTATCTCATGTCTCTCCCCATATCCTCACAATGCAGCTTAGATCTTAACAAGCAAGCAAGGGGTTCTATTGCTACCGCAAAGATCAGCGGGGAGAGAGGACAGCCCTGCCGGGTGCCTCTGAACAGGGGAAATGACTGGGATGTATATCCATTAATGGAAACTCTTGCCCTGGGGATCTTATACATCAGCCTCAACCATTTGACAAAGCCTGGACCAAAGCCAAATGCTTTAAGGGCGCCCCATAGGTAGCCGCATTCAACGGAATCGAACGCCTTGTTTGCGTCGAATGAGGCATCCACGGCGTTCAACCCCTTCGCATTCATATGTTGTATGTTGGAAAAGACCCTCCTTACATTGATCGTAGTGGATTTCCCACGCATAAACCCAGATTGATCAGGGTGTACAATATCTTGAATCACAATGCTTAATCGATTTGCCAATACCTTAGCAATTATCTTTGCGTTGGTAGGCATGAGCGAAATAGGCCTATACGAATCCACACTAGTCGGGTCTTTACCCTTTTTTAAAATAAACACTACGGGTGAAATGTAATAGGATGAGAGATTCAGAAAGTGAGAGATTTGGTAAGAAATCTCCAGTTTTTTTTAAAGCGGCAATCATTTACTCTGCACAGCCAGTTTGATTTTGAAGTCTAAATGATTGCCGCTTTAAAAAAAACCTGGAGATTTCTTACCAAATCTCTCACTTTCTGAATATCTCACCCTATTACATTTCACCCTATAGATGATTCAACCATAGAAGGGGGCAAGTCTTCCTCCAACATCATGGCATTACAGAGTACTACGAGCCGGGGAACCAGAGCTTTGTCAAATTTTTGAAACAGCTCCCCAGGCAAGCCATCTAGCCCAGGGGCTTTGCCCACGGGCAGGGATTTAATTACCCTTTCCACTTCTTCACTGGTAATTGGTGCATCTAGGAGACTCTGAGCATCTTGAGTTAATAGGGGGAGATGCAGCTCTGCGAAGAATTCCTGCAGGTCCTCATCACTTGTTTTCTGAGCTGATTGGTAGACTTTGCCAAAATGGCTGACAAATTCATCCACTATGTCTGAAGTAGATGACAAAATTTCACCTTGTTCAGTTCTAATACTAGCAATGATACTGGACGGCCTGTCCATTCTAAGCAGAAGGGCCATAAATTTGCCCACTTTATCTGAGCCGGCATACCATTGGTGAGAGCCCGCATGGAGTCTATGGTAATTTACATCCTGAAGATATTCTAGCCACTCCATCTGCATCCTTTGCCATCCCACCCTATCCGACTCTAAATTGCTAGCTTGATAAACTCTTTCTAGTTCTGGATGGAATGAATTCAACAAGCCATATTCAATGCAGCTGCTGCTCAATTGGACGCTGCCGGGACCAGGTGAGTGAAAGAAGAAGGCTGCGAGAGTAGGTGGATGGGAAGGGGGCGGTGAATGAGGGTGCTAGATGAGCTGCGGCAAATGGGAGGTGGGACAGTGAATGAGGGTGGATCAGGTGAGGGGCAGGAGGAGGTGGCAGGAGGTGGGCAGCAGGATGGTGGATGAGAGGACGGTGCCTGGTCAGCTTCTGGTGCTCACCCGTGGCTATTCCGCCAATCCACGTGGTTTCCGACAGGTCAGTGCATTCCAAATTTTCAGAAAAACCAACAATAGTTTTTGAATAGGTCGGAACCCCTTTCAACCTAAATCAGTCATAAACTGACGTCTTTTTCCGACAAGACAGCAGTTTCAACTGTAATTGATTATACCTCTTAATTGTGGTATATACAAATCTTTTAGGTGGATTTGTACACCTGCATCAGTATAGAAGCTGCCAGTTTAGAAAAGCACAGGCTCTAATTCTGTCTGTTGATATACAGATCCCTTGCACTGTCGAGCGCCGGCTATAGAGACTGGGACGCGCGTGCGTCTCACACGCATGTGTGTCCCAGTATCCCGTCTCCGCTTCAGGGAGACGCTGCCCAGTTCGGGGGGGGAGTGGTCGGTGAAGCGAGGGGGACCAGCGGGGGAGGCGGCAGGCTCCATTTGCAAAGGGGCGCACGAGCGTCTCATGTGCACGCGCCCCTGGCGGAAGCCAGCCGCTGGCGGGGCTGGCGATTCTATCGCTAGGCCCTGCAAAGATGGAGCTCGCTCCATCTGTAACTTTGGTGCTTTGCCACTGAACTGCATTGGAAGCAAAACCACTATTGACCTTATATTGCACTTGACTGTATAAAGATAAAAACAGAGGAGATGCTTGCAAAGCATTTTACACAGTTCAGTGCATGTTCAGCATCTCCCGAGGATCGCTCACTACTATTCAGTCCAGCTGAGTCTGAGGTTGCTTTAAACAGCTTTGCACCTCCCCTCCATTAGCCTCTTCCCTTCATTGCAGCTACTAAGCCCATTATGCATACGTGGAGATTGGCAAGGTGGCAATGATAAGGGTGCCTACATCTGTAGATGATGTGTTTATTGTTTGGACTGGAGTGGAGGATAATTTAAACAGCATGATGGGATGCACTTATACCTGCAGTATAAGTGATTTTCTGAATGTGAAAATAAGGTATGGTCAAGGTAGATAAATTCTGACACTATGGGGGAAATTTTCTAAGATAAATTCGTGAAAAAAAATTGTATTTTCATACAAAAATACGATTTTTTTTGGGCGTATTATTATTTTTGGCATTTACTATGCCAAAAATACGAATTTTCGTGTTCGTATTGATGGGACATTCGTATTTGTATTTACAAATACGAATGATTAAACCATCGATAGAAAATGACAGAAATCACCATTCAAAAGAATGGTGATTCCTGATTTACTAAGTGGCCATATTGAAAATACGGCCGCTAATTGGCGTAAAATGCCCACGAATGGCCAGGCAAATATGGCAGGAAAATACACTTTATTTTCCTGTCGTATTTGGCTTCAGCCTGCACGGATCAGTCAGATCCGTGCAGGCTGCAGTGTAAAAAAATACATTTAAAAAAGGCGTGGGTTCCCCCCACAGCCGTAAGCAGCACCAAGCTGAAAGAGCCGGGGCTGGTAATCAAAAATCAGGAAACCTGGCAAATAGGGGTTCCCTGATTTTTTAAAACCATGCTCCAGGGCCGGGGCTGGTTCCCAAAATACAGGGGACAAAATGACTAGGGGTCTCCTGTATTTTAAGAACCAGCCCTAGGCCAAACCAGCCAGCAGGGTAATGCCACAGCTAGGGGGAGACTTTTTATACAAGTCCCCCTGGCCAAAGCATTTACCCTACCAACCAGTCAGCCTGGCCAGGGGCCCTGGGGGAGTGGGGACCCCCCCAATAAAGGGTTCCCCCCTCTAGGACTTATCTGACCAGGCTGAAGCCTGGTGCTGTCCCCGGTGACCCTGGAGCGGTGGTGACCGGGCTGATCGGGCTAATGCTGATGATTCCCAGCAAGCCTCCATCGCAAGCTGGGACTTGGAGAACCACAAGTCCCAGCATGCGGGGCATTAAAGGGCCCACTGGCATTTGTAGTTCCACAGTATGAAAAATAGTAAAATAAGCACACACTGACACATGAAAAATAAAACTTTAATACATCCAAAGCCCACACATACTAATACTTACCTATTTTGAGCCCATCGGTAGGTCCCTGGGTCCGGGGCTCCAGGGTCCGGGGCTCCATGGTCCAGGGTCCAGTGCCTTGGATCCTGGGTCCGGAGCTGCAGAGTCCGGGACCCGGGGCCTTGGTTCCAGGGCTGGAATCAGTGCAGTGTGTCCATGGAAATGTCCACCAGTTAACTTGGTAATAGCTCAATTGACCCTCTCAGATGGCTCTGAGAGGGTCAATTGAGCTATTACCAAGTTAACTGGTGGACATTTCCATGGACACACTGCACTGATCCAAAAGAAAAACACCTCTTTACTGGGAATACAAATCCATCTCCTTAATACAAGTGTATCCGGAGGCCGATCCGAGGCGATCTAAGAACGATTTGTTTATCCAGGTTTACCATCAAACAAACATCTTGTGGAAAATACCAACTACCACCTCTCCACTGACAACCCATCTGAAAACTGCCGGCTACCTGGTCAATCATCTGTCGCTTTACATCTAAAGGAGACATATCCCAAATGGATTCAGTACTGAATCCCGGCGAAACAGTGTCACTGGAGGCCACGGCTGAGGGAGAGTGAGGACGCGTGAGGTAGTGCTCTCTCCTGACTACATCCGTATGCAATACTGAGCGGCGAGTTGGTGTTGGTGTTACCCGCCTTTCGGTCTCCAGGCCCCTGTCTCTGTCCTCCCGGCTGTGACGTAGTAGCCGGCGCCGTGTGGACCTGTCGCGGTGGGTGACGCGCGGCACGTGTGCATCCACCCCCAGTCCTGGACGTCCAGCGTTCCTGTCGGTGTCCGCCGCAGCGTCTGGCAGCGGCACGTGGGGACTCGCGCAGTCAAGGGGTGAAGCTGGCGGCGTGGCTGGTTCCTGAGGCTGATTTCCCAGCCGCGTGCAAGTACGGCATTGAAGCCGAGTGTACCTCCATACACCCCTCAGTGGTCCTGCTCGCGGTTCCTGTTTGCAGGGTGACCCTAACTCAAGTACATCCAAATCGCTTCAACCCCTGTATGTGCCTATCCAGGTATTTACAATACTATCGTCCACAACTGCTGTGAACGTCTGGCGCAGATTTTGGGGGCTATACACCGATAAGATTGTTGGAGCCGGCAAACTGCACCACGCAAGAACGGGTGCCACGTGTGTGAGCGGCAGGGGTGAGTCGGACATTGAAATTCATTCCATGCTATATGCCACAGTCTTATAAAGTGTGCGGTGGTAAAACTGGCGGTGCGCGGGGTGTTATATACCTGTACAAGTTACTGGGCCCTAACGGACATAAAACATTAAAATCCTGTTTTGCCTATTGCCCATCCGGCTGGACCGGCCTGTCTATCCACTCCGGGATTCAAATTAAAGTATACCAGAGTGCGGTTAATACACTATGGGGAAGACTGGCACAGCAGCCTCAGCAGCTGCCCGCTTGGGCAAATACGCCAGGACACAGGCTGGGAACACCTCACAAACCTCTATTACCACCCCTCAAACCACCCCTTCAAAAGATAAAAGCTCTGCCGCTGCACTCGAGGTTACGCCCGATGCCACCCTGCAACAGGTTTTAGATGCTATTAAGGACAGTGAGATTCGGTTAGGGGAAAAGATTAATAATATACAGGCCGATGTTTTGCTGATAAAACAAGATGTAAGAGATGTGAAGAACAGGCTGAAAGAGGCAGAGAGCCGCATCTCGGTGGTTGAAGACTCAGGCATTAAAATACAGCAATCAGTTGCCGAGATGGCGTCCCAGATCCGTGAAATTAAATTCAAATTATCAGACGTCGAGGGCAGACTACGCCGCAATAATGTCAGGCTTGTGGGGCTCCCTGAAAAAACAGAAGGTGATGATGCTTCCCAATTTGTTGAGCACCTTATAACTCAAAATTATGACGCAGCTTCATTTTCAAAACAGTTTGCTGTTGAAAGGGCTCACAGGGTGCCCGCTAGGCCTCTCCAACCTGGTGCTCCACCTCGGACACTTATTTTTAAAATGCTAAATTACCGGGACAGAGATATGGTACTGCGCCTGGCCCGTACAAAGGGCGCGTTGGAATACGAAGGTGTTAAAATTTCAGCTTTCCCCGATTTTTCACTCGACGTCCAAAAAAGCAGAATTCAGTTTGCTGATGTCAAGAAACGCTTAAGGGAACTAAACTTCAAATACTCTATGCAATACCCTGCCAAGTTAAGAGTTATATCAGACGGAGTGTCACATTTCTTTTCAACCCCAAGAGAGGCCGGTATATGGTTGGACAATAGGGCTCCGGCGGGACACCAGCTTGCCCCTTAATACGATATGAAGCCTTTTCTTTTTTCTTTTTAAGGTTTCAGTCAAATTTACTAGTCAGGGGAGAGGGAGAAGAGATAACTGCCTCATTTTTTTCTCAGTGGTCCAGGGTATGATAGCCCCATTGAGAGTGAATTTTTTTTTCTTTGTTTTCTTTTTTATGTCTTTTTTATCGTACTGTAATTTTTTTGTTTTTTCTAGGTTCTTTTCTTGTGTTCGACTGGAGGGGTTAATAAGTGTGCCTAAAGGGGTTGGGCATATGGGGTGGGGGGAGGGGGGTAATTGTGCTTGTTTATGTGTAGTAATGTGTAAGAGGACGGTGGAAAGCCACGATATTGATGGTAATAGTTTTGTTATCAGCGGGGAGCACGGTAGGCATATAATGTGTTCTAATAGTGCTCGTTCTCATGTAACTTGGGTCTACTGGTATATTTATATGTTTCTGCTGTTTAGATGGTTCGTATTTTAGCATGGAATACTAGAGGTATAAATGACAAGGTGAAGCGCTCTCTGGTTTTGCGCCAGGTGAGACAAAACAAAGCAGAAATAATATGCTTGTCTGAGACCCATCTTACAGGCACGAGTCTTCGTGCCCTTAACAGGCCATGGATCAATCAGGCATATCATGCTCCCTTCACCTCACATGCAAGAGGTATTTCTGTTTTGTTTAAGAAAACTGTTTCATTTAAATGTAATAGAGTTAAAGTTGATCCAGGTGGACGTTATATTTTTATAGAGGGAATAATCAATACCAAATATTTACAACTGTTAGCCATCTATATTCCACCCCCGTTTACATTTGATGTGTTGATTGCTGCTGCCGATTTTGTGGCAACCACACCAGAGGTACCAATAATATGCATTGGTGACTTCAATAATGTGCAGGATCCCAGGCTGGATAGGTGGAGTAGGACTCAGGCAGGCTGTAGTAGTGATAGTTGCTCTAAAAACTTTAGGAATTTTATAGATAATCTTGGCTGGATTGACCCATGGAGGGTGAGAAATCCATTGACTAAGCAATATTCGTGTTTTTCAACTTCATATATAGCATTCTCAAGAATAGATCTTGCCCTGGTTTCTAAAGAATTGTTACCTTCTATAGTGAATATATGCTACAAAACAAGAGGCATTTCAGACCACTCTCCGTTGGAACTAGAGATAGATGACTCCACCAGTAGATTTGGATCCTTTTGGAAATTTAATGCCACTTGGTTAACAAACACTGAGGCTATGTCAGGTCTAGCGGAACAGTGGTCTGAATACTGGGCGTTTAACAAGGGCTCAGCACCAGATACGACAGTTTGGGATGCTTTTAAAGCTTATGTTCGGGGTACCCTTAAAAAAAAAACAGGTGAGATAAAGAGAGTAAGTAGGCAAAAAACGCTAGATCTTGAGAACGCTTGCAATATCTGTGAAGCCCAATTTCTATCAGATAATACCCCTGCAGCTAAATTGGCATTGGATCAAGCCAGAGAAAAATGGCTTGATTTCATAAAATCTGAAAATATAAGATATACTAAAATTAATACCCAGAGATTCTATGCGTTCTCAGATAAGGTGGGCAGTTACTTAGCGTATCTCGCACGGGTTGAAAAATCCTCAAATACTGTCTGCGAGGTGATGGATAAAAATGGGGACCTGCAATGTAGTACAGAGCGCATTGGTATAGTATTTAAGGACTTTTATGAAACCCTGTATTCCTCTAATAATCAATTTAACCCTCTGCAAATACAGAGTTTTTTGAACAATATTGTGCTACCCTCCTTGCACCCAGATGATAGTATTGCCCTGGATGCCCCTATTAGTTTGGACGAAATAATACAGGCCATAGAGATGCTACCAGGGGGGAAGGCCCCTGGCCTTGATGGCCTACCCATAGATTTATACAAAAAATATGTAACCTTTTTTGCCCCATTATTGTTGGAACTTTTTTCATCATGTTTTGAAACAGGTATATGCCCTCACACTATGTTGGAGGCCAAAATTATTTTATTGCTGAAACAAGGGAAAAATCCCACTGATCCAGAGGCATACAGACCAATTTCCCTGATCCCTGCGGAAGCGAAAATACTGGCAAAGTTATTGGTGACTAGATTGAACAAGGTCATGGGAAAAATTATTCACCCCAATCAGACTGGTTTTTCACCAGGTAAATCCACTTCATTAAATATCAGAAAGGTGTTTAGGCACCTTCAGATCCCGCAAAATGTCACGGATACATCGGCAATAATGACCTTGGACGCCGCTAAGGCATTCGACGCAGTCGAATGGAAGTATTTGTGGGCAACTTTGAAAACATTTGGTATAGGTGAAAAATTTATTAGGTGGATCCAAATCTTATATAATAACCCCACAGCCAGGGTGTCAATAAATGGCTGGACATCCGCTGCCTTCACCCTTCAGCGGGGAACGAGGCAGGGCTGTCCACTATCGCCAAGTCTATTTTCATTGGCTATTGAGCCCCTGGCGTGTGCTTTAAGATCTAGTTCTGATTTTGATGGCTTTGCAGCCGGCAATAATCCGGACAAACTGGCATTATATGCCGATGATCTGTTGATTTTTATGCGTGATTACACAACATCAGCTATTAAAGTATTAAACCTGATAGGGAACCATGGGAAATATTCAGGTTTTAGAATAAACACTAATAAATCTAGCATAATGGCTCTGAAGCAGTGCGCACCTGGTATGCGACAAATTGCCCTACCTATTAGCTGGACTGACTCCTTCAAATATTTAGGGATAATGGTGTCGAGAGACCCATATAAATTTTGGCAATTGAATATACAACCACTGTTGGAATTTATCACAGCAAAATTTAAATCCTGGAGCAAGTTGCTGCTCACCGTCACAGGTCGGATTAATTTGATAAAAATGATTATTCTGCCTAAAATCCTGTACATTGTTCAGCAGTCGCCAGTATATTTGCCAGTATCCATGTTTCAAAAACTTAATTCCCTGTTATCATCATTTATTTGGAGTAACAGCAGGGTCAAAATTCAATTGAGTACCTTAACGAGGGGTAAAACCCAGGGAGGGTTGGCTATGCCTAATTTCAGATGGTACTATGTAGCAGGGCAATTGTCACATATTAGGGACTGGGTCACTATGGAGGATAATAACAATATAGTCCAAATTTTGCTGGGCCAAAGTAATGGCAACTGTACCCCACTCCAATATCTATTGAAGGGT
The DNA here is from genome assembly GCF_055691185.1 of Crinia signifera. Lineage (NCBI taxonomy): Eukaryota > Metazoa > Chordata > Amphibia > Anura > Myobatrachidae > Crinia > Crinia signifera. The sequence continues at coordinate 206,163,302 of NC_139222.1, forward strand.
AAAATAGCCCCAACCGATCCCCCCTTGGTAATTCAGGCGGTCAAGATTTGGCAGGAGGCCAATAACCTCACCCGATTTTCCGATATTGAGTTAGACCACCCCCTTGTCAGACTATTTGAAATTCAGGGAATTGAAAATACTTCAGCCAGATGCTGTTTGGGGTCTATATGGGGTGACTACCCTTAGTCAATTTTATGACCATGGGGTCATGAAATCTTACTCTAATTTAGCATCAGAATTCTTATTGCCAAAAGCATTCTTTTTTAGATTTCTACAGATCAGGAATGCGTTAGAAACCCAATTTAAGAATAATATGCCAATTTTCTCTGCTTCCCCAATTAAAACAGAACTTCTTAAGGAGGGAGGGAGGAAAAATAAAATTGTGTCAAGGCTTTATAGTGTAATCTCAGAGGCGGACAGTGCCGGTAGATTGGATTTGTTAACTAAAAAATGGGAGGCTGATGTGGGAGTATTCTCGGCTGGTGAATGGGAATTGGCCCTATCGTCAATACAACACGCAACCAACTCTATAAGAATGCAGCAGGTGCAGATGTACGTTTTACATAGAGCATATATATCCACAACCCGATTAGTTAAGATGCATGCCAGGACATCCCCCATCTGTCCCAAATGTAACAGGATGGAGGGTACTTTTTGGCACCTTCTTTGGGAATGCAACGTGGTGCAGAAATTTTGGGAAGAAGTAATATTAACTCTTATTCAGACAAATATTCCCGCCCACACCCTTAACCCTAAAAGCTGTATATTATCCATCTGTACTAATGTAGGTTTGAACAAATATGATAGGTTATACATATATAATGTATGTGCAACCGCTAAAATGATGATAGCAAGAACCTGGCATTCAAAGAATGGCCCCGATTTTGCAGCATGGATTGCCTTGGTCAATTACACAGTTGCACAAGAAAAATTTATATATTTAGGTAGGAATAAACTGAGCACTTTCTTCAATATTTGGCATAGATGGAACACTTCTGCTTATGCAACACGCTGACAACCAGCAGTAAATCAAGTTCAAAATAGTGTATATCACGTGGGGGATAGTTTTCTTTCCCCTTCTTTTTTCTTTTCACCTTCTTCTTGACAAATCATATTTCTTCTTTTTTTTAGATTCCGTCTTTATCCCTGGTTAAGATATATTAACCCTTAACACTGGCACATGCACTTTAAAATATATATGTATGAATTATTAATCACCACAAGTGTCCTATTATATAATTTAGATGACCATGGTAATACTGCTCAGTATACATAACAAGATAATGTGTCAGCTTGTTGCACAGGCGGGTGGCTGTGGGTGGTAAGAAGTGGGGCGAGCAAAAAGTGGGGTTAGAGGGCCCAAGAATGAGTAGGTAGCTTAACTGTGCATAATTATGAGTCGATACCGTGTTTTCTCCGCATTTATCAAATGATTATTGGTGGCAGTAACCGCCACGTCCTCTCGTCATGTGTTAATGTAATGTATGGATGGAGTGTAATACATTCCACCCAACTGTCAATGTGTGTTTTAAATGTTATTTGTGATTTTTTATTGTCTTTCCTTTTCTGTATAAATGCAAATAAAGATGAATTAAAAAAAAAAAGTACTGAATCCCGGCGGTCGGGATCCCGGCGTTCACCAATGCTTGGTGACCCCAACACCTTATTCCTGATGAACAGTTTGATACTAGATATTAGTATACTATGCTACTGTAATCTTGTGTTACAGAATTGGCTGAATTGAATATACCAATGTTTTCAAATATAAAGACAGTTTTCTGGATGCGTAGTGACTATGTGTAAATTATGTGTTATGTAAAATGGTAATTATGTGTAACTTTATGGATTTTCTCAGCAAGTACACATTCTGCTGTAATAAGCAATGGCTGTTCTAATGCGCAAAGTACCATATTGTGCACGCATGCGTACGCACGCACGCACCCATACTTGCCTACCTTACCCTCTCCATGAGGGAGAAAATGCTCTGTTCCTGGACTTCCCTGGTAATGTATGATTGCCATCACCTGTGGTGAAACACCTTTACCTAGCTCCCCACAGGTGATGGCAATCATACATTACCCGCATGGAGAGGGTCAGGTAGGCAAGTATGACGCACCCTGCTAACAAATGCCATAATGAATTCTAATACAGAGATATAATTTTGAATTTGACACCCCTCTCAAGGAAGCACTACCATTTTCCATATTTTTAAGTGTAAGATGGGTCTGTTCCAACTCACAAAATTGTTCCAACAGGCACAATTGAATTTAATAACTTTATGGGTGAAATTTCATAGGATGAGAGATTGAGAAAGTGAGAGATTTGGTAAGAAATCTCCATTTTTTTAAAGTGGCAATCATTTACACTGCAAAATAAATAAAAAATAAAGATTTCTTATCAATACTCTCACTTTCTCAATCTCTGGTCCGATTAAATTTCACCCTACATATATATACTTTCATACTGACCTAACAGCAGCAGGGATTAAGGCATTGGAGATTCCCAGACATAAGTTGTTTGTTAAAACTGAAAATAAGTGAACTAGGTCACTCTGGGCCTTATTCTGGTTGGTGCGTACATTTCCGAATACTTTCGGATGGCGTTTTTTAGCCGTCTGCGCATGCGTGGGGAACGCTATGCGCATGTGCCACGCATGGTGTCCGTACTTGTACTCCCCAATACCGTTCAGAAATGTGCACCGCAATCACTCGGGAAATATGGGCGTATTATGGGCGTCATTCAGAACTACACAGGGGCGTACTTTCAAAGTGGGCTAAACTGGGCGGAAACATGGGCGGACACGAGGGAGTGCACTCATTTTGGTAGGCGTGCATTCGGACAGCACACCGAATGCACGCGAACAAAAAGGCAAGAAATATGCGGTGTCCATAAGCAAGTATTGCTTTGCGGACACCACTCGTTCATGCACTAGGCAATCGGAATGCCTAATCACTACAACCAATGTCAGCTGAACACAATACAATCCACTCCTTCACTCATTACTCATTAATTACACGCTTGTCACTGGTTCAATTGGAACCATTGCAGCTTAAATGGACCATTACTAAACACACACATATATGCTGCACTTTTCACACACTTTTACACTGCAAATAATGGACACAACTTAATATTAATAATAGAAATACACATGTCACTTCTACATGTATCAATTAAGCCACACATTTTGGGAAAAAAAAAAAATTTATTACCAGAACTTATAAAATAAAATGGAAACCGTAACAAATTAAAAGGTACCATGCCAGGAATAAAAATAAAAAATATATAATAAAGACATGAATTTTTGACATACATAGCCACAGCAGAATCATTAGGAACACATCAGGTGGCTTCACAACCAAAGTATAGCACCAACACTTCAAGTACAGCAGACAGTAATGGTAGCCGAAAGAGGGCAACAGGGGAACCAAACATGACATTCGAAACAAGGGCAAATGTGAGTACCCTCTGCACGGAAATGGACACAGGAAGCTGACACACACAGCTCAATGAAAGATTTGGGAAGACATAAGGGTGGAGATTAATGCGGACACAAGTTCATCTGCGGGCACGTTTGCCCCTGGCAGGCTCCTTGCCACCTGCAGCAGCTCTTCGGCCACGGCCACGGTCAGATGATGGGCCAGGTGGAGCAGATGCTGGTGAGGGGGGGGATGGTGTTCCCCCTCTGCCAGCAGGGAGTGCTGATGGTGGGAATGCACCAGAAACGGATGACAATAGGACCCTATTGCTGGCAACTAGCTCCACCATAAGCTCATTATGGTGGAGGAGGAGGTCATTTTGGTGCAGGGCTTGATCAGCCAGCACCTGCAGGCTAGCAGCAATTGATTGCTGGGTGGCAGCCATAACCTGCAGGCTCCCAGCGATAGTCTGCTGGGTGCTGACCAAACCCTGCATGACCTCCTTGGTCCTACGCATCCGCTCTGATGCCAAGTCTCCCTGCTGGTGAATATGGGAAAGCACCTGCACCCACCTGTCGAATTCAGCCTCGGGCGGTGGCTGCTGCTGCTGCACGGGCCAGGCACTGGTGGCAGGTGGCACAGACTCCTCAACCTCAAGAGATTCTGGACCAAGCGGTGGGGATGCTGGTGAAAGAGAAAATTACAATTACAACACATTCCATGCAAAATTAGGACCAGCTACTTATGGCATGGCAAATAATTACCTTCAAGAAAAGAAGCCATGACTTCCACTTGGGCCTCGCTGTCAACGTTGCTCACCCCCCGGACCTCCTCTACTGCAATGCAGCACTCTGCCATCTCCTCCAGGGGGGTGAGCTTCAGCTTTCCAGGCATGGGGCCAGCCCCAGAGGTGTGGCTGTGTTCCCACCACTGGGTCAATTTCTTCTTGAGGTTGGTTTTGAAGTCGTGCCACCTGCAATCAAAGTTTACATATTACTACATGTCACTCCTCATGTTTGCTGTAGCACACATTGCAATCTGCAACTGATGACAACATGTGCTTCATTACACACAACTTACATTCAATGAAAATATAAAAACAACCCTTAGAAGATACATTCACACTCACCCTACAATAACTATTGATTAAATGACATGGCAAACATGTCTGTGGCTCCAAGCAACGTGACCGCCCATTGACCAACTCCATCTAACATCTAATGTAAACATTACTGGTCTTGTACTGCTCAAATGTAACACACATGAACTTACCTCTTCTTAACGTGCTCCGTCTCACAAACTTGTGGAGCCACCGCATTAATCTCCGCCGTTATGTCCTCCCAAATCTTCCATCTCCTTGTGTGTGTCAACCTGTCCTGTGGACACTCGATCCAATCCCGTGCGCGGGGTACCAGGATGGCAAGCTCCTGCGCTTCGAATGGCATGTTTCTGCTGCTTGGTTCCTCTGTTGCCCTATTTCGGCCACGCCCACGGCCACGGCCACCTGTCGCTGTACTCGAAGTGCTGGCCAGGCTACTCTGTTGGGAAGCCACCTGTTGTGTTCCCAATGATTCTGCTGAGGCTGAAGATGGGCCAGCTGCTGATTGACCTGATGTAGATGGCCCATCTGGCTGCTGTTCTCCCAATGGCTGGTCTGGGTTGAGGGTGACATAGCTGGTGCTGGAGTCCATGTGGCCAAACAGGTCCTGCAACACCTGGTCTTCCTCAGATTCTGAGCCAGCCATGTTTGCAACAACATTGCAGTTTTCTAACACACCTTTATATCCTATTTCTGTAATTGGCCTACATCAGCGACACCCTGCATTCCGTACGGCAGAGTAGACCGTGCGGCGCATAGGCCACGCCCCTACCTGCGGAAAATAAAAATTCAAAACCTGGCCAACTTAGTAAGTCTGATTTAGTAGCTAATTGCAGATTTGTACTCCAATGACCAAATAAAACTGAGGTCAGACATGAAATGTATATGTGAATGTACATCTGTACTGTGCACTTGTTTGGTATGTAGTACAAATGACACTAACCATTCCATATGTAAATCCAGTCCACCACTTAGGCAATAGTAATCAGTGCTAGCATCCAAATCACATGTGAAAGGTCTCCAAATTCAGCCTTGATGCTAGCTACTTTTCATTCCACATCTCTAGTGTGGCCCAGTAGAAGGTAAGTGTACACATGGCACCATGGCCTAATATTGGGAAAAGGTCTGGCACTATTTGCTATGTTTCTGCTGTATAGCTTTCACTATAATAAAGCTGTTTAGTACCTTGTTGAGTTAGGTGTAAGTGGCTAGTGATGCAGACTATTTCACCTGTTGCTTATACCCATGTTTGGTGAATGTAATAGATTATATATAATGGGTTGCAAACTTCTTTCACACTGTCTGTTTAGGAGATACTAAGTAATGGCATGGTCTGCTCAACTATGCAAAGGTACAGCATGTGTTGTTTTGCGATGCAATGAGTTAGCCGTCTGTTGTGGCGCATACACGCTGTTAATGTCAAAATGAACAATAAAGTTAATACCAAATATCACACTGAACAACCAATTACAGGACATGATTGCTTAAATTGTGCCATTGCTAAGATGGCGGCCTATGGGAGAGCAGCACCCTTCTCTGGCCCGGAGCTGAGGGCACTGGTCTCCGTTATGGAGACCAGGCTGGGGCGTGCGGGGCCCTTCATTACAAACCGCCAGAAGCGCCAGGCGTATGCCGCTGCCCGCAGGTGCATATTCGCGCGCACCCAGGTGCGCAGGACCATCGCCCAGCTGTAGCGGCGATGGTCTGATCTGAGGCGCCGGGAGCCAGAAAAGCTCCAGCAAATAAGGGCCAGCATTGCACGATGTAAGTGTTTACACATTAAATGGCCAATTGTACATTAATGCTTACATGACCTTTTTTTTGACAATAAGGTAACCTGGTTGATCATGAGTTAAACATGGCATACACTATTTGTGTGGTATTTCATGTTTGACATGCTGTAATGTGTGTGTAATATGTCATTTTTTGGGATGCATGATGAATGAACAAATCATGTGACTTATTTAACACCCTGCATTTTGATTTTCCTTACAGCACGTGACCGTGCAAGACGGGCCCGTGAGCAGGGCCAGGAGGAGGAGGCCCCTGAAGAAGTGGCGGAGGAGGAGGCCACAGAAGTGGTGGAGGAGGAGGCCACAGAAGTGGCGGAGGAGGAAGCCGTGCAAGAAGTGGCCGAGGAGGAGGCCACAGAAGACATGGTGGAGGTGGAGGCCACAGACGAAGTGGCCGAGGAGGAGGTGGCCTCTGAGTTTATGGGCCACGAGGAGGTGGCCGAGGAGGTTGTGGAAGAGGAGGTTGTGGAAGAGGAGGAGGCATGTGAGGTGGTGGAGGAAGAAGGAATTGGTAGGTAAACATAAGGCATCATTAATAATTGGTGGTAGTACTATTTGTTAGGTACCACTGGTGAATCTAGTGTGTTTTACTCTATTATTAATAAATAAACAAAAGTGGGTTACAACAGACACACTTAGGGGTTATAGGCCCAAGCTGCAAACGTGGAATCTAGAGGCTCACGTAGGTGATGCGTGTTTATTTATGGAGGGCATTTCTATACTAGCAGAAATAAAACATCAATGGAGTACGGTCAGGCGTGATTTATAATGGAGTCCCAAGTGGCCAGTTCCCCTGGGCCCCCCTCTAGCCAGTTGGCCCGTGTTGTTGCCATGTATTTTGTCAAGCTATTTTGTAGGATGCATTGACTTTAGAAATTGTTTGGTGTAAGGAAGCGGATTAGTGCAGCAGTTTCACCTATCTGGCAATGTGACAATGATTCCGGAAGTAAGGGGTAGAGGGACTAGGCTAGCCTTTAAATGTGGTATCCATCTATCCATCCATCCATCCATCTATGTATCCATCTATATAACTATCTATCTATGTATCTATCTATCTATCTATCAATCTATTATGCAGTTTAGCTATTAAGCAGTGACATGCAGGTATATATGTATGGCAAAATGTAGCATGTTGTATTGGATGTAGCTTTGTAGTAGATTGGTGATTGTTAAGGTAGGAGATTTTTATCAGTCACATATTCAGTACTGTAAGCCAGTGTGTGTGTGTGGGCCCATTTTATTTTTTACCATTACAAACAGTATTGCCTATGTAATTGTTTGTATGTATGATTTCGCATGCTGTAGGTACTTAGGATTGACAGTACAAGGTCTACCTGATTAGCATAATTATTGTTGATCCCCCTTTAACAGATGACCAGATGCAAGAAGGCGAGGGGTTGAGAGGGGCCCTCCTCAGACTGCACCAGCACCTTCTGCTCATGGCAGAAGAGGTGAAAAATGTTTGCGACCTCCTGGTCTGAAGACCTTGTTTTTAAATTTTTGTAAGATGTAAATACATTTTTCCAGTTAAAGTTATAAGTGGTCTGTGTGTTATTGTATAATTTTACAGTATAAGTATAAATATAAGTATCTAAGTATAAATAGTGGTGTTGATTTATGTAAGGTGCAAAAGGGATATACAGTATATATAGATGGGTTTAGTGCATAAAAGTGGTTGAAAGTGAAGGGTAATGTAAAGATGTACATAGTGTGTTGATTTGTATGTGTGTGTTTGCAGGTGAAGAATAATTGATGATGTAATATGCATACAAAGAATGTGGTGAACTTAGCATGATGAAAGGGTTAATCTAAAGTGGAAGTAAAGTGTTTAATTATCAATTAGATAAATAATAGATAACCATTAAAAACAATCCCTTTTGAATGAGGTTGCCTAATTGCATAAGTGGGTCATGTTACAGATTTGGGTGTTCTGATAAGAGTGGTGATTTGTGCGTAAATACACCGCATCGGTGCGTACGGCCAGGTTCCCGTCCGTTCTAACGCGGTAAGACCATGCTTACGCTGTAAGACCGTGCAGAATCTGTGCGTGTCCACCGCACACGCAAGGTTTGTATGTCGTCCGTACACATGCCCTCTTCTTAAAGAGTGAGTCCGTCCGAATGCGGAGGCTCGGGGGGCGTTTCTACGGACGATGTCCGCACAGCGTGGCGTGCGGCCCGCTCCGTAAGAATTCGGGAAAGTACGCACCGATCAGAATAAGGTCCTCTATGATCTGGGTAAACCAATTCTCACCTGCTAGCAAAGAGATTGTTACCACAGCAAATAAGCATTGGCTAATCAATAACACCAATCTGGACCTGCCTCTCTAAAAGGTGCATACACACGTACAGATTTTTCTGTCCAATCTAGCTGGTGGGAACAAAAACCTGGAAATGTATGGGAGCATATGACAATTAAAAAGTTCCACCCAAATGATTGATAAATTTGTTATTTCAGAAGGTTTTAAACAATTTGTCTGACTGATCACTGCCTGTTTTAAAGTGTTCGGGAACAATTTTTTGATTGTCATTTGCTCCCATACATTTCCAGCTTTTTGTTTGCACCACATAGATTGAACAGAAGAATCTGTACGTGTGTACGCACCTTTAATGGATTCCAACTTATTACAATGTTATAAAAGAGGGTAGAATTTTAGGGATTGTGTGGTGTGAACAGACAAGCTTGAATAAACATCAGGAACATTTCCTAACAAGAAAACATGGTAATTCTATAGTCTAGGACTGAGGTAGATAACCCTAGTCCTCGAGAGCTACCAACAGTGCATGTTTTGCAGGTCTCCTCACAGAATCACAAGTGAGCTAATTAGCTCCATCTGTGTATCTTTTAAAATGTGTCAGTGATTAATGAGTGCAGCTGTGCAGCAGCTAGGTTGTCTGGAAAATGTGCACTGTTGGTAGCTCTCGAGGGCTAGGGTTGGCTACCACTGGTCTAGGATGTGCTGTGTGGATTTCTGGAACAACTTTCAACCTTCAAATATATCAAGGGCTTTAACAAGGTACAGGTGGGAGACATTTTTCACAGGAAGAGTAGCAGCAGAACAAGAGGACATGCACTGAAACTAAAGGGAGGAAGATTCAGGGGAAATTTGAGGAATAATTACTTTACAGAAAGAGTAGTAGATAAGTGGAATGGGAGGCAAATATAGTAGTGCAATTTAAACATGCTTGAGATAGGCATATTGATATCCTTACAAAAAAATCAGGATCAAATATGGTTTGAGGTAACATGTTTAAAAAAAAAGGGGGCAGACTAGATGGGCCAAGTGGTTCTTATCTGCCGTCAAATTCTATGTTTCTATCTACAGATGGAAAATAAATTTAAATTAAGAACATCTTGATCAGAAAATCCAGTTTTGTGGTATACAGTATTTTATTACTGTAGATGCCCTTGTGGTTTAATCTATGTGGGCAAAACTACACAGAAATATAAGGAACAGATGATAATACTCTAAAGCAGGACAGGCCAACCTGTGGCTCTCCAGATGTTGTGAAACTACAAATCCCAGCATGCCTTGCCAAAGTTTTAACAATCCCTTATAGCAAAACTGTGGCAAGGCAGGATGGGATTTGTAGTTTGACAACATCTGGAGAGCCACAGGTTGGCCAGGCCTGCTCTAGAGGAAATCCCCTCAGATCAACATGTGGTTAGACACTTTAGATAGTGGCAACATGGGCTGCCCGCTATCAGATATAAGACAATAGAATATGTACATGAGGGCAAACAAGGAGGTGATAGAGCCAGAGTTCAGTTTCAAACAGAAGGCAAATGTATTTATGAGCTTTGTAAAGTGTGAATACATTTATTTTCTTTCCTAATATTGTAAAGGGGAGTTGTTACTCCTCCACTTCATATTATCATTGACCTCATATTCTTGAAGAAAATGTATTATTTTACCCATTTAATACGTCTTATAATTACTAATGCACATACCTTTTAATAAGAAACTCAGAGTTATTATACTTTTACACTCATTAGGATATTCTCATCAAGAAAGACTGCTCGCATTATGTGGACAGTCATACTGTATAACAAATTACATACAGGTTAAACAGTATTGATCAAACACAATGTAAGATAAGAGAGAGAAATATATAGAGTTAGAGCTACGGGGCAGTACGGATGGGGTAATAGTTAGCATTACTGCCTCACAGCACTGAGGTCATGGGTTAGATTCCCACCATGACCCTAACTGTGCAGAGTTTGTATATCCTCCCCGTGGGTACTCCGCTTTCCTCCCACAAAAATATACTGGTAGGTTATTTGACTCCTAACAAAATTAATCCTAGAATGTTTCTGTGTGTACATGTGGTGGCCACTATAGATTGTAAGCTCCAGTGGGACAGGGACTGATGTGGATGTTCAAATATTCTCAGTAAAGCCCTGCGAAATATGTGTGTGCTATGTAAGAAACTGTTAATAAATAATATAGAAATACAGAGAGATATTGTTAGTGTGAAGGTGTGGACCTTTGTGTTGATAACATATGGTGAAACTAGACTCCATTTTGTATAAAAAAACTCCCATACAACGGTAATCTTCTTACAGTCCCAGAAAGACTTTACTATATATAGTATTCTAGAATGTGTACTTCACAATCTCATTCTCGATTACACCAACATCCACCATACATAGATAGCTACCCGAATAGAAGGTAACACTGTATCTATCATACGATAGCATAGAGACTATTCAAAGGATGCTTAAATGTCGCAAAATGATCATGCTATCTTTGAATTTACATTCCGTTTACAGTACAAGCCCACAAGGGCAAATCATTTGGTATAATACAAATGTGGATTTGCAATAAAACAGTGTTGAATAACATATTTACAGCCTGAGTGAGGGTGATTGAATGTGTCACCTGCCAATAAGAATTGGAAGGTGACACATCCACATCTGCTGCAACCAAAGTGGTCAGAGGGTAAAAATTATTAAAGAGTTTTGGGTATTCGAAGTTTGGCCATATTGGTCTTAACCAACCATGAATAAAGATTTTTTTTTCTCGAGTAACACAGTATCAGCCAATAATGAGTAAAGGTGCCCACACGCGCACCGATCCCGGCGTGCGTTGTGGGCTTAACTAGCACACATAGCATCGCATCGTATGCCTTGTGCATACGATGTGCATGCGATGCGATGCTATGCTAGAAAAAGCTAGTACAAAAAGTATGTGCAGCACATACTTTTTGTACTGTGCGATGGGGTGCCGCTGGAGCGCGCACCCCATCGTATAGCATCGCACCGCCGGGATCGGTGCGTGTGTGGGCACCTTAAGACCTAGGCTAGTGTCTGAAGCAATAACTGGCCAATGTTTTTTTGCTACCCTTTGGATCTCCACAGATTCTGAGTGGTATTTATTAACCCAAGGGAGTACTGCATTTTGTTGGGATTTGGTGGATGACACCAACTTTTGCTGATCCAACCTCAAGGCTTTTTCTCTAGCTTTAATGAATTTAATGAATACCTACGACTCTGCAACTTCTCAATAAGTATATCAATTTGTATAATAGCTGCAATACGGTCACTGTTAATGCGTATAATGCGCACCATTTGTGAAAATGGTAATCCTCTGATTAACAAAGGAGGGTAACAGCTGCTAGCTTGAAGTAATAGGTTGCGGTCTTTGGGTTTTGTAAACACTGTAGTAGTTAATTGTCCATCGATAAACAACACTTTGACATCTACGAAATTGATTTCTGATTGGCCCCTTGCATATGTAATTTTAATAGAGCCCGCTTGAGCATGATATTCTGTAATCAATTTTTCAAACAATTCTTTAGACCCTTGCCGTACCATGAATAGGTCAGGTTATCTTTATCACAGCGAAATATAAGTATGTTTTACATCATAATCTCATTGGAATAAAACAATTCCGACTCTATCATGATCATTACTATGTGAGCATAACAAAGAGCTGTGCTAGACCCCATAGCGCAGCAGTGGGTCTGCAGAAAGAATTTATCATCATATATAAAGAAATTATTAAATGAGTTCCAATAATTCAATATTTACATTGGTTTGCGCAAAAGAAAAAAACATGCTTTTTGCAAAGGAATTTACCTACTGCTGTCAGGCCAAACTCATGTGCAATACAAGTGTAGTTAGGTAAGTTATACTGGTGCTTGGGATTTCTGGTGGCCAATACAATATTAGGGACATGACCATGCTACCTCACGGGTGCATTGCTCATGTGGCTCAACGATCTATCAAATGATTATTTAAATGTGTTTTGTTCACTTTATATGAAGTAACAAAACATATTGAGATTTATTAGAGCATTCACATAGGGTTAGGGTTAGGTACGTGATACTGGTGCTTGGGTTTCTGGTGGTCATTGCAGTATTAGGGACATTTCAATGCTCACAATTCTGACACTTGCTAGGTAAGCCATCTAACTTTCAACATCGAGCCCCTAACTCTAACACTGAACATACCTGCAGCCTATCCTTAATTATTTTCCTTCCAATGCCTAACGCCAAAACCTCTTAGTATCTTACCATGACCCTCCCTATCTGCAGCATAACCTTAAACATACTCCTATAGTTCCAAACTCTTAACCTCCCTTCTTGATGCCTAACCAAAACCCCCTGCCATTGAACCATAACATCCCCTACACATAGGACAGAGTTCCAAAATCAGTCGTTTTACCAGTGTTTGGGATTCTGCTATCAGTTTCCTGACTTGCAGCTTCCCGAATGCCAGGATACCCAATGCATCCAATTGTAATCACTTCAAGTTAATTTTTATGTCTCTACAGTCTTTAGAAATATTTTTGAAAAGTATCTAGTAAATATGATAAACTTTTTTGAACTCTGTTGTTGAATTGTCCCAGCAACTATCATACACCAGATAGAATTTGAACTTTAAGAGAAAATAACTGATTTTTTTTCTGAAAATAATTATGGCAGCAGTGGGATTTAAACCCACGCCTCCGAAGAGACTGGAGCCTAAATCCAGCGCCTTAGACCGCTCGGCCATGCTACCACACTTAAAGGTAACTCATAGTTTCTCACAGTCTGGAATCCAGAACTAGAATTACAGAAAATGTTGTTGTTGTTGTATTAAAGAAATACGTAAAAATATGTTTTATGTTATAGCATCTAAAATGCTTAGAAGAAGTGAGAAAAGATTTTTTTTAAAAGAATATTGGTTGCCATGCAATCTAGATGAGAAATGGTTATTTTTTTATTAATTTGCATTTTAGTCGAGTTTACCACTTTGAAACCAATCACTGACATTTTCTTTGGAAAATTTATATGGCAGCTTTGGGAAGTTAGCAAAGAAAGAAATTAGCTGTTATAACAATGTGATGATGAACACTTATTTTTTTATTGAATTGCATTCTTGTGGATAGAACAATGAAAACATCAACCTCTAACAATATATATCAATAATAAATATGGTAGCAGTGGGATTTGAACCCACGCCTCCGAAGGGACTGGAGCCTTAATCCAGCGCCTTAGACCGCTCGGCCATGCTACCTCATGGGTGCAGTGTTTTTTGAAACAGCTCCCCAGGCAAGCCATCTAGCCCAGGGGCTTTGCCCACGGGCAGAGATTTAATTACCCTTTCCACTTCTTCACTGGTAATTGGTGCATCTAGGAGACTCTGAGCATCTTGAGTTAATAGGGGGAGATGCAGCTCTGCGAAGAATTCCTGCAGGTCCTCATCACTTGTTTTCTGAGCTGATTGGTAGACTTTGCCAAAATGGCTGACAAATTCATCCACTATGTCTGAAGTAGATGACAAAATTTCACCTTGTTCAGTTCTAATACTAGCAATGATACTGGACGGCCTGTCCATTCTAAGCAGAAGGGCCATAAATTTGCCCACTTTATCTGAGCCGGCATACCATTGGTGAGAGCCCGCATGGAGTCTATGGTAATTTACATCCTGAAGATATTCTAGCCACTCCATCTGCATCCTTTGCCATCCCACCCTATCCGACTCTAAATTGCTAGCTTGATAAACTCTTTCTAGTTCTGGATGGAATGAATTCAACAAGCCATATTCAATGCAGCTGCTGCTCAATTGGACGGTGCCGGGACCAGGTGAGTGAAAGAAGAAGGCTGCGAGAGTAGGTGGATGGGAAGGGGGCGGTGAATGAGGGTGCCAGATGAGCTGCGGCAAATGGGAGGTGGGACAGTGAATGAGGGTGGATCAGGTGAGGGGCAGGAGGAGGTGGCAGGAGGTGGGCAGCAGGATGGTGGATGAGAGGACGGTGCCTGGTCAGCTTCTGGTGCTCACCCGTGGCTATTCCGCCAATCCACGTGGTTTCCGACAGGTCAGTGCATTCCAAATTTTCAGAAAAACCAACAATAGTTTTTGAATAGGTCGGAACCCCTTTCAACCTAAATCAGTCATAAACTGACGTCTTTTTCCGACAAGACAGCAGTTTCAACTGTAATTGATTATACCTCTTAATTGTGGTATATACAAATCTTTTAGGTGGATTTGTACACCTGCATCAGTATAGAAGCTGCCAGTTTAGAAAAGCACAGGCTCTAATTCTGTCTGTTGATATACAGATCCCTTGCACTGTCGAGCGCCGGCTATAGAGACTGGGACGCGCGTGCGTCTCACACGCATGTGTGTCCCAGTATCCCGTCTCCGCTTCAGGGAGACGCTGCCCAGTTCGGGGGGGGAGTGGTCGGTGAAGCGAGGGGGACCAGCGGGGGAGGCGGCAGGGACCGGCGGCAGGCTCCATTTGCAAAGGGGCGCACGAGCGTCTCATGTGCACGCGCCCCTGGCGGAAGCCAGCCGCTGGCGGGGCTGGCGATTCTATCGCTAGGCCCTGCAAAGATGGAGCTCGCTCCATCTGTAACTTTGGTGCTTTGCCACTGAACTGCATTGGAAGCAAAACCACTATTGACCTTATATTGCACTTGACTGTATAAAGATAAAAACAGAGGAGATGCTTGCAAAGCATTTTACACAGTTCAGTGCATGTTCAGCATCTCCCGAGGATCGCTCACTACTATTCAGTCCAGCTGAGTCTGAGGTTGCTTTAAACAGCTTTGCACCTCCCCTCCATTAGCCTCTTCCCTTCATTGCAGCTACTAAGCCCATTATGCATACGTGGAGATTGGCAAGGTGGCAATGATAAGGGTGCCTACATCTGTAGATGATGTGTTTATTGTTTGGACTGGAGTGGAGGATAATTTAAACAGCATGATGGGATGCACTTATACCTGCAGTATAAGTGATTTTCTGAATGTGAAAATAAGGTATGGTCAAGGTAGATAAATTCTGACACTATGGGGGAAATTTTCTAAGATAAATTCGTGAAAAAAAATTGTATTTTCATACAAAAATACGATTTTTTTTGGGCGTATTATTATTTTTGGCATTTACTATGCCAAAAATACGAATTTTCGTGTTCGTATTGATGGGACATTCGTATTTGTATTTACAAATACGAATGATTAAACCATCAATAGAAAATGACAGAAATCACCATTCAAAAGAATGGTGATTCCTGATTTACTAAGTGGCCATATTGAAAATACGGCCGCTAATTGGCGTAAAATGCCCACGAATGGCCAGGCAAATATGGCAGGAAAATACACTTTATTTTCCTGTCATATTTGGCTTCAGCCTGCACGGATCAGTCAGATCCGTGCAGGCTGCAGTGTAAAAAAATACATTTAAAAAAGGCGTGGGTTCCCCCCACAGCCGTAAGCAGCACCAAGCTGAAAGAGCCGGGGCTGGTAATCAAAAATCAGGAAACCTGGCAAATAGGGGTTCCCTGATTTTTTAAAACCATGCTCCAGGGCCGGGGCTGGTTCCCAAAATACAGGGGACAAAATGACTAGGGGTCTCCTGTATTTTAAGAACCAGCCCTAGGCCAAACCAGCCAGCAGGGTAATGCCACAGCTAGGGGGAGACTTTTTATACAAGTCCCCCTGGCCAAAGCATTTACCCTACCAACCAGTCAGCCTGGCCAGGGGCCCTGGGGGAGTGGGGACCCCCCCAATAAAGGGTTCCCCCCTCTAGGACTTATCTGACCAGGCTGAAGCCTGGTGCTGTCCCCGGTGACCCTGGAGCGGTGGTGACCGGGCTGATCGGGCTAATGCTGATGATTCCCAGCAAGCCTCCATCGCAAGCTGGGACTTGGAGAACCACAAGTCCCAGCATGCGGGGCATTAAAGGGCCCACTGGCATTTGTAGTTCCACAGTATGAAAAATAGTAAAATAAGCACACACTGACACATGAAAAATAAAACTTTAATACATCCAAAGCCCACACATACTAATACTTACCTATTTTGAGCCCATCGGTAGGTCCCTGGGTCCGGGGCTCCAGGGTCCGGGGCTCCATGGTCCAGGGTCCAGTGCCTTGGATCCTGGGTCCGGAGCTGCAGAGTCCGGGACCCGGGGCCTTGGTTCCAGGGCTGGAATCAGTGCAGTGTGTCCATGGAAATGTCCACCAGTTAACTTGGTAATAGCTCAATTGACCCTCTCAGATGGCTCTGAGAGGGTCAATTGAGCTATTACCAAGTTAACTGGTGGACATTTCCATGGACACACTGCACTGATCCAAAAGAAAAACACCTCTTTACTGGGAATACAAATCCATCTCCTTAATACAAGTGTATCCGGAGGCCGATCCGAGGCGATCTAAGAACGATTTGTTTATCCAGGTTTACCATCAAACAAACATCTTGTGGAAAATACCAACTACCACCTCTCCACTGACAACCCATCTGAAAACTGCCGGCTACCTGGTCAATCATCTGTCGCTTTACATCTAAAGGAGACATATCCCAAATGGATTCAGTACTGAATCCCGGCGGTCGGGATCCCGGCGTTCACCAATGCTTGGTGACCCCAACACCTTATTCCTGATGAACAGTTTGATACTAGATATTAGTATACTATGCTACTGTAATCTTGTGTTACAGAATTGGCTGAATTGAATATACCAATGTTTTCAAATATAAAGACAGTTTTCTGGATGCGTAGTGACTATGTGTAAATTATGTGTTATGTAAAATGGTAATTATGTGTAACTTTATGGATTTTCTCAGCAAGTACACATTCTGCTGTAATAAGCAATGGCTGTTCTAATGCGCAAAGTACCATATTGTGCACGCATGCGTACGCACGCACCCATACTTGCCTACCTTACCCTCTCCATGAGGGAGAAAATGCTCTGTTCCTGGACTTCCCTGGTAATGTATGATTGCCATCACCTGTGGTGAAACACCTTTACCTAGCTCCCCACAGGTGATGGCAATCATACATTACCCGCATGGAGAGGGTCAGGTAGGCAAGTATGACGCACCCTGCTAACAAATGCCATAATGAATTCTAATACAGAGATATAATTTTGAATTTGACACCCCTCTCAAGGAAGCACTACCATTTTCTATATTTTTAAGTGTAAGATGGGTCTGTTCCAACTCACAAAATTGTTCCAACAGGCACAATTGAATTTAATAACTTTATGGGTGAAATTTCATAGGATGAGAGATTGAGAAAGTGAGAGATTTGGTAAGAAATCTCCATTTTTTTAAAGTGGCAATCATTTACACTGCAAAATAAATAAAAAATAAAGATTTCTTATCAATACTCTCACTTTCTCAATCTCTGGTCCGATTAAATTTCACCCTACATATATATACTTTCATACTGACCTAACAGCAGCAGGGATTAAGGCATTGGAGATTCCCAGACATAAGTTGTTTGTTAAAACTGAAAATAAGTGAACTAGGTCACTCTGGGCCTTATTCTGGTTGGTGCGTACATTTCCGAATACTTTCGGATGGCGTTTTTTAGCCGTCTGCGCATGCGTGGGGAACGCTATGCGCATGTGCCACGCATGGTGTCCGTACTTGTACTCCCCAATACCGTTCAGAAATGTGCACCGCAATCACTCGGGAAATATGGGCGTATTATGGGCGTCATTCAGAACTACACAGGGGCGTACTTTCAAAGTGGGCTAAACTGGGCGGAAACATGGGCGGACACGAGGGAGTGCACTCATTTTGGTAGGCGTGCATTCGGACAGCACACCGAATGCACGCGAACAAAAAGGCAAGAAATATGCGGTGTCCATAAGCAAGTATTGCTTTGCGGACACCACTCGTTCATGCACTAGGCAATCGGAATGCCTAATCACTACAACCAATGTCAGCTGAACACAATACAATCCACTCCTTCACTCATTACTCATTAATTACACGCTTGTCACTGGTTCAATTGGAACCATTGCAGCTTAAATGGACCATTACTAAACACACACATATATGCTGCACTTTTCACACACTTTTACACTGCAAATAATGGACACAACTTAATATTAATAATAGAAATACACATGTCACTTCTACATGTATCAATTAAGCCACACATTTTGGGAAAAAAAAAAACATTTATTACCAGAACTTATAAAATAAAATGGAAACCGTAACAAATTAAAAGGTACCATGCCAGGAATAAAAATAAAAAATATATAATAAAGACATGAATTTTTGACATACATAGCCACAGCAGAATCATTAGGAACACATCAGGTGGCTTCACAACCAAAGTATAGCACCAACACTTCAAGTACAGCAGACAGTAATGGTAGCCGAAAGAGGGCAACAGGGGAACCAAACATGACATTCGAAACAAGGGCAAATGTGAGTACCCTCTGCACGGAAATGGACACAGGAAGCTGACACACACAGCTCAATGAAAGATTTGGGAAGACATAAGGGTGGAGATTAATGCGGACACAAGTTCATCTGCGGGCACGTTTGCCCCTGGCAGGCTCCTTGCCACCTGCAGCAGCTCTTCGGCCACGGCCACGGTCAGATGATGGGCCAGGTGGAGCAGATGCTGGTGAGGGGGGGGATGGTGTTCCCCCTCTGCCAGCAGGGAGTGCTGATGGTGGGAATGCACCAGAAACGGATGACAATAGGACCCTATTGCTGGCAACTAGCTCCACCATAAGCTCATTATGGTGGAGGAGGAGGTCATTTTGGTGCAGGGCTTGATCAGCCAGCACCTGCAGGCTAGCAGCAATTGATTGCTGGGTGGCAGCCATAACCTGCAGGCTCCCAGCGATAGTCTGCTGGGTGCTGACCAAACCCTGCATGACCTCCTTGGTCCTACGCATCCGCTCTGATGCCAAGTCTCCCTGCTGGTGAATATGGGAAAGCACCTGCACCCACCTGTCGAATTCAGCCTCGGGCGGTGGCTGCTGCTGCTGCACGGGCCAGGCACTGGTGGCAGGTGGCACAGACTCCTCAACCTCAAGAGATTCTGGACCAAGCGGTGGGGATGCTGGTGAAAGAGAAAATTACAATTACAACACATTCCATGCAAAATTAGGACCAGCTACTTATGGCATGGCAAATAATTACCTTCAAGAAAAGAAGCCATGACTTCCACTTGGGCCTCGCTGTCAACGTTGCTCACCCCCCGGACCTCCTCTACTGCAATGCAGCACTCTGCCATCTCCTCCAGGGGGGTGAGCTTCAGCTTTCCAGGCATGGGGCCAGCCCCAGAGGTGTGGCTGTGTTCCCACCACTGGGTCAATTTCTTCTTGAGGTTGGTTTTGAAGTCGTGCCACCTGCAATCAAAGTTTACATATTACTACATGTCACTCCTCATGTTTGCTGTAGCACACATTGCAATCTGCAACTGATGACAACATGTGCTTCATTACACACAACTTACATTCAATGAAAATATAAAAACAACCCTTAGAAGATACATTCACACTCACCCTACAATAACTATTGATTAAATGACATGACAAACATGTCTGTGGCTCCAAGCAACGTGACCGCCCATTGACCAACTCCATCTAACATCTAATGTAAACATTACTGGTCTTGTACTGCTCAAATGTAACACACATGAACTTACCTCTTCTTAACGTGCTCCGTCTCACAAACTTGTGGAGCCACCGCATTAATCTCCGCCGTTATGTCCTCCCAAATCTTCCATCTCCTTGTGTGTGTCAACCTGTCCTGTGGACACTCGATCCAATCCCGTGCGCGGGGTACCAGGATGGCAAGCTCCTGCGCTTCGAATGGCATGTTTCTGCTGCTTGGTTCCTCTGTTGCCCTATTTCGGCCACGCCCACGGCCACGGCCACCTGTCGCTGTACTCGAAGTGCTGGCCAGGCTACTCTGTTGGGAAGCCACCTGTTGTGTTCCCAATGATTCTGCTGAGGCTGAAGATGGGCCAGCTGCTGATTGACCTGATGTAGATGGCCCATCTGGCTGCTGTTCTCCCAATGGCTGGTCTGGGTTGAGGGTGACATAGCTGGTGCTGGAGTCCATGTGGCCAAACAGGTCCTGCAACACCTGGTCTTCCTCAGATTCTGAGCCAGCCATGTTTGCAACAACATTGCAGTTTTCTAACACACCTTTATATCCTATTTCTGTAATTGGCCTACATCAGCGACACCCTGCATTCCGTACGGCAGAGTAGACCGTGCGGCGCATAGGCCACGCCCCTACCTGCGGAAAATAAAAATTCAAAACCTGGCCAACTTAGTAAGTCTGATTTAGTAGCTAATTGCAGATTTGTACTCCAATGACCAAATAAAACTGAGGTCAGACATGAAATGTATATGTGAATGTACATCTGTACTGTGCACTTGTTTGGTATGTAGTACAAATGACACTAACCATTCCATATGTAAATCCAGTCCACCACTTAGGCAATAGTAATCAGTGCTAGCATCCAAATCACATGTGAAAGGTCTCCAAATTCAGCCTTGATGCTAGCTACTTTTCATTCCACATCTCTAGTGTGGCCCAGTAGAAGGTAAGTGTACACATGGCACCATGGCCTAATATTGGGAAAAGGTCTGGCACTATTTGCTATGTTTCTGCTGTATAGCTTTCACTATAATAAAGCTGTTTAGTACCTTGTTGAGTTAGGTGTAAGTGGCTAGTGATGCAGACTATTTCACCTGTTGCTTATACCCATGTTTGGTGAATGTAATAGATTATATATAATAGGTTGCAAACTTCTTTCACACTGTCTGTTTAGGAGATACTAAGTAATGGCATGGTCTGCTCAACTATGCAAAGGTACAGCATGTGTTGTTTTGCGATGCAATGAGTTAGCCGTCTGTTGTGGCGCATACACGCTGTTAATGTCAAAATGAACAATAAAGTTAATACCAAATATCACACTGAACAACCAATTACAGGACATGATTGCTTAAATTGTGCCATTGCTAAGATGGCGGCCTATGGGAGAGCAGCACCCTTCTCTGGCCCGGAGCTGAGGGCACTGGTCTCCGTTATGGAGACCAGGCTGGGGCGTGCGGGGCCCTTCATTACAAACCGCCAGAAGCGCCAGGCGTATGCCGCTGCCCGCAGGTGCATATTCGCGCGCACCCAGGTGCGCAGGACCATCGCCCAGCTGTAGCGGCGATGGTCTGATCTGAGGCGCCGGGAGCCAGAAAAGCTCCAGCAAATAAGGGCCAGCATTGCACGATGTAAGTGTTTACACATTAAATGGCCAATTGTACATTAATGCTTACATGACCTTTTTTTTGACAATAAGGTAACCTGGTTGATCATGAGTTAAACATGGCATACACTATTTGTGTGGTATTTCATGTTTGACATGCTGTAATGTGTTTGTAATATGTCATTTTTTGGGATGCATGATGAATGAACAAATCATGTGACTTATTTAACACCCTGCATTTTGATTTTCCTTACAGCACGTGACCGTGCAAGACGGGCCCGTGAGCAGGGCCAGGAGGAGGAGGCCCCTGAAGAAGTGGCGGAGGAGGAGGCCACAGAAGTGGTGGAGGAGGAGGCCACAGAAGTGGCGGAGGAGGAAGCCGTGCAAGAAGTGGCCGAGGAGGAGGCCACAGAAGACATGGTGGAGGTGGAGGCCACAGACGAAGTGGCCGAGGAGGAGGTGGCCTCTGAGTTTATGGGCCACGAGGAGGTGGCCGAGGAGGTTGTGGAAGAGGAGGTTGTGGAAGAGGAGGAGGCATGTGAGGTGGTGGAGGAAGAAGGAATTGGTAGGTAAACATAAGGCATCATTAATAATTGGTGGTAGTACTATTTGTTAGGTACCACTGGTGAATCTAGTGTGTTTTACTCTATTATTAATAAATAAACAAAAGTGGGTTACAACAGACACACTTAGGGGTTATAGGCCCAAGCTGCAAACGTGGAATCTGGAGGCTCACGTAGGTGATGCGTGTTTATTTATGGAGGGCCTTTCTATACTAGCAGAAATAAAACATCAATGGAGTACGGTCAGGCGTGATTTATAATGGAGTCCCAAGTGGCCAGTTCCCCTGGGCCCCCCTCTAGCCAGTTGGCCCGTGTTGTTGCCATGTATTTTGTCAAGCTATTTTGTAGGATGCATTGACTTTAGAAATTGTTTGGTGTAAGGAAGCGGATTAGTGCAGCAGTTTCACCTATCTGGCAATGTGACAATGATTCCGGAAGTAAGGGGTAGAGGGACTAGGCTAGCCTTTAAATGTGGTATCCATCTATCCATCCATCCATCTATGTATCCATCTATATAACTATCTATCTATGTATCTATCTATCTATCAATCTATTATGCAGTTTAGCTATTAAGCAGTGACATGCAGGTATATATGTATGGCAAAATGTAGCATGTTGTATTGGATGTAGCTTTGTAGTAGATTGGTGATTGTTAAGGTAGGAGATTTTTATCAGTCACATATTCAGTACTGTAAGCCAGTGTGTGTGTGTGGGCCCATTTTATTTTTTACCATTACAAACAGTATTGCCTATGTAATTGTTTGTATGTATGATTTCGCATGCTGTAGGTACTTAGGATTGACAGTACAAGGTCTACCTGATTAGCATAATTATTGTTGATCCCCCTTTAACAGATGACCAGATGCAAGAAGGCGAGGGGTTGAGAGGGGCCCTCCTCAGACTGCACCAGCACCTTCTGCTCATGGCAGAAGAGGTGAAAAATGTTTGCGACCTCCTGGTCTGAAGACCTTGTTTTTAAATTTTTGTAAGATGTAAATACATTTTTCCAGTTAAAGTTATAAGTGGTCTGTGTGTTATTGTATAATTTTACAGTATAAGTATAAATATAAGTATCTAAGTATAAATAGTGGTGTTGATTTATGTAAGGTGCAAAAGGGATATACAGTATATATAGATGGGTTTAGTGCATAAAAGTGGTTGAAAGTGAAGGGTAATGTAAAGATGTACATAGTGTGTTGATTTGTATGTGTGTGTTTGCAGGTGAAGAATAATTGATGATGTAATATGCATACAAAGAATGTGGTGAACTTAGCATGATGAAAGGGTTAATCTAAAGTGGAAGTAAAGTGTTTAATTATCAATTAGATAAATAATAGATAACCATTAAAAACAATCCCTTTTGAATGAGGTTGCCTAATTGCATAAGTGGGTCATGTTACAGATTTGGGTGTTCTGATAAGAGTGGTGATTTGTGCGTAAATACACCGCATCGGTGCGTACGGCCAGGTTCCCGTCCGTTCTAACGCGGTAAGACCATGCTTACGCTGTAAGACCGTGCAGAATCTGTGCGTGTCCACCGCACACGCAAGGTTTGTATGTCGTCCGTACACATGCCCTCTTCTTAAAGAGTGAGTCCGTCCGAATGCGGAGGCTCGGGGGGCGTTTCTACGGACGATGTCCGCACAGCGTGGCGTGCGGCCCGCTCCGTAAGAATTCGGGAAAGTACGCACCGATCAGAATAAGGTCCTCTATGATCTGGGTAAACCAATTCTCACCTGCTAGCAAAGAGATTGTTACCACAGCAAATAAGCATTGGCTAATCAATAACACCAATCTGGACCTGCCTCTCTAAAAGGTGCATACACAAGTACAGATTTTTCTGTCCAATCTAGCTGGTGGGAACAAAAACCTGGAAATGTATGGGAGCATATGACAATTAAAAAGTTCCACCCAAATGATTGATAAATTTGTTATTTCAGAAGGTTTTAAACAATTTGTCTGACTGATCACTGCCTGTTTTAAAGTGTTCGGGAACAATTTTTTGATTGTCATTTGCTCCCATACATTTCCAGCTTTTTGTTTGCACCACATAGATTGAACAGAAGAATCTGTACGTGTGTACGCACCTTTAATGGATTCCAACTTATTACAATGTTATAAAAGAGGGTAGAATTTTAGGGATTGTGTGGTGTGAACAGACAAGCTTGAATAAACATCAGGAACATTTCCTAACAAGAAAACATGGTAATTCTATAGTCTAGGACTGAGGTAGATAACCCTAGTCCTCGAGAGCTACCAACAGTGCATGTTTTGCAGGTCTCCTCACAGAATCACAAGTGAGCTAATTAGCTCCATCTGTGTATCTTTTAAAATGTGTCAGTGATTAATGAGTGCAGCTGTGCAGCAGCTAGGTTGTCTGGAAAATGTGCACTGTTGGTAGCTCTCGAGGGCTAGGGTTGGCTACCACTGGTCTAGGATGTGCTGTGTGGATTTCTGGAACAACTTTCAACCTTCAAATATATCAAGGGCTTTAACAAGGTACAGGTGGGAGACATTTTTCACAGGAAGAGTAGCAGCAGAACAAGAGGACATGCACTGAAACTAAAGGGAGGAAGATTCAGGGGAAATTTGAGGAATAATTACTTTACAGAAAGAGTAGTAGATAAGTGGAATGGGAGGCAAATATAGTAGTGCAATTTAAACATGCTTGAGATAGGCATATTGATATCCTTACAAAAAAATCAGGATCAAATATGGTTTGAGGTAACATGTTTAAAAAAAAAGGGGGCAGACTAGATGGGCCAAGTGGTTCTTATCTGCCGTCAAATTCTATGTTTCTATCTACAGATGGAAAATAAATTTAAATTAAGAACATCTTGATCAGAAAATCCAGTTTTGTGGTATACAGTATTTTATTACTGTAGATGCCCTTGTGGTTTAATCTATGTGGGCAAAACTACACAGAAATATAAGGAACAGATGATAATACTCTAAAGCAGGACAGGCCAACCTGTGGCTCTCCAGATGTTGTGAAACTACAAATCCCAGCATGCCTTGCCAAAGTTTTAACAATCCCTTATAGCAAAACTGTGGCAAGGCAGGATGGGATTTGTAGTTTGACAACATCTGGAGAGCCACAGGTTGGCCAGGCCTGCTCTAGAGGAAATCCCCTCAGATCAACATGTGGTTAGACACTTTAGATAGTGGCAACATGGGCTGCCCGCTATCAGATATAAGACAATAGAATATGTACATGAGGGCAAACAAGGAGGTGATAGAGCCAGAGTTCAGTTTCAAACAGAAGGCAAATGTATTTATGAGCTTTGTAAAGTGTGAATAAATTTATTTTCTTTCCTAATATTGTAAAGGGGAGTTGTTACTCCTCCACTTCATATTATCATTGACCTCATATTCTTGAAGAAAATGTATTATTTTACCCATTTAATACGTCTTATAATTACTAATGCACATACCTTTTAATAAGAAACTCAGAGTTATTATACTTTTACACTCATTAGGATATTCTCATCAAGAAAGACTGCTCGCATTATGTGGACAGTCATACTGTATAACAAATTACATACAGGTTAAACAGTATTGATCAAACACAATGTAAGATAAGAGAGAGAAATATATAGAGTTAGAGCTACGGGGCAGTACGGATGGGGTAATAGTTAGCATTACTGCCTCACAGCACTGAGGTCATGGGTTAGATTCCCACCATGACCCTAACTGTGCAGAGTTTGTATATCCTCCCCGTGGGTACTCCGCTTTCCTCCCACAAAAATATACTGGTAGGTTATTTGACTCCTAACAAAATTAATCCTAGAATGTTTCTGTGTGTACATGTGGTGGCCACTATAGATTGTAAGCTCCAGTGGGACAGGGACTGATGTGGATGTTCAAATATTCTCAGTAAAGCCCTGCGAAATATGTGTGTGCTATGTAAGAAACTGTTAATAAATAATATAGAAATACAGAGAGATATTGTTAGTGTGAAGGTGTGGACCTTTGTGTTGATAACATATGGTGAAACTAGACTCCATTTTGTATAAAAAAACTCCCATACAACGGTAATCTTCTTACAGTCCCAGAAAGACTTTACTATATATAGTATTCTAGAATGTGTACTTCACAATCTCATTCTCGATTACACCAACATCCACCATACATAGATAGCTACCCGAATAGAAGGTAACACTGTATCTATCATACGATAGCATAGAGACTATTCAAAGGATGCTTAAATGTCGCAAAATGATCATGCTATCTTTGAATTTACATTCCGTTTACAGTACAAGCCCACAAGGGCAAATCATTTGGTATAATACAAATGTGGATTTGCAATAAAACAGTGTTGAATAACATATTTACAGCCTGAGTGAGGGTGATTGAATGTGTCACCTGCCAATAAGAATTGGAAGGTGACACATCCACATCTGCTGCAACCAAAGTGGTCAGAGGGTAAAAATTATTAAAGAGTTTTGGGTATTCGAAGTTTGGCCATATTGGTCTTAACCAACCATGAATAAAGATTTTTTTTTCTCGAGTAACACAGTATCAGCCAATAATGAGTAAAGGTGCCCACACGCGCACCGATCCCGGCGTGCGTTGTGGGCTTAACTAGCACACATAGCATCGCATCGTATGCCTTGTGCATACGATGTGCATGCGATGCGATGCTATGCTAGAAAAAGCTAGTACAAAAAGTATGTGCAGCACATACTTTTTGTACTGTGCGATGGGGTGCCGCTGGAGCGCGCACCCCATCGTATAGCATCGCACCGCCGGGATCGGTGCGTGTGTGGGCACCTTAAGACCTAGGCTAGTGTCTGAAGCAATAACTGGCCAATGTTTTTTTGCTACCCTTTGGATCTCCACAGATTCTGAGTGGTATTTATTAACCCAAGGGAGTACTGCATTTTGTTGGGATTTGGTGGATGACACCAACTTTTGCTGATCCAACCTCAAGGCTTTTTCTCTAGCTTTAATGAATTTAATGAATACCTACGACTCTGCAACTTCTCAATAAGTATATCAATTTGTATAATAGCTGCAATACGGTCACTGTTAATGCGTATAATGCGCACCATTTGTGAAAATGGTAATCCTCTGATTAACAAAGGAGGGTAACAGCTGCTAGCTTGAAGTAATAGGTTGCGGTCTTTGGGTTTTGTAAACACTGTAGTAGTTAATTGTCCATCGATAAACAACACTTTGACATCTACGAAATGATTGATTGGCCCCTTGCATATGTAATTTTGATAGAGCCCGCTTGAGCATGATATTCTGTAATCAATTTTTCAAACAATTCTTTAGACCCTTGCCGTACCATGAATAGGTCAGGTTATCTTTATCACAGCGAAATATAAGTATGTTTTACATCATAATCTCATTGGAATAAAACAATTCCGACTCTATCATGATCATTACTATGTGAGCATAACAAAGAGCTGTGCTAGACCCCATAGCGCAGCAGTGGGTCTGCAGAAAGAATTTATCATCATATATAAAGAAATTATTAAATGAGTTCCAATAATTCAATATTTACATTGGTTTGCGCAAAAGAAAAAAACATGCTTTTTGCAAAGGAATTTACCTACTGCTGTCAGGCCAAACTTATGTGCAATACAAGTGTAGTTAGGTAAGTTATACTGGTGCTTGGGATTTCTGGTGGCCAATACAATATTAGGGACATGACCATGCTACCTCACGGGTGCATTGCTCATGTGGCTCAACGATCTATCAAATGATTATTTAAATGTGTTTTGTTCACTTTATATGAAGTAACAAAACATATTGAGATTTATTAGAGCATTCACATAGGGTTAGGGTTAGGTACGTGATACTGGTGCTTGGGTTTCTGGTGGTCATTGCAGTATTAGGGACATTTCAATGCTCACAATTCTGACACTTGCTAGGTAAGCCATCTAACTTTCAACATCGAGCCCCTAACTCTAACACTAAACATACCTGCAGCCTATCCTTAATTATTTTCCTTCCAATGCCTAACGCCAAAACCTCTTAGTATCTTACCATGACCCTCCCTATCTGCAGCATAACCTTAAACATACTCCTATAGTTCCAAACTCTTAACCTCCCTTCTTGATGCCTAACCAAAACCCCCTGCCATTGAACCATAACATCCCCTACACATAGGACAGAGTTCCAAAATCAGTCGTTTTACCAGTGTTTGGGATTCTGCTATCAGTTTCCTGACTTGCAGCTTCCCGAATGCCAGGATACCCAATGCATCCAATTGTAATCACTTCAAGTTAATTTTTATGTCTCTACAGTCTTTAGAAATATTTTTGAAAAGTATCTAGTAAATATGATAAACTTTTTTTTTTTTTTTTTTTTTTTATTTGAGTCTTTATTTAAATTTTAACAATTATACAAAAACGACATATACAATAAAAAATACGAACACCACGATACATACATGCCACAGTACGAACATAGAAGAAAGCCGCTCTAATATCCTGAAGTCCTTACAGAACAGGATGGTAAACTTCAACCGATGCTGGAGATGTCAATTTCTAAGACCTATGCGATATATATAAACATGGAGCTAATAATAATGGACAACCAGATTCTTATCTGTATTCACTGGGTGTAGCCTGCTACCCAGTGGGCCAGAAATCGAATAACTGTTCGAGAGATCGCTATGCATATATAACAAAATAAATAAGAGACTAAGTACAGCAGTGACACAGGGTGATATACTCATGTGAAAAAGTGAATCATAAAAACTAGAAAAACAAGACAGGGTATAGTGAAAGAGAAGAAGGCCCATCACTCCCCCACACGAATTCCCTTACAATTGGAACCGACGAAGAGAAAGGGTGCCTAAACTTCAATAATTTCTTAGTTGCTTGGTGGTATATAAGAAATATATGAGTGAAAGACCCGTGAAATAAATAACGACTTATAAAATGGTGCTCCTAAATATAAAATGATCGGAGTGGTACCAATTATTCCATATAGAATGGAATTTATCTATTCTTTGATTCGATGCGTAAAAAAACTTTTCGTGTTCATATGTTGAATTTACCAAATTAATCCATTCAGTGAGGAAAGGTCCTTTGTGCGCCATCCAATGGCGTGCAACTATCACTTTAGCAAGTGAGGTAAGGATTAGCAATAGAGAGTTTAATTCCCTAGAAACAGTTAAATCTGTCCATAGCCCCAGTAATACATTACTTTCTGTTAAACTAACCCGTGGAGCTCCCAATTCCTCGCATATTCCCAGAACCTGATCCCAGAAGCGCCTTACTCTCGGGCAGGACCAGAGAAGATGCCAGAATGAAGCCCCCACCATCCCGCATTTCGGACAGTTATCAGTGGTGGCGCCGCCAATTCTTGTGAGCTTCACCGGAGTCATATAAGTCCTGTGAAGTATATTAAATTGGACTTGCTGAGTTCGAATGGACTTTGTGGCTAATTTTGGGGCCCCCACGGCACCCCGCCACATAGCCTCGGTTAGGTTGGGTAGTTCCGCGGACCATTTTGACCTCAACTGCCTCAGTCCTTCATCTTGAACATTAGCGGACAGATGTCCATAGAGTTTTGCAAGACAGCGCCGTGGCGATAGTTTTTGTAATAATATTTTAATTGGCGCCACTGTTAACCAGCCAACTTGGCCACGGCTATGTTGTAGGGTAGCGCTCCTGAGTTGCAAATATCTATGGAACATAGAGCTGGGTAGTTTATACTCTTCCTGGAGTAGGGAAAAAGATTTAAAGATTCGATCCTGATATAATTGTCCCACTGATCCCACCCCGTACTGAGCCCACAATCTCCCACCTTGTTGTTTATTTACTTCCTGCAGTGTGTTAAGAGAGAAGATATATGTATCTGGATCAATCCCAACGTACTGGTCCATTTTACAGACTATTTGCCATATTCTAATAGCTTGACTGACTATAGGTGGATATTTCTTACGAGTCCTTTTTATAAGCAGTATTTGTAGGGGGGTGATCTTAGGGTCTACATATCTAATCAGCCTAGTTAGTTCCCCCGTATGGGAATCTTTCTTAACCCATTCTTTAAGATGGACCAGTTGCGCCGCAAGATAATAATTCTTGAAGTTAGGGAGGGCCAGCCCCCCACTATCGCGGTCCAGCCAGAGAGTAGCCATCCTCACCCTGGGGCGCTTGTTACTCCAAATGAAGGATGACAAAATGCTGTTTATCATTCTGAAAAATTTATCCTTAATATAGATCGGCGACTGTTGAAATATGTACAGGAGTTTGGGCAGCACCACCATTTTAATTAGGTTTACCCGTCCTATTACAGATAGGGGAAGTTTGGCCCAGCATCTACATTTGGTTCTAAGATCTGACATTGCCGGAATAATATTGTCCTCTATAAAATCCTCTGGCTTGCTAGAGATCTTTATCCCCAAATAACTAAAACTGGGAGTGTTGGCCAGTGGAAGGTCAATCCCCCATGTGTCATTGGGCCTTTCGTCCCCCAGACGCATAATGTGGGATTTGCCCCAGTTTACTGTCAACCCAGACACTTGTCCAAATTGAGTCAGTTGCTGGAATATCACGGGTAAGTCCCTCTGTGGGTCTGTTGTACCTACTAAAAAGTCATCGGCGCACAGGGAGACAATATTCGATCTTGTAATTACCCCCGGGTTATGCTGGTATAATTTAGTTCTAAGTGCATTAGCCAATGGCTCTATCGCTATTGCAAAAATCAGGGGGGAAAGAGGGCACCCTTGTCTGGTGCCTCTGTGCAGCGGGAATGGAGATGACGTATGCCCATTGATGGTGACCCTTGCCCTGGGATTCTTATAAATTAGCCTCATCTGTTTAATAAACCCAGGACCAAATCCAAAGGCCTTAAGGGTGTGCCACAAGTAGCCCCATTCTATAGAATCGAAGGCCTTATTGGCGTCGAACGACACCAATGCCGCCCTTAACCCTCCTGCGTTTACATACTGAATGTAAGAGAATACTCTGCGCAGATTGAACGATGTGGAGCTACCCCTCATAAAACCCGACTGGTCGGGGTGTACTATTTCACGAATTATACCGCTTAGCCTATTTGCCAGAACCTTTGCGATGATTTTTACGTCGGTAGGGATCAGAGAAATTGGTCTATAAGAATCGATCTTAGCCAGGTCTTTGCCCTTTTTTGGTAGAAAAACTATAGAAGCTTCAGCCATGGAAGGGGGCATGACTCCCTCGGTCATCATCCCTTGGGTCACTGCCAAAATATGGGGAGCTAAAATCCCCTTGAATTTTTGATAAACCTCTCCTGGTAATCCATCTAACCCAGGGGCTTTACCTGCTGGTAACGAGCTAATGACATTTTCTACCTCTTCAATCGTGAATGGAGCGTCCATCAGATGCTGTGCATCTGGTGAAAGTTGAGGGAGATTTAAGGAGGAGAAAAACTGTCCCATCATGTCTGCATCACTACTAGTATGGACTTGATATATATCACTAAAATAGGTCACGAATTTATCCACAATATCTGGGGTAGATGTCAATATCCTCCCTTGTTCTGACGTTATCTTAGTAATAATATTTGAGGGTCTATCCATCCTTAATAAATAAGCCAGGGATTTACCCACTTTGTCTGCATTAGCGTACCATTGATGTGAGTTTGCCCGGAGTCTCCTGTAATTCACCTCCTGTACATACTCCAGCCATTCGGTCTGGGCTTGCTGCCACGCCAGCCGGTCCGATTCAGCACCGCTAGCAAGGTAAGTATTTTCCAGTGCGGCCACCCTGGACTCCAGCTCGGCCACCCTTCTCTGATGTGTTCTCTTCAAGAAAGAGATCTGTTTAATAAAAATACCCCTGAGGTAGGCCTTGAAGGAGTCCCAGATGCACGCACCCGAAGCAGGAACCCTGATTAATTTCAAAAAACTCCTTAATTGCCTTCTCCACAGCTCCCTGATCCATCTGAGCGAGCCAGAATGGCTGTAGTTTCCACACCTTAAAGCCCTCCGTTTCCTCTATATTACACTGTAAAACCATAGGGGAGTGATCTGATATACCACGAGCCGTGTACTTTACAGAGGAAACCTTGGGCAATAACGTATCTGAAGTAAATATCATATCTATTCTTGAAAAGACCTTAAATGACGCAGAATAGCATGAATACTGACGCAATTGCGGATTCCGCTCACGCCACACATCCTTCCATCCTATCTCTGCCATGAATTCTGCAAACCTGTTCTTCTCATTATTTGTGACTTGAACCTCCCTACCCCACCGATCTAACTGTGGTACACAGACATTATTAAAATCACCCAAACAAATGACGTGATTATCTGGGTAGGCTGATGAGAAGATTACTGCAGAGCGTAGCACCTCATACGAGAAGGGAGGAGGTATATAGACAGACAACAGGGTAAAATTGGTATGATTAATGCTACAATCTATAAAGATGTATCTGCCCCCAGGATCTATTCTTACTGAACGGTATTCAAATATAACTGATTTCTTCACCAGAATTGACACACCTCTTGATGAAGAGGTGAAAGGGGCATGAAATTGAGCCCCAATCCAAGGGTGCTTTATCGACTGCAGCCTATTTCCAGCCAAATGGGTTTCCTGGAGGCAGATTATATCGGCCCCCAGAGTTTTACAGTGTTTTATAACTAACGCCCTTTTGACCCTATTGTTGAGACCCCTGACGTTCCATGTCATAAAATTAACCATACACAATTATAGACAACATAACTCTCTTGTTTGCATTTAGCTTATCTCCCCCCCTCTTTCCCCCACTCCAAAACCGGCAAAAACCTATTAACTGTAGGTAACATACGTTTCTACTATGGCATGTACAAAACATTACACAGACATACATTTTACAAAACCCAACCCCCCTCCCCCTCCCTGTACTACCTAGGAGCCCAGGCGTACCTATATCCCCACAGGCTTCCCTCCAGCTACCCCCCCATCCAACGTTAGGGGCTATTACTATGATAACCATAAGACCACCACAAGCGTGGCCGGCTCTCCTACTTTCAAGCAGATATTTGATCCTGGTGTTCACATCCCCCCCCCCCCATGCCCTTTACCAATACCTATGTAACTAACCCCACAAAGAATCCGGATATCATAGTACTAAGCATCTGCAGCACCCAACAATTATATAGTCCCGTGGCCTAGGGCACACACTAATGGGGTTCAGTTGCAGCTGTCCACTAATATAGTGCGGTTGAATTCCCTTTAAGAAGCTAGCTGTCTCTTGCCGGGATATGTCCTGTCCAGCCAGTCAGCTGCCTCTTCGTGGGAGAAGAAGAATTTAGTTGAACCATTGACCTCGACTCGTAGTTTGGAGGGGTACAACATCGAGTACTTTAACTCCAGATCTCGAAGCCTGGCCTTGACCTCCCTGTATTTGGCCCTCTCTCGCTGAATTTCTATCGGGAAGTCTGGGAAAGCAGAGATTTTTTTCCCTTCATATTCGAGATCTGGTTTTCCCCTAGCCAAGCGAAGGATACTATCACGATCTCTGGAGTTCAACACCTTGGCAATTAGTGTACGCGGGGGGCCGCCTGGGGGTGCAGGCCGCGAAGGCACCCTATGAGCTCTTTCAATTGTGAACTGTGGGGTAAGCAGCTGTCTGCCTAGTGTCCGACCAAGCCAGTCCTCCAGGAATTTTTCAGGGTTACTACCCTCTACTTGTTCTTCGAATACTATAAATCTGATATTATTCCGTCGATGTCTGCCCTCTAGATCTGATAGTTTACTCCGCAGATCTACCACCTGTCCAGAGAGGGCCTTAACTTGGGATTGGAGAGGGGCAACGACATCCTCCAAGCTGGAGACCCGGTTCTCAGCTTCCGTGACTCTGTCACGTATCTTCTGGACGTCATCACGTAAAAGCATGATATCTGATTGTACTTTATTAATCTGCCCCAATAAATTCGCTTCGCATGTGTTGATTGCTTCCAACACCTGTTGTAATGTAACATCGGCCGTGCGGGGGTCAGAGGTTCGTTTAGCCGGAGTAGTCTGTGGGGTGCTAGGCTGGGAGTTAGAGGCTGACTGTGAGTTGCTAGCTTGTGATTGTGTCCGGGCATAATTTTCCAGACGGGTAGCGGCCGATGCTTGGCCTGTTTTGCCCATTTTATTTCTGTAGTGTGCTATATAGCGCCCTCGGCCCTGCTGACGGTACAATAGCCCAAGAACAATGTCCTGACCTGGTCAAGTGAGCCGTATTAAGCACTAATACAAGTCTCTGCCCTGAAGAACCAGTCGCCTCACAGCCTCTGCAGGCTCGCCCTGGCCCAAACAACACCAGCGAGTCGCTTAAAGAAACAATTTGCCTCTTACCCCACTTCTGTCCATATAAGGTCTCCTCTTTTGCCGGCTTTTTAGGGCGTTTTACCCCCTTTGGAGATCCGGGGGTCCGCTCCCGATGGCGCTAGACTGCGTGCCTAATCCTCCCACTCAGCGATGGAGGATGATACAATGGGACTCCACGCACCCTTCCAGCTGTCCGCCGGCGGTGTTCACCCGATTCCTGGGAGGGGAACAATTGCAGCAGTTTGATGCCGGGGCTGCCGCCGCTGCGAGTCCTGCTGCAGACGCCGGCACTATCGTCACAGGCGCGTGCTCCCGCTGGTGACCCGGAAGCTGATCAGGCTGGAGATGAGTCACCCTCCAAGCGGCAGCCGGGACCCGGCTTTTCTCACTGGCTGTCCGCGCCTCGATTCCTCCACATATACCGGGCACCCGCACACGGTGAGTCCACAACTGGAGCTGCTTGTTCGGCTAGGCATAGGTCTCAGGCATGGGGGGAAGGCATGGAGCCCAGGAGAGCCAGCACGTACCTCCCTCACTCACACGCCGCCGTGGTCACGCCCCCCCCCCCTTTCATGATAAACTTTTTTGAACTCTGTTGTTGAATTGTCCCAGCAACTATCATACACCAGATAGAATTTGAACTTTAAGAGAAAATAACTGATTTTTTTTCTGAAAATAATTATGGCAGCAGTGGGATTTAAACCCACGCCTCCGAAGAGACTGGAGCCTAAATCCAGCGCCTTAGACCGCTCGGCCATGCTACCACACTTAAAGGTAACTCATAGTTTCTCACAGTCTGGAATCTAGAACTAGAATTACAGAAAATGTTGTTGTTGTTGTATTAAAGAAATACGTAAAAATATGTTTTATGTTATAGCATCTAAAATGCTTAGAAGAAGTGAGAAAAGATTTTTTTTAAAAGAATATTGGTTGCCATGCAATCTAGATGAGAAATGGTTATTTTTTTATTAATTTGCATTTTAGTCGAGTTTACCACTTTGAAACCAATCACTGACATTTTCTTTGGAAAATTTATATGGCAGCTTTGGGAAGTTAGCAAAGAAAGAAATTAGCTGTTATAACAATGTGATGATGAACACTTATTTTTTTATTGAATTGCATTCTTGTGGATAGAACAATGAAAACATCAACCTCTAACAATATATATCAATAATAAATATGGTAGCAGTGGGATTTGAACCCACGCCTCCGAAGGGACTGGAGCCTTAATCCAGCGCCTTAGACCGCTCGGCCATGCTACCTCATGGGTGCAGTGTTGTTAGAGATTGATGTTTTCATTGTTCTATCCGCAAGAATGCAATTCAATTAGAAAATAAGTGTTCATCATCACATTGTTATAACAGCTAATTTCTTTCTTTGCTAACTTCCCAAAGCTGCCATATAAATTTTCCAAAGAAAATGTTAGAGGTTGATGTTTTCATTGTTCTATCCACAAGAATGCAATTCAATTAAAAAACAAGTGTTCATCATCACATTGTTATAACAGCTAATTTCTTTCTTTGCAAACTTCCCAAAGCTGCCATATAAATTTTCCAAAGAAAATGTCAGTGATTGGTTTCAAAGTGGTAAACTCGACTAAAGTGCAAATAAATTAAAAATTAACAATTTCTCATCTAGATTGCATGGCAAACAATATTCTTTTAAAAAAAATCTTTTCTCACTTCTTCTAAGGATTTTAGATGCTCTAAATATAAAACATATTTTTACGTATTTTTTTAATACAACAACAACATTTTCTGTAATTCTAGTTCCAGATTTCAGACTGTGAGAAACTGTGAGTTGCCTTTAAGTGTGGTAGCATGGTCGAGCAATCTAGGGCGCTGGATTTAGGCTCCAATCTCTTCGGAGGCGTGTGTTCATATCCCACTGCTGCCATAATTATTTTCCAAAAACAAAATCAGTTATTTTCTCTTAAAGTTCAAATTCTATCTGGTGTATTATAGTTGCTGGGACAATTCAACAACAAAGTTCAAAAAAGTTTATCATATTTACTAGATACTTTTCAAAAATATTTCTAAAGACTGTAGAGACATAAAAATTAACTTGAAGTTATTACAATTGGATGCATTGGGCATCCTGGCATTCGGGAAGCTGCAAGTCAGGAAACTGATAGCAGAATCCCAAACACTGGTAAAACGACTGATTTTGGAACTCTGTCCTATGTGTAGGGGATGTTATGGTTCAATGGCTGGGGGTAGGGTAATGGTTAGGCACTAAGAATGGAGGTTAAGAGTTTGGAACTATAGGAGTATGTTTAAGGTTATGATGCAGATAGGGAGGGTCATGGTAAGATACTAAGAGGTTTTGGGGTTAGGCATTGGAAGGAAAAAATTAAGAATATGCTGCAGGTATGTTCAGTGTTAGAGTTAGAGGCTCAATGTTGAAATTTATAAGGCTTACCTAGCAAGTGTCAGAATTGAGAGCATTGAGATGTCCCTAATATTGCAATGACCACCAGAAACCCAAGCACCAGTAGCACGTACCTAACCCTAACCATATGTGAATGCTCTAATAAATCTCAATATGATTTGTTACTTCATATAAAGTGAACAAAACACATTTAAATAATCATTTGATAGATCTTTGAGCCACATGAACACTGCACCCATGATGTAGCATGGCCGAGCGGTCTAAGGCGCTGGATTAAGGCTCCAGTGTCTTTGGAGGTGTGGGTTCCAATCCCGCTGCTGCCATTATTATTTTCCAAAAACAAAATCAGTTATTTTCTCTTAAAGTTCAAATTCTATCTGGTGTATGATAGTTGCTGGGACAATTCAACAACAGAGTTCAAAAAAGTTTATCATGTTTACTAGATACTTTTCAAAAATATTTCTAAAGACTGTAGAGACATAAAAATTAACTTGAAGTGATTACAATTGGATGCATTGGGCATCCTGGCATTCGGGAAGCTGCAAGTCAGGAAACTGATAGCAGAATCCCAAACACTGGTAAAACGACTGATTTTGGAACTCTGTCCTATGTGTAGGGGATGTTATGGTTCAATTGCAGGGGGTGGGGTAATGGTTAGGCACTAAGAAGGGAGGTTAAGAGTTTGGAACTATAGGAGTATTTTTAAGGTTATGCTGCAGATAGGAAGGGTCATGGTAAGATACTAAGAGCTTTTGGGGTTAGGCATTGGAAGGAAAAGAATTAAGGATAGGCTGCAGGTATGTTCAGTGTTAGAGTTAGGGGCTCGATGTTGAAAGTTAGAAGGCTTAGCTAGCAAGTGTCAGAATTGTGAGCATTGAGATGTCCCTAATATTGCAATGACCACCAGAAACTCAAGCTCCAGTATCACGTACCTAACCCTCACCATATGTGAATGCTCTAATAAATCTCAATATGTTTTGTTACTTCATATAAAGTGAACAAAACACATTAAAATAATCATTTGATAGATCTTTGAGCCAGATGAACAATGTACCCATGAGGTAACATGGCCGAGCGGTCTAAGGCGCTGGATTAAGGCTCCAGTCTCTTCGGAGGCGTGGGTTCAAATCCCTGCCATATTTAAAATGCTGCCATATTTATTATTGATATATAATTTTAGAGGTTGATGTTTTCATTGCTCTAGCCACAAGAATGCAATTCAATTAGAAAATAAGTGTTCATCATCACATTGTTATAACAGCTAATTTCTTTCTTTGCTAACTTCCCAAAGCTGCCATATAAATTTTCCAAAGAAAATGTCAGTGATTGGTTTCAAAGTGGTAAACTCGACTAAAATGCAAATGAATAAAAAATTAACCATTTCTCATCTAGATTGCATGGCAACCAATATTCTTTTTTTTTAATATTTATTTTTATTGAATTTTTCTGCATTACACAAAATCAATTCTGAAAAACAAAAACAAAAAACAAACAATACACAATAAATTAAGAGGAGGGGATATAAAGGAAAGAGTATAAACGGGGGTATGGATCACATATCAGGTATAGGACAATATTCACAGATTTTACACATATCATGGTAAATTAATCAATAGGGATATGAACACTATGACTTGTTAGGTACCTCAGTACAGGCTCATGAGGTGTGACATTACAGCCAATTATAGCAGCAAAGACCGATTGGACTTGAGATTCAGCTAGGGGAATGCAGGACAGATAAGTCGCATGGCGTACACGGTGCAGGGTTGACCTGTGGATTCCCTATACTCGCCCCACCTGCGCCACTTCGTGTGTATCGACAAGGCGGACGATGAATATGGACAGCTAGCCGATTCAAAGAGAAAATGATTGTGAATTCTGTTTTCAATGGACTTAAGAGTGGGTATAGAATTTGACTTCGACATTTGAGATATAGAAGCTTTGGCTGCTATCAATATATGGCCCAGGAGGTAGTGGTCATAAGATTTCTGTTCCCCAGGGAGATGATGAAATAGGGCCAGCAAGGGACTCATGCATACTTGTCTTTGTAACACCTTTGATATAAGACCGAACACCTCCCGCCACAGGGGTTGCAGGGCCGGGCATGTCCAGAAAACATGAAAAATATCTCTCACCATGCCGCAATTCCTCCAACAATAAGGAGAGACATTAGGCCAGAACTTATGCAAAATTGCAGGGGTAAGATATGCTCTATGTAGCAATTTGTAGAACATTTCGGATTGGTTGATGTTTTTGGATATTCTAAAGCAGTAGTGGGTGATTTGTGACCAAATTTCTTCAGTAAATGTGTTGGGCATATCCCTCTCCCATTTAATTTGTGAGGGGAATGAAACTTTCCCTTTCTCCTCTATTAAATATCGGTACCATTTAGAAATTCCTCCCCGATCCGAATGAGACATGAAAAGAAACGTGAGAATTTTAGGGAATTTATGTTGCCGAGGAGGTTTGGGGGGGGGGGAAGCTATGAAACCAGTGCCGTATTTGAAGGTATTTAAAGAATTCTTGCTTTGGTATACAAAATTGTGTCTGGAGGTGGGAAAAGGGGACCAGATCGCCGTTAGAAAGAATATCTTGAAGGGATCAGATGCCTTAGTCAGGCCATGTATTGATATTTAAATTGGGGATCGGCTGTGCTATAGCTTGTAATGATAGGTGGGGGCAGGGTGGGGTAGTTGCTTCATTAAATAAGACCATTTTGTGCCAAAATGAGATAGTCGTCTGGATAGCTTTACACTGACTGATCTCAGAGGGGACCGCTATAGGTGGTAGCCACAGCACATCTGGCAGAGTTAGGGGAAGTGTAACAGCTTGTTCCATTATTACCCATGGTTTAGGGTTGTCTTTCTGAAACCAATCCCTGGCCTGAGCAAATATGCATGCCATGTGGTATTTCTCTAGGTCGGGGTATGCCACCCCTCCCCCAGTTTTTGCGGTAATTAAGGTTGATTTTGCTATTTTGGGTTTTGCACCCCTCCAGACATAACTGGATATAAGTCTGTTAAATTTGTTGTATATAGCCATAGGAAGGGGTCGTGGCATAGTTCGAAACAAATACATTAATTTGGGCAATAGCAGCATCTTAACTGCGGCTATGTGTCCCACCCAGGACACCTCCTGCATCATCCATTCTTTAGCAAGCTGCTCAAATGCTCTATAAAGGGGCTCATAGTTGCAAGTAAGCAAGTCCGTATCTTTAGAGAGATTGACACCCAGATATTTCAGTGATTTGGATTGCCAGGCATATTTATAAGAGTTTGTTAGATATTTGAGTGTGGTATCTCCGATATTGAATGGGAGAGCCCCCGTCTTAGTGGTATTTAGCTTGTAGTAGGATACTCTGGAGTATAGGTCTAGAATTGAGTGCACCTGGGGTAGGGAGGCTTCCGGCTCAAGGAGGCACAGCAGGATGTCGTCTGCAAACAAGCAGATCTTATGGGATAGGCCCCCTATTACTGGACCAGCAATCGCATTCTCAGATCTAATCCGCCCAGCCAGAGGCTCAATGGCCAGAGCAAAAATCAAAGGGGATAGGGGACAGCCTTGGCGGGTGCCATTTGATATATGAAATTTGGATGAGTTACATCCATTGGCAAAAACTTTAGCGGATGGGGAAGAATATAGAGCCATTATAGAGTCAAGAATTTTATCTTTAAATCCGAACCGACACAGGGTTGCTTGCATATATTCCCAGTGAATCCTGTCAAAAGCCTTCTCTGCGTCAAGGGACAAGGCCAATAGGGGCAAATTCTGAGCTTGACAATGTTCAATAATGTTGATAACTCTACGGGTATTGTCCGACGCCTGCCTACCCAACACAAAACCCACCTGGTCTGGGTTAATCAGACTTGGCAACAAGGGAGAGTTCCGGTTCGCTATCATTTTAGCAAATAGGTTAATGTCCGTGTTCAATAAAGTGATAGGCCGATAATTTTGGACAACTGTGGGCGGTTTGCCCGGCTTAGGGATAGTTATTATTCGGGCCTCTAACATTTCATCGGGGAAGCAAGCGTCAGAAGAGGCTTTATTAAAAACTGGCAGAAGGACAGGGGCAGGGGTGTTTTTAAATTTCTTGTAGAAATTTGAGGGGTATCCATCAGGCCCTGGGGCCTTATCAAATGGGAGGGAATCAATAGCTGTCTCAACTTCCCCCAAGGTCCAGGGGGCACTAAGCGTTGCACAAGTATCGCTGCCAATGGACGGGAGGGGTAGCCCCCAGAGAAAGTTGTCTATTTCCACCTTGGCTGGTTGGGGAGTATTAGGATCATCTTTCAAGTTATATAATTGCGAGTAGTACTCAGCGAATGCATCGGCGATGCCAACTGGGTCAAATACCTTAGCTCCCTTAGAGGTGTGTATAGCATGTATTCTTTCCCTTGCTCTACAACCTCGTAGTTTACGCGCCAAGAGACGACCGGCTCTGTTACTATGAACATAATATTTTTGCTTAAGGCACTGTAGTTTGCGGTGGACTTTGGTGAGTCCCTAGCCATGAGAAGCTGACGATAAAGGGCCCCATTGGAGGGGTCTATTTTATGTGCCTCCTCTAGTTTGGCTGCCTCCCTCTCTGCTGACGCAAATCTCTGCCCCCATTCCCTTTTGAGTCTAGCGGCAATTTGAATTGCAGAACCCCTAGTTACAGCCTTTAGTGTGCACCAATGTGTAAAGGTAGATGTATCTTCGGGCCGATTAGTTTCCAGAAATACATTTAGGGACCCCTGAATGACCTGCTGTGCCTCCGGTCGAGCAAGAAGCTGTGCACTCAGCCTCCAAGAGCCAGGGGTGATTGACCGTTTACTAACTTCCCATATCAGCAAAACCGGGGAGTGGTCTGACCAAGTAATTGATAATATATCTATTTTACTGATGGAGGGTAATGTCCATCTATCGACTAAAGCAAAATCAATCCTAGAGTAAGATCTATGGACATGGGAGTAAAATGTGAAATCTTTAGTTGTGGTGTGCTTAGCTCTCCAGGCGTCATATAGTTCATATTCAGTGAGGAGTTGACGGAACTGGGTTGAAGATTTTTCAGTATGACCCGATGTTGGTCCTCTAGTGTGATGGGATTTATCGGTTTTAGGTTCCAGTACCATATTAAAGTCACAGAGGATTAATAGGGCACCTCTAACATGCTTCTGGAGGGTATTACAGAATTTCCTACAATACGAGATTTGTTTGGTATTTGGAGCATAACAAGATACTATGGTAGTGTCTACATTATCCAGCTGACCTACTAAGATAAAAAAATGGCCCTCCGGGTCTACATATTGTGTAGATAGCTTAAAGGGGCAGTGTTGGGAAAATAAAATGGCTACCCCAGCTTTCTTAGATGGTCCATTTGCTGTATAACAATGGGGGTACCTGTTATTAGTGAAAAGGGGGGGATTTTGGCGTTGAAAGTGGGTTTCTTGCACTGCAACCACATTCGCCCTAAGTTTATGAAAGTAATTTAATGCTACCTTACGTTTATGGGGTGAGTTTAGCCCCTTAGCATTTAAAGATATTATTTTAACCATGTCTGAAAGTTAACAAAATATGAAACATGCACGCTGAAATAAACATATAAAGCTTAGAGACCTGACATATATAGAGAAACACATATCTACTTTGAAAAACTAAAAAAAAAAAAACAGGGAAAAGACAGAACAGAACTGACCTCTCTTGAAGCCACGACCATACGCCATGAAGTGGCGGCTGTGTATAACAGAGGGGGTAGTGGACAATTTCCTACCATCCTGCAGAATATCACAACATAAATGTAACGGTTGTAAACAGTATTTTTGAAGATTAACTTGAGAAAGAAATATCGCAGACCATTGAGCCCAAACTATATATTACAGGGAAATATTAACTGTTCAATTAAGAGCCCGCATTTAAGCATAGATCGGGTATCAGTGGTAAGGGGCCAAACAGGTATAACAATGCAATAAAGCCTTTAGTGATGAGCTCCAGTACATCTTATATATGACTATTGCAGATGGCGTTATCCTACATAACCCTGTAATAGAAACAGTGCGGATAAACAGACCTGAGTAACGTTTTACAGGGAAATATTAACAATACCCATAAAAACAAGAACCCAGGGGTTAATGATGACCTAAAAAAAGTTTTGTTGATATCTGCATAGTCAAGAAAAACATTCTAGCAAATTAGTGTAAAATGGGTAAATGTAATAAAGAACCAAACAAGTATAACATTACGATACAACTCTGTAATTAGAACTCTCACCCAGCCGTAGACCAGTCCTGCTGAAGCCAACGGCCAGGAGAGGTCCCAGGGGCAACGCCCACAATGTTCCATGAGCCAAGTAGTTTGACTCCTTCCTCGGTGTCGTTAATAATCACAGTGGAACCTTCTCGTGAAACTAAGAGTTTTGTTGGGAATCCCCACTGATAAGGAATGTTAGCTTTCCGAAGAGCCAGCGTGATGGGTTGGAATGAGCGCCTCTTGAGTAGCGTAGCCGGGGACAAGTCTCCAAAGAGTTGAAGCTCTCCAAGGGTAGCCGAGGTATCAGATGATGGTCTGGCAGCTTTCAATATAGACTCTTTTATATGAAAGTAGTGCAGCCTCATTAGAACGTCCCGGGGAGCACTATCCGGAGCCGACTTGGCCTTAGGGACTCTGTGGATACGATCAATTAGTAAATCTCCGGACGAGGCTTGGGGCACAAGCTTCTTAAACACATATACTGCAAAATCATATAGGCTGCTATTGGACACCGATTCGGGAATTCCACGCAGTTTCAGATTATTTCGTCGGGATCTGTCCTCGAGATCTGCCACTTTGTCACGTAACATCCGCACCTCACTTGTAAGTGCATCATGCGAGTCCAAAAGTCTGTTATGCGACCCCACCACCTCCTCCATTTTTGTGATTAGTGCGATCCCCGAGTTCGTCAATGGAGGCTTGGCACTCCTGGAGAGTGGCACGAAATTCCATCGCTACTTCCTCCTTAAAACGTGACAATAACATCTTCATAGTGCCGACAGTGAGTGCGTCCGTGTCTCTGACCTCTTCCGACGTATGCACTCGGTTAGACGGAGAGGCAGCAGCCATTTGTGCAAGAGATGGAGGATCGGCAGTGTCAGGCGGAGCATTACTTTTCTTAGGTCTGGGGGACTGTGGGGACGGTTTGAAGAAGGAGACTTGAGGGATTGATTTAGGGACTTTGGACCGCTTAGGAGGCATAGTAGGATATAATAGTAGACAGAGAGGGTTTTCTCAGATATGTTAGACAATGAAGTGAAGGTTCCAGTTGTATGGATACTGTTATAGCATCCTGCTGAAGGGAAGGAT
The DNA here is from genome assembly GCF_055691185.1 of Crinia signifera. Taxonomy (NCBI): domain Eukaryota; kingdom Metazoa; phylum Chordata; class Amphibia; order Anura; family Myobatrachidae; genus Crinia; species Crinia signifera. The sequence goes on from NC_139222.1 coordinate 206,207,576, forward strand.
GGTAGGATGGCAAATCAGCATCATAGCTGCATTGCTAGTAAACAAGGTGTAGTTAATGACACCTGTGGTCTTCTATGACCCTGCAGTGGGAGAGGACAAGCTATTCACAAAGTCTCCCACACTGACTCCCTGTGTTTGTATGCTGGCAGGCTATGCACAATATGGCCACTGCTGGCAGGCTTTCTGAGGGGGGACCCAGATCACCCAGACTCAGGCAGCAAAGGGTTCCTGGGGTCACTGTATGAGAGGGCCCTGGGTTGATGTGGGGGCCTGTGGTCAGAAGAGGTGCTGTTTTTACAGAGGAGATGTGTAAGATCTCCGTTGCCCCAACCAAGATGGCCGCCGCTTGCTTCAAAGCTGTATGCTGGGCTTGATGAGGGGATAAATGCTTGGAAGCTGGACTTACCAAGCGGGTCCCCGCTCCACAGGTACCTGGAGGTGCTTGGGGAGAGCCTGGTGTAGCACTAGGTGATGATTTAGAGGCTCTGGCGGTGTCACCCGCCGCGAAGCCCGATTTCCGCAGCAGCCCCAAATCGCGGTCCCGGCTCTGGAGTCACGGGTAGGCCGCAATCTGCAGAAGCCTATAAATAGGCTTCCCGACATAGCTGCCGCCCGCGACTTGTCACCGGAGGGGTGGGCAGGCTCAGGGGGGCCCACAGCAGTCCGTGGAGAGGGTATGTGCACCAGAAATCCCTATTTTCCTGAGGGTCCTGCAGGAGCTCCTATAAGGTGCTTCTGCTCCATATAGCTGCTAGGCCACGCCCCTAAAAAAATCTTTTCTCACTTCTTCCAAGCATTTTAGATGCTCTTAACATAAAACATATTTTTACGTATTTCTTTAATACAACAACATTTTCTGTAATTCTAGTTCTAGATTACAGACTGTGAGAAACTATGAGTTACCTCTAAGTGTGGTAGCATGGCCGAGCAGTCTAAGGCGCTGGATTTAGGCTCCAGTCTCTTCGGAGGCGCAGGTTCAAATCCCACTGCTGCCATAATTATTTTCCAAAAACAAAATCCGTTATTTTCTCTTAAAGTACAAATTCTATCTGGTGTATGATAATTGCTGGGACAATTCAACAACAGAGTTCAAAAAATTTTATCATATTTACTAGATGCTTTTCAAAAATATTTCTAAAGACTGTAGAGACATAAAAATTAACTTGAAGTGATTACAATTGGATGCATTGGGCATCCTTGCATTCGGGAAGCTGCAAGTCAGGAAACTGTTAGCAGCATCTCAAACACTGGTAAAATGACTGATTTTGGAACTCTGTCCTATGTGTAGGGGATGTTATGGTACAATGGCAGGGGGTGGGGTAATGGTTAGGCACTAAGAAGGTAGGTTAAGAGTTTGGAACTATATGAGTATGTTTAAGGTTATGCTGCAGATAGGGAGGGTCATGGTAATATACTAAGAGGTTTTGGGGTTAGGCCAGGGGTTCCCAATCTTTTTTGATTCACGGCACCCTAGAGAATCAGAATTTTTTTTCACGGCACCCCTAGGTCTAAAAAAATTAATTTGATTGGGTTTATATGTGATTCTTAGTGGCAGTTATGTGGTAAAGGGCAGGATTTGCTTCTGTTTGTACACATTCTATGATTGCCAGCCACCAGCACTGGTTTTGCTCATAAATAATTAACCATTAACAATTTGAGTTGGTCCTGGACCACCAAGCCGCGGCACCCCTGCATGTGTCCCGAGGCACCCCAGGGAGCCACGGCACACAGTTTGGGAACCACTGGGTTAGGCATTGGAAGGAAAATAATTAAGGACAGGCTGCAGGTATGTTCAATGTTAGAGTTAGGGGCTCGATGTTGAAAGTTAGAAGGCTTACCTAGCAAGTGTCAGAATTGTGAGTATTGAGATTTCACTAATATTGCAATGACCACCAGAAACCCAAGCACCAGTATCACGTACCTAACCCTAACAACATGTGAATGCTCTAATAAATCTCAATATGTTTTGTTACTTCATATAAAGTGAACAAAACACATTTAAATAATCATTTGATAGATCTTTGAGCCACATGAACATTGCACCCATGAGGTAGCATGGCCGAGCGGTCTGAGGCGCTGGATTAAGACTCCAGTCTCTTCGGAGGCGTGGGTTCAAATCCCACTGCTGCCATATTTATTATTGATATATATTGTTAGAGGTTGATGTTTTCATTGTTCTATCCACAAGAATGCAATTCAATTAAAAAATAAGTGTTCATCATCACATTGTTATAACAGCTAATTTCTTTCTTTGCTAACTTCCCAAAGCTGCCATATACATTTTCCAAAGAAAATGTCAGTGATTGGTTTCAAAGTGGTAAACTCGACTAAAATGCAAATTAATAAAAAAATAACCATTTCTCATCTAGATTGCATGGCAACCAATATTCTTTTTACAAAAAATCTTTTCTCACTTCTTCTAAGCATTTTAGATGCCCTTAACATAAAACATATTTTTACGTATTTCTTTAATACAACAACAAAACATTTTCTGTAATTCTAGATATAGACTCCAGACTGTGAGAAACTATAAGTTACCTTTAAGTGTGGTAGCATGGCCGAGCGATCTAAGGCGCTGGATTTAGGCTTCAGTCTCTTCGGAGGCGTGGGTTCATATTCCACTGCTGCCATAATTACTTTCCAAAAACAAAATCAGTTATTTTCTCTTAAAGTTCAAATTCTATCTGGTGTATGATAGTTGCTGGGACAATTCAACAAAAGAGTTCAAAAAAGTTTATCATATTTACTAGATGCTTTTCAAAAATATTTCTAAAGACTGTAGAGACATACAAATTAACTTGAAGTGATTACAATTGCATGCATTGGGCATCCTGGCATTCGGGAAGCTGCAAGTCAGGAAACTGAAAGCAGAATCCCAAACACTGGTAAAATGACTGATTTTGGAACTCTGTCCTATGTGTAGGGGATGTTCAATGGCATGGGGTGGGGTAATGGTTAGGCACTAAGAAGGGAGGTTAAGAGTTTGGAACTATAGGAGTATGTTTAAGGTTATGATGCAGATAGGAAAGGTCATGGTAAGATACTAAGAGGTTTTGGGGTTAGGCATTGGAAGGAAAAGAATTAAGGATAGGCTGCAGGTATGTTCAGTGTTAGAGTTAGGGGCTCGATGTTGAAAGTTAGAAGGCTTGCCTAGCAAGTGTCAGAATTGTGAGCATTGAGATGTCTCTAATATTGCAATGACCACCAGAAACCCAAGCACCAGTATCACGTACCTAACCCTAACCATATGTGAATGCTCTAATAAATCTCAATATGTTTTGTTACTTCATTTAAAGTGAACAAAACACATTTAAATAATCATTTGATAGATCTTTGAGCCACATGAACACTGCACCCATGAGGTAGCATGGCCGAGCGGTCTAAGGCACTGGATTAAGGCTCCAGTCTCTTCGAACTGCTGCCATATTTATTATTGATATATATTGTTAGAGGTTGATGTTTTCATTGTTCTATCCACAAGAATGCAATTCAATTAAAAAGTAAGTGTTCATCATCACATTGTTATAACAGCTAATTTCTTTCTTTGCTAACTTCCCAAAGCTGCCATATAAATTTTCCAAAGAAAATGTCAGTGATTGGTTTCAAAGTGGTAAACTCGACTAAAATGCAAATTAATTAAAAATTAACCATTTCTCATCTAGATTGCATGGCAACCAATATTCTTTTAAAAAAAATCTTTTCTCACTTATGTTAAGAGCATCTAAAATGCTTAACATAAAACATATTTTTACGTATTTCTTCAATACAACAACAACATTTTCTGTAATTCTAGTTCTAGATTCCAGACTGTGAGAAACTATGAGTTACCTTTAAGTGTGGTAGCATGGCCGAGTAGTCTAAGGCGCTGGATTTAGACTTCAGTCTTTTCGGAGGCGTTGGTTCAAATCCCACTGCTGCCATAATTATTTTCCAAAAACAAAATCAGTTATTTTCTCTTAAAGTTCAAATTCTATCTGGTGTATGATAGTTGCTGGGACAATTCAACAACAGAGTTCAAAAAAGTTTATCATATTTACTAGATACTTTTCAAAAATATTTCTAAAGACTGTAGAGACATAAAAATTAACTTGAAGTGATTACAATTGGATGCATTGGGCATCCTGGCATTCGGGAAGCTGCAAGTCAGGAAACTGAAAGCAGAATCCCAAACACTGGTAAAATGACTGATTTTGGAACTCTGTCCTATGTGTAGGGGATGTTATGGTTCAATGGCAGGGGGTGGGGTAATGGTTAGGCACTAAGAAGGGAGGTTAAGAGTTTGGAACTATTGGAGTATGTTTAAGGTTATGATGCAGATAGGAAGGGTCATGGTAAGATACTAAGAGGTTTTGGGGTTAGGCATTGGAAGGTAAAGAATTAAGGATAGGCTGCAGGTATGTTCAGTGTTAGAGTTAGGGGCTCAATGTTGAAAGTTAGAAGGCTTGCCTAGCAAGTGTCAGAATTGTGAGCATTGAGATGTCCCTAATATTGCAATGACCACCAGAAACCCAAGCACCAGTATCACGTCACTAACCCTAACCATATGTGAATGCTCTAATAAATCTCAATATGTTTTGTTACTTCATATAAAGTGAACAAAACACATTTAAATAATCATTTGATAGATCTTTGAGCCACATGAACACTGCACCCATGTGGTAGCATGGCCGAGCGGTCTGGCGCTGGATTAAGGCTCCAGTCTCTTCGGAGGCGTGGGTTCAAGTCCCACTGCTGCCATATTTATTATTGATATATATTGTTAGAGGTTGATGTTTTCATTGTTCTATCCACAAGAATGCAATTCAATTAAAAAGTAAGTGTTCATCATCACATTGTTATAACATCTAATTTCTTTCTTTGCTAACTTCCCAAAGCTGCCATATAAATTTTCCAAAGAAAATGTAAGTGATTGGTTTCAAAGTGGTAAACTCGACTAAAATGCAAATTAATTAAAAATTAACCATTTCTCATCTAGATTGCATGGCAACCAATATTGTTTTAAAAAAAAATCTTTTCTCACTTATGTTAAGAGCATCTAAAATGCTTAACATAAAACATATTTTTACGTATTTCTTTAATACAACAACAACATTTTCTGTAATTCTAGTTCTAGATTCCAGACTGTGAGAAACTATGAGATACCTTTAAGTGTGGTAGCATGGACGAGCGATCTAAGGTGCTGGATTTAGGCTCCAGTCTCTTTGGAGGCGTGGGTTCTAATCCCACTACTGCCATAATTATTTTCCAAAAACAAAATCAGTTATTTTCTCTTAAAGTTCAAATTCTATCTGGTGTATGATAGTTGCTGGGACAATTCAACAACAGAGTTCAAAAAAGTTTATCATATTTACTAGATACTTTTCAAAAATATTTCTAAAGACTGTAGAGACATAAAAATTAACTTGAAGTGATTACAATTGGATGCATTGGGCATCCTGGCATTCGGGAAGCTGCAAGTCAGGAAACTGATAGCAGAATCCCAAACACTGGTAAAACGACTGATTTTGAAACTCTGTCCTATGTGTAGGGGATGTTATGGTTCAATGGCAGGGGGTGGGGTAATGGTTAGGCACTAAGAAGGGAGGTTAAGAGTTTGGAACTATAGGAGTATGTTTAAGGTTATGATACAGTTAGGAAGGGTCATGGTAAGATACTAAGAGGTTTTGGGGTTAGGCATTGGAAGGAAAAGAATTAAGGATAGGCTGCAGGTATGTTCAGTGTTAGAGTTAGGGTCTCGATGTTGAAAGTTAGAAGGCTTGCCTAGCAAGTGTCAGAATTGTGAGAATTGAGATGTCCCTAATATTGCAATAACCACCAGAAACCCAAGCACCAGTATCACGTACCTAACCCTAACCATATGTGAATGCTCTAATAAATCTCAATATGTTTTGTTACTTTATATAAAGTGAACAAAACACATGTAAATAATCATTTGATAGATCTTTGAGCCACATGAACACTGCACCCATGAGGTAGCATGGCAGAGCGGTCTAAGGCGCTGGATTAAGGCTCCAGTCTCTTTGGAGGCGTGGGTTCAAATCCCACTGCTGCCATATTTATTATTGATATATATTGTTAGAGGTTGATGTTTTCATTGTTCTATCCACAAGAATGCAATTCAATTAAAAAGTAAGTGTTCATCATCACATTGTTATAACAGCTAATTTCTTTCTTTGCTAACTTCCCAAAGCTGCCATATAAATTTTCCAAAGAAAATGTCAGTGATTGGTTTCAAAGTGGTAAACTCGACTAAAATGTAAATTAATTAAAAATTAACCATTTCTCATCTAGATTGCATGGCAACCAATATTCTTTTTAAAAAAAATCTTTTCTCACTTATGTTAAGAGCATCTAAAATGCTTAACATAAAACATAATTTTTCCGTATTTCTTTAATACAACAACAACATTTTCTGTAATTCTAGTTCTAGATTCTAGACTGTGAGAAACTATGAGTTATCTTTAAGTGTGGTAGCATGGCCGAGCGGTCTAAGGCGCTGGATTTAGGCTCCAGTCTCTTCGGAGGCGTGGGTTCAAATCCCACTGCTGCCATAATTATCTTCAAAAAACAAAATCAGTTATTTTCTCTTAAAGTTCAAATTCTATCTGGTGTATGATAGTTGCTGGGACAATTCTACAACAGAGTTCAAAAAAGTTTATCATATTTACTAGATACTTTTCAAAAATATTTCTAAAGACTGTAGAGACATAAAAATTAACTTGAAGTGATTACAATTGGATGCATTGGGCATCCTGGCATTCGGGAAGCTGCAAGTCAGGAAACTGATAGCAGAATCCCAAACACTGGTAAAACGACTGATTTTGGAACTCTGTCCTATGTGTAGGGGATGTTATGGTTCAATGGCAGGTGGTGGGGTAATGGTTAGGCACTAAGAAGGGAGGTTAAGAGTTTGGAACTATAGTAGTATGTTTAAGGTTATGATGCAGATAGGAAGGGTCATGGTAAGATACTAAGAGGTTTTGGGGTTAGGCATGGAAGAAAAATAATTAAGGATAGGCTGCAGGTATGTTCAGTGTTAGAGTTAGGGGCTCGATGTTGAAAGTTAGAAGGCTTACCTAGCAAGTGTCTGAATTGTGAGCATTGAGATGTCCCTAATATTGCAATGACCACCAGAAACACAAGCCCCAGTATCACGTACCTAACCCTAACCATATGTGAATGCTCTAATAAATCTCAATATTTTTTGTTACTTCATATAAAATGAACAAAACACATTTAAATAATCATTTGATAGATCTTTGAGCCACATGAACACTGCACCCATGAGGTAGCATGGCCGAGCGGTCTAAGGCGCTGGATAAAGGCTCCAGTCTATTCGGAGGCGTGGGTTCAAATCCCACTGCTGCCATATTTATTATTGATATATATTGTTAGAGGTTGATGTTTTCATTGTTCTATCCACAAGAATGCAATTCAATTAAAAAGTAAGTGTTCATCATCACATTGTTATAACAGCTAATTTCTTTCTTTGCTAACTTCCCAAAGCTGCCATATAAATTTTCCAAAGAAAATGTCAGTGATTGGTTTCAAAGTGGTAAACTCGACTAAAATGCAAATTAATTAAAAATTAACCATTTCTCATCTAGATTGCATGGCAACCAATATTCTTTTTAAAAAAAATCTTTTCTCACTTATGTTAAGAGCATCTAAAATGCTTAACATAAAACATAATTTTTCCGTATTTCTTTAATACAACAACAACATTTTCTGTAATTCTAGTTCTAGATTCCAGACTGTGAGAAACTATGAGTTACCTTTAAGTGTGGTAGCATGGCCGAGCGGTCTAAGGCGCTGGATTTAGGCTCCAGTCTCTTCGGAGGCGTGGGTTCAAATCATGCTGCCATAATTATCTTCAAAAACCAAATCAGTTATTTTCTCTTAAAGTTCAAATTCTATCTGGTGTATGATAGTTGCTGGGACAATTCAACAACAGAGTTCAAAAAAGTTTATCATATTTACTAGATACTTTTCAAAAATATTTCTAAAGACTGTAGAGACATAAAAATTAACTTGAAGTGATTACAATTGGATGCATTGGGCATCCTGGCATTCGGGAAGCTGCAAGTCAGGAAACTGATAGCAGAATCCCAAACACTGGTAAAACGACTGATTTTGGAACTCTGTCCTATGTGTAGGGGATGTTATGGTTCAATGGCAGGTGGTGGGGTAATGGTTAGGCACTAAGAAGGGAGGTTAAGAGTTTGGAACTATAGTAGTATGTTTAAGGTTATGATGCAGATAGGAAGGGTCATGGTAAGATACTAAGAGGTTTTGGGGTTAGGCATGGAAGAAAAAGAATTAAGGATAGGCTGCAGGTATGTTCAGTGTTAGAGTTAGGGGCTCGATGTTGAAAGTTAGAAGGCTTACCTAGCAAGTGTCTGAATTGTGAGCATTGAGATGTCCCTAATATTGCAATGACCACCAGAAACACAAGCCCCAGTATCACGTACCTAACCCTAACCATATGTGAATGCTCTAATAAATCTCAATATTTTTTGTTACTTCATATAAAGTGAACAAAACACATTTAAATAATCATTTGATAGATCTTTGAGCCACATGATCACTGCACCCATGAGGTAGCATGGCCGAGCGGTCTAAGGCGCTGGATAAAGGCTCCAGTCTCTTCGGAGGCGTGGGTTCAAATCCCACTGCTGCCATATTTATTATTGATATATATATTGTTAGAGGTTGATGTTTTCATTGTTCTATCCACAAGAATGCAATTCAATTAAAAAGTAAGTGTTCATCATCACATTGTTATAACAGCTAATTTCTTTCTTTGCTAACTTCCCAAAGCTGCCATATAAATTTTCCAAAGAAAATGTCAGTGATTGGTTTCAAAGTGGTAAACTCGACTAAAATGCAAATTAATTAAAAATTAACCATTTCTCATCTAGATTGCATGGCAACCAATATTCTTTTTAAAAAAAATCTTTTCTCACTTATGTTAAGAGCATCTAAAATGCTTAACATAAAACATATTTTTACGTATTTCTTTAATACAACAAAAACATTTTCTGTAATTCTAGTTCTAGATTCCAGACTGTGAGAAACTGTGAGTTACCTTTAAGTGTGGTAGCATGGCCGAGCGGTCTAAGGCGCTGGATTTAGGCTCCAGTCTCTTCGGAGGCGTGGGTTCAAATCCCACTGCTGCCATAATTATCTTCCAAAAACAAAATCAGTTATTTTCTCTTAAAGTTCAAATTCTATCTGGTGTATGATAGTTGCTGGGACATTTCAACAACAGAGTTCAAAAAAGTTTATCATATTTACTAGATACTTTTCAAAAATATTTCTAAAGACTGTAGAGACATAAAAATTAACTTGAAGTGATTACAATTGGATGCATTGGGCATCCTGGCATTCGGGAAGCTGCAAGTCAGGAAACTGATAGCAGAATCCCAAACACTGGTAAAACGACTGATTTTGGAACTCTGTCCTATGTGTAGGGGATGTTATGGTTCAATGGCAGGTGGTGGGGTAATGGTTAGGCACTAAGAAGGGAGGTTAAGAGTTTGGAACTATAGTAGTATGTTTAAGGTTATGATGCAGATAGGAAGGGTCATGGTAAGATACTAAGAGGTTTTGGGGTTAGGCATGGAAGAAAAAGAATTAAGGATAGGCTGCAGGTATGTTCAGTGTTAGAGTTAGGGGCTCGATTTTGAAAGTTAGAAGGCTTACCTAGCAAGTGTCTGAATTGTGAGCATTGAGATGTCCCTAATATTGCAATGACCACCAGAAACACAAGCCCCAGTATCACGTACCTAACCCTAACCATATGTGAATGCTCTAATAAATCACAATATGTTTTGTTACTTCATATAAAGTGAACAAAACACATTTAAATAATCATTTGATAGATCTTTGAGCCACATGAACACTGCACCCATGAGGTAGCATGGCCGAGCGGTCTAAGGCGCTGGATTTAGGCTCCAGTCTCTTCGGAGGCGTGGGTTCAAATCCTACTGCTGCCATAATTATTTTCCAAAAAAAAAATCAGTTATTTTCTCTTAAAGTTCAAATTCTATTTGGTGTATGATAGTTGCCGGGACAATTCAACAACAGAGTTCAAAAAAGGTTATCATATTTACTAGATACTTTTCAAAAATATTTCTAAAGACTGTAGAGACATAAAAATTAACTTGAAGTGATTACAATTGGATGCATTGGGCATTCTGGCATTCGGGAAGCTGCAAGTCAGGAAACTGATAGCAGAATCCCAAACACTGGTAAAAAGACTACTTTTGGAACTCTGTCCTATGTGTAGGGGATGTTATGGTTCAATGGCAGGGGGTGGGGTAATGGTTAGGCACTAAGAAGGGAGGTTAAGAGTTTGAAACTATAGGAGTATGTTTAAGGTTATGATGCAGATAGGAAGGGTCATGGTAAGATACTAAGAGGTTTTGGGGTTAGGCATTGGAAGGAAAAGAATTAAGGATAGGCTGCAGGTATGTTCAGTGTTAGAGTTAGGAGCTCGTTGTTGAAAGTTAGAAGGCTTGCCTAGCAAGTGTCAGTATTGTGAGCATTGAGATGTCCCTAATATTGCAATGACCACCACAAGCACCAGTATCACGTACCTAACCCTAACCATATGTGAATGCTCTAATAAATCTCAATATGTTTTGTTACTTCATATAAAGTGAACAAAACACATTTAAATAATCATTTGATAGATTTTTGAGCCACATGAAGACTGCACCCATGAGGTAGCATGGCCGAGCGGTCTAAGGCGCTGGATTAAGGCTCCAGTCTCTTCGGAGGCGTGGGTTCAAATCCCACTGCTGCCATATTTATTATTGATATATATATTGTTAGAGGTTGATGTTTTCATTGTTCTATCCACAAGAATGCAATTCAATTAAAAAGTAAGTGTTCATCATCACATTGTTATAACAGCTAATTTCTTTCTTTGCTAACTTCCCAAAGCTGCCATATAAATTTTCCAAAGAAAATGTCAGTGATTGGTTTCAAAGTGGTAAACTCGACTAAAATGCAAATTAATTAAAAATTAACCATTTCTCATCTAGATTGCATGGCAACCAATATTCTTTTTAAAAAAAATCTTTTCTCACTTATGTTAAGAGCATCTAAAATGCTTAACATAAAACATATTTTTACGTATTTCTTTAATACAACAACAACATTTTCTGTAATTCTAGTTCTAGATTCCAGACTGTGAGAAACTGTGAGTTACCTTTAAGTGTGGTAGCATGGCCGAGCGGTCTAAGGTGCTGGATTTAGGCTCCAGTCTCTTCGGAGGCGTGGGTTCAAATCCCACTGCTGCCATAATTATCTTCCAAAAACAAAATCAGTTATTTTCTCTTAAAGTTCAAATTCTATCTGGTGTATGATAGTTGCTGGGACAATTCAACAACAGAGTTCAAAAAAGGTTATCATATTTACTAGATACTTTTCAAAATTATTTCTAAAGACTGTAGAGACATAAAAATTAACTTGAAGTGATTACAATTGGATGCATTGGGCATTCTGGCATTCGGGAAGCTGCAAGTCAGGAAACTGATAGCAGAATCCCAAACACTGGTAAAACGACTGATTTTGGAACTCTGTCCTATGTGTAGGGGATGTTATGGTTCAATGGCAGGTGGTGGGGTAATGGTTAGGCACTAAGAAGGGAGGTTAAGAGTTTGGAACTATAGGAGTATGTTTAAGGTTATGATACAGTTAGGAAGGGTCATGGTAAGATACTAAGAGGTTTTGGGGTTAGGCATTGGAAGGAAAAGAATTAAGGATAGGCTGCAGGTATGTTCAGTGTTAGAGTTAGGGTCTCGATGTTGAAAGTTAGAAGGCTTGCCTAGCAAGTGTCAGAATTGTGAGAATTGAGATGTCCCTAATATTGCAATGACCACCAGAAACCCAAGCACCAGTATCACGTACCTAACCCTAACCATATGTGAATGCTCTAATAAATCTCAATATGTTTTGTTACTTCATATAAAGTGAACAAAACACATGTAAATAATCATTTGATAGATCTTTGAGCCACATGAACACTGCACCCATGAGGTAGCATGGCAGAGCGGTCTAAGGCGCTGGATTAAGGCTCCAGTCTATTTGGAGGCGTGGGTTTAAATCCCACTGCTGCCATATTTATTATTGATATATATTGTTAGAGGTTGATGTTTTCATTGTTCTATCCACAAGAATGCAATTCAATTAAAAAGTAAGTGTTCATCATCACATTGTTATAACAGCTAATTTCTTTCTTTGCTAACTTCCCAAAGCTGCCATATAAATTTTCCAAAGAAAATGTCAGTGATTGGTTTCAAAGTGGTAAACTTGACTAAAATGTAAATTAATTAAAAATTAACCATTTCTCATCTAGATTGCATGGCAACCAATATTCTTTTTAAAAAAAATCTTTTCTCACTTATGTTAAGAGCATCTAAAATGCTTAACATAAAACATAATTTTTCCGTATTTCTTTAATACAACAACAACATTTTCTGTAATTCTAGTTCTAGATTCCAGACTGTGAGAAACTATGCGTTACCTTTAAGTGTGGTAGCATGGCCGAGCGGTCTAAGGCGCTGGATTTAGGCTCCAGTCTCTTCGGAGGCGTGGGTTCAAATCCCACTGCTGCCATAATTATCTTCAAAAAACAAAATCAGTTATTTTCTCTTAAAGTTCAAATTCTATCTGGTGTATGATAGTTGCTGGGACAATTCAACAACAGAGTTCAAAAAAGTTTATCATATTTACTAGATACTTTTCAAAAATATTTCTAAAGACTGTAGAGACATAAAAATTAACTTGAAGTGATTACAATTGGATACATTGGGCATCCTGGCATTCGGGAAGCTGCAAGTCAGGAAACTGATAGCAGAATCCCAAACACTGGTAAAACGACTGATTTTGGAACTCTGTCCTATGTGTAGGGGATGTTATGGTTCAATGGCAGGTGGTGGGGTAATGGTTAGGCACTAAGAAGGGAGGTTAAGAGTTTGGAACTATAGTAGTATGTTTAAGGTTATGATGCAGATAGGAAGGGTCATGGTAAGATACTAAGAGGTTTTGGGGTTAGGCATGGAAGAAAAAGAATTAAGGATAGGCTGCAGGTATGTTCAGTGTTAGAGTTAGGGGCTCGATGTTGAAAGTTAGAAGGCTTACCTAGCAAGTGTCTGAATTGTGAGCATTGAGATGTCCCTAATATTGCAATGACCACCAGAAACACAAGCCCCAGTATCACGTACCTAACCCTAACCATATGTGAATGCTCTAATAAATCTCAATATTTTTTGTTACTTCATATAAAATGAACAAAACACATTTAAATAATCATTTGATAGATCTTTGAGCCACATGAACACTGCACCCATGAGGTAGCATGGCCGAGCGGTCTAAGGCGCTGGATAAAGGCTCCAGTCTCTTCGGAGGCGTGGGTTCAAATCCCACTGCTGCCATATTTATTATTGATATATATTGTTAGAGGTTGATGTTTTCATTGTTCTATCCACAAGAATGCAATTCAATTAAAAAGTAAGTGTTCATCATCACATTGTTATAACAGCTAATTTCTTTCTTTGCTAACTTCCCAAAGCTGCCATATAAATTTTCCAAAGAAAATGTCAGTGATTGGTTTCAAAGTGGTAAACTCGACTAAAATGCAAATTAATTAAAAATTAACCATTTCTCATCTAGATTGCATGGCAACCAATATTCTTTTTAAAAAAAATCTTTTCTCACTTATGTTAAGAGCATCTAAAATGCTTAACATAAAACATAATTTTTCCGTATTTCTTTAATACAACAACAACATTTTCTGTAATTCTAGTTCTAGATTCCAGACTGTGAGAAACTATGAGTTACCTTTAAGTGTGGTAGCATGGCCGAGCGGTCTAAGGCGCTGGATTTAGGCTCCAGTCTCTTCGGAGGGGTGGGTTCAAATCATGCTGCCATAATTATCTTCAAAAAACAAAATCAGTTATTTTCTCTTAAAGTTCAAATTCTATCTGGTGTATGATAGTTGCTGGGACAATTCAACAACAGAGTTCAAAAAAGTTTATCATATTTACTAGATACTTTTCAAAAATATTTCTAAAGACTGTAGAGACATAAAAATTAACTTGAAGTGATTACAATTGGATGCATTGGGCATCCTGGCATTCGGGAAGCTGCAAGTCAGGAAACTGATAGCAGAATCCCAAACACTGGTAAAACGACTGATTTTGGAACTCTGTCCTATGTGTAGGGGATGTTATGGTTCAATGGCAGGTGGTGGGGTAATGGTTAGGCACTAAGAAGGGAGGTTAAGAGTTTGGAATTATAGTAGTATGTTTAAGGTTATGATGCAGATAGGAAGGGTCATGGTAAGATACTAAGAGGTTTTGGGGTTAGGCATGGAAGAAAAAGAATTAAGGATAGGCTGCAGGTATGTTCAGTGTTAGAGTTAGGGGCTCAATGTTGAAAGTTAGAAGGCTTACCTAGCAAGTGTCTGAATTGTGAGCATTGAGATGTCCCTAATATTGCAATGACCACCAGAAACACAAGCCCCAGTATCACGTACCTAACCCTAACCATATGTGAATGCTCTAATAAATCTCAATATTTTTTGTTACTTCATATAAAGTGAACAAAACACATTTAAATAATCATTTGATAGATCTTTGAGCCACATGAACACTGCACCCATGAGGTAGCATGGCCGAGCGGTCTAAGGCGCTGGATAAAGGCTCCAGTCTCTTCGGAGGCGTGGGTTCAAATCCCACTGCTGCCATATTTATTATTGATATATATATTGTTAGAGGTTGATGTTTTCATTGTTCTATCCACAAGAATGCAATTCAATTAAAAAGTAAGTGTTCATCATCACATTGTTATAACAGCTAATTTCTTTCTTTGCTAACTTCCCAAAGCTGCCATATAAATTTTCCAAAGAAAATGTCAGTGATTGGTTTCAAAGTGGTAAACTCGACTAAAATGCAAATTAATTAAAAATTAACCATTTCTCATCTAGATTGCATGGCAACCAATATTCTTTTTAAAAAAAATCTTTTCTCACTTATGTTAAGAGCATCTAAAATGCTTAACATAAAACATATTTTTACGTATTTCTTTAATACAACAAAAACATTTTCTGTAATTCTAGTTCTAGATTCCAGACTGTGAGAAACTGTGAGTTACTTTTAAGTGTGGTAGCATGGCCGAGCGGTCTAAGGCGCTGGATTTAGGCTCCAGTCTCTCCGGAGGCGTGGGTTCAAATCCCACTGCTGCCATAATTATCTTCCAAAAACAAAATCAGTTATTTTCTCTTAAAGTTCAAATTCTATCTGGTGTATGATAGTTGCTGGGACATTTCAACAACAGAGTTCAAAAAAGTTTATCATATTTACTAGATACTTTTCAAAAATATTTCTAAAGACTGTAGAGACATAAAAATTAACTTGAAGTGATTACAATTGGATGCATTGGGCATCCTGGCATTCGGGAAGCTGCAAGTCAGGAAACTGATAGCAGAATCCCAAACACTGGTAAAACGACTGATTTTGGAACTCTGTCCTATGTGTAGGGGATGTTATGGTTCAATGGCAGGTGGTGGGGTAATGGTTAGGCACTAAGAAGGGAGGTTAAGAGTTTGGAACTATAGTAGTATGTTTAAGGTTATGATGCAGATAGGAAGGGTCATGGTAAGATACTAAGAGGTTTTAGGGTTAGGCATGGAAGAAAAAGAATTAAGGATAGGCTGCAGGTATGTTCAGTGTTAGAGTTAGGGGCTCGATTTTGAAAGTTAGAAGGCTTACCTAGCAAGTGTCTGAATTGTGAGCATTGAGATGTCCCTAATATTGCAATGACCACCAGAAACACAAGCCCCAGTATCACGTACCTAACCCTAACCATATGTGAATGCTCTAATAAATCACAATATGTTTTGTTACTTCATATAAAGTGAACAAAACACATTTAAATAATCATTTGATAGATCTTTGAGCCACATGAACACTGCACCCATGAGGTAGCATGGCCGAGCGGTCTAAGGCGCTGGATTTAGGCTCCAGTCTCTTCGGAGGCGTGGGTTCAAATCCTACTGCTGCCATAATTATTTTCCAAAAAAAAAAATCAGTTATTTTCTCTTAAAGTTCAAATTCTATTTGGTGTATGATAGTTGCCGGGACAATTCAACAACAGAGTTCAAAAAAGGTTATCATATTTACTAGATACTTTTAAAAAATATTTCTAAAGACTGTAGAGACATAAAAATTAACTTGAAGTGATTACAATTAGATGCATTGGGCATTCTGGCATTCGGGAAGCTGCAAGTCAGGAAACTGATAGCAGAATCCCAAACACTGGTAAAAAGACTACTTTTGGAACTCTGTCCTATGTGTAGGGGATGTTATGGTTCAATGGCAGGGGGTGGGGTAATGGTTAGGCACTAAGAAGGGAGGTTAAGAGTTTGAAACTATAGGAGTATGTTTAAGGTTATGATGCAGATAGGAAGGGTCATGGTAAGATACTAAGAGGTTTTGGGGTTAGGCATTGGAAGGAAAAGAATTAAGGATAGGCTGCAGGTATGTTCAGTGTTAGAGTTAGGAGCTCGTTGTTGAAAGTTAGAAGGCTTGCCTAGCAAGTGTCAGTATTGTGAGCATTGAGATGTCCCTAATATTGCAATGACCACCACAAGCACCAGTATCACGTACCTAACCCTAACCATATGTGAATGCTCTAATAAATCTCAATATGTTTTGTTACTTCATATAAAGTGAACAAAACACATTTAAATAATCATTTGATAGATTTTTATGCCACATGAAGACTGCACCCATGAGGTAGCATGGCCGAGCGGTCTAAGGCGCTGGATTAAGGCTCCAGTCTCTTCGGAGGCGTGGGTTCAAATCCCACTGCTGCCATATTTATTATTGATATATATATTGTTAGAGGTTGATGTTTTCATTGTTCTATCCACAAGAATGCAATTCAATTAAAAAGTAAGTGTTCATCATCACATTGTTATAACAGCTAATTTCTTTCTTTGCTAACTTCCCAAAGCTGCCATATAAATTTTCCAAAGAAAATGTCAGTGATTGGTTTCAAAGTGGTAAACTCGACTAAAATGCAAATTAATTAAAAATTAACCATTTCTCATCTAGATTGCATGGCAACCAATATTCTTTTTAAAAAAAATCTTTTCTCACTTATGTTAAGAGCATCTAAAATGCTTAACATAAAACATAATTTTTCCGTATTTCTTTAATACAACAACAACATTTTCTGTAATTCTAGTTCTAGATTCCAGACTGTGAGAAACTATGAGTTACCTTTAAGTGTGGTAGCATGGCCGAGCGGTCTAAGGCGCTGGATTTAGGCTCCAGTCTCTTCGGAGGCGTGGGTTCAAATCATGCTGCCATAATTATCTTCAAAAAACAAAATCAGTTATTTTCTCTTAAAGTTCAAATTCTATCTGGTGTATGATAGTTGCTGGGACAATTCAACAACAGAGTTCAAAAAAGTTTATCATATTTACTAGATACTTTTCAAAAATATTTCTAAAGACTGTAGAGACATAAAAATTAACTTGAAGTGATTACAATTGGATGCATTGGGCATCCTGGCATTCGGGAAGCTGCAAGTCAGGAAACTGATAGCAGAATCCCAAACACTGGTAAAACGACTGATTTTGGAACTCTGTCCTATGTGTAGGGGATGTTATGGTTCAATGGCAGGTGGTGGGGTAATGGTTAGGCACTAAGAAGGGAGGTTAAGAGTTTGGAATTATAGTAGTATGTTTAAGGTTATGATGCAGATAGGAAGGGTCATGGTAAGATACTAAGAGGTTTTGGGGTTAGGCATGGAAGAAAAAGAATTAAGGATAGGCTGCAGGTATGTTCAGTGTTAGAGTTAGGGGCTCAATGTTGAAAGTTAGAAGGCTTACCTAGCAAGTGTCTGAATTGTGAGCATTGAGATGTCCCTAATATTGCAATGACCACCAGAAACACAAGCCCCAGTATCACGTACCTAACCCTAACCATATGTGAATGCTCTAATAAATCTCAATATTTTTTGTTACTTCATATAAAGTGAACAAAACACATTTAAATAATCATTTGATAGATCTTTGAGCCACATGAACACTGCACCCATGAGGTAGCATGGCCGAGCGGTCTAAGGCGCTGGATAAAGGCTCCAGTCTCTTCGGAGGCGTGGGTTCAAATCCCACTGCTGCCATATTTATTATTGATATATATATTGTTAGAGGTTGATGTTTTCATTGTTCTATCCACAAGAATGCAATTCAATTAAAAAGTAAGTGTTCATCATCACATTGTTATAACAGCTAATTTCTTTCTTTGCTAACTTCCCAAAGCTGCCATATAAATTTTCCAAAGAAAATGTCAGTGATTGGTTTCAAAGTGGTAAACTCGACTAAAATGCAAATTAATTAAAAATTAACCATTTCTCATCTAGATTGCATGGCAACCAATATTCTTTTTAAAAAAAATCTTTTCTCACTTATGTTAAGAGCATCTAAAATGCTTAACATAAAACATATTTTTACGTATTTCTTTAATACAACAAAAACATTTTCTGTAATTCTAGTTCTAGATTCCAGACTGTGAGAAACTGTGAGTTACTTTTAAGTGTGGTAGCATGGCCGAGCGGTCTAAGGCGCTGGATTTAGGCTCCAGTCTCTTCGGAGGCGTGGGTTCAAATCCCACTGCTGCCATAATTATCTTCCAAAAACAAAATCAGTTATTTTCTCTTAAAGTTCAAATTCTATCTGGTGTATGATAGTTGCTGGGACATTTCAACAACAGAGTTCAAAAAAGTTTATCATATTTACTAGATACTTTTCAAAAATATTTCTAAAGACTGTAGAGACATAAAAATTAACTTGAAGTGATTACAATTGGATGCATTGGGCATCCTGGCATTCGGGAAGCTGCAAGTCAGGAAACTGATAGCAGAATCCCAAACACTGGTAAAACGACTGATTTTGGAACTCTGTCCTATGTGTAGGGGATGTTATGGTTCAATGGCAGGTGGTGGGGTAATGGTTAGGCACTAAGAAGGGAGGTTAAGAGTTTGGAACTATAGTAGTATGTTTAAGGTTATGATGCAGATAGGAAGGGTCATGGTAAGATACTAAGAGGTTTTGGGGTTAGGCATGGAAGAAAAAGAATTAAGGATAGGCTGCAGGTATGTTCAGTGTTAGAGTTAGGAGCTCGATTTTGAAAGTTAGAAGGCTTACCTAGCAAGTGTCTGAATTGTGAGCATTGAGATGTCCCTAATATTGCAATGACCACCAGAAACACAAGCCCCAGTATCACGTACCTAACCCTAACCATATGTGAATGCTCTAATAAATCACAATATGTTTTGTTACTTCATATAAAGTGAACAAAACACATTTAAATAATCATTTGATAGATCTTTGAGCCACATGAACACTGCACCCATGAGGTAGCATGGCCGAGCGGTCTAAGGCGCTGGATTTAGGCTCCAGTCTCTTCGGAGGCGTGGGTTCAAATCCTACTGCTGCCATAATTATTTTCAAAAAAAAAAAATCAGTTATTTTCTCTTAAAGTTCAAATTCTATTTGGTGTATGATAGTTGCCGGGACAATTCAACAACAGAGTTCAAAAAAGGTTATCATATTTACTAGATACTTTTCAAAAATATTTCTAAAGACTGTAGAGACATAAAAATTAACTTGAAGTGATTACAATTGGATGCATTGGGCATTCTGGCATTCGGGAAGCTGCAAGTCAGGAAACTGATAGCAGAATCCCAAACACTGGTAAAAAGACTACTTTTGGAACTCTGTCCTATGTGTAGGGGATGTTATGGTTCAATGGCAGGGGGTGGGGTAATGGTTAGGCACTAAGAAGGGAGGTTAAGAGTTTGAAACTATAGGAGTATGTTTAAGGTTATGATGCAGATAGGAAGGGTCATGGTAAGATACTAAGAGGTTTTGGGGTTAGGCATTGGAAGGAAAAGAATTAAGGATAGGCTGCAGGTATGTTCAGTGTTAGAGTTAGGAGCTCGTTGTTGAAAGTTAGAAGGCTTGCCTAGCAAGTGTCAGTATTGTGAGCATTGAGATGTCCCTAATATTGCAATGACCACCACAAGCACCAGTATCACGTACCTAACCCTAACCATATGTGAATGCTCTAATAAATCTCAATATGTTTTGTTACTTCATATAAAGTGAACAAAACACATTTAAATAATCATTTGATAGATTTTTGAGCCACATGAAGACTGCACCCATGAGGTAGCATGGCCGAGCGGTCTAAGGCGCTGGATTAAGGCTCCAGTCTCTTCGGAGGCGTGGGTTCAAATCCCACTGCTGCCATATTTATTATTGATATATATATTGTTAGAGGTTGATGTTTTCATTGTTCTATCCACAAGAATGCAATTCAATTAAAAAGTAAGTGTTCATCATCACATTGTTATAACAGCTAATTTCTTTCTTTGCTAACTTCCCAAAGCTGCCATATAAATTTTCCAAAGAAAATGTCAGTGATTGGTTTCAAAGTGGTAAACTCGACTAAAATGCAAATTAATTAAAAATTAACCATTTCTCATCTAGATTGCATGGCAACCAATATTCTTTTTAAAAAAAATCTTTTCTCACTTATGTTAAGAGCATCTAAAATGCTTAACATAAAACATATTTTTACGTATTTCTTTAATACAACAACAACATTTTCTGTAATTCTAGTTCTAGATTCCAGACTGTGAGAAACTGTGAGTTACCTTTAAGTGTGGTAGCATGGCCGAGCGGTCTAAGGCGCTGGATTTAGGCTCCAGTCTCTTCGGAGGCGTGGGTTCAAATCCCACTGCTGCCATAATTATCTTCCAAAAAGAAAATCAGTTATTTTCTCTTAAAGTTCAAATTCTATCTGGTGTATGATAGTTGCTGGGACAATTCAACAACAGAGTTCAAAAAAGGTTATCATATTTACTAGATACTTTTCAAAATTATTTCTAAAGACTGTAGAGACATAAAAATTAACTTGAAGTGATTACAATTGGATGCATTGGGCATTCTGGCATTCGGGAAGCTGCAAGTCAGGAAACTGATAGCAGAATCCCAAACACTGGTAAAACGACTGATTTTGGAACTCTGTCCTATGTGTAGGGGATGTTATGGTTCAATGGCAGGTGGTGGGGTAATGGTTAGGCACTAAGAAGGGAGGTTAAGAGTTTGGAACTATAGTAGTATGTTTAAGGTTATGATGCAGATAGGAAGGGTCATGGTAAGATACTTAGAGGTTTTGGGGTTAGGCATTGGAAGGAAAAGAATTAAGGATAGGCTGCAGGTATGTTCAGTGTTAGAGTTAGGAGCTCGATGTTGAAAGTTAGAAGGCTTGCCTAGCAAGTGTCAGTATTGTGAGCATTGAGATGTCCCTAATATTGCAATGACCACCAGAAACCCAAGCACCAGTATCACGTACCTAACCCTAACCATATGTGAATGCTCTAATAAATCTCAATATGTTTTGTTACTTCATATAAAGTGAACAAAACACATTTAAATAATCATTTGATAGATTTTTGAGCCACATGAACACTGCACCCATGAGGTAGCATGGCCGAGCGGTCTAAGGCGCTGGATTAAGGCTCCAGTCTCTTCGGAGGCGTGGGTTCAAATCCCACTGCTGCCATATTTATTATTGATATATATATTGTTATAGGTTGATGTTTTCATTGTTCTATCCACAAGAATGCAATTCAATTAAAAAGTAAGTGTTCATCATCACATTGTTATAACAGCTAATTTCTTTCTTTGCTAACTTCCCAAAGCTGCCATATAAATTTTTCAAAGAAAATGTCAGTGATTGGTTTCAAAGTGGTAAACTCGACTAAAATGCAAATTAATTAAAAATTAACCATTTCTCATCTAGATTGCATGGCAACCAATATTCTTTTTAAAAAAAATCTTTTCTCACTTATGTTAAGAGCATCTAAAATGCTTAACATAAAACATATTTTTACGTATTTCTTTAATACAACAACAACATTTTCTGTAATTCTAGTTCTAGATTCCAGACTGTGAGAAACTGTGAGTTACCTTTAAGTGTGGTAGCACGGCCGAGCGGTCTAAGGCGCTGGATACAGTCTACAGTCTCTTCGGAGGCGTGGGTTCAAATCCCTCTGCTGCCATAATTATCTTCCAAAAACAAAATCAGTTATTTTCTCTTAAAGTTCAAATTCTATCTGGTGTATGATAGTTGCTGGGACAATTCAACAACAGAGTTCAAAAAAGGTTATCATATTTACTAGATACTTTTCAAAAATATTTCTAAAGACTGTAGAGACATAAAAATTAACTTGAAGTGATTACAATTGGATGCATTGGGCATTCTGGCATTCGGGAAGCTGCAAGTCAGGAAACTGATAGCAGAATCCCAAACACTGGTAAAACGACTGATTTTGGAACTCTGTCCTATGTGTAGGGGATGTTATGGTTCAATGGCAGGTGGTGGGGTAATGGTTAGGCACTAAGAAGGGAGGTTAAGAGTTTGGAACTATAGTAGTATGTTTAAGGTTATGATGCAGATAGGAAGGGTCATGGTAAGATACTAAGAGGTTTTGGGGTTAGGCGTGGAAGAAAAAGAATTAAGGATATGCTGCAGGTATGTTCAGTGTTTGAGTTAGGGGCTCGATGTTGAAAGTTAGAAGGCTTACCTAGCAAGTGTCTGAATTGTGAGCATTGAGATGTCCCTAATATTGCAATGACCACCAGAAACACAAGCCCCAGTATCACGTACCTAACCCTAACCATATGTGAATGCTCTAATAAATCTCAATATGTTTTGTTACTTCATATAAAGTGAACAAAACACATTTAAATAATCATTTGATAGATTTTTGAGCCACATGAACACTGCACCCATGAGGTAGCATGGCTGAGCGGTCTAAGGCGCTGGATTAAGGCTCCAGTCTCTTCGGAGGCGTGGGTTCAAATCCCACTGCTGCCATATTTATTATTGATATATATATTGTTATAGGTTGATGTTTTCATTGTTCTATCCACAAGAATGCAATTCAATTAAAAAGTAAGTGTTCATCATCACATTGTTATAACAGCTAATTTCTTTCTTTGCTAACTTCCCAAAGCTGCCATATAAATTTTCCAAAGAAAATGTCAGTGATTGGTTTCAAAGTGGTAAACTCGACTAAAATGCAAATTAATTAAAAATTAACCATTTCTCATCTAGATTGCATGGCAACCAATATTCTTTTAAAAAAAAATCTTTTCTCACTTATGTTAAGAGCATCTAAAATGCTTAACATAAAACATATTTTTACGTATGTCTTTAATAAAACAACAACATTTTCTGTAATTCTAGTTCTAGATTCCAGACTATGAGAAACTGTGAGTTACTTTTAAGTGTGGTAGCATGGCCGAGTGGTCTAAAGCGCTGGATTTAGGCTCCAGTCTCTTTGAAGGCGTGGGTTCAAATCCCACTGATGCCATAATTATTTTCCAAAAACAAAATCAGTTATTTTCTCTTAAAGTTCAAATTCTATCTGGTGTATGATAGTTGCTGGGACAATTCAACAACAGAGTTCAAAAAAGTTGATCATATTTACTAGATACTTTTCAAAAATATTTCTAAAGACTGTAGAGACATAAAAATTCACTTGAAGTGATTACAATTGGATGCATTGGGCATCCTGGCATTCGGGAAGCTGCAAGTTAGGAAACTGATAGCAGAATCCCAAACACTGGTAAAACGATTGATTTTGGAACTCTGTCCTATGTGTAGGGGATGTTATGGTTCAATGGCAGGGGGTGGAGTAATGGTTAGGCACTAAAAAAGGAGGTTAAGAGTTTGAAACTATAGGAGTATGTTTAAGGTTATGATGCAGATATGAAGGGTCATGGTAAGATACTAAGAGGTTTTGGGGTTAGGCATTGGAAGGAAAAGAATTAAGGATAGGCTGCAGGTATGTTCAGTGTTAGAGTTTGGAGCTCGATGTTGAAAGTTAGAAGGCTTGCCTAGCAAGTGTCAGTATTGTGAGCATTGAGATGTCCCTAATATTGCAATGACCACCAGAAATCCAAACACCAGTATCACGTACCTAACCCTAACCATATGTGAATGCTCTAATAAATCTCAATATGTTTTGTTACTTCATATAAATTGAACAAAACACATTTAAATAATCATTTGATAGATCTTTGAGCCACATGAGCACTGCACACATGAGGTAGCATGGCCGAGCGGTCTAAGGTGCTGGATTAAGGCTCCAGTCTCTTCGGAGGCGTGGGTTCAAATCCCACTGCTGCCATATTTATTATTGATATATATTGTTAGAGGTTGATGTTTTCATTGTTCTATCCACAAGAATGCAATTCAATTAAAAAGTAAGTGTTCATCATCACATTGTTATAACAGCTAATTTCTTTCTTTGCTAACTTCCCAAAGCTGCCATATAAATTTTCCAAAGAAAATGTCAGTGATTGGTTTCAAAGTGGTAAACTCGACTAAAATGCAAATTAATTAAAAATTAACCATTTCTCATCTAGATTGCATGGCAACCAATATTCTTTTTAAAAAAAATCTTTTCTCACTTATGTTAAGAGCATCTAAAATGCTTAACATAAAACATATTTTTACGTATTTCTTTAATACAACAACAACATTTTCTGTAATTCTAGTTCTAGATTCCAGACTGTGAGAAACTATGAGTTACCTTTAAGTGTGGTAGCATGGCCGAGCGGTCTAAGGCGCTGGATTTAGGCTCCAGTCTCTTCGGAGGCGTGGGTTCAAATCCCACTGCTGCCATAATTATCTTCAAAAAACAAAATCAGTTATTTTCTCTTAAAGTTCAAATTCTATCTGGTGTATGATAGTTGCTGGGACAATTCAACAACACAGTTCAAAAAAGTTTATCATATTTACTAGATACTTTTCAAAAATATTTCTAAAGACTGTAGAGACATAAAAATTAACTTGAAGTGATTACAATTGGATGCATTGGGCATCCTGGCATTCGGGAAGCTGCAAGTCAGGAAACTGATAGCAGAATCCCAAACACTGGTAAAACGACTGATTTTGGAACTCTGTCCTATGTGTAGGGGATGTTATGGTTCAATGGCAGGGGGTGGGGTAATGGTTAGGCACTAAGAAGGGAGGTTAAGAGTTTGAAACTATAGGAGTATGTTTAAGGTTATGATGCTGATAGGAAGGGTCATGGTAATATACTAAAAGTTTTGGGGTTAGGCATTGGAAGGAAAAGAATTAAGGATAGGCTGCAGGTATGTTCAGTGTTAGAGTTAGGAGCTCGATGTTGAAAGTTAGAAGGCTTGCCTAGCAAGTGTCAGTATTGTGAGCATTGAGATGTCCCTAATATTGCAATGACCACCAGAAACCCAAGCCCCAGTATCACGTACCTAACCCTAACCATATGTGAATGCTCTAATAAATCTCAATATGTTTTGTTACTTCATATAAAGTGAACAAAACACATTTAAATAATCATTTGATAGATTTTTGAGCCACATGAACACTGCACCCCTGAGGTAGCATGGCCGAGCGGTCTAAGGCGCTGAATTAAGGCTCCAGTCTCTACGGAGGCGTGGGTTCAAATCCCACTGCTGCCATATTTATTATTGATATATATTGTTAGAGGTTGATGTTTTCATTTTTCTATCCACAAGAATGCAATTCAATTAAAAAGTAAGTGTTCATCATCACATTGTTATAACAGCTAATTTCTTTCTTTGCTAACTTCCCAAAGCTGCCATATACATTTTCCAAAGAAAATGTCAGTGATTGGTTTCAAAGTGGTAAACTCGGCTAAAATGCAAAATAATTAAAAATTAACCATTTCTCATCTAGATTGCATGGCAACCAATATTCTTTTTAAAAAAAAAATCTTTTCTCACTTATGTTAAGAGCAACTAAAATGCTTAACATAAAACATATTTTTACGTATTTCTTTAATACAACAACAACATTTTCTGTAATTCTAGTTCTAGATTCCAGACTGTGAGAAACTATGAGCTACTTTTAAGTGTGGTAGCATGGCCGAGCGGTCTAAGGCGCTGGATTAAGGCTCCAGTCTCTTCGGAGGCGTGGGTTCAAATCCCACTGCTGCCATAATTATTTTCCAAAAACAAAATCAGTTATTTTCTCTTAAAGTTCAAATTCTATCTGGTGTATGATAGTTGCTGGGACAATTCAACAACAGAGTTCAAAAAAGTTTATCATATTTACTAGCTACTTTTCAAAAATATTTCTAAAGACTGTAAAGACATAAAAATTAACTTGAAGTGATTACAATTGGATGCATTGGGCATCCTGGCATTCGGGAAGCTGCAAGTCAGGAAACTGATAGCAGAATCCCAAACACTGGTAAAACGACTGATTTTGGAACTCTGTTCTATGTGTAGGGGATGTTATGGTTCAATGGCAGGTGGTGGGGTAATGGTTAGGCACTAAGAAGGGAGGTTAAGAGTTTGAAACTATAGGAGTATGTTTAAGGTTAAGATGCTGATAGGAAGGGTCATGGTAAGATACTAAGAGGTTTTGGGGTTAGGCATTGGAAGGAAAAGAATTAAGGATAGGCTGCAGATATGTTCAGTGTTAGAGTTAGGAGCTCGATGTTGAAAGTTAGAAGGCTTGCCTAGCAAGTGTCATTATTGTGAGCATTGAGATGTCCCTAATATTGCAATGACCACCAGAAACCCAAGCACCAGTATCACGTACCTAACCCTAACCATATGTGAATGCTCTAATAAATCTCAATATGTTTTGTCAGTGATTGGTTTCAAAGTGGTAAACTCGACTAAAATGCAAATTAATTAAAAATTAACCATTTCTCATCTAGATTGCATGGCAACCAATATTCTTTTTAAAAAAAATCTTTTCTCACTTATGTTAAGAGCATCTAAAATGCTTAACATAAAACATATTTTTACGTATTTCTTTAATACAACAACAACATTTTCTGTAATTCTAGTTCTAGATTCCAGACTGTGAGAAACTATGAGTTACCTTTAAGTGTGGTAGCATGGCCGAGCGGTCTAAGGCGCTGGATTTAGGCTCCAGTCTCTTCGGAGGCGTGGGTTCAAATCCCACTGCTGCCATAATTATCTTCCAAAAACAAAATCAGTTATTTTCTCTTAAAGTTCAAATTCTATCTGGTGTATGATAGTTGCTGGGACAATTTAACAACAGAGTTCAAAAAAGTTTATCATATTTACTAGATACTTTTCAAAAATATTTCTAAAGACTGTAGAGACATAAAAATTAACTTGAAGTGATTACAATTGGATGCATTGGGCATCCTGGCATTCGGGAAGCTGCAAGTCAGGAAACTGATAGCAGAATCCCAAACACTGGTAAAACGACTGATTTTGGAACTCTGTCCTATGTGTAGGGGATGTTATGGTTCAATGGCAGGGGGTGGGGTAATGGTTAGGCACTAAGAAGGGAGGTTAAGAGTTTGAAACTATAGTAGTATGTTTAAGGTTATGATGCAGATAGGAAGGGTCATGGTAAGATACTAAGAGGTTTTGGGGTTAGGCATGGAAGAAAAAGAATTAAGGATAGGCTGCAGGTATGTTCAGTGTTAGAGTTAGGGGCTCGATGTTGAAAGTTAGAAGGCTTACCTAGCAAGTGTCTGAATTGTGAGCATTGAGATGTCCCTAATATTGCAATGACCAGCAGAAACACAAGCCCCAGTATCACGTACCTAACCCTAACCATGTGTGAATGCTCTAATAAATCTCAATATGTTTTGTTACTTCATATAAAGTGAACAAAACACATTTAAAAAATCATTTGACAGATCTTTGAGCCACATGAACACTGCACCCATGAGGTAGCATGGCCGAGCGGTCTAAGGCGCTGGATTAAGGCTCCAGTCTCTTTGGAGGCGTGGGTTCAAATCCCACTGCTGCCATAATTATTTTCCAAAAACAAAATCAGTTATTTTCTCTTAAAGTTCAAATTATATCTGGTGTATGATAGTTGCTGGGACAATTCAACAACAGAGTTCAAAAAAGTTTATCATATTTACTAGATACTTTTCAAAAATATTTCTAAAGACTGTAAAGACATAAAAATTAATTTGAAGTGATTACAATTGGATGCATTGGGCATCCTGGCATTCGGGAAGCTGCAAGTCAGGAAACTGATAGCAGAATCCCAAACACTGGTAAAACGACTGATTTTGGAACTCTGTCCTATGTGTAGGGGATGTTATGGTTCAATGGTAGGTGGTGGGGTAATGGTTAGGCACTAAGAAGGGAGGTTAAGAGTTTGAAACTATAGGAGTATGTTTAAGGTTAAGATGCTGATAGGAAGGGTCATGGTAAGATACTAAGAGGTTTTGGGGTTAGGCATTGGAAGGAAAAGAATTAAGGATAGGCTGCAGGTATGTTCAGTGTTAGAGTTAGGAGCTCGATGTTGAAAGTTAGAAGGCTTGCCTAGCAAGTGTCAGTATTGTGAGCATTGAGATGTCCCTAATATTGCAATGACCACCAGAAACCCAAGCACCAGTATCACGTACCTAACCCTAACCATATGTGAATGCTCTAATAAATCTCAATATGTTTTGTCAGTGATTGGTTTCAAAGTGGTAAACTCGACTAAAATGCAAATTAATAAAAAATTAACCATTTCTCATCTAGATTGCATGGCAACCAATATTCTTTTTAAAAAAAATCTTTTCTCACTTATGTTAAGAGCATCTAAAATGCTTAACATAAAACATATTTTTACGTATTTCTTTAATACAACAACAACATTTTCTGTAATTCTAGTTCTAGATTCCAGACTGTGAGAAACTATGAGTTACCTTTAAGTGTGGTAGCATGGCCGAGCGGTCTAAGGCGCTGGATTTAGGCTCCAGTCTCTTCGGAGGCGTGGGTTCAAATCCCACTGCTGCCATAATTATCTTCCAAAAACAAAATCAGTTATTTTCTCTTAAAGTTCAAATTCTATCTGGTGTATGATAGTTGCTGGGACAATTCAACAACAGAGTTCAAAAAAGTTTATCATATTTACTAGATACTTTTCAAAAATATTTCTAAAGACTGTAGAGACATAAAAATTAACTTGAAGTCATTACAATTGGATGCATTGGGCATCCTGGCATTCGGGAAGCTGCAAGTCAGGAAACTGATAGCAGAATCCCAAACACTGGTAAAACGACTGATTTTGGAACTCTGTCCTATGTGTAGGGGATGTTATGGTTCAATGGCAGGGGGTGGGGTAATGGTTAGGCACTAAGAAGGGAGGTTAAGAGTTTGAAACTATAGGAGTATGTTTAAGGTTATGATGCAGATAGGAAGGGTCATGGTAAGATACTAAGAGGTTTTGGGGTTAGGCATTGGAAGGAAAAGAATTAAGGATAGGCTGCAGGTATGTTCAGTGTTAGAGTTAGGAGCTCGATGTTGAAAGTTAGAAGGCTTGCCTAGCAAGTGTCAGTATTGTGAGCATTGAGATGTCCCTAATATTGCAATGACCACCAGAAACCCAAGCCCCAGTATCACGTACCTAACCCTAACCATATGTGAATGCTCTAATAAATCTCAATATGTTTTGTTACTTCATATAAAGTGAACAAAACACATTTAAATAATCATTTGATAGATTTTTGAGCCACATGAACACTGCACCCCTGAGGTAGCATGGCCGAGCGGTCTAAGGCGCTGGATTAAGGCTCCAGTCTCTTCGGAGGCGTGGGTTCAAATCCCACTGCTGCCATATTTATTATTGATATATATTGTTAGAGGTTGATGTTTTCATTTTTCTATCCACAAGAATGCAATTCAATTAAAAAGTAAGTGTTCATCATCACATTGTTATAACAGCTAATTTCTTTCTTTGCTAACTTCCCAAAGCTGCCATATACATTTTCCAAAGAAAATGTCAGTGATTGGTTTCAAAGTGGTAAACTCGGCTAAAATGCAAATTAATTAAAAATTAACCATTTCTCATCTAGATTGCATGGCAACCAATATTCTTTTAAAAAAAAAAATCTTTTCTCACTTATGTTAAGAGCAACTAAAATGCTTAACATAAAACATATTTTTACGTATTTCTTTAATACAACAACAACATTTTCTGTAATTCTAGTTCTAGATTCCAGACTGTGAGAAACTATGAGCTACTTTTAAGTGTGGTAGCGTGGCCGAGCGGTCTAAGGCGCTGGATTTATGCTCCAGTCTCTTCGGAGGCGTGGGTTCAAATCCCACTGCTGCCATAATTATTTTCCAAAAACAAAATCAGTTATTTTCTCTTAAAGTTCAAATTCTATCTGGTGTATGATAGTTGCTGGGACAATTCAACAACAGAGTTCAAAAAAGTTTATCATATTTACTAGATACTTTTCAAAAATATTTCTAAAGACTGTAAAGACATAAAAATTAACTTGAAGTGATTACAATTGGATGCATTGGGCATCCTGGCATTCGGGAAGCTGCAAGTCAGGAAACTGATAGCAGAATCCCAAACACTGGTAAAACGACTGATTTTGGAACTCTGTCCTATGTGTAGGGGATGTTATGGTTCAATGGCAGGTGGTGGGGTAATGGTTAGGCACTAAGAAGGGAGGTTAAGAGTTTGGAACTATAGTAGTATGTTTAAGGTTATGATGCAGATAGGAAGGGTCATGGTAAGATACTAAGAGGTTTTAAGGTTAGGCATGGAAGAAAAAGAATTAAGGATAGGCTGCAGGTATGTTCAGTGTTAGAGTTAGGGGCTCGATGTTGAAAGTTAGAAGGCTTACCTAGCAAGTGTCTGAATTGTGAGCATTGAGATGTCCCTAATATTGCAATGACCACCAGAAACACAAGCCCCAGTATCACGTACCTAACCCTTACCATATGTGAATGCTCTAATAAATCTCAATATGTTTTGTTACTTCATATAAAGTGAACAAAACACATTTAAAAAATCATTTGACAGATCTTTGAGCCACATGAACACTGCACCTATGAGGTAGCATGGCCGAGCGGTCTAAGGCGCTGGATTAAGGCTTCAGTCTCTTCGGAGGCGTGGGTTCAAATCCCACTGCTGCCATAATTATTTTCCAAAAACAAAATCAGTTATTTTCTCTTAAAGTTCAAATTATATCTGGTGTATGATAGTTGCTGGGACAATTCAACAACAGAGTTCAAAAAAGTTTATCATATTTACTAGATACTTTTCAAAAATATTTCTAAAGACTGTAAAGACATAAAAATTAACTTGAAGTGATTACAATTGGATGCATTGGGCATCCTGGCATTCGGGAAGCTGCAAGTCAGGAAACTGATAGCAGAATCCCAAACACTGGTAAAACGACTGATTTTGGAACTCTGTCCTATGTGTAGGGGATGTTATGGTTCAATGGCAGGTGGTGGGGTAATGGTTAAGCACTAAGAAGGGAGGTTAAGAGTTTGAAACTATAGGAGTATGTTTAAGGTTAAGATGCTGATAGGAAGGGTCATGGTAAGATACTAAGAGGTTTTGGGGTTAGGCATTGGAAGGAAAAGAATTAAGGATAGGCTGCAGGTATGTTTAGTGTTAGAGTTAGGAGCTCGATGTTGAAAGTTAGAAGGCTTGCCTAGCAAGTGTCAGTATTGTGAGCATTGAGATGTCCCTAATATTGCAATGACCACCAGAAACCCAAGCACCAGTATCACGTACCTAACCCTAACCATATGTGAATGCTCTAATAAATCTCAATATGTTTTGTCAGTGATTGGTTTCAAAGTGGTAAACTCGACTAAAATGCAAATTAATTAAAAATTAACCATTTCTCATCTAGATTGCATGGCAACCAATATTCTTTTTAAAAAAAATCTTTTCTCACTTATGTTAAGAGCATCTAAAATGCTTAACATAAAACATATTTTTACGTATTTCTTTAATACAACAACAACATTTTCTGTAATTCTAGTTCTAGATTCCAGACTGTGAGGAACTATGAGTTACCTTTAAGTGTGGTAGCATGGCCGAGCGGTCTAAGGCGCTGGATTAAGGCTCCAGTCTCTTCGGAGGCGTGGGTTCAAATCCCACTGCTGCCATAATTATCTTCCAAAAACAAAATGTTATTTTCTCTTAAAGTTCAAATTCTATCTGCTGGGACAATTCAACAACAGAGTTCAAAAAAGTTTATCATATTTACTAGATACTTTTCAAAAATATTTCTAAAGACTGTAGAGACATAAAAATTAACTTAAAGTGATTACAATTGGATGCATTGGGCATCCTGGCATTCGGGAAGCTGCAAGTCAGGAAACTGATAGCAGAATCCCAAACACTGGTAAAACGACTGATTTTGGAACTCTGTCCTATGTGTAGGGGATGTTATGGTTCAATGGCAGGTGGTGGGGTAATGGTTAGGCACTAAGAAGGGAGGTTAAGAGTTTGGAACTATAGTAGTATGTTTAAGGTTATAATGCAGATAGGAAGGGTCATGGTAAGATACTAAGAGGTTTTGGGGTTAGGCATGGAAGAAAAAGAATTAAGGATAGGCTGCAGGTATGTTCAGTGTTAGAGTTAGGGGCTCGATGTTGAAAGTTAAAAGGCTTACCTAGCAAGTGTCTGAATTGTGAGCATTGAGATGTCCCTAATATTGCAATGACCACCAGAAACACAAGCCCCAGTATCACGTACCTAACCCTAACCATATGTGAATGCTCTAATAAATCTCAATATGTTTTGTTACTTCATATAAAGTGAACAAAACACATTTAAAAAATCATTTGACAGATCTTTGAGCCACATGAACACTGCACCTATGAGGTAGCATGGCCGAGCGGTCTAAGGCGCTGGATTAAGGCTCCAGTCTCTTCGGAGGCATGGGTTCAAATCCCACTGCTGCCATAATTATTTTCCAAAAACAAAATCAGTTATTTTCTCTTAAAGTTCAAATTATATCTGGTGTATGTTAGTTGCTGGGACAATTCAACAACAGAGTTCAGATGCTGATAGGAAGGGTCATGGTAAGATACTAAGAGGTTTTGGGGTTAGGCATTGGAAGGAAAAGAATTAAGGATAGGCTGCAGGTATGTTTAGTGTTAGAGTTAGAAGCTCGATGTTGAAAGTTAGAAGGCTTGCCTAGCAAGTGTCAGTATTGTGAGCATTGAGATGTCCCTAATATTGCAATGACCACCAGAAACCCAAGCACCAGTATCACGTACCTAACCCTAACCATATGTGAATGCTCTAATAAATCTCAATATGTTTTGTCAGTGATTGGTTTCAAAGTGGTAAACTCGACTAAAATGCAAATTAATTAAAAATTAACCATTTCTCATCTAGATTGCATGGCAACCAATATTTTAAAAGAATTAAGGATAGGCTGCAGGTATGTTCAGTGTTAGAGTTAGGAGCTCGATGTTGAAAGTTAGAAGGCTTGCCTAGCAAGTGTCAGTATTGTGAGCATTGAGATGTCCCTAATATTGCAATGACCACCAGAAACCCAAGCACCAGTATCACGTACCTAACCCTAACCATATGTGAATGCTCTAATAAATCTCAATATGTTTTGTCAGTGATTGGTTTCAAAGTGGTAAACTCGACTAAAATGCAAATTAATTAAAAATTAACCATTTCTCATCTAGATTGCATGGCAACCAATATTCTTTTTAAAAAAAATCTTTTCTCACTTATGTTAAGAGCATCTAAAATGCTTAACATAAAACATATTTTTACGTATTTCTTTAATACAACAACAACATTTTCTGTAATTCTAGTTCTAGATTCCAGACTGTGAGGAACTATGAGTTACCTTTAAGTGTGGTAGCATGGCCGAGCGGTCTAAAGCGCTGGATTAAGGCTCCAGTCTCTTCGGAGGCGTGGGTTCAAATCCCACTGCTGCCATAATTATCTTCCAAAAACAAAATCAGTTATTTTCTCTTAAAGTTCAAATTCTATCTGCTGGGACAATTCAACAACAGAGTTCAAAAAAGTTTATCATATTTACTAGATACTTTTCAAAAATATTTCTAAAGACTGTAAAGACATAAAAATTAACTTGAAGTGATTACAATTGGATGCATTGGGCATCCTGGCATTCGGGAAGCTGCAAGTCAGGAAACTGATAGCAGAATCCCAAACACTGGTAAAACGACTGATTTTGGAACTCTGTCCTATGTGTAGGGGATGTTATGGTTCAATGGCAGGTGGTGGGGTAATGGTTAAGCACTAAGAAGGGAGGTTAAGAGTTTGAAACTATAGGAGTATGTTTAAGGTTATAATGCAGATAGGAAGGGTCATGGTAAGATACTAAGAGGTTTTGGGGTTAGGCATTGGAAGGAAAAGAATTAAGGATAGGCTGCAGGTATGTTCAGTGTTAGAGTTAGGAGCTCGATGTTGAAAGTTAGAAGGCTTGCCTAGCAAGTGTCAGTATTGTGAGCATTGAGATGTCCCTAATATTGCAATGACCACCAGAAACCCAAGCACCAGTATCACGTACCTAACCCTAACCATATGTGAATGCTCTAATAAATCTCAATATGTTTTGTCAGTGATTGGTTTCAAAGTGGTAAACTCGACTAAAATGCAAATTAATTAAAAATTAAACATTTCTCATCTAGATTGCATGGCAACCAATATTCTTTTTAAAAAAAAATCTTTTCTCACTTATGTTAAGAGCAACTAAAATGCTTAACATAAAACATATTTTTACGTATTTCTTTAATACAACAACAACATATTTACTAGATACTTTTCAAAAATATTTCTAAAGACTGTAGAGACATAAAAATTAACTTGAAGTGATTACAATTGGATGCATTGGGCATCCTGGCATTCGGGAAGCTGCAAGTCAGGAAACTGATAGCAGAATCCCAAACACTGGTAAAACGACTGATTTTGGAACTCTGTCCTATGTGTAGGGGATGTTATGGTTCAATGGCAGGTGGTGGGGTAATGGTTAGGCACTAAGAAGGGAGGTTAAGAGTTTGGAACTATAGTAGTATGTTTAAGGTTATGATGCAGATAGGAAGGGTCATGGTAAGATACTAAGAGGTTTTGGGGTTCGGCATGGAAGAAAAAGAATTAAGGATAGGCTGCAGGTATGTTCAGTGTTAGAGTTAGGGGCTCGATGTTGTAAGTTAGAAGGCTTACCTAGCAAGTGTCTGAATTGTGAGCATTGAGATGTCCCTAATATTGCAATGACCACCAGAAACACAAGCCCCAGTATCACGTACCTAACCCTAACCATATGTGAATGCTCTAATAAATCTCAATATGTTTTGTCAGTGATTGGTTTCAAAGTGGTAAACTCGACTAAAATGCAAATTAATTAAAAATTAACCATTTCTCATCTAGATTGCATGGCAACCAATATTCTTTTTAAAAAAAATCTTTTCTCACTTATGTTAAGAGCATCTAAAATGCTTAACATAAAACATATTTTTACGTATTTCTTTAATACAACAACAACATTTTCTGTAATTCTAGTTCTAGATTCCAGACTGTGAGAAACTATGAGTTACCTTTAAGTGTGGTAGCATGGCCGAGCGGTCTAAGGCGCTAGGTCTCTTCGGAGGCGTGGGTTCAAATCCCACTGCTGCCATAATTATCTTCCAAAAACAAAATCAGTTATTTTCTCTTAAAGTTCAAATTCTATCTGGTGTATGATAGTTGCTGGGACAATTCAACAACAGAGTTCAAAAAAGTTTATCATATTTACTAGATACTTTTCAAAAATATTTCTAAAGACTGTAAAGACATAAAAATTAACTTGAAGTGATTACAATTGGATGCATTGGGCATCCTGGCATTCGGGAAGCTGCAAGTCTGGAAACTGATAGCAGAATCCCAAACACTGGTAAAACGACTGATTTTGGAACTCTGTCCTATGTGTAGGGGATGTTATGGTTCAATGGCAGGTGGTGGTTTAATGGTTAGGCACTAAGAAGGGAGGTTAAGAGTTTGGAACTATAGTAGTATGTTTAAGGTTATGATGCAGATAGGAAGGGTCATGGTAAGATACTAAGAGGTTTTGGGGTTAGGCATGGAAGAAAAAGAATTAAGGATAGGCTGCAGGTATGTTCAGTGTTAGAGTTAGGGGCTCGATGTTGAAAGTTAGAAGGCTTACCTAGCAAGTGTCTGAATTGTGAGCATTGAGATGTCCCTAATATTGCAATGACCACCAGAAACACAAGCCCCAGTATCACGTACCTAACCCTAACCATATGTGAATGCTCTAATAAATCTCAATATGTTTTGTTACTTCATATAAAGTGAACAAAACACATTTAAAAAATCATTTGACAGATCTTTGAGCCACATGAACACTGCACCCATGAGGTAGCATGGCCGAGCGGTCTAAGGCGCTGGATTAAGGCTCCAGTCTCTTCGGAGGCGTGGGTTCAAATCCCACTGCTGCCATAATTATTTTCCAAAAACAAAATCAGTTATTTTCTCTTAAAGTTCAAATTCTATCTGGTGTATGATAGTTGCTGGGACAATTCAACAACAGAGTTGAAAAAAGTTTATCATATTTACTAGATACTTTTCAAAAATATTTCTAAAGACTGTAAAGACATAAAAATTAACTTGAAGTGATTACAATTGGATGCATTGGGCATCCTGGCATTCGGGAAGCTGCAAGTCAGGAAACTGATAGCAGAATCCCAAACACTGGTAAAACGACTGATTTTGGAACTCTGTCCTATGTGTAGGGGATGTTATGGTTCAATGGCAGGGGGTGGGGTAATGGTTAGGCACTAAGAAGGGAGGTTAAGAGTTTGAAACTATAGGAGTATGTTTAAGGTTATGATGCAGATAGGAAGGGTCATGGTAAGTTACTAAGAGGTTTTGGGGTTAGGCATTGGAAGGAAAAGAATTAAGGATAGGCTGCAGGTATGTTCAGTGTTAGAGTTAGGAGCTCGATGTTGAAAGTTAGAAGGCTTGCCTAGCAAGTGTCAGTATTGTGAGCATTAAGATGTCCCTAATATTGCAATGACCACCAGAAACCCAAGCCCCAGTATCACGTACCTAACCCTAACCATATGTGAATGCTCTAATAAATCTCAATATGTTTTGTTACTTCATATAAAGTGAACAAAACACATTTAAAAAATCATTTGACAGATCTTTGAGCCACATGAACACTGCACCCATGAGGTAGCATGGCCGAGTGGTCTAAGGCGCTGGATTAAGGCTCCAGTCTCTTCGGAGGCGTGGGTTCAAATCCCACTGCTGCCATAATTATTTTCCAAAAACAAAATCAGTTATTTTCTCTTAAAGTTCAAATTCTATCTGGTGTATGATAGTTGCTGGGACAATTCAACAACAGAGTTCAAAAAAGTTTATCATATTTACTAGATACTTTTCAAAAATATTTCTAAAGACTGTAAAGACATAAAAATTAACTTGAAGTGATTACAATTGGATGCATTGGGCATCCTGGCATTCGGGAAGCTGCAAGTCAGGAAACTGATAGCAGAATCCCAAACACTGGTAAAACGACTGATTTTGGAACTCTGTCCTATGTGTAGGATCTGTCCTATCTCTGTCCTATCTGTAAGGATAGGCTGCAGGTATGTTCAGTGTTAGAGTTAGGAGCTCAATGTTGAAAGTTAGAAGGCTTGCCTAGCAAGTGTCAGTATTGTGAGCATTGAGATGTCCCTAATATTGCAATGACCACCAGAAACCCAAGCACCAGTATCACGTACCTAACCCTAACCATATGTGAATGCTCTAATAAATCTCAATATGTTTTGTCAGTGATTGGTTTCAAAGTGGTAAACTCGACTAAAATGCAAATTAATTAAAAATTAACCATTTCTCATCTAGATTGCATGGCAACCAATATTCTTTTTAAAAAAAATCTTTTCTCACTTATGTTAAGAGCATCTAAAATGCTTAACATAAAACATATTTTTACGTATTTCTTTAATACAACAACAACATTTTCTGTAATTCTAGTTCTAGATTCCAGACTGTGAGAAACTATGAGTTACCTTTAAGTGTGGTAGCATGGCCGAGCGGTCTAAGGCGCTATGTCTCTTCGGAGGCGTGGGTTCAAATCCCACTGCTGCCATAATTATCTTCCAAAAACAAAATCAGTTATTTTCTCTTAAAGTTCAAATTCTATCTGGTGTATGATAGTTGCTGGGACAATTCAACAACAGAGTTCAAAAAAGTTTATCATATTTAATAGATACTTTTCAAAAATATTTCTAAAGACTGTAGAGACATAAAAATTAACTTGAAGTGATTACAATTGGATGCATTGGGCATCCTGGCATTCGGGAAGCTGCAAGTCAGGAAACTGATAGCAGAATCCCAAACACTGGTAAAACGACTGATTTTGGAACTCTGTCCTATGTGTAGGGGATGTTATGGTTCAATGGCAGGTGGTGGGGTAATGGTTAGGCACTAAGAAGGGAGGTTAAGAGTTTGGAACTATAGTAGTATGTTTAAGGTTATGATGCAGATAGGAAGGGTCATGGTAAGATACTAAGAGGTTTTGGGGTTAGGCATCGAAGAAAAAGAATTAAGGATAGGATGCAGGTATGTTCAGTGTTAGAGTTAGGGGCTCGATGTTGAAAGTTAGAAGGCTTACCTAGCAAGTGTCTGAATTGTGAGCATTGAGATGTCCCTAATATTGCAATGACCACCAGAAACACAAGCCCCAGTATCACGTACCTAACCCTAACCATATGTGAATGCTCTAATAAATCTCAATATGTTTTGTTACTTCATATAAAGTGAACAAAACACATTTAAAAAATCATTTGACAGATCTTTGAGCCACATGAACACTGCACCCATGAGGTAGCATGGCCGAGCGGTCTAAGGCGCTGGATTAAGGCTCCAGTCTCTTTGGAGGCGTGGGTTCAAATCCCACTGCTGCCATAATTATTTTCCAAAAACAAAATCAGTTATTTTCTCTTAAAGTTCAAATTCTATCTGGTGTATGATAGTTGCTGGGACAATTCAACAACAGAGTTCAAAAAAGTTTATCATATTTACTAGATACTTTTCAAAAATATTTCTAAAGACTGTAAAGACATAAAAATTAACTTGAAGTGATTACAATTGGATGCATTGGGCATCCTGGCATTCGGGAAGCTGCAAGTCAGGAAACTGATAGCAGAATCCCAAACACTGGTAAAACGACTGATTTTGGAACTCTGTCCTATGTGTAGGATCTGTCCTATCTCTGTCCTATCTGTAAGGATAGGCTGCAGGTATGTTCAGTGTTAGAGTTAGGAGCTCGATGTTGAAAGTTAGAAGGCTTGCCTAGCAAGTGTCAGTATTGTGAGCATTGAGATGTCCCTAATATTGCAATGACCACCAGAAACCCAAGCACCAGTATCACGTACCTAACCCTAACCATATGTGAATGCTCTAATAAATCTCAATATGTTTTGTCAGTGATTAGTTTCAAAGTGGTAAACTCGACTAAAATGCAAATTAATAAAAAATTAACCATTTCTCATCTAGATTGCATGGCAACCAATATTCTTTTTAAAAAAAATCTTTTCTCACTTATGTTAAGAGCATCTAAAATGCTTAACATAAAACATATTTTTACGTATTTCTTTAATACAACAACAACATTTTCTGTAATTCTAGTTCTAGATTCCAGACTGTGAGAAACTATGAGTTATCTTTAAGTGTGGTAGCATGGCCGAGCGGTCTAAGGCGCTGGATTTAGGCTCCAGTCTCTTCGGAGGCGTGGGTTCAAATCCCACTGCTGCCATAATTATCTTCCAAAAACAAAATCAGTTATTTTCTCTTAAAGTTCAAATTCTATCTGGTGTATGATAGTTGCTGGGACAATTCAACAACAGAGTTCAAAAAAGTTTATCATATTTACTAGATACTTTTCAAAAATATTTCTAAAGACTGTAGAGACATAAAAATTAACTTGAAGTGATTACAATTGGATGCATTGGGCATCCTGGCATTCGGGAAGCTGCAAGTCAGGAAACTGATAGCAGAATCCCAAACACTGGTAAAACGACTGATTTTGGAACTCTGTCCTATGTGTAGGGGATGTTATGGTTCAATGGCAGGGGGTGGGGTAATGGTTAGGCACTAAGAAGGGAGGTTAAGAGTTTGAAACTATAGGAGTATGTTTAAGGTTATGATGCAGATAGGAAGGGTCATGGTAAGATACTAAGAGGTTTTGGGGTTAGGCATTGGAAGGAAAAGAATTAAGGATAGGCTGCAGGTATGTTCAGTGTTAGAGTTAGGAGCTCGATGTTGAAAGTTAGAAGGCTTGCCTAGCAAGTGTCAGTATTGTGAGCATTGAGATGTCCCTAATATTGCAATGACCACCAGAAACCCAAGCCCCAGTATCACGTACCTAACCCTAACCATATGTGAATGCTCTAATAAATCTCAATATGTTTTGTTACTTCATATAAAGTGAACAAAACACATTTAAATAATCATTTGATAGATTTTTGAGCCACATGAACACTGCACCCCTGAGGTAGCATGGCCGAGCGGTCTAAGGCGCTGGATTAAGGCTCCAGTCTCTTCGGAGGCGTGGGTTCAAATCCCACTGCTGCCATATTTATTATTGATATATATTGTTAGAGGTTGATGTTTTCATTTTTCTATCCACAAGAATGCAATTCAATTAAAAAGTAAGTGTTCATCATCACATTGTAATAACAGCTAATTTCTTTCTTTGCTAACTTCCCAAAGCTGCCATATACATTTTCCAAAGAAAATGTCAGTGATTGGTTTCAAAGTGGTAAACTCGGCTAAAATGCAAATTAATTAAAAATTAACCATTTCTCATCTAGATTGCATGGCAACCAATATTCTTTTTAAAAAAAAATCTTTTCTCACTTATGTTAAGAGCAACTAAAATGCTTAACATAAAACATATTTTTACGTATTTCTTTAATACAACAACAACATTTTCTGTAATTCTAGTTCTAGATTCCAGAGTGTGAGAAACTATGAGCTACTTTTAAGTGTGGTTGCATGGCCGAGCGGTCTAAGGCGCTGGATTTAGGCTCCTGTCTCTTCGGAGGCGTGGGTTCAAATCCCACTGCTGCCATAATTATCTTCCAAAAACAAAATCCGTAATTTTCTCTTAAAGTTCAAATTCTATCTGGTGTATGATAGTTGCTGGGACAATTCAACAACAGAGTTCAAAAAAGTTT
Organism: Crinia signifera; assembly: GCF_055691185.1. NCBI lineage: Eukaryota > Metazoa > Chordata > Amphibia > Anura > Myobatrachidae > Crinia > Crinia signifera. Next base: position 206,248,665 of record NC_139222.1, read on the forward strand.
ATCATATTTACTAGATACTTTTCAAAAATATTTCTAAAGACTGTAAAGACATAAAAATTAACTTGAAGTGATTACAATTGGATGCATTGGGCATCCTGGCATTCGGGAAGCTGCAAGTCAGGAAACTGATAGCAGAATCCCAAACACTGGTAAAACGACTGATTTTGGAACTCTGTCCTATGTGTAGGGGATGTTATGGTTCAATGGCAGGTGGTGGGGTAATGGTTAGGCACTAAGAAGGGAGGTTAAGAGTTTGGAACTATAGTAGTATGTTTAAGGTTATGATGCAGATAGGAAGGGTCATGGTAAGATACTAAGAGGTTTTGGGGTTAGGCATGGAAGAAAAAGAATTAAGGATAGGCTGCAGGTATGTTCAGTGTTAGAGTTAGGGGCTCGATGTTGAAAGTTAGAAGGCTTACCTAGCAAGTGTCTGAATTGTGAGCATTGAGATGTCCCTAATATTGCAATGACCACCAGAAACACAAGCCCCAGTATCACGTACCTAACCCTAACCATATGTGAATGCTCTAATAAATCTCAATATGTTTTGTTACTTCATATAAAGTGAACAAAACACATTTAAAAAATCATTTGACAGATCTTTGAGCCACATGAACACTGCACCCATGAGGTAGCATGGCCGAGCGGTCTAAGGCGCTGGATTAAGGCTCCAGTCTCTTCGGAGGCGTGGGTTCAAATCCCACTGCTGCCATAATTATTTTCCCAAAACAAAATCAGTTATTTTCTCTTAAAGTTCAAATTATATCTGGTGTATGATAGTTGCTGGGACAATTCAACAACAGAGTTCAAAAAAGTTTATCATATTTACTAGATACTTTTCAAAAATATTTCTAAAGACTGTAAAGACATAAAAATTAACTTGAAGTGATTACAATTGGATGCATTGGGCATCCTGGCATTCGGGAAGCTGCAAGTCAGGAAACTGATAGCAGAATCCCAAACACTGGTAAAACGACTGATTTTGGAACTCTGTCCTATGTGTAGGGGATGTTATGGTTCAATGGCAGGTGGTGGGGTAATGGTTAGGCACTAAGAAGGGAGGTTAAGAGTTTGAAACTATAGGAGTATGTTTAAGGTTAAGATGCTGATAGGAAGGGTCATGGTAAGATACTAAGAGGTTTTGGGGTTAGGCATGGAAGAAAAAGAATTAAGGATAGGCTGCAGGTATGTTCAGTGTTAGAGTTAGGGGCTCGATGTTGAAAGTTAGAAGGCTTACCTAGCAAGTGTCTGAATTGTGAGCATTGAGATGTCCCTAATATTGCAATGACCACCAGAAACACAAGCCCCAGTATCACGTACCTAACCCTAACCATATGTGAATGCTCTAATAAATCTCAATATGTTTTGTTACTTCATATAAAGTGAACAAAACACATTTAAAAAATCATTTGACAGATCTTTGAGCCACATGAACACTGCACCCATGAGGTAGCATGGCCGAGCGGTCTAAGGCGCTGGATTAAGGCTCCAGTCTCTTCGGAGGCGTGGGTTCAAATCCCACTGCTGCCATAATTATTTTCCAAAAACAAAATCAGTTATTTTCTCTTAAAGTTCAAATTCTATCTGGTGTATGATAGTTGCTGGGACAATTCAACAACAGAGTTGAAAAAAGTTTATCATATTTACTAGATACTTTTCAAAAATATTTCTAAAGACTGTAAAGACATAAAAATTAACTTGAAGTGATTACAATTGGATGCATTGGGCATCCTGGCATTCGGGAAGCTGCAAGTCAGGAAACTGATAGCAGAATCCCAAACACTGGTAAAACGACTGATTTTGGAACTCTGTCCTATGTGTAGGGGATGTTATGGTTCAATGGCAGGGGGTGGGGTAATGGTTAGGCACTAAGAAGGGAGGTTAAGAGTTTGAAACTATAGGAGTATGTTTAAGGTTATGATGCAGATAGGAAGGGTCATGGTAAGTTACTAAGAGGTTTTGGGGTTAGGCATTGGAAGGAAAAGAATTAAGGATAGGCTGCAGGTATGTTCAGTGTTAGAGTTAGGAGCTCGATGTTGAAAGTTAGAAGGCTTGCCTAGCAAGTGTCAGTATTGTGAGCATTGAGATGTCCCTAATATTGCAATGACCACCAGAAACCCAAGCCCCAGTATCACGTACCTAACCCTAACCATATGTGAATGCTCTAATAAATCTCAATATGTTTTGTTACTTCATATAAAGTGAACAAAACACATTTAAAAAATCATTTGACAGATCTTTGAGCCACATGAACACTGCACCCATGAGGTAGCATGGCCGAGTGGTCTAAGGCGCTGGATTAAGGCTCCAGTCTCTTCGGAGGCATGGGTTCAAATCCCACTGCTGCCATAATTATTTTCCAAAAACAAAATCAGTTATTTTCTCTTAAAGTTCAAATTCTATCTGGTGTATGATAGTTGCTGGGACAATTCAACAACAGAGTTCAAAAAAGTTTATCATATTTACTAGATACTTTTCAAAAATATTTCTAAAGACTGTAAAGACATAAAAATTAACTTGAAGTGATTACAATTGGATGCATTGGGCATCCTGGCATTCGGGAAGCTGCAAGTCAGGAAACTGATAGCAGAATCCCAAACACTGGTAAAACGACTGATTTTGGAACTCTGTCCTATGTGTAGGATCTGTCCTATCTCTGTCCTATCTGTAAGGATAGGCTGCAGGTATGTTCAGTGTTAGAGTTAGGAGCTCAATGTTGAAAGTTAGAAGGCTTGCCTAGCAAGTGTCAGTATTGTGAGCATTGAGATGTCCCTAATATTGCAATGACCACCAGAAACCCAAGCACCAGTATCACGTACCTAACCCTAACCATATGTGAATGCTCTAATAAATCTCAATATGTTTTGTCCGTGATTGGTTTCAAAGTGGTAAACTCGACTAAAATGCAAATTAATTAAAAATTAACCATTTCTCATCTAGATTGCATGGCAACCAATATTCTTTTTAAAAAAAATCTTTTCTCACTTATGTTAAGAGCATCTAAAATGCTTAACATAAAACATATTTTTACGTATTTCTTTAATACAACAACAACATTTTCTGTAATTCTAGTTCTAGATTCCAGACTGTGAGAAACTATGAGTTACCTTTAAGTGTGGTAGCATGGCCGAGCGGTCTAAGGCGCTATGTCTCTTCGGAGGCGTGGGTTCAAATCCCACTGCTGCCATAATTATCTTCCAAAAACAAAATCAGTTATTTTCTCTTAAAGTTCAAATTCTATCTGGTGTATGATAGTTGCTGGGACAATTCAACAACAGAGTTCAAAAAAGTTTATCATATTTAATAGATACTTTTCAAAAATATTTCTAAAGACTGTAGAGACATAAAAATTAACTTGAAGTGATTACAATTGGATGCATTGGGCATCCTGGCATTCGGGAAGCTGCAAGTCAGGAAACTGATAGCAGAATCCCAAACACTGGTAAAACGACTGATTTTGGAACTCTGTCCTATGTGTAGGGGATGTTATGGTTCAATGGCAGGTGGTGGGGTAATGGTTAGGCACTAAGAAGGGAGGTTAAGAGTTTGGAACTATAGTAGTATGTTTAAGGTTATGATGCAGATAGGAAGGGTCATGGTAAGATACTAAGAGGTTTTGGGGTTAGGCATCGAAGAAAAAGAATTAAGGATAGGATGCAGGTATGTTCAGTGTTAGAGTTAGGGGCTCGATGTTGAAAGTTAGAAGGCTTACCTAGCAAGTGTCTGAATTGTGAGCATTGAGATGTCCCTAATATTGCAATGACCACCAGAAACACAAGCCCCAGTATCACGTACCTAACCCTAACCATATGTGAATGCTCTAATAAATCTCAATATGTTTTGTTACTTCATATAAAGTGAACAAAACACATTTAAAAAATCATTTGACAGATCTTTGAGCCACATGAACACTGCACCCATGAGGTAGCATGGCCGAGCGGTCTAAGGCGCTGGATTAAGGCTCCAGTCTCTTTGGAGGCGTGGGTTCAAATCCCACTGCTGCCATAATTATTTTCCAAAAACAAAATCAGTTATTTTCTCTTAAAGTTCAAATTCTATCTGGTGTATGATAGTTGCTGGGACAATTCAACAACAGAGTTCAAAAAAGTTTATCATATTTACTAGATACTTTTCAAAAATATTTCTAAAGACTGTAAAGACATAAAAATTAACTTGAAGTGATTACAATTGGATGCATTGGGCATCCTGGCATTCGGGAAGCTGCAAGTCAGGAAACTGATAGCAGAATCCCAAACACTGGTAAAACGACTGATTTTGGAACTCTGTCCTATGTGTAGGATCTGTCCTATCTCTGTCCTATCTGTAAGGATAGGCTGCAGGTATGTTCAGTGTTAGAGTTAGGAGCTCGATGTTGAAAGTTAGAAGGCTTGCCAAGCAAGTGTCAGTATTGTGAGCATTGAGATGTCCCTAATATTGCAATGACCACCAGAAACCCAAGCACCAGTATCACGTACCTAACCCTAACCATATGTGAATGCTCTAATAAATCTCAATATGTTTTGTCAGTGATTGGTTTCAAAGTGGTAAACTCGACTAAAATGCAAATTAATAAAAAATTAACCATTTCTCATCTAGATTGCATGGCAACCAATATTCTTTTTAAAAAAAATCTTTTCTCACTTATGTTAAGAGCATCTAAAATGCTTAACATAAAACATATTTTTACGTATTTCTTTAATACAACAACAACATTTTCTGTAATTCTAGTTCTAGATTCCAGACTGTGAGAAACTATGAGTTATCTTTAAGTGTGGTAGCATGGCCGAGCGGTCTAAGGCGCTGGATTTAGGCTCCAGTCTCTTCGGAGGCGTGGGTTCAAATCCCACTGCTGCCATAATTATCTTCCAAAAACCAAATCAGTTATTTTCTCTTAAAGTTCAAATTCTATCTGGTGTATGATAGTTGCTGGGACAATTCAACAACAGAGTTCAAAAAAGTTTATCATATTTACTAGATACTTTTCAAAAATATTTCTAAAGACTGTAGAGACATAAAAATTAACTTGAAGTGATTACAATTGGATGCATTGGGCATCCTGGCATTCGGGAAGCTGCAAGTCAGGAAACTGATAGCAGAATCCCAAACACTGGTAAAACGACTGATTTTGGAACTCTGTCCTATGTGTAGGGGATGTTATGGTTCAATGGCAGGGGGTGGGGTAATGGTTAGGCACTAAGAAGGGAGGTTAAGAGTTTGAAACTATAGGAGTATGTTTAAGGTTATGATGCAGATAGGAAGGGTCATGGTAAGATACTAAGAGGTTTTGGGGTTAGGCATTGGAAGGAAAAGAATTAAGGATAGGCTGCAGGTATGTTCAGTGTTAGAGTTAGGAGCTCGATGTTGAAAGTTAGAAGGCTTGCCTAGCAAGTGTCAGTATTGTGAGCATTGAGATGTCCCTAATATTGCAATGACCACCAGAAACCCAAGCCCCAGTATCACGTACCTAACCCTAACCATATGTGAATGCTCTAATAAATCTCAATATGTTTTGTTACTTCATATAAAGTGAACAAAACACATTTAAATAATCATTTGATAGATTTTTGAGCCACATGAACACTGCACCCCTGAGGTAGCATGGCCGAGCGGCCTAAGGCGCTGGATTAAGGCTCCAGTCTCTTCGGAGGCGTGGGTTCAAATCCCACTGCTGCCATATTTATTATTGATATATATTGTTAGAGGTTGATGTTTTCATTTTTCTATCCACAAGAATGCAATTCAATTAAAAAGTAAGTGTTCATCATCACATTGTTATAACAGCTAATTTCTTTCTTTGCTAACTTCCCAAAGCTGCCATATACATTTTCCAAAGAAAATGTCAGTGATTGGTTTCAAAGTGGTAAACTCGGCTAAAATGCAAATTAATTAAAAATTAACCATTTCTCATCTAGATTGCATGGCAACCAATATTCTTTTTAAAAAAAAATCTTTTCTCACTTATGTTAAGAGCAACTAAAATGCTTAACATAAAACATATTTTTACGTATTTCTTTAATACAACAACAACATTTTCTGTAATTCTAGTTCTAGATTCCAGACTGTGAGAAACTATGAGCTACTTTTAAGTGTGGTAGCATGGCCGAGCGGTCTAAGGCGCTGGATTTAGGCTCCAGTCTCTTCGGAGGCGTGGGTTCAAATCCCACTGCTGCCATAATTATCTTCCAAAAACAAAATCCGTAATTTTCTCTTAAAGTTCAAATTCTATCTGGTGTATGATAGTTGCTGGGACAATTCAACAACAGAGTTCAAAAAAGTTTATCATATTTACTAGATACTTTTCAAAAATATTTCTAAAGACTGTAAAGACATAAAAATTAACTTGAAGTGATTACAATTGGATGCATTGGGCATCCTGGCATTCGGGAAGCTGCAAGTCAGGAAACTGATAGCAGAATCCCAAACACTGGTAAAACGACTGATTTTGGAACTCTGTCCTATGTGTAGGGGATGTTATGGTTCAATGGCAGGTGGTGGGGTAATGGTTAGGCACTAAGAAGGGAGGTTAAGAGTTTGGAACTATAGTAGTATGTTTAAGGTTATGATGCAGATAGGAAGGGTCATGGTAAGATACTAAGAGGTTTTGGGGTTAGGCATGGAAGAAAAAGAATTAAGGATAGGCTGCAGGTATGTTCAGTGTTAGAGTTAGGGGCTCGATGTTGAAAGTTAGAAGGCTTACCTAGCAAGTGTCTGAATTGTGAGCATTGAGATGTCCCTAATATTGCAATGACCACCAGAAACACAAGCCCCAGTATCACGTACCTAACCCTAACCATATGTGAATGCTCTAATAAATCTCAATATGTTTTGTTACTTCATATAAAGTGAACAAAACACATTTAAAAAATCATTTGACAGATCTTTGAGCCACATGAACACTGCACCCATGAGGTAGCATGGCCGAGCGGTCTAAGGCGCTGGATTAAGGCTCCAGTCTCTTCGGAGGCGTGGGTTCAAATCCCACTGCTGCCATAATTATTTTCCAAAAACAAAATCAGTTATTTTCTCTTAAAGTTCAAATTATATCTGGTGTATGATAGTTGCTGGGACAATTCAACAACAGAGTTCAAAAAAGTTTATCATATTTACTAGATACTTTTCAAAAATATTTCTAAAGACTGTAAAGACATAAAAATTAACTTGAAGTGATTACAATTGGATGCATTGGGCATCCTGGCATTCGGGAAGCTGCAAGTCAGGAAACTGATAGCAGAATCCCAAACACTGGTAAAACGACTGATTTTGGAACTCTGTCCTATGTGTAGGGGATGTTATGGTTCAATGGCAGGTGGTGGGGTAATGGTTAGGCACTAAGAAGGGAGGTTAAGAGTTTGAAACTATAGGAGTATGTTTAAGGTTAAGATGCTGATAGGAAGGGTCATGGTAAGATACTAAGAGGTTTTGGGGTTAGGCATTGGAAGGAAAAGAATTAAGGATAGGCTGCAGGTATGTTCAGTGTTAGAGTAAGGAGCTCGATGTTGAAAGTTAGAAGGCTTGCCTAGCAAGTGTCAGTATTGTGAGCATTGAGATGTCCCTAATATTGCAATGACCACCAGAAACCCAAGCACCAGTATCACGTACCTAACCCTAACCATATGTGAATGCTCTAATAAATCTCAATATGTTTTGTCAGTGATTGGTTTCAAAGTGGTAAACTCGACTAAAATGCAAATTAATTAAAAATTAACCATTTCTCATCTAGATTGCATGGCAACCAATATTCTTTTTAAAAAAAATCTTTTCTCACTTATGTTAAGAGCATCTAAAATGCTTAACATAAAACATATTTTTACGTATTTCTTTAATACAACAACAACATTTTCTGTAATTCTAGTTCTAGATTCCAGACTGTGAGAAACTATGAGTTACCTTTAAGTGTGGTAGCATGGCCGAGCGGTCTAAGGCGCTGGATTTAGGCTCCAGTCTCTTCGGAGGCGTGGGTTCAAATCCCTCTGCTGCCATAATTATCTTCCAAAAACAAAGTCAGTTATTTTCTCTTAAAGTTCAAATTATATCTGCTGGGACAATTCAACAACAGAGTTCAAAAAAGTTTATCATATTTACTAGATACTTTTCAAAAATATTTCTAAAGACTGTAGAGACATAAAAATTAACTTGAAGTGATTACAATTGGATGCATTGGGCATCCTGGCATTCGGGAAGCTGCAAGTCAGGAAACTGATAGCAGAATCCCAAACACTGGTAAAACGACTGATTTTGGAACTCTGTCCTATGTGTAGGGGATGTTATGGTTCAATGGCAGGTGGTGGGGTAATGGTTAGGCACTAAGAAGGGAGGTTAAGAGTTTGGAACTATAGTAGTATGTTTAAGGTTATAATGCAGATAGGAAGGGTCATGGTAAGATACTAAGAGGTTTTGGGGTTAGGCATCGAAGAAAAAGAATTAAGGATAGGCTGCAGGTATGTTCAGTGTTAGAGTTAGGGGCTCGATGTTGAAAGTTAGAAGGCTTACCTAGCAAGTGTCTGAATTGTGAGCATTGAGATGTCCCTAATATTGCAATGACCACCAGAAACACAAGCCCCAGTATCACGTACCTAACCCTAACCATATGTGAATGCTCTAATAAATCTCAATATGTTTTGTTACTTCATATAAAGTGAACAAAACACATTTAAAAAATCATTTGACAGATCTTTGAGCCACATGAACACTGCACCCATGAGGTAGCATGGCCGAGCGGTCTAAGGCGCTGGATTAAGGCTCCAGTCTCTTCGGAGGCGTGGGTTCAAATCCCACTGCTGCCATAATTATTTTCCAAAAACAAAATCAGTTATTTTCTCTTAAAGTTCAAATTCTATCTGGTGTATGATAGTTGCTGGGACAATTCAACAACAGAGTTCAAAAAAGTTTATCATATTTACTAGATACTTTTCAAAAATATTTCTAAAGACTGTAAAGACATAAAAATTAACTTGAAGTGATTACAATTGGATGCATTGGGCATCCTGGCATTCGGGAAGCTGCAAGTCAGGAAACTGATAGCAGAATCCCAAACACTGGTAAAACGACTGATTTTGGAACTCTGTCCTATGTGTAGGATCTGTCCTATCTCTGTCCTATCTGTAAGGATAGGCTGCAGGTATGTTCAGTGTTAGAGTTAGGAGCTCGATGTTGAAAGTTAGAAGGCTTGCCTAGCAAGTGTCAGTATTGTGAGCATTGAGATGTCCCTAATATTGCAATGACCACCAGAAACCCAAGCACCAGTATCACGTACCTAACCCTAACCATATGTGAATGCTCTAATAAATCTCAATATGTTTTGTCAGTGATTGGTTTCAAAGTGGTAAACTCGACTAAAATGCAAATTAATTAAAAATTAACCATTTCTCATCTAGATTGCATGGCAACCAATATTCTTTTTAAAAAAAATCTTTTCTCAATTATGTGAAGAGCATCTAAAATGCTTAACATAAAACATATTTATACGTATTTCTTTAATACAACAACAACATTTTCTGTAATTCTAGTTCTAGATTCCAGACTGTGAGAAACTATGAGTTACCTTTAAGTGTGGTAGCATGGCCGAGCGGTCTAAGGCGCTAGGTCTCTTCGGAGGCGTGGGTTCAAATCCCACTGCTGCCATAATTATCTTCCAAAATCAGTTATTTTCTCTTAAAGTTCAAATTCTATCTGGTGTATGATAGTTGCTGGGACAATTCAACAACAGAGTTCAAAAAAGTTTATCATATTTACTAGATACTTTTCAAAAATATTTCTAAAGACTGTAGAGACATAAAAATTAACTTGAAGTGATTACAATTGGATGCATTGGGCATCCTGGCATTCGGGAAGCTGCAAGTCAGGAAACTGATAGCAGAATCCCAAACACTGGTAAAACGACTGATTTTGGAACTCTGTCCTATGTGTAGGGGATGTTATGGTTCAATGGCAGGTGGTGGGGTAATGGTTAGGCACTAAGAAGGGAGGTTAAGAGTTTGGAACTATAGTAGTATGTTTAAGGTTATGATGCAGATAGGAAGGGTCATGGTAAGATACTAAGAGGTTTTGGGGTTAGGCATCGAAGAAAAAGAATTAAGGATAGGCTGCAGGTATGTTCAGTGTTAGAGTTAGGGGCTCGATGTTGAAAGTTAGAAGGCTTACCTAGCAAGTGTCTGAATTGTGAGCATTGAGATGTCCCTAATATTGCAATGACCACCAGAAACACAAGCCCCAGTATCACGTACCTAACCCTAACCATATGTGAATGCTCTAATAAATCTCAATATGTTTTGTTACTTCATATAAAGTGAACAAAACACATTTAAAAAATCATTTGACAGATCTTTGAGCCACATGAACACTGCACCCATGAGGTAGCATGGCCGAGCGGTCTAAGGCGCTGGATTAAGGCTCCAGTCTCTTCGGAGGCGTGGGTTCAAATCCCACTGCTGCCATAATTATTTTCCAAAAACAAAATCAGTTATTTTCTCTTAAAGTTCAAATTCTATCTGGTGTATGATAGTTGCTGGGACAATTCAACAACAGAGTTCAAAAAAGTTTATCATATTTACTAGATACTTTTCAAAAATATTTCTAAAGACTGTAAAGACATAAAAATTAACTTGAAGTGATTACAATTGGATGCATTGGGCATCCTGGCATTCGGGAAGCTGCAAGTCAGGAAACTGATAGCAGAATCCCAAACACTGGTAAAACGACTGATTTTGGAACTCTGTCCTATGTGTAGGATCTGTCCTATCTCTGTCCTATCTGTAAGGATAGGCTGCAGGTATGTTTAGTGTTAGAGTTAGGAGCTCGATGTTGAAAGTTAGAAGGCTTGCCTAGCAAGTGTCAGTATTGTGAGCATTGAGATGTCCCTAATATTGCAATGACCACCAGAAACCCAAGCACCAGTATCACGTACCTAACCCTAACCATATGTGAATGCTCTAATAAATCTCAATATGTTTTGTCAGTGATTGGTTTCAAAGTGGTAAACTCGACTAAAATGCAAATTAATTAAAAATTAACCATTTCTCATCTAGATTGCATGGCAACCAATATTCTTTTTAAAAAAAATCTTTTCTCAATTATGTGAAGAGCATCTAAAATGCTTAACATAAAACATATTTATACGTATTTCTTTAATACAACAACAACATTTTCTGTAATTCTAGTTCTAGATTCCAGACTGTGAGAAACTATGAGTTACCTTTAAGTGTGGTAGCATGGCCGAGCGGTCTAAGGCGCTAGGTCTCTTCGGAGGCGTGGGTTCAAATCCCACTGCTGCCATAATTATCTTCCAAAAACAAAATCAGTTATTTTCTCTTAAAGTTCAAATTCTATCTGGTGTCTTACATCGAACGTACCTATCACCAGTTAAAATCCAAAAGTTCTCGGGTAAGGGGGTAGATAATTGCCCAAAGTGTAATCAAGCAAAATGTAATTTTTGGCATTTAATATGGCAATGCAACGAGGTACAAAAATTTTGGGGAGAGGTCAGGGATACACTGGTGGAATTGGGAATACCGCGACAGGAAATCACGCCTCTAGCATTGATTATGGGAATATGGTCAGGTAGGGGGACTACTGCCGATAACAGACAGTTGGCAATTAATATAAGCTCCATTGCTAAAGTGAACATCGCGAGAAAGTGGATGGCCAATCTCGCCCCAATAAAAATAGAATGGATCAATTTAGTAAATACCACTGTGGAACACGAGAGAGATGTTTATCTCTCAAGAAATAGAATAGAGAAATTTTATAACACGTGGGGATTATGGATTAAAACACAGCATTATCAAGGTACACTTAATACGTTGTAGATATAGAACTGAAATACATTTTGACAGTGAGACAAGCACAAATAGGTACACTTCAAAAAAAAAAAAAAAATCGACGGGAAGAAAAATAGGTTTAATACAGCCACACACTAGGCAATAATAATAATAATTTTATAAGTTAGAGTTGGCCATTGGTCAAGGTAATCACAAGTAAATAGATTAAAATAATAAAATTGCACTGAATGTCACGAGTACAGAAATGGGAGAATTCATAATAAAAAACGTTGTAAGAGGGAATGGGCACCAATTTAAATTCAATTGTAGATAATGGGGTTGATCCAAATATAGTTAAGGCCTAAAAAACAAGGGGAAGAGGAAGGGGAAAAATCCGGGGTCGGCAACGAGTAAGTAGGGAAGTAATTATGTCCAGTAGTCTTAGAGAAGGGAGGATATGAGACATGAGGAAAAGCGAAAAGGTCATAAGTAATTAAATGGATAATAGGGGGGAAAGAGAGGGGGGGAAGGGAAATGCATTTTTGTGTCTTTTACTGTAATTTTTTTTTTTTTTTTTTTTTTTTTATATGTCTTGTTTTTTTCTATTTCTGGTTGTGAAGTCTTGATGCAGATGGTAATTTGTCTAGAGTAAGATGTTGGTAAGGTAAAAATCTGTAGCCGCTATGCGATGAGACTGAACAAGCAGAACGTGTGTTTTTTTTTTGTATATCTGTTGTACTTTTTAAAAAATTGAATAATAAAAAAAGGAAAAAAAAAAAAAAAAAATTCTATCTGGTGTATGATAGTTGCTGGGAAAATTCAACAACAGAGTTCAAAAAAGTTTATCATATTTAAAAGATACTTTTCAAAAATATTTCTAAAGACTGTAGAGACATAAAAATTAACTTGAAGTGATTACAATTGGATGCATTGGGCATCCTGGCATTCGGGAAGCTGCAAGTCAGGAAACTGATAGCAGAATCCCAAACACTGGTAAAACAACTGATTTTGGAACTCTGTCCTATGTGTAGGGGATGTTATGGTTCAATGGCAGGGGGTGGGGTAATGGTTAGGCACTAAGAAGGGAGGTTAAGAGTTTGAAACTATAGGAGTATGTTTAAGGTTATGATGCAGATAGGAAGGGTCATGGTAAGATACTAAGAGGTTTTGGGGTTAGGCATTGGAAGGAAAAGAATTAAGGATAGGCTGCAGGTATGTTCAGTGTTAGAGTTAGGGGCTCGATGTTGAAAGTTAGAAGGCTTACCTAGCAAGTGTCTGAATTGTGAGCATTGAGATGTCCCTAATATTGCAATGACCACCAGAAACACAAGCCCCAGTATCACGTACCTAACCCTAACCATATGTGAATGCTCTAATAAATCTCAATATGTTTTGTTACTTCATATAAAGTGAACAAAACACATTTAAAAAATCATTTGACAGATCTTTGAGCCACATGAACACTGCACCCATGAGGTAGCATGGCCGAGCGGTCTAAGGCGCTGGATTAAGGCTCCAGTCTCTTCGGAGGCGTGGGTTCAAATCCCACTGCTGCCATAATTATTTTCCAAAAACAAAATCAGTTATTTTCTCTTAAAGTTCAAATTCTATCTGGTGTATGATAGTTGCTGGGACAATTCAACAACAGAGTTCAAAAAAGTTTATCATATTTACTAGATACTTTTCAAAAATATTTCTAAAGACTGTAAAGACATAAAAATTAACTTGAAGTGATTACAATTGGATGCATTGGGCATCCTGGCATTCGGGAAGCTGCAAGTCAGGAAACTGATAGCAGAATCCCAAACACTGGTAAAACGACTGATTTTGGAACTCTGTCCTATGTGTAGGATCTGTCCTATCTCTGTCCTATCTGTAAGGATAGGCTGCAGGTATGTTTAGTGTTAGAGTTAGGAGCTCAATGTTGAAAGTTAGAAGGCTTGCCTAGCAAGTGTCAGTATTGTGAGCATTGAGATGTCCCTAATATTGCAATGACCACCAGAAACCCAAGCACCAGTATCACGTACCTAACCCTAACCATATGTGAATGCTCTAATAAATCTCAATATGTTTTGTCAGTGATTGGTTTCAAAGTGGTAAACTCGACTAAAATGCAAATTAATTAAAAATTAACCATTTCTCATCTAGATTGCATGGCAACCAATATTCTTTTTAAAAAAAATCTTTTCTCAATTATGTGAAGAGCATCTAAAATGCTTAACATAAAACATATTTATACGTATTTCTTTAATACAACAACAACATTTTCTGTAATTCTAGTTCTAGATTCCAGACTGTGAGAAACTATGAGTTACCTTTAAGTGTGGTAGCATGGCCGAGCGGTCTAAGGCGCTAGGTCTCTTCGGAGGCGTGGGTTCAAATCCCACTGCTGCCATAATTATCTTCCAAAAACAAAATCAGTTATTTTCTCTTAAAGTTCAAATTCTATCTGGTGTCTTACATCGAACGTACCTATCACCAGTTAAAATCCAAAAGTTCTCGGGTAAGGGGGTAGATAATTGCCCAAAGTGTAATCAAGCAAAATGTAATTTTTGGCATTTAATATGGCAATGCAACGAGGTACAAAAATTTTGGGGAGAGGTCAGGGATACACTGGTGGAATTGGGAATACCGCGACAGGAAATCACGCCTCTAGCATTGATTATGGGAATATGGTCAGGTAGGGGGACTACTGCCGATAACAGACAGTTGGCAATTAATATAAGCTCCATTGCTAAAGTGAACATCGCGAGAAAGTGGATGGCCAATCTCGCCCCAATAAAAATAGAATGGATCAATTTAGTAAATACCACTGTGGAACACGAGAGAGATGTTTATCTCTCAAGAAATAGAATAGAGAAATTTTATAACACGTGGGGATTATGGATTAAAACACAGCATTATCAAGGTACACTTAATACGTTGTAGATATAGAACTGAAATACATTTTGACAGTGAGACAAGCACAAATAGGTACACTTCAAAAAAAAAAAAAAAATCGACGGGAAGAAAAATAGGTTTAATACAGCCACACACTAGGCAATAATAATAATAATTTTATAAGTTAGAGTTGGCCATTGGTCAAGGTAATCACAAGTAAATAGATTAAAATAATAAAATTGCACTGAATGTCACGAGTACAGAAATGGGAGAATTCATAATAAAAAACGTTGTAAGAGGGAATGGGCACCAATTTAAATTCAATTGTAGATAATGGGGTTGATCCAAATATAGTTAAGGCCTAAAAAACAAGGGGAAGAGGAAGGGGAAAAATCCGGGGTCGGCAACGAGTAAGTAGGGAAGTAATTATGTCCAGTAGTCTTAGAGAAGGGAGGATATGAGACATGAGGAAAAGCGAAAAGGTCATAAGTAATTAAATGGATAATAGGGGGGAAAGAGAGGGGGGGAAGGGAAATGCATTTTTGTGTCTTTTACTGTAATTTTTTTTTTTTTTTTTTTTTGATATGTCTTGTTTTTTTCTATTTCTGGTTGTGTAGTCTTGATGCAGATGGTAATTTGTCTAGAGTAAGATGTTGGTAAGGTAAAAATCTGTAGCCGCTATGCGATGAGACTGAACAAGCAGAACGTGTGTTTTTTTTTTGTATATCTGTTGTACTTTTTAAAAAATTGAATAATAAAAAAAGGAAAAAAAAAAAAAAAAAAATTCTATCTGGTGTATGATAGTTGCTGGGAAAATTCAACAACAGAGTTCAAAAAAGTTTATCATATTTAAAAGATACTTTTCAAAAATATTTCTAAAGACTGTAGAGACATAAAAATTAACTTGAAGTGATTACAATTGGATGCATTGGGCATCCTGGCATTCGGGAAGCTGCAAGTCAGGAAACTGATAGCAGAATCCCAAACACTGGTAAAACGACTGATTTTGGAACTCTGTCCTATGTGTAGGGGATGTTATGGTTCAATGGCAGGGGGTGGGGTAATGGTTAGGCACTAAGAAGGGAGGTTAAGAGTTTGAAACTATAGGAGTATGTTTAAGGTTATGATGCAGCTAGGAAGGGTCATGGTAAGATACTAAGAGGTTTTGGGGTTAGGCATTGGAAGGAAAAGAATTAAGGATAGGCTGCAGGTATGTTCAGTGTTAGAGTTAGGAGCTCGATGTTGAAAGTTAGAAGGCTTGCCTAGCAAGTGTCAGTATTGTGAGCATTAAGATGTCCCTAATATTGCAATGACCACCAGAAACCCAAGCCCCAGTATCACGTACCTAACCCTAACCATATGTGAATGCTCTAATAAATCTCAATATGTTTTGTTACTTCATATAAAGTGAACAAAACACATTTAAATAATCATTTGATAGATTTTTGAGCCACATGAACACTGCACCCATGAGGTAGCATGGCCGAGCGGTCTAAGGCGCTGGATTAAGGCTCCAGTCTCTTCGGAGGCGTGGGTTCAAATCCCACTGCTGCCACATTTATTATTGTTAGAGGTTGATGTTTTCATTGTTCTATCCACAAGAATGCAATTCAATTAAAAAGTAAGTGTTCATCATCACATTGTTATAACAGCTAATTTCTTTCTTTGCTAACTTCCCAAAGCTGCCATATAAATTTTCCAAAGAAAATGTCAGTGATTGGTTTCAAAGTGGTAAACTCGACTAAAATGCAAATTAATTAAAAATTAACCATTTCTCATCTAGATTGCATGGCAACCAATATTCTTTTTAAAAAAAATCTTTTCTCACTTATGTTAAGAGCATCTAAAATGCTTAACATAAAACATATTTAATACAACAACAACATTTTCTGTAATTCTAGTTCTAGATTCCAGACTGTGAGAAACTATGAGTTACCTTTAAGTGTGGTAGCATGGCCGAGCGGTCTAAGGCGCTGGATTTAGGCTCCAGTCTCTTCGGAGGCGTGGGTTCAAATCCCACTGCTGCCATAATTATCTTCCAAAAACAAAATCAGTTATTTTCTCTTAAAGTTCAAATTCTATCTGGTGTATGATAGTTGCTGGGACAATTCAACAACAGAGTTCAAAAAAGTTTATCATATTTACTAGATACTTTTCAAAAATATTTCTAAAGACTGTAGAGACATAAAAATTAACTTGAAGTGATTACAATTGGATGCATTGGGCATCCTGGCATTCGGGAAGCTGCAAGTCAGGAAACTGATAGCAGAATCCCAAACACTGGTAAAACGACTGATTTTGGAACTCTGTCCTATGTGTAGGGGATGTTATGGTTCAATGGCAGGTGGTGAGGTAATGGTTAGGCACTAAGAAGGGAGGTTAAGAGTTTGGAACTATAGTAGTATGTTTAAGGTTATGATGCAGATAGGAAGGGTCATGGTAAGATACTAAGAGGTTTTGGGGTTAGGCATCGAAGAAAAAGAATTAAGGATAGGCTGCAGGTATGTTCAGTGTTAGAGTTAGGGGCTCGATGTTGAAAGTTAGAAGGCTTACCTAGCAAGTGTCTGAATTGTGAGCATTGAGATGTCCCTAATATTGCAATGACCACCAGAAACACAAGCCCCAGTATCACGTACCTAACCCTAACCATATGTGAATGCTCTAATAAATCTCAATATGTTTTGTTACTTCATATAAAGTGAACAAAACACATTTAAAAAATCATTTGACAGATCTTTGAGCCACATGAACACTGCACCCATGAGGTAGCATGGCCGAGCGGTCTAAGGCGCTGGATTAAGGCTCCAGTCTCTTTGGAGGCGTGGGTTCAAATCCCACTGCTGCCATAATTATTTTCCAAAAACAAAATCAGTTATTTTCTCTTAAAGTTCAAATTCTATCTGGTGTATGATAGTTGCTGGGACAATTCAACAACAGAGTTCAAAAAAGTTTATCATATTTACTAGATACTTTTCAAAAATATTTCTAAAGACTGTAAAGACATAAAAATTAACTTGAAGTGATTACAATTGGATGCATTGGGCATCCTGGCATTCGGGAAGCTGCAAATCAGGAAACTGATAGCAGAATCCCAAACACTGGTAAAACGACTGATTTTGGAACTCTGTCCTATGTGTAGGATCTGTCCTATCTCTGTCCTATCTGTAAGGATAGGCTGCAGGTATGTTCAGTGTTAGAGTTAGGAGCTCGATGTTGAAAGTTAGAAGGCTTGCCTAGCAAGTGTCAGTATTGTGAGCATTGAGATGTCCCTAATATTGCAATGACCACCAGAAACCCAAGCACCAGTATCACGTACCTAACCCTAACCATATGTGAATGCTCTAATAAATCTCAATATGTTTTGTCAGTGATTGGTTTCAAAGTGGTAAACTCGACTAAAATGCAAATTAATTAAAAATTAACCATTTCTCATCTAGATTGCATGGCAACCAATATTCTTTTTAAAAAAAATCTTTTCTCAATTATGTGAAGAGCATCTAAAATGCTTAACATAAAACATATTTATACGTATTTCTTTAATACAACAACAACATTTTCTGTAATTCTAGTTCTAGATTCCAGACTGTGAGAAACTATGAGTTACCTTTAAGTGTGGTAGCATGGCCGAGCGGTCTAAGTCGCTAGGTCTCTTCGGAGGCATGGGTTCAAATCCCACTGCTGCCATAATTATCTTCCAAAAACAAAATCAGTTATTTTCTCTTAAAGTTCAAATTCTATCTGGTGTATGATAGTTGCTGGGACAATTCAACAACAGAGTTCAAAAAAGTTTATCATATTTAAAAGATACTTTTCAAAAATATTTCTAAAGACTGTAGAGACATAAAAATTAACTTGAAGTGATTACAATTGGATGCATTGGGCATCCTGGCATTCGGGAAGCTGCAAGTCAGGAAACTGATAGCAGAATCCCAAACACTGGTAAAACGACTGATTTTGGAACTCTGTCCTATGTGTAGGGGATGTTATGGTTCAATGGCAGGTGGTGGGGTAATGGTTAGGCACTAAGAAGGGAGGTTAAGAGTTTGGAACTATAGTAGTATGTTTAAGGTTATGATGCAGATAGGAAGGGTCATGGTAAGATACTAAGAGGTTTTGGGGTTAGGCATCGAAGAAAAAGAATTAAGGATAGGCTGCAGGTATGTTCAGTGTTAGAGTTAGGGGCTCGATGTTGAAAGTTAGAAGGCTTACCTAGCAAGTGTCTGAATTGTGAGCATTGAGATGTCCCTAATATTGCAATGACCACCAGAAACACAAGCCCCAGTATCACGTACCTAACCCTAACCATATGTGAATGCTCTAATAAATCTCAATATGTTTTGTTACTTCATATAAAGTGAACAAAACACATTTAAAAAATCATTTGACAGATCTTTGAGCCACATGAACACTGCACCCATGAGGTAGCATGGCCAAGCGGTCTAAGGCGCTTGATTAAGGCTCCAGTCTCTTCGGAGGCGTGGGTTCAAATCCCACTGCTGCCATAATTATTTTCCAAAAACAAAATCAGTTATTTTCTCTTAAAGTTCAAATTCTATCTGGTGTATGATAGTTGCTGGGACAATTCAACAACAGAGTTCAAAAAAGTTTATCATATTTACTAGATACTTTTCAAAAATATTTCTAAAGACTGTAAAGACATAAAAATTAACTTGAAGTGATTACAATTGGATGCATTGGGCATCCTGGCATTCGGGAAGCTGCAAGTCAGGAAACTGATAGCAGAATCCCAAACACTGGTAAAACGACTGATTTTGGAACTCTGTCCTATGTGTAGGATCTGTCCTATCTCTGTCCTATCTGTAAGGATAGGCTGCAGGTATGTTCAGTGTTAGAGTTAGGAGCTCGATGTTGAAAGTTAGAAGGCTTGCCTAGCAAGTGTCAGTATTGTGAGCATTGAGATGTCCCTAATATTGCAATGACCACCAGAAACCCAAGCACCAGTATCACGTACCTAACCCTAACCATATGTGAATGCTCTAATAAATCTCAATATGTTTTGTCAGTGATTGGTTTCAAAGTGGTAAACTCGACTAAAATGCAAATTAATTAAAAATTAACCATTTCTCATCTAGATTGCATGGCAACCAATATTCTTTTTAAAAAAAATCTTTTCTCACTTATGTTAAGAGCATCTAAAATGCTTAACATAAAACATATTTTTACGTATTTCTTTAATACAACAACAACATTTTCTGTAATTCTAGTTCTAGATTCCAGACTGTGAGAAACTATGAGTTACCTTTAAGTGTGGTAGCATGGCCGAGCGGTCTAAGGCGCTAGGTTTCTTCAGAGGCGTGGGTTCAAATCCCACTGCTGCCATAATTATCTTCCAAAAACAAAATCAGTTATTTTCTCTTAAAGTTCAAATTCTATCTGGTGTATGATAGTTGCTGGGACAATTCAACAACAGAGTTCAAAAAAGTTTATCATATTTACTAGATACTTTTCAAAAATATTTCTAAAGACTGTAGAGACATAAAAATTAACTTGAAGTGATTACAATTGGATGCATTGGGCATCCTGGCATTCGGGAAGCTGCAAGTCAGGAAACTGATAGCAGAATCCCAAACACTGGTAAAACGACTGATTTTGGAAATCTGTCCTATGTGTAGGGGATGTTATGGTTCAATGGCAGGTGGTGGGGTAATGGTTAGGCATTAAGAAGGGAGGTTAAGAGTTTGAAACTATAGGAGTATGTTTAAGGTTAAGATGCTAATAGGAAGTGTCATGGTAAGATACTAAGAGGTTTTGGGGTTAGGCATTGGAAGGAAAAGAATTAAGGATAGGCTGCAGGTATGTTCAGTGTTAGAGTTAGGAGCTCGATGTTGAAAGTTAGAAGGCTTGCCTAGCAAGTGTCAGTATTGTGAGCATTGAGATGTCCCTAATATTGCAATGACCCCCAGAAACCCAAGCACCAGTATCACGTACCTAACCCTAACCATATGTGAATGCTCTAATAAATCTCAATATGTTTTGTCAGTGATTGGTTTCAAAGTGGTAAACTCGACTAAAATGCAAATTAATTAAAAATTAACCATTTCTCATCTAGATTGCATGGCAACCAATATTCTTTTTAAAAAAAATCTTTTCTCACTTATGTTAAGAGCATCTAAAATGCTTAACATAAAACATATTTTTACGTATTTCTTTAATACAACAACAACATTTTCTGTAATTCTAGTTCTAGATTCCAGACTGTGAGAAACTATGAGTTACCTTTAAGTGTGGTAGTATTGCCGAGCGGTCTAAGGCGCTGGATTTAGGCTCCAGTCTCTTCGGAGGCGTGGGTTCAAATCCCACTGCTGCCATAATTTTCTTCCAAAAACAAAATCAGTTATTTTCTCTTAAAGTTCAAATTCTATCTGGTGTATGATAGTTGCTGGGACAATTCAACAACAGAGTTCAAAAAAGTTTATCATATTTACTAGATACTTTTCAAAAATATTTCTAAAGACTGTAGAGACATAAAAATTAACTTGAAGTGATTACAATTGGATGCATTGGGCATCCTGGCATTCGGGAAGCTGCAAGTCAGGAAACTGATAGCAGAATCCCAAACACTGGTAAAACGACTGATTTTGGAACTCTGTCCTATGTGTAGGGGATGTTATGGTTCAATGGCAGGGGGTGGGGTAATGGTTAGGCACTAAGAAGGGAGGTTAAGAGTTTGAAACTATAGGAGTATGTTTAAGGTTATGATGCAGATAGGAAGGGTCATGGTAAGATACTAAGAGGTTTTGGGGTTAGGCATTGGAAGGAAAAGAATTAAGGATAGGCTGCAGGTATGTTCAGTGTTAGAGTTAGGAGCTCGATGTTGAAAGTTAGAAGGCTTGCCTAGCAAGTGTCAGTATTGTGAGCATTAAGATGTCCCTAATATTGCAATGACCACCAGAAACCCAAGCCCCAGTATCACGTACCTAACCCTAACCATATGTGAATGCTCTAATAAATCTCAATATGTTTTGTTACTTCATATAAAGTGAACAAAACACATTTAAATAATCATTTGATAGATTTTTGAGCCACATGAACACTGCACCCATGAGGTAGCATGGCCGAGCGGTCTAAGGCGCTGGATTAAGGCTCCAGTCTCTTCGGAGGCGGATCCCACTGCTGCCACATTTATTATTGATATATATATTGTTAGAGGTTGATGTTTTCATTGTTCTATCCACAAGAATGCAATTCAATTAAAAAGTAAGTGTTGATCATCACATTGTTATAACAGCTAATTTCTTTCTTTGCTAACTTCCCAAAGCTGCCATATAAATTTTCCAAAGAAAATGTCAGTGATTGGTTTCAAAGTGGTAAACTCGACTAAAATGCAAATTAATTAAAAATTAACCATTTCTCATCTAGATTGCATGGCAACCAATATTCTTTTTAAAAAAAATCTTTTCTCACTTATGTTAAGAGCATCTAAAATGCTTAACATAAAACATATTTTTACGTATTTCTTTAATACAACAACAACATTTTCTGTAATTCTAGTTCTAGATTCCAGACTGTGAGAAACTATAAGTTATCTTTAAGTGTGGTAGCATGGCCGAGTGGTCTAAGGCGCTGGATTTAGGCTCCAGTCTCTTTGGAGGCGCTGGTTCAAATCTCACTGCTGCCATAATTATCTTCCAAAAACAAAATCAGTTATTTTCTCTTAAAGTTCAAATTCTATCTGGTGTATGATAGTTGCTGGGAAAATTCAACAACAGAGTTCAAAAACGTTTATTATATTTACTAGATACTTTTCAAAAATATTTCTAAAGACTGTAGAGACATAAAAATTAACTTGAAGTGATTACAATTGGATGCATTGGGCATCCTGGCATTCGGGAAGCTGCAAGTCAGGAAACTGATAGCAGAATCCCAAACACTGGTAAAACGACTGATTTTGGAACTCTGTCCTATGTGTAGGGGATGTTATGGTTCAATGGCAGGTGGTGGGGTAATGGTTAGGCACTAAGAAGGGAGGTTAAGAGTTTGGAACTATAGTAGTATGTTTAAGGTTATGATGCAGATAGGAAGGGTCATGGTAAGATACTAAGAGGTTTTGGGGTTAGGCATGGAAGAAAAAGAATTAAGGATAGGCTGCAGGTATGTTCAGTGTTAAAGTTAGGGGCTCGATGTTGAAAGTTAGAAGGCTTACCTAGCAAGTATCTGAATTGTGAGCATTGAGATGTCCCTAATATTGCAATGACCACCAGAAACACAAGCCCCAGTATCACGTACCTAACCCTAACCATATGTGACTGCTCTAATAAATCTCAATATGTTTTGTTACTTCATATAAAGTGAACAAAACACATTTAAATAATCATTTGATAGATCTTTGAGCCACATGAACACTGCACCCATGAGGTAACATGGCCGAGCGGTCTAAGGCGCTGGATTAAGGCTCCAGTCTCTTCGGAGGCGTGGGTTCAAATCCCACTGCTGCCATATTTATTATTGATATATATTGTTAGAGGTTGATGTTTTTATTTTTCTATCCACAAGAATGCAATTCAATTAAAAAGTAAGTGTTTATCATCACATTGTTATAACAGCTAATTTCTTTCTTTGCTAACTTCCCAAAGCTGCCATATACATTTTCCAAAGAAAATGTCAGTGATTGGTTTCAAAGTGGTAAACTCGGCTAAAATGCAAATTAATAAAAAATTAACCATTTCTCATCTAGATTGCATGGCAACCAATATTCTTTTTTTAAAAAAAAATCTTTTCTCACTTATGTTAAGAGCAACTAAAATGCTTAACATAAAACATATTTTTACGTATTTCTTTAATACAACAACAACATTTTCTGTAATTCTAGTTCTAGATACCAGACTGTGAGAAACTATGAGCTACTTTTAAGTGTGGTAGCATGACCGAGCGGTCTAAGGCGCTGGATTTAGGTTCCAGTCTCTTCGGAGGCGTGGGTTCAAATCCCACTGCTGCCATAATTATCTTCCAAAAACAAAATCAGTTATTTTCTATTAAAGTTCAAATTCTATCTGGTGTATGATAGTTGCTGGGACAATTCAACAACATAGTTCAAAAAAGTTTATCATATTTACTAGATACTTTTCAAAAATATTTCTAAAGACTGTAAAGACATAAAAATTAACTTGAAGTGATTACAATTGGATGCATTGGGCATCCTGGCATTCGGGAAGCTGCAAGTCAGGAAACTGATAGCAGAATCCCAAACACTGGTAAAACGACTGATTTTGGAACTCTGTCCTATGTGTAGGGGATGTAATGGTTCAATGGCAGGGGGTGGGGTAATGGTTAGGCACTAAGAAGGGAGGTTAAGAGTTTGGAACTATAGTAGTATGTTTAAGGTTATGATGCAGATAGGAAGGGTCATGGTAAGATACTAAGAGGTTTTGGGGTTAGGCATGGAAGAAAAAGAATTAAGGATAGGCTGCAGGTATGTTCAGTGTTAAAGTTAGGGGCTCGATGTTGAAAGTTAGAAGGCTTACCTAGCAAGTGTCTGAATTGTGAGCATTGAGATGTCCCTAATATTGCAATGACCACCAGAAACCCAAGCCCCAGTATCACGTACCTAACCCTAACCATATGTGAATGCTCTAATAAATCTCAATATGTTTTGTTACTTCATATAAAGTGAACAAAACACATTTAAATAATCATTTGATAGATCTTTGAGCCACATGAACACTGCACCCATGAGGTAGCATGGCCGAGCGGTCTAAGGCGCTGGATTAAGGCTCCAGTCTCTTCGGAGGCGTGTGTTCAAATCCCACTGCTGCCATATTTATTATTGATATATATTGTTAGAGGTTGATGTTTTCATTGTTCTATCCACAAGAATGCAATTCAATTAAAAAGTAAGTGTTCATCATCACATTGTTATAACAGCTAATGTCTTTCTTTGCTAACTTCCCAAAGCTGCCATATACATTTTCCAAAGAAAATGTCAGTGATTGGTTTCAAAGTGGTAAACTCGGCTAAAATGCAAATTAATTAAAAATTAACCATTTCTCATCTAGATTGCATGGCAACCAATATTCTTTTTAAAAAAAAATCTTTTCTCACTTATGTTAAGAGCAACTAAAATGCTTAACATAAAACATATTTTTACGTATTTCTTTAATACAACAACAACATTTTCTGTAATTCTAGTTCTAGATTCCAGACTGTGAGAAACTATGAGTTACCTTTAAGTGTGGTAGTATGGCCGAGCGGTCTAAGGCGCTGGATTTAGGCTCCAGTCTCTTCGGAGGCGTGGGTTCAAATCCCACTGCTGCCATAATTATCTTCCAAAAACAAAATCAGTTATTTTCTCTTAAAGTTCAAATTCTATCTGGTGTATGATAGTTGCTGGGACATTTCAACAACAGAGTTCAAAAAAGTTTATCATATTTACTAGATACTTTTCAAAAATATTTCTAAAGACTGTAAAGACATAAAAATTACCTTGAAGTGATTACAATTGGATGCATTGGGCATCCTGGCATTCGGGAAGCTGCAAGTCAGGAAACTGATAGCAGAATCCCAAACACTGGTAAAACGACTGATTTTGGAACTCTGTCCTACGTGTAGGGGATGTTATGGTTCAATGGCAGGTGGTGGGGTAATGGTTAGGCACTAAGAAGGGAGGTTAAGAGTTTTAAACTATAGGAGTTTGTTTAAGGATATGATGCTGAGCGGTCTAAGGCGCTGGATTAAGGCTCCAGTCTCTTCGGAGGCGTGGGTTCAAATCCCACTGCTGCCATATTTGTTATTGATATATATATTGTTAGAGGTTGATGTTTTTATTGTTCTATCCACAAGAATGTAATTCAATTAAAAAGTAAGTGTTCATCATCACATTGTTATAACAGCTAATTTCTTTCTTTGCTAACTTCCCAAAGCTGCCATATAAATTTTCCAAAGAAAATGTCAGTAATTGGTTTCAAAGTGGTAAACTCGACTAAAATGCAAATTAATAAAAAATTAACCATTTCTCATCTAGATTGCATGGCAACCAATATTCTTTTTAAAAAAAATCTTGTCTCACTTATGTTAAGAGCATCTAAAATGCTTAACATAAAACATATTTTTACGTATTTCGGTACTTATGTAATATCTGGACTCCCGTTTTTCTTATGAGACAGCGTCCCCTCGCGGGGCTCGCTGCGCTCACCACGCTTCGGGCACGGTGGCTCGCTGCGCTCGCCACACTATATGAAATCAACTCCATGCGTAGTTGGATAGTAGGAGTATGAAAAAATGGGGTGCATTTAACATGGGAGTCCAGATAATACATAAGTACCCGTATTTCTTTAATACAACAACAACATTTACTGTAATTCTAGTTCTAGATTCCAGACTGTGAGAAACTATGAGTTACCTTTAAAGTGTGGTAGCATGGCCGAGCGGTCTAAGGCGCTGGATTTAGGCTCCAGTCTCTTCGGAGGCCTGGGTTCAAATCCCACTGCTGCCATAATTATCTTCCAAAAACAAAATCAGTTATTTTCTATTAAAGTTCAAATTCTATCTGGTGTATGATAGTTGCTGGGACAATTCAACAACATAGTTCAAAAAAGTTTATCATATTTACTAGATACTTTTCAAAAATATTTCTAAAGACTTTAAAGACATAAAAATTAACTTGAAGTGATTACAATTGGATGCATTGGGCATCCTGGCATTCGGGAAGCTGCAAGTCAGGAAACTGATAGCAGAATCCCAAACACTGGTAAAACGACTGATTTTGGAACTCTGTCCTATGTGTAGGGGATGTAATGGTTCAATGGCAGGGGGTGGGGTAATGGTTAGGCACTAAGAAGGGAGGTTAAGAGTTTGGAACTATAGTAGTATGTTTAAGGTTATGATGCAGATAGGAAGGGTCATGGTAAGATACTAAGAGGTTTTGGGGTTAGGCATGGAAGAAAAAGAATTAAGGATAGGCTGCAGGTATGTTCAGTGTTAAAGTTAGGGGCTCGATGTTGAAAGTTAGAAGGCTTACCTAGCAAGTGTCTGAATTGTGAGCATTGAGATGTCCCTAATATTGCAATGACCACCAGAAACCCAAGCCCCAGTATCACGTACCTAACCCTAACCATATGTGAATGCTCTAATAAATCTCAATATGTTTTGTTACTTCATATAAAGTGAACAAAACACATTTAAATAATCATTTGATAGATCTTTGAGCCACATGAACACTGCACCCATGAGGTAGCATGGCCGAGCGGTCTAAGGCGCTGGATTAAGGCTCCAGTCTCTTCGGAGGCGTGGGTTCAAATCCCACTGCTGCCATATTTATTATTGATATATATTGTTAGAGGTTGATGTTTTCATTGTTCTATCCACAAGAATGCAATTCAATTAAAAAGTAAGTGTTCATCATCACATTGTTATAACAGCTAATGTCTTTCTTTGCTAACTTCAAAAAGCTGCCATATACATTTTCCAAAGAAAATGTCAGTGATTGGTTTCAAAGTGGTAAACTCGACTAAAATGCAAATTAATTAAAAATTAACCATTTCTCATCTAGATTGCATGGCAACCAATATTCTTTTTAAAAAAAAATCTTTTCTCACTTATGTTAAGAGCAACTAAAATGCTTAACATAAAACATATTTTTACGTATTTCTTTAATACAACAACAACATTTTCTGTAATTCTAGTTCTAGATTCCAGACTGTGAGAAACTATGAGTTACCTTTAAGTGTGGTAGCATGGCCGAGCGGTCTAAGGCGCTGGATTTAGGCTCCAGTCTCTTCGGAGGCGTGGGTTCAAATCCCACTGCTGCCATAATTATCTTCCAAAAACAAAATCAGTTATTTTCTCTTAAAGTTCAAATTCTATCTGGTGTATGATAGTTGCTGGGACATTTCAACAACAGAGTTCAAAAAAGTTTATCATATTTACTAGATACTTTTCAAAAATATTTCTAAAGACTGTAAAGACATAAAAATTAACTTGAAGTGATTACAATTGGATGCATTGGGCATCCTGGCATTCGGGAAGCTGCAAGTCAGGAAACTGATAGCAGAATCCCAAACACTGGTAAAACGACTGATTTTGGAACTCTGTCCTACGTGTAGGGGATGTTATGGTTCAATGGCAGGTGGTGGGGTAATGGTTAGGCACTAAGAAGGGAGGTTAAGAGTTTTAAACTATAAGAGTTTGTTTAAGGATATGATGCTGAGCGGTCTAAGGCGCTGGATTAAGGCTCCAGTCTCTTCGGAGGCGTGGGTTCAAATCCCACTGCTGCCATATTTGTTATTGATATATATATTGTTAGAGGTTGATGTTTTTATTGTTCTATCCACAAGAATGTAATTCAATTAAAAAGTAAGTGTTCATCATCACATTGTTATAACAGCTAATTTCTTTCTTTGCTAACTTCCCAAAGCTGCCATATAAATTTTCCAAAGAAAATGTCAGTAATTGGTTTCAAAGTGGTAAACTCGACTAAAATGCAAATTAATAAAAAATTAACCATTTCTCATCTAGATTGCATGGCAACCAATATTCTTTTTAAAAAAAATCTTGTCTCACTTATGTTAAGAGCATCTAAAATGCTTAACATAAAACATATTTTTACGTATTTCGGTACTTATGTAATATCTGGACTCCCGTTTTTCTTATGAGACAGCGTCCCCTCGCGGGGCTCGCTGCGCTCACCACGCTTCGGGCACGGTGGCTCGCTGCGCTCGCCACACTATATGAAATCAACTCCATGCGTAGTTGGATAGTAGGAGTATGAAAAAATGGGGTGCATTTAACATGGGAGTCCAGATAATACATAAGTACCCGTATTTCTTTAATACAACAACAACATTTACTGTAATTCTAGTTCTAGATTCCAGACTGTGAGAAACTATGAGTTACCTTTAAAGTGTGGTAGCATGGCCGAGCGGTCTAAGGCGCTGGATTTAGGCTCCAGTCTCTTCGGAGGCCTGGGTTCAAATCCCACTGCTGCTATAATTATCTTCCAAAAACAAAATCAGTTATTTTCTCTTAAAGTTCAAATTCTATCTGGTGTATGATAGTTGCTGGGACAATTCAACAACAGAGTTCAAAAACGTTTATCATATTTACTAGATACTTTTCAAAAATATTTCTAAAGACTGTAGAGACATAAAAATTAACTTGAAGTGATTACAATTGGATGCATTGGGCATCCTGGCATTCGGGAAGCTGCAAGTCAGGAAACTGATAGCAGAATCCCAAACACTGGTAAAACGACTGATTTTGGAACTCTGTCCTATGTGTAGGGGATGTTATGGTTCAATGGCAGGTGGTGGGGTAATGGTTAGGCACTAAGAAGGGAGGTTAAGAGTTTGGAACTATAGTAGTATGTTTAAGGTTATGATGCAGATAGGAAGGGTCATGGTAAGATACTAAGAGGTTTTTGGGGTTAGGCATTGGAAGGAAAAGAATTAGGGATAGGCTGCAGGTATGTTCAGTGTTAGAGTTAGGGGCTCAATGTTGAAAGTTAGAAGGCTTGCCTAGCAAGTGTCAGAATTGTGAGCATTGAGATGTCCCTAATATTGCAATGACCACCAGAAACCCAAGCACCAGTATCACGTACCTAACCCTAACCATATGTGAATGCTCTAATAAATCTCAATATGTTTTGTCAGTGATTGGTTTCAAAGTGGTAAACTCGACTAAAATGCAAATTAATTAAAAGTTAACCATTTCTCATCTAGATTGCATGGCAACCAATATTCTTTTTAAAAAAAATCTTTTCTCACTTATGTTAAGAGCATCTAAAATGCTTAACATAAAACATATTTTTACGTATTTCTTTAATACAGATATGGCCTCATACATCGTGGCTGCGTTGCGCATAACGTGCGCTATGCAAATCGCGCATGAATCGCGCCTGCTCCTTGCGCTATAGTCCCGTTATAGATCGCGTTATAAATGTAACGTAATGTTGTAAATGTAACCTGCAATTACACTCATTGACCACCAGATGTCACTTTTCCTAAACACTACAGCGCATGCCTGTACATGTCATTGGTGTCTTCTGTAATACTGTATACAGTAATTCACACATACTGTACAGTACTCTGTAACGCTCGTTTATAAGGTATACGGGGGAAAAAGAAAGCTGGCCAATCAACTTTCTTTATAAGAGAACTTCACACTATAGATTTTGTCCAACTTCCCATTACAGATTTTGTCCTTACTTTAGGGAAAGAGTACTTACTTTAGGGAAAGAGTCTTGGATTAAATTCGCAGGAGGAGATATGATCAGTTATACATGTTGTGGGTACAGATTGCTACTGCATAAATATGGAATCCATGCTAACCTTTACTTTTTTTTTAATGCACTATTTTTTTTTTTTTTTCATTTTTTAATCAATAAAGTAATTTGGTGCTTTGCAAATTCCTTTTGCACAAAAAAATTAACAATGGCAGGCTGCAATTTACATGATACAGTTATTGTCGTTACATACTGTAAGTTACAAAGAACGTTTTTATTTTCGCAAGAGTAAATTTTCCACTTCAGGTAAAAATCCTTAATTTAGGGAAAGAGTACTTACTTTACAGAAAGAGTTCTTGGATTAAATTCGCAGGAGGAGATATGATCAGATATACATGTCATTGGTACAGATTGCTACTGTATAAATATGGAATCCATGCTAACCTTTACTTTTTTTTTAATGCACTATTTTTTTTTTTTTTTTCATTTTTTAATCAATAAAGTAATTTGGTGCTTTGCAAATTCCTTTTGCACAAAAAAATTAACAATGGCAGGCTGCAATTTACATGATACAGTTATTGTCGTTACATACTGTAAGTTACAAAGAACGTTTTTATTTTCGCAAGAGTAAATTTTCCACTTCAGGTAAAAATCCTTAATTTAGGGAAAGAGTACTTACTTTACAGAAAGAGTTCTTGGATTAAATTCGCAGGAGGAGATATGATCAGATATACATGTCATTGGTACAGATTGCTACTGTATAAATATGGAATCCATGCTAACCTTTACTTTTTTTTAAATGCACTATTTTTTTTTTTTTTTCATTTTTTAATCAATAAAGTAATTTGGTGCTTTGCAAATTCCTTTTGCACAAAAAAATTAACAATAGCAGGCTGCAATTTACATGATACAGTTATTGTCGTTACATACTGTAAGATACAGAGAACGTTTTTTTTCTCGCAAGAGTAAATTTTCCACTTCAGGTAAAAGTTCTTAATTTAGGGAAAGAGTACTTACTTTAAGGAAAGAGTTCTTGGATTAAATTTGCAGGAGGAGATATCAGTTATACATGTTGTTGGTACAGATTGCTACTGCATAAATATGGAATCCATGCTAACCTTTACTAATGCTGGAAACTTTCACATGGTATATTATTTACGGAGGTGTCTATCATTATGCTGTACTGCGCCATGAAAACAGCGCAATCTACTGGGCATGTCTCATACTTGACTATACAGTATATTGTACACCAATAGAGCAGCTGAAATCACAGGTTTCTGTGGCCTAGCGGTTAAAGACACAGTTACTGTATACTGCTAGCAGCAATACTGGTTCGAGCCAAAGTGGGGTACAACTTTTTTTTTTTAATGTACTATATTTTTTTTTTTTCATTTTTTAATCAATAAAGTAATTTGGTGCTTTGCAAATTCTTTTTGCACAAAAAAAAACAATGGCAGGCTGCAATGTACATGATACAGTTATTGTCGTTACATACTGTAAGATACAGAGAACGTTTTTTTTCTCGCAAGAGTAAATTTTCCACTTCAGGTAAAAATCCTTAATTTAGGGAAAGAGTACTTACTTAGAGTACTTACTTTACAGAAAGAGTTCTTGGATTAAATTCGCAGGAGGAGATATGATCAGATATACATGTCATTGGTACAGATTTCTACTGTATAAATATGGAATCCATGCTAACCTTTACTTTTTTTTAAATGCACTATTTTTTTTTTTTTTAATCAATAAAGTAATTTGGTGCTTTGCAAATTCTTTTTGCACAAAAAAAATAACAATGGCAGGCTGCAATGTACATGATACAGTTATTGTCGTTACATACTGTAAGATACAGAGAACGTTTTTTTTCTCGCAAGAGTAAATTTTCCAATTCAGGTAAAAGTCCTTAATTTAGGGAAAGAGTACTTACTTTAAGGAAAGAGTTCTTGGATTAAATTTGCAGGAGATATCAGTTATACATGTTGTTGGTACAGATTGCTACTGCATAAATATGGAATCCATGCTAACCTTTACTAATGCTGGAAACTTTCACATGGTATATTATTTACGGAGGTGTCTATCATTATGCTGTACTGCGCCATGAAAACAGCGCAATCTACTGGGCATGTCTCATACTTGACTATACAGTATATTGTACACCAATGGAGCAGCTGAAATCACAGGTTTCTGTGGCCTAGCGGTTAAAGAGACAGTTACTGTATACTGCTAGCAGCAATACTGGTTCGAGCCAAAGTGGGGTACAACTTTTTTTTTTAATGTACTATTTTTTTTTTTTTTTCATTTTTTAATCAATAAAGTAATTTGGTGCTTTGCAAATTCCTTTTGCACAAAAAAATTAACAATGGCAGGCTGCAATTTACATGATACAGTTATTGTCGTTACATACTATAAGTTACAAAGAACGTTTTTATTTTCGCAAGAGTAAATTTTCCACTTCAGGTAAAAATCCTTAATTTAGGGAAAGAGTACTTACTTTACAGAAAGAGTTCTTGGATTAAATTCGCAGGAGGAGATATGATCAGATATACATTTCATTGGTACAGATTGCTACTGTATAAATATGGAATCCATGCTAACCTTTACTTTTTTTTTAAATGCACTATTTTTTTTTTTTTTTCATTTTTTAATCAATACATTTATTTGGTGCTTTGCAAATTCCTTTTGCCTTTTGCACAAAAAAATGAACAATGGCAGGTGGCCATGTACATGATACAGTTATTGTCGGTACATACTGTGTTGCAAAGAATGGGGTTTTTTTCGCACAAGTAAATGTCCCACTTCAGGTAAAAGTCCTAACTTTAGGGAAAGAGTACGTACTTTAGGGAAAGAGTACGCACTTTATCTAAAGAGTACTTGGATTAAATTCCACACAAGCAGATCTTTTGCGGTTATGCATGTCGTTGGTACAGATTGAGTTTGAAAGTCAATGCATGCTTCTGCACCTTCCCCCACAATCATTCCCATTGAGCCCACTGTTTACTGTAAACAGTATGTCTGTAGCAAAACACCTCCCCCAGCTCCTTTGTGCATAGTCACATGAGTAAGTGAAGAACTACTATAAATGTTGCAAAATGACTGTTCACCCTATTGTGTGTTTGTCCCTACATTGTGTACTCAATCCGGGATTGCAATTGCAGACAAAGCAGTGTTTTAACTTAATAAAGATACTGTATTTAGTATGCGCTATTCACATGGTACTGTATTGTTCCCATGCTACAGTAGGCACCTGCTGCCCTGTGGTACAGTTTGAAAGTCAATGCATGCTTCTGCACCATGCTTCTGCACCTTCCCCCATGATCACTCATTAGTAGAGACAGGATTATATGCAACATAAAAAGCTTGACATATGCATGCAAATATGCATGAAAAATACTTAAAATATGCATGAAAAGTGTTAAAATAAGCTACATTCAATAATAAAAAAAGTAATTTTTAACTTATTTATTTAAAAATTAGCATACAATTACTGTAGTTGCAAAGAGCGGGACCATGCTGCAGATTCCCATGTTGCCTTCAAACACTGCCGGACCTCTGCCTGCCGCCTCACCTGACATGGAGGCCTACACACGCCAGCCGGCAGCGGACACGGGCGGGTGAGTACAGTACCCGCCGTGTACCACCGTGTCGGCGTGTGACAGTACCCCCCTCTTTTCGGGTAACCTCAGGACGCTTGTGCTTCTTATGGGAATTCTTCAGAAAAAAGCCTTTAACGCGATTTGGAGCGTGTAAATCAGCTTGATCTACCCAGGAATTCTCCTCTGGTCCGAAAACAGCCCACTCCACCAGAAATTGATGCCGGGAGTTGCGATAACGAGAGTCTATGATTCCTTTGACTTCAAACTCTGCATCTTTCTCTGTATTGACTTTTGAGGGTCTGGGTACTTTCCTTTGGATGATGCTCAATTTTAAAGGTTTAAGAAGAGATACGTGGAAGGAATTGGATATCTTCATGGAAGATGGAAGTTGCAATCTGTAAGCCACCGGATTGATTACTTGAGTGATGGGAAATGGCCCAATAAAGTGTGGGGCAAATTTCATGGAGGGTACACGAAGACGAAGATTGCGGGTGGACAGCCATACTCGATCCCCTACCTGTAATGGTGGAATCGCCTTTCTTTTCTTGTCAGCTGCCCTTTTATATCTGGAAGAAGCTTGAAGAAGAGCTTTATGGACCTCAGCCCATATTTTTGCAAAACCACGAAGAGAAGAAGCAGCTGCGGGAACCTCTGTGGACGGCAGACTTGTGAAGTCAGGGGACCGTGGATGCTTGCCATAAACTGTAAAGAAAGGTGTGGTACCTGAAGAGGAATGGTAGGAGTTATTGTGTGCATATTCTGCCCAAGGTAAAAGATCCTTCCATTCATCCTGAGAGGAGGACACGCACAGTCGAATGAATGTCTCTAGATCTTGGTTGACACGTTCGGTTTGCCCGTTAGTCTAAGGATGGAAGGCGGTGGAGAATTTCAGTTTTACTTGAAGAGCAGCATATAGAGCTCTCCAGAATTTGGCGACAAACTGAACACCCCGGTCGGATATAATTTCTTTTGGCAGACCATGAAGCTTGAAGATGGACGATATGAAGAGTTGAGCAAGCACAGGAGCAGAAGGCAGGGACTTTAGGGGCACGAAGTGGGCCATCTTTAAAAATCTATCGACTATCACCCAGATGACAGTATACCCGCCAGAATGCTGTAGTTCGGATATAAAGTCCATCGAGAGATGCGTCCACGGTTCCGTTGGGATGGATAGTGGTAGCAGAGCTCCAGCCGGAGGATTTCGAGAGGTCTTGTGCTGAGCACACTTGACGCATGACGACACAAAGTTTGTTACATCCTGCCGAATGGTCGGCTACCAATATGAACGCAGAAGAAATTGCAAAGTCTTTTGAATACAGGAATGTCCAGCAAAATGGGAGGCTTCTTGCGTAAGTTGGGTGGCACAAAGAACTTGCCTGAAGGAGGTGTAGGATGAGGAGTGACATGAGCGAAGACTACTCGGTTCAGGATGGGCTGCTTTAGAGGTTCGGAGTCTGAACTGGCATCGAAGGAACGAGATAAAGTGTCAGCCTTGTTGTTTAAAACCCCTGGACGATACTTGATTTGGAAGTTAAATCGTTCAAAGAACATAGCCCAGCGGGCTTGTCGAGAAGTGAGACACTGGACTCACTGAAAAGACTGTAATCTGGTGACAAGCCCCCTCCAACAGGTACCGCCACTCCTCAAAGGCTCGACGTTGTCGGTTCTTTTCTTCGAGGGAAATGTGAGACCAGTTTATGTGCATTGGTTCTTATGTGGCAGAAGCAGTAGACAATCCACTTTTTACAGGAGGAGTAACAGCAGGGGAGGGACGAGGACAAAGCGATCAGAACGAGCTCTCTCCAGTTGTCGCTCTTGAATCCGCAGATCAACTTTATTGCACAAGGAGATTAGATATGTCAGGGTGGAAGGTGTATCACGGGTGGCCAATTCATCCTTGAGGCGACCGGCTAGGCCATTCCAGAAAGCAGAGACGAGGGCCTCTTCATTCCATCCTAACTCAGATGATAGCGTCTGGAATTGCACAACATATTGACCCACTGGTCTGCTATCTTGACGAATTCTCAGAATCTCTGTAGCTGCAGATGATACTCGACCTGGTTCGTCAAAGATTCGCTGGAAGGAAGTGATAAAATCGTCATAATTATTAAGCAGAGCATCTGCTCGTTCCCACAGAGGCGAAATCCAATCCAGGGCTGGACCAGAGAGGAGTGAGAGGATGTAGGCCACTCGTGCCTTGGCAGTTTTGAAGTTGGATGATTGGAGAGTGAAGTGCACATCGCACTGATTCAAGAACCCGCGACATCCTTTAGGAGACCCATCATATTTGCTGGGGGTTGGCAGATGCAGATGAGGAGGAATAATAGACCCGGCTGGCAGCGTGGCAGAGGAACCTCCTGAAGGAGCTTATGATGTTGCTGCAGCAACTGGAGGAGCAGCTGGTGGAGAAGTCAGCGTTTGTAGGAATTGCGCCACTTGCCACTGTGAGGACTCCAACTTTTCCAGGCGGACCATGATGCCTTGCAATACATCTGCCAAAGATCCCTGCCAAAGATTTTCACCCGATTCCATCGGGTCAGTGCAAACTGTCACGGTTAAAGGTTCTTATGGGGTTGTGTGGTGTTCAGGGACTGGAGACGAGGCAGCAGCACTAGGGTTAAAACGAGCGGGTTTAATAAAAGATGTCATACAGGGACTCAAATACTTCTTTGAGGAAAAGACAGGCAAAATAATATTAAATAATAAGGATGAATGTCCAGATAACAATGATGATGTCACGACCACCATGGCTGCTACCCAGTATCCCTGTGCTGTGCCTAGCCCTGGGTTCTGCATCAGCGTGTCGCCTACCCTGGCGCTCACCTCCACTCCTGTTCCTTGTACTGGTGGGGTGCATGTTCCCGCACTGTCACCACGTGGTGACAGTGGTGCTGTGTGCTCCGGTGCCATACAGGGCATAGGTGGCGTGAGACATGAGCCGCCATGTGTGTCTGTGCCTGGTTAGGCCTCTGTTTGGAAACGCCGGCAACTGCGCAGCTGCGCACACTCACCGCCGGCTGGTTTCTGTCGCCTCCGCTGGCGGCCGCCATCTTTTGGGATCCTGCAACCTGTACTGTGCGGCTCCACCTTCCTGTCAAATGGCTATCCAATCGCCGCACAGCTCACTCCTTAAGTACTGACTTGCCCTGCAAGACCGGCAGCCAGTACAATGATGACCATGCCTAAGCATCATTGCTCACTCCTGGCTGTCTGTAGTAGTTACTACAGTTCCTGCGCCTCTGGTGAAGTTCTCTTCTATTCCTGCTGATCGTCTCACTGCTACACCTGTGTACCAAGGAACCTGCTGCCGCCAATACGGACTGGACAAGGTTAGCCCCCCAAAGGGGTATTATCTTTCTACTCAATCCTGACGGTTATTCTCCACGGTTACTCCTGGTTCTGCAGCCACGATCCAATTCAGCAAGGACATTCAAACTTCATCATTTAATCTTCATCCAAACATCCCATTATTCTTCCAATCATCCAATTGTTCTTCCAACCATCCAATCTTCATTCAATCCTCCAATTGTTCTTCCAATCATCCAATTGTTATTCCAACCATCCAATCTTCATTCAATCATCCAATTGTTCTTCCAATCATACAATTGTTCTTCCAACCATCCAATATTCATCCAATTATCCAATCCTCATTCAATCATTCAACTCTTTATTCAATCATCCAATTCTTCATCCAATCATCCAACCCTAAGATCAATCATCCAATTCTTCAATCAATCCTCCAATACTTCTTTCAATTACCAAGCATCTCCATCCTCTTCAATAAAGTATTGTATTATTGATTTTTATCATTCCATAACTTACAGTATATTATTGTGCCAGACACTTTTTAAATAATGGGCTGGGTTATGTGCCTAAAGGTGGTCATACACGCTGCAATTGCAGCGTGCGATGCGGTTTGCGCTCCCGCGGGCATCGCATCGCACAGTACAAAAAGTATGTGCTGCACACACTTTTTGTACTGCTTTCGGATTGCATCGCACACACATTGCATGCATGCCGTGCGATGTGATCTAGCCCATAACGTATGCGATTCTCGCATCGTGTATGGGCACCATTAGTGCCTGCAACATTTTGCGGACACAGCATTGAGATGGTGTATGATTACATGTACATGCACCCGAGATCCTCCATAGGATTGCATGTTGCATACGCTCCCACAATCGGGCTGCAGCTTGTTGCATTGGCAATGTGAAAGGGCGCAAAATTTATGGTTTGCATGAGGGCGAAGGACACCCTAGCACCGGCCCTGGTGCCCGGGAGAACTTACGCAAGTTCTGACTGACTGCGCTATTTCCATAGCTTAAGCTTATTCCATAGCTACGGTAACTGAAAAACGTCTATCAGTACTCTATCCATAAACTACTGAGATCGCATTGCATGGATTGCATGGCACTAATGTGACCATGCACAGAGTGGCTGGGGGAGGTGTTTTGCTACAGACATACTGTATACAGTAAACAGTGGGCTCAATGGGAATTAATGCTAATGAGTGATCATGGGGGAAGGTGCAGAAGCATGCATTGACTTTCAAACTCAATCTGTACCAACGACATGCATAATCGAACAGATCTGCTTGTGTGGAATTTAATCCAAGTACTCTTTCCCTAAAGAATGTACTCTTTCCCTAAAGTACGTACTCTTTCCCTAAAGTTAGGACTTTTAACTGAAGTGTGAAATTTACTTGTGTGAAAAAAAAACCATTCTTTGCAACACAGTATGTAACGCCAATAACTGTATCATGTACATGGCCACCTGCCTTTGTTAATTTTTTTGTGCAAAAGGCAAAAGGAATTTGCAAAGCACCAAATAAATTTATTGATTAAAAAATGAAAAAAAAGTAGTACATTAAAAAAAAAAAAATAATTGTGCCCCACTTTGGCTCGAACCAGTATTGCTGCTACAAGTATACAGTAACTGTGTCTTTAACCGCTAGGCCACAGAAACCTGTGATTTCAGCTGCTCCATTGGTGTACAATATACTGTATAGTCAAGTATGAGACATGCCCAGTAGATTGCGCTGTTTTCATGGCGCAGTACAGCATAATGATAGACACCTCCGTAAATAATATACCATGGTATTCGGGAAGCTGCAAGTCAGGAAACTGATAGCAGAATCCCAAACACTGGTAAAACGACTGATTTTGGAACTCTGTCCTATGTGTAGGGGATGTTATGGTTCAATGGCAGGTGGTGGGGTAATGGTTAGGCACTAAGAAGGGAGGTTAAGAGTTTGGAACTATAGTAGTATGTTTAAGGTTATGATGCAGATAGGAAGGGTCATGGTAAGATACTAAGAGGTTTTGGGGTTAGGCATGGAAGAAAAAGAATTAAGGATAGGCTGCAGGTATGTTCAGTGTTAAAGTTAGGGGCTCGATGTTGAAAGTTAGAAGGCTTACCTAGCAAGTGTCTGAATTGTGAGCATTGAGATGTCCCTAATATTGCAATGACCACCAGAAACACAAGCCCCAGTATCACATACCTAACCCTAACCATATGTGAATGCTCTAATAAATCTCAATATGTTTTGTTACTTCATATAAAGTGAACAAAACACATTTAAATAATCATTTGATAGATCTTTGAGCCACATGAACACTGCACCCATGAGGTAGCATGGCCGAGCGGTCTAAGGCGCTGGATTAAGGCTCCAGTCTCTTCGGAGGCGTGGGTTCAAATCCCACTGCTGCCATATTTATTATTGATATATATTGTTAGAGGTTGATGTTTTCATTGTTCTATCCACAAGAATGCAATTCAATTAAAAAGTAAGTGTTCATCATCACATTGTTATAACAGCTAATTTCTTTCTTTGCTAACTTCCCAAAGCTGCCATATACATTTTCCAAAGAAAATGTCAGTGATTGGTTTCAAAGTGGTAAACTCGACTAAAATGCAAATTAATTAAAAATTAACCATTTCTCATCTAGATTGCATGGCAACCAATATTCTTTTTAAAAAAAATCTTTTCTCACTTATGTTAAGAGCATCTAAAATGCTTAACATAAAACATATTTTTACTTATTTCTTTAATACAACAACAACATTTTCTGTAATTCTAGTTCTAGATTCCAGACTGTGAGAAACTATGAGTTACCTTTAAGTGTGGTAGCATGGCCGAGCGGTCTAAGGCGCTGGATTTAGGCTCCAGTCTCTTTGGAGGCATGGGTTCAAATCCCACTGCTGCCATAATTATCTTCCAAAAACAAAATCAGTTATTTTCTCTTAAAGTTCAAATTCTATCTGGTGTATGATAGTTGCTGGGACAATTCAACAACAGAGTTCAAAAAAGTTTATCATATTTACTAGATACTTTTCAAAAATATTTCTAAAGACTGTAAAGACATAAAAATTAACTTGAAGTGATTACAATTGGATGCATTGGGCATCCTGGCATTCGGGAAGCTGCAAGTCAGGAAACTGATAGCAGAATCCCAAACACTGGTAAAACGACTGATTTTGGAACTCTGTCCTATGTGTAGGGGATGTTATGGTTCAATGGCAGGTGGTGGGGTAATGGTTAGGCACTAAGAAGGGAGGTTAAGAGTTTGAAACTATAGGAGTTTGTTTAAGGTTATGATGCTGATAGGAAGTGTCATGGTAAGATACTAAGAGGTTTTGGGGTTAGGCATTGGAAGGAAAAGAATTAAGGATAGGCTGCAGGTATGTTCAGTGTTAGAGTTAGGAGCTCGATGTTGAAAGTTAGAAGGCTTGCCTAGCAAGTGTCAGTATTGTGAGCATTGAGATGTCCCTAATATTGCAATGACCACCAGAAACCCAAGCACCAGTATCACGTACCTAACCCTAACCTTATGAGAATGCTCAAATAAATCTCAATATGTTTTGTTACTTCATATAAAGTGAACAAAATACATTTAAATAATCATTTGATAGATCTTTGAGCCACATGAACACTGCACCCATGAGGTAGCATGGCCGAGCGGTCTAAGGTGCTGTATTAAGGCTCCAGTCTCTTCGGAGGCGTGGGTTCAAATCCCACTGCAGCCATATTTATTATTGATATATATTGTTAGAGGTTGATGTTTTCATTGTTCTATCCACAAGAATGTAATTCAATTAAAAAGTAAGTGTTCATCATCACATTGTTACAACAGCTAATTTCTTTCTTTGCTAACTTCCCAAAGCTGCCATATAAATTTTCCAAAGAAAATGTCAGTAATTGGTTTCAAAGTGGTAAACTCGACTAAAATGCAAATTAATTAAAAATTAACCATTTCTCATCTAGATTGCATGGCAACCAATATTCTTTTTAAAAAAAATCTTTTCTCACTTATGTTAAGAGCATCTAAAATGCTTAACATAAAACATATTTTTACGTATTTCTTTAATACAACAACAACATTTTCTGTAATTCTAGTTCTAGATTCCAGATTGTGAGAAACTATGAGTTACCTTTTAGTGTGGTAGCATGGCCGAGCGGTCTAAGACGCTGGATTTAGGCTCCAGACTCTTCGGAGGCGTGGGTTCAAATCCGACTGCTGCCATAATTATCTTCCAAAAACAAAATCAGTTATTTTCTCTTAAAGTTCAAATTCTATCTGGTGTATGATAGTTGCTGGGACAATTCAACAAAAGAGTTCAAAAACGTTTATCATATTTACTAGATACTTTTCAAAAATATTTCTAAAGACTGTAGAGACATAAAAATTAACTTGAAGTGATTACAATTGGATGCATTGGGCATCCTGGCATTCGGGAAGCTGCAAGTCAGGAAACTGATAGCAGAATCCCAAACACTGGTAAAACGACTGATTTTGGAACTCTGTCCTATGTGTAGGGGATGTTATGGTTCAATGGCAGGTGGTGGGGTAATGGTTAGGCACTAAGAAGGGAGGTTAAGAGTTTGGAACTATAGTAGTATGTTTAAGGTTATGATGCAGATAGGAAGGGTCATGGTAAGATACTAAGAGGTTTTGGGGTTAGGCATGGAAGAAAAAGAATTAAGGATAGGCTGCAGGTATGTTCAGTGTTAAAGTTAGGGGCTCGATGTTGAAAGTTAGAAGGCTTACCTAGCAAGTGTCTGAATTGTGAGCATTGAGATGTCCCTAATATTGCAATGACCACCAGAAACACAAGCCCCAGTATCACGTACCTAACCCTAACCATATGTGAATGCTCTAATAAATCTCAATATGTTTTGTTACTTCATATAAAGTAAACAAAACACATTTAAATAATCATTTGATAGATCTTTGAGCCACATGAACACTGCACCCATGAGGTAGCATGGCCGAGCGGTCTAAGGCGCTGGATTAAGGCTCCAGTCTCTTCGGAGGCGTGGGTTCAAATCCCACTGCTGCCATATTTATTATTGATATATATTGTTAGAGGTTGATGTTTTCATTGTTCTATCCACAAGAATGCAATTCAATTAAAAAGTAAGTGTT
The DNA here is from genome assembly GCF_055691185.1 of Crinia signifera. Classification (NCBI taxonomy): domain Eukaryota; kingdom Metazoa; phylum Chordata; class Amphibia; order Anura; family Myobatrachidae; genus Crinia; species Crinia signifera. The sequence continues at coordinate 206,290,492 of NC_139222.1, forward strand.
CATCATCACATTGTTATAACAGCTAATTTCTTTCTTTGCTAACTTCCCAAAGCTGCCATATACATTTTCCAAAGAAAATGTCAGTGATTGGTTTCAAAGTGGTAAACTCGGCTAAAATGCAAATTAATTAAAAATTAACCATTTCTCATCTAGATTGCATGGCAACCAATATTCTTTTTAAAAAAAAAATCTTTTCTCACTTATGTTAAGAGCAACTAAAATGCTTAACATAAAACATATTTTTACGTATTTCTTTAATACAACAACAACAACATTTTCTGTAATTCTAGTTCTAGATTCCAGACTGTGAGAAACTATGAGTTACATTTAAGTGTGGTAGCATGGCCGAGCGGTCTAAGGCGCTGGGTTCAAATCCCACTGCTGCCATAATTATCTTCCAAAAACAAAATCAGTTATTTTCTCTTAAAGTTCAAATTCCATCTGGTGTATGATAGTTGCTGGGACAATTCAACAACAGAGTTCAAAAACGTTTATCATATTTACTAGATACTTTTCAAAAATATTTCTAAAGACTGTAGAGACATAAAAATTAACTTGAAGTGATTACAATTGGATGCATTGGGCATCCTGGTATTCGGGAAGCTGCAAGTCAGGAAACTGATAGCAGAATCCCAAACACTGGTAAAACGACTGATTTTGGAACTCTGTCCTATGTGTAGGGGATGTTATGGTTCAATGGCAGGTGGTGGGGTAATGGTTAGGCACTAAGAAGGGAGGCTAAGAGTTTGGAACTATAGTAGTATGTTTAAGGTTATGATGCAGATAGGAAGGGTCATGGTAAGATACTAAGAGGTTTTGGGGTTAGGCATGGAAGAAAAAGAATTAAGGATAGGCTGCAGGTATGTTCAGTGTTAAAGTTAGGGGCTCGATGTTGAAAGTTAGAAGGCTTACCTAGCAAGTGTCTGAATTGTGAGCATTGAGATGTCCCTAATATTGCAATGACCACCAGAAACACAAGCCCCAGTATCACGTACCTAACCCTAACCATATGTGAATGCTCTAATAAATCTCAATATGTTTTGTTACTTCATATAAAGTGAACAAAACACATTTAAATAATCGTTTGATAGATCTTTGAGCCACATGAACACTGCACCCATGAGGTAGCATGGCCGAGCGGTCTAAGGCGCTGGATTAAGGCTCCAGTCTCTTCGGAGGCGTGGGTTCAAATCCCACTGCTGCCACATTTATTATTGATATATATATTGTTAGAGGTTGATGTTTTCATTGTTCTATCCACAAGAATGCAATTCAATTAAAAAGTAAGTGTTCATCATCACATTGTTATAACAGCTAATTTCTTTCTTTGCTAACTTCCCAAAGCTGCCATATAAATTTTCCAAAGAAAATGTCAGTGATTGGTTTCAAAGTGGTAAACTCGACTAAAATGCAAATTAATTAAAAATTAACCATTTCTCATCTAGATTGCATGGCAACCAATATTCTTTTTAAAAAAAATCTTTTCTCACTTATGTTAAGAGCATCTAAAATGCTTAACATAAAACATATTTTTACGTATTTCTTTAATACAACAACAACATTTTCTGTAATTCTAGTTCTAGATTCCAGACTGTGAGAAACTATGAGTTACCTTTAAGTGTGGTAGCATGGCCGAGCGGTCTAAGGCGCTGGATTTAGGCTCCAGTCTCTTCGGAGGCGTGGGTTCAAATCCCACTGCTGCCATAATTATCTTCCAAAAACAAAATCAGTTATTTTCTCTTAAAGTTCAAATTCTATCTAGTTGCTGGGACAATTCAACAACAGAGTTCAAAAAAGTTTATCATATTTAATAGATACTTTTCAAAAATATTTCTAAAGACTGTAAAGACATAAAAATTAACTTGAAGTGATTACAATTGGATGCATTGGGCATCCTGGCATTCGGGAAGCTGCAAGTCAGGAAACTGATAGCAGAATCCCAAACACTGGTAAAACGACTGATTTTGGAACTCTGTCCTATGTGTAGGGGATGTTATGGTTCAATGGCAGGTGGTGGGGTAATGGTTAGGCACTAAGAAGGGAGGTTAAGAGTTTGAAACTATAGGAGTATGTTTAAGGTTAAGATGCTGATAGGAAGGGTCATGGTAAGATACTAAGAGGTTTTGGGGTTAGGCATTGGAAGGAAAAGAATTAAGGATAGGCTGCAGGTATGTTCAGTGTTAGAGTTAGGAGCTCGATGTTGAAAGTTAAAAGGCTTGCCTAGCAAGTGTCAGTATTGTGAGCATTGAGATGTCCCTAATATTGCAATGACCACCAGAAACCCAAGCACCAGTATCACGTACCTAACCCTAACCATATGTGAATGCTCTAATAAATCTCAATATGTTTTGTCAGTGATTGGTTTCAAAGTGGTAAACTCGACTAAAATGCAAATTAATTAAAAATTAACCATTTCTCATCTAGATTGCATGGCAACCAATATTCTTTTTTAAAAAAAATCTTTTCTCACTTATGTTAAGAGCATCTAAAATGCTTAACATAAAACATATTTTTACGTATTTCTTTAATACAACAACAACATTTTCTGTAATTCTAGTTCTAGATTCCAGACTTTGAGAAACTATGAGTTACTTTTAAGTGTGGTAGCATGGCCGAGCGGTCTAAGGCGCTGGATTTAGGCTCCAGTCTCTTCGGAGGCGTGGGTTCAAGTCCCACTGCTGCCATAATTATCTTCCAAAAACAAAATCAGTTATTTTCTCTTAAAGTTCAAATTCTATCTGGTGTATGATAGTTGCTGGGACAATTCAACAACAGAGTTCAAAAAAGTTTATCATATTTACTAGATACTTTTCAAAAATATTTCTAAAGACTGTAAAGACCTAAAAATTAACTTGAAGTGATTACAATTGGATGCATTGGGCATCCTGGCATTCGGGAAGCTGCAAGTCAGGAAACTGATAGCAGAATCCCAAACACTGGTAAAACTACTGATTTTGGAACTCTGTCCTATGTGTAGGGGATGTTATGGTTCAATGGCAGGGGGTGGGGTAATGGTTAGGCACTAAGAAGGGAGGTTAAGAGTTTGAAACTATAGGAGTATGTTTAAGGTTATGATGCAGATAGGAAGGGTCATGGTAAGATACTAAGAGGTTTTGGGGTTAGGCATTGGAAGGAAAAGAATTAAGGATAGGCTGCAGGTATGTTCAGTGTTAGAGTTAGGAGCTCGATGTTGAAAGTTAGAAGGCTTGCCTAGCAAGTGTCAGTATTGTGAGCATTGAGATGTCCCTAATATTGCAATGACCACCAGAAACCCAAGCCCCAGTATCACGTACCTAACCCTAACCATATGTGAATGCTCTAATAAATCTCAATATGTTTTGTTACTTCATATAAAGTGAACAAAACACATTTAAATAATCGTTTGATAAATCTTTGAGCCACATGAACACTGCACCCATGAGGTAGCATGGCCGAGCGGTCTAAGGCGCTGGATTAAGGCTCCAGTCTCTTCGGAGGCGTGGGTTCAAATCCCACTGCTGCCATATTTATTATTGATATATATTGTTAGAGGTTGATGTTTTCATTGTTCTATCCACAAGAATGCAATTTAATTAAAAAGTAAGTGTTCATCATCACATTGTTATAACAGCTAATTTCTTTCTTTGCTAACTTCCCAAAGCTGCCATATAAATTTTCCAAAGAAAATGTCAGTGATTGGTTTCAAAGTGGTAAACTCGACTAAAATGCAAATTAATTAAAAATTAACCATTTCTCATCTAGATTGCATGGCAACCAATATTCTTTTTAAAAAAAATCTTTTCTCACTTATGTTAAGAGCATCTAAAATGCTTAACATAAAACATATTTTTACGTATTTCTTTAATACAACAACAACATTTTCTGTAATTCTAGTTCTAGATTCCAGACTGTGAGAAACTATGAGTTACCTTTAAGTGTGGTAGCATGGCCGAGCGGTCTAAGGCGCTGGATTTAGGCTCCAGTCTCTTCGGAGGCGTGGGTTCAAATCCCACTGCTGCCATAATTATCTTCCAAAAACAAAATCAGTTATTTTCTCTTAAAGTTCAAATTCTATCTGGTGTATGATAGTTGCTGGGACAATTCAACAACAGAGTTCAAAAAAGTTTATCATATTTACTAGATACTTTTCAAAAATATTTCTAAAGACTGTAAAGACATAAAAATTAACTTGAAGTGATTACAATTGGATGCATTGGGCATCCTGGCATTCGGGAAGCTGCAAGTCAGGAAACTGATAGCAGAATCCCAAACACTGGTAAAACGACTGATTTTGGAACTCTGTCCTATGTGTAGGGGATGTTATGGTTCAATGGCAGGTGGTGGGGTAATGGTTAGGCACTAAGAAGGGAGGTTAAGAGTTTGAAACTATAGGAGTTTGTTTAAGGTTATGATGCTGATAGGAAGTGTCATGGTAAGATACTAAGAGGTTTTGGGGTTAGGCATTGGAAGGAAAAGAATTAAGGATAGGCTGCAGGTATGTTCAGTGTTAGAGTTAGGAGCTCGATGTTGAAAGTTAGAAGGCTTGCCTAGCAAGTGTCAGTATTGTGAGCATTGAGATGTCCCTAATATTGCAATGACCACCAGAAACCCAAGCACCAGTATCACGTACCTTACCCTAACCTTATGAGAATGCTCAAATAAATCTCAATATGTTTTGTTACTTCATATAAAGTGAACAAAATACATTTAAATAATCATTTGATAGATCTTTGAGCCACATGAACACTGCACCCATGAGGTAGCATGGCCGAGCGGTCTAAGGTGCTGTATTAAGGCTCCAGTCTCTTCGGAGGCGTGGGTTCAAATCCCACTGCTGCCATATTTATTATTGATATATATTGTTAGAGGTTGATGTTTTCATTGTTCTATCCACAAGAATGTAATTCAATTAAAAAGTAAGTGTTCATCATCACATTGTTACAACAGCTAATTTCTTTCTTTGCTAACTTCCCAAAGCTGCCATATAAATTTTCCAAAGAAAATGTCAGTAATTGGTTTCAAAGTGGTAAACTCGACTAAAATGCAAATTAATTAAAAATTAACCATTTCTCATCTAGATTGCATGGCAACCAATATTCTTTTTAAAAAAAATCTTTTCTCACTTATGTTAAGAGCATCTAAAATGCTTAACATAAAACATATTTTTACGTATTTCTTTAATACAACAACAACATTTTCTGTAATTCTAGTTCTAGATTCCAGATTGTGAGAAACTATGAGTTACCTTTTAGTGTGGTAGCATGGCCGAGCGGTCTAAGGCGCTGGATTTAGGCTCCAGACTCTTCGGAGGCGTGGGTTCAAATCCGACTGCTGCCATAATTATCTTCCAAAAACAAAATCAGTTATTTTCTCTTAAAGTTCAAATTCTATCTGGTGTATGATAGTTGCTGGGACAATTCAACAACAGAGTTCAAAAACGTTTATCATATTTACTAGATACTTTTCAAAAATATTTCTAAAGACTGTAGAGACATAAAAATTAACTTGAAGTGATTACAATTGGATGCATTGGGCATCCTGGCATTCGGGAAGCTGCAAGTCAGGAAACTGATAGCAGAATCCCAAACACTGGTAAAACGACTGATTTTGGAACTCTGTCCTATGTGTAGGGGATGTTATGGTTCAATGGCAGGTGGTGGGGTAATGGTTAGGCACTAAGAAGGGAGGTTAAGAGTTTGGAACTATAGTAGTATGTTTAAGGTTATGATGCAGATAGGAAGGGTCATGGTAAGATACTAAGAGGTTTTGGGGTTAGGCATGGAAGAAAAAGAATTAAGGATAGGCTGCAGGTATGTTCAGTGTTAAAGTTAGGGGCTCGATGTTGAAAGTTAGAAGGCTTACCTAGCAAGTGTCTGAATTGTGAGCATTGAGATGTCCCTAATATTGCAATGACCACCAGAAACACAAGCCCCAGTATCACGTACCTAACCCTAACCATATGTGAATGCTCTAATAAATCTCAATATGTTTTGTTACTTCATATAAAGTAAACAAAACACATTTAAATAATCATTTGATAGATCTTTGAGCCACATGAACACTGCACCCATGAGGTAGCATGGCCGAGCGGTCTAAGGCGCTGGATTAAGGCTCCAGTCTCTTCGGAGGCGTGGGTTCAAATCCCACTGCTGCCATATTTATTATTGATATATATTGTTAGAGGTTGATGTTTTCATTGTTCTATCCACAAGAATGCAATTCAATTAAAAAGTAAGTGTTCATCATCACATTGTTATAACAGCTAATTTCTTTCTTTGCTAACTTCCCAAAGCTGCCATATACATTTTCCAAAGAAAATGTCAGTGATTGGTTTCAAAGTGGTAAACTCGGCTAAAATGCAAATTAATTAAAAATTAACCATTTCTCATCTAGATTGCATGGCAACCAATATTCTTTTTAAAAAAAAAATCTTTTCTCACTTATGTTAAGAGCAACTAAAATGCTTAACATAAAACATATTTTTACGTATTTCTTTAATACAACAACAACAACATTTTCTGTAATTCTAGTTCTAGATTCCAGACTGTGAGAAACTATGAGTTACATTTAAGTGTGGTAGCATGGCCGAGCGGTCTAAGGCGCTGGGTTCAAATCCCACTGCTGCCATAATTATCTTCCAAAAACAAAATCAGTTATTTTCTCTTAAAGTTCAAATTCCATCTGGTGTATGATAGTTGCTGGGACAATTCAACAACAGAGTTCAAAAACGTTTATCATATTTACTAGATACTTTTCAAAAATATTTCTAAAGACTGTAGAGACATAAAAATTAACTTGAAGTGATTACAATTGGATGCATTGGGCATCCTGGTATTCGGGAAGCTGCAAGTCAGGAAACTGATAGCAGAATCCCAAACACTGGTAAAACGACTGATTTTGGAACTCTGTCCTATGTGTAGGGGATGTTATGGTTCAATGGCAGGTGGTGGGGTAATGGTTAGGCACTAAGAAGGGAGGTTAAGAGTTTGGAACTATAGTAGTATGTTTAAGGTTATGATGCAGATAGGAAGGGTCATGGTAAGATACTAAGAGGTTTTGGGGTTAGGCATGGAAGAAAAAGAATTAAGGATAGGCTGCAGGTATGTTCAGTGTTAAAGTTAGGGGCTCGATGTTGAAAGTTAGAAGGCTTACCTAGCAAGTGTCTGAATTGTGAGCATTGAGATGTCCCTAATATTGCAATGACCACCAGAAACACAAGCCCCAGTATCACGTACCTAACCCTAACCATATGTGAATGCTCTAATAAATCTCAATATGTTTTGTTACTTCATATAAAGTGAACAAAACACATTTAAATAATCGTTTGATAGATCTTTGAGCCACATGAACACTGCACCCGTGAGGTAGCATGGCCGAGCGGTCTAAGGCGCTGGATTAAGGCTCCAGTCTCTTCGGAGGCGTGGGTTCAAATCCCACTGCTGCCACATTTATTATTGATATATATATTGTTAGAGGTTGATGTTTTCATTGTTCTATCCACAAGAATGCAATTCAATTAAAAAGTAAGTGTTCATCATCACATTGTTATAACAGCTAATTTCTTTCTTTGCTAACTTCCCAAAGCTGCCATATAAATTTTCCAAAGAAAATGTCAGTGATTGGTTTCAAAGTGGTAAACTCGACTAAAATGCAAATTAATTAAAAATTAACCATTTCTCATCTAGATTGCATGGCAACCAATATTCTTTTTAAAAAAAATCTTTTCTCACTTATGTTAAGAGCATCTAAAATGCTTAACATAAAACATATTTTTACGTATTTCTTTAATACAACAACAACATTTTCTGTAATTCTAGTTCTAGATTCCAGACTGTGAGAAACTATGAGTTACCTTTAAGTGTGGTAGCATGGCCGAGCGGTCTAAGGCGCTGGATTTAGGCTCCAGTCTCTTCGGAGGCGTGGGTTCAAATCCCACTGCTGCCATAATTATCTTCCAAAAACAAAATCAGTTATTTTCTCTTAAAGTTCAAATTCTATCTAGTTGCTGGGACAATTCAACAACAGAGTTCAAAAAAGTTTATCATATTTAATAGATACTTTTCAAAAATATTTCTAAAGACTGTAAAGACATAAAAATTAACTTGAAGTGATTACAATTGGATGCATTGGGCATCCTGGCATTCGGGAAGCTGCAAGTCAGGAAACTGATAGCAGAATCCCAAACACTGGTAAAACGACTGATTTTGGAACTCTGTCCTATGTGTAGGGGATGTTATGGTTCAATGGCAGGTGGTGGGGTAATGGTTAGGCACTAAGAAGGGAGGTTAAGAGTTTGAAACTATAGGAGTATGTTTAAGGTTAAGATGCTGATAGGAAGGGTCATGGTAAGATACTAAGAGGTTTTGGGGTTAGGCATTGGAAGGAAAAGAATTAAGGATAGGCTGCAGGTATGTTCAGTGTTAGAGTTAGGAGCTCGATGTTGAAAGTTAAAAGGCTTGCCTAGCAAGTGTCAGTATTGTGAGCATTGAGATGTCCCTAATATTGCAATGACCACCAGAAACCCAAGCACCAGTATCACGTACCTAACCCTAACCATATGTGAATGCTCTAATAAATCTCAATATGTTTTGTCAGTGATTGGTTTCAAAGTGGTAAACTCGACTAAAATGCAAATTAATTAAAAATTAACCATTTCTCATCTAGATTGCATGGCAACCAATATTCTTTTTTAAAAAAAATCTTTTCTCACTTATGTTAAGAGCATCTAAAATGCTTAACATAAAACATATTTTTACGTATTTCTTTAATACAACAACAACATTTTCTGTAATTCTAGTTCTAGATTCCAGACTTTGAGAAACTATGAGTTACTTTTAAGTGTGGTAGCATGGCCGAGCGGTCTAAGGCGCTGGATTTAGGCTCCAGTCTCTTCGGAGGCGTGGGTTCAAGTCCCACTGCTGCCATAATTATCTTCCAAAAACAAAATCAGTTATTTTCTCTTAAAGTTCAAATTCTATCTGGTGTATGATAGTTGCTGGGACAATTCAACAACAGAGTTCAAAAAAGTTTATCATATTTACTAGATACTTTTCAAAAATATTTCTAAAGACTGTAGAGACCTAAAAATTAACTTGAAGTGATTACAATTGGATGCATTGGGCATCCTGGCATTCGGGAAGCTGCAAGTCAGGAAACTGATAGCAGAATCCCAAACACTGGTAAAACTACTGATTTTGGAACTCTGTCCTATGTGTAGGGGATGTTATGGTTCAATGGCAGGGGGTGGGGTAATGGTTAGGCACTAAGAAGGGAGGTTAAGAGTTTGAAACTATAGGAGTATGTTTAAGGTTATGATGCAGATAGGAAGGGTCATGGTAAGATACTAAGAGGTTTTGGGGTTAGGCATTGGAAGGAAAAGAATTAAGGATAGGCTGCAGGTATGTTCAGTGTTAGAGTTAGGAGCTCGATGTTGAAAGTTAGAAGGCTTGCCTAGCAAGTGTCAGTATTGTGAGCATTGAGATGTCCCTAATATTGCAATGACCACCAGAAACCCAAGCCCCAGTATCACGTACCTAACCCTAACCATATGTGAATGCTCTAATAAATCTCAATATGTTTTGTTACTTCATATAAAGTGAACAAAACACATTTAAATAATCGTTTGATAAATCTTTGAGCCACATGAACACTGCACCCATGAGGTAGCATGGCCGAGCGGTCTAAGGCGCTGGATTAAGGCTCCAGTCTCTTCGGAGGCGTGGGTTCAAATCCCACTGCTGCCATATTTATTATTGATATATATTGTTAGAGGTTGATGTTTTCATTGTTCTATCCACAAGAATGCAATTCAATTAAAAAGTAAGTGTTCATCATCACATTGTTATAACAGCTAATTTCTTTCTTTGCTAACTTCCCAAAGCTGCCATATAAATTTTCCAAAGAAAATGTCAGTGATTGGTTTCAAAGTGGTAAACTCGACTAAAATGCAAATTAATTAAAAATTAACCATTTCTCATCTAGATTGCATGGCAACCAATATTCTTTTTAAAAAAAATCTTTTCTCACTTATGTTAAGAGCATCTAAAATGCTTAACATAAAACATATTTTTACGTATTTCTTTAATACAACAACAACATTTTCTGTAATTCTAGTTCTAGATTCCAGACTGTGAGAAACTATGAGTTACCTTTAAGTGTGGTAGCATGGCCGAGCGGTCTAAGGCGCTGGATTTAGGCTCCAGTCTCTTCGGAGGCATGGGTTCAAATCCCACTGCTGCCATAATTATCTTCCAAAAACAAAATCAGTTATTTTCTCTTAAAGTTCAAATTCTATCTGGTGTATGATAGTTGCTGGGACAATTCAACAACAGAGTTCAAAAAAGTTTATCATATTTACTAGATACTTTTCAAAAATATTTCTAAAGACTGTAGAGACCTAAAAATTAACTTGAAGTGATTACAATTGGATGCATTGGGCATCCTGGCATTCGGGAAGCTGCAAGTCAGGAAACTGATAGCAGAATCCCAAACACTGGTAAAACTACTGATTTTGGAACTCTGTCCTATGTGTAGGGGATGTTATGGTTCAATGGCAGGGGGTGGGGTAATGGTTAGGCACTAAGAAGGGAGGTTAAGAGTTTGAAACTATAGGAGTATGTTTAAGGTTATGATGCAGATAGGAAGGGTCATGGTAAGATACTAAGAGGTTTTGGGGTTAGGCATTGGAAGGAAAAGAATTAAGGATAGGCTGCAGGTATGTTCAGTGTTAGAGTTAGGAGCTCGATGTTGAAAGTTAGAAGGCTTGCCTAGCAAGTGTCAGTATTGTGAGCATTGAGATGTCCCTAATATTGCAATGACCACCAGAAACCCAAGCCCCAGTATCACGTACCTAACCCTAACCATATGTGAATGCTCTAATAAATCTCAATATGTTTTGTTACTTCATATAAAGTGAACAAAACACATTTAAATAATCGTTTGATAAATCTTTGAGCCACATGATCACTGCACCCATGAGGTAGCATGGCTGAGCGGTCTAAGGCGCTGGATTAAGGCTCCAGTCTCTTCGGAGGCGTGGGTTCAAATCCCACTGCTGCCATATTTATTATTGATATATATTGTTAGAGGTTGATGTTTTCATTGTTCTATCCACAAGAATGCAATTCAATTAAAAAGTAAGTGTTCATCATCACATTGTTATAACAGCTAATTTCTTTCTTTGCTAACTTCCCAAAGCTGCCATATAAATTTTCCAAAGAAAATGTCAGTGATTGGTTTCAAAGTGGTAAACTCGACTAAAATGCAAATTAATTAAAAATTAACCATTTCTCATCTAGATTGCATGGCAACCAATATTCTTTTTAAAAAAAATCTTTTCTCACTTATGTTAAGAGCATCTAAAATGCTTAACATAAAACATATTTTTACGTATTTCTTTAATACAACAACAACATTTTCTGTAATTCTAGTTCTAGATTCCAGACTGTGAGAAACTATGAGTTACCTTTAAGTGTGGTAGCATGGCCGAGCGGTCTAAGGCGCTGGATTTAGGCTCCAGTCTCTTCGGAGGCGTGGGTTCAAATCCCACTGCTGCCATAATTATCTTCCAAAAACAAAATCAGTTATTTTCTCTTAAAGTTCAAATTCTATCTAGTTGCTGGGACAATTCAACAACAGAGTTCAAAAAAGTTTATCATATTTAATAGATACTTTTCAAAAATATTTCTAAAGACTGTAAAGACATAAAAATTAACTTGAAGTGATTACAATTGGATGCATTGGGCATCCTGGCATTCGGGAAGCTGCAAGTCAGGAAACTGATAGCAGAATCCCAAACACTGGTAAAACGACTGATTTTGGAACTCTGTCCTATGTGTAGGGGATGTTATGGTTCAATGGCAGGTGGTGGGGTAATGGTTAGGCACTAAGAAGGGAGGTTAAGAGTTTGAAACTATAGGAGTATGTTTAAGGTTAAGATGCTGATAGGAAGGGTCATGGTAAGATACTAAGAGGTTTTGGGGTTAGGCATTGGAAGGAAAAGAATTAAGGATAGGCTGCAGGTATGTTCAGTGTTAGAGTTAGGAGCTCGATGTTGAAAGTTAAAAGGCTTGCCTAGCAAGTGTCAGTATTGTGAGCATTGAGATGTCCCTAATATTGCAATGACCACCAGAAACCCAAGCACCAGTATCACGTACCTAACCCTAACCATATGTGAATGCTCTAATAAATCTCAATATGTTTTGTCAGTGATTGGTTTCAAAGTGGTAAACTCGACTAAAATGCAAATTAATTAAAAATTAACCATTTCTCATCTAGATTGCATGGCAACCAATATTCTTTTTAAAAAAAAATCTTTTCTCACTTATGTTAAGAGCATCTAAAATGCTTAACATAAAACATATTTTTACGTATTTCTTTAATACAACAACAACATTTTCTGTAATTCTAGTTCTAGATTCCAGACTTTGAGAAACTATGAGTTACTTTTAAGTGTGGTAGCATGGCCGAGCGGTCTAAGGCGCTGGATTTAGGCTCCAGTTTCTTCGGAGGCGTGGGTTCAAGTCCCACTGCTGCCATAATTATCTTCCAAAAAAAAAATCAGTTATTTTCTCTTAAAGTTCAAATTCTATCTGGTGTATGATAAATGCTGGGACAATTCAACAACAGAGTTCAAAAAAGTTTATCATATTTACTAGATACTTTTCAAAAATATTTCTAAAGACTGTAAAGACATAAAAATTAACTTGAAGTGATTACAATTGGATGCATTGGGCATCCTGGCATTCGGGAAGCTGCAAGTCAGGAAACTGATAGCAGAATCCCAAACACTGGTAAAACGACTGATTTTGGAACTCTGTCCTATGTGTAGGGGATGTTATGGTTCAATGGCAGGTGGTGGGGTAATGGTTAGGCACTAAGAAGGGAGGTTAATAGTTTGAAACTATAGGAGTTTGTTTAAGGTTATGATGCTGATAGGAAGTGTCATGGTAAGATACTAAGAGGTTTTGGGGTTAGGCATTGGAAGGAAAAGAATTAAGGATAGGCTGCAGGTATGTTCAGTGTTAGAGTTAGGAGCTCGATGTTGAAAGTTAGAAGGCTTGCCTAGCAAGTGTCAGTATTGTGAGCATTGAGATGTCCCTAATATTGCAATGACCACCAGAAACCCAAGCACCAGTATCACGTACCTAACCCTAACCATATGTGAATGCTCTAATAAATCTCAATATGTTTTGTTACTTCATATAAAGTGAACAAAACACATTTAAATAATCATTTGATAGATCTTTGAGCCACATGAACACTGCACCCATGAGGTAGCATGGCCGAGCGGTCTAAGGCGCTGGATTAAGGCTCCAGTCTCTTCGGAGGCGTGGGTTCAAATCCCACTGCTGCCATATTTGTTATTGATATATATATTGTTAGAGGTTGATGTTTTTATTGTTCTATCCACAAGAATGTAATTCAATTAAAAAGTAAGTGTTCATCATCACATTGTTATAACAGCTAATTTCTTTCTTTGCTAACTTCCCAAAGCTGCCATATAAATTTTCCAAAGAAAATGTCAGTAATTGGTTTCAAAGTGGTAAACTCGACTAAAAAGCAAATTAATTAAAAATTAACCATTTCTCATCTAGATTTCATGGCAACCAATATTCTTTTTAAAAAAAATCTTTTCTCACTTATGTTAAGAGCATCTAAAATGCTTAACATAAAACATATTTTTACGTATTTCTTTAATACAACAACAACATTTTCTGTAATTCTAGTTCTAGATTCCAGACTGTGAGAAACTATGAGTTACCTTTAAGAGTGGTAGCATGGCCGAGCGGTCTAAGGCGCTGGATTTAGGCTCCAGTCTCTTCGGAGGCGTGGGTTCAAATCCCACTTCTGCCATATTTGTTATTGATATATATATATTGTTAGAGGTTGATGTTTTCATTGTTCTATCCACAAGAATGTAATTCAATTAAAAAGTAAGTGTTCATCATCACATTGTTATAACAGCTAATTTCTTTATTTGCTAACTTCCCAAAGCTGCCATATAAATTTTCCAAAGAAAATGTCAGTAATTGGTTTCAAAGTGGTAAACTCGACTAAAATGCAAATTAATTAAAAATTAACCATTTCTCATCAAGATTGCATGGCAACCAATATTCTTTTTAAAAAAAAATCTTTTCTCACTTATGTTAAGAGCATCTAAAATGCTTAACATAAAACATATTTTTACGTATTTCTTTAATACAACAACAACATTTTCTGTAATTCTAGTTCTAGATTCCAGACTGTGAGAAACTATGAGTTGCCTTTAAGTGTGGTAGCATGGCCGAGCGGTCTAAGGCGCTGGATTTAGGCTCCAGTCTCTTCGGAGGCATGGGTTCAAATCCCACTGCTGCCATAATTATCTTCCAAAAACAAAATCAGTTATTTTCTCTTAAAGTTCAAATTCTATCTGGTGTATGATAGTTGCTGGGACAATTCAACAACAGAGTTCAAAAAAGTTTATCATATTTACTAGATACTTTTCAAAAATATTTCTAAAGACTGTAGAGACCTAAAAATTAACTTGAAGTGATTACAATTGGATGCATTGGGCATCCTGGCATTCGGGAAGCTGCAAGTCAGGAAACTGATAGCAGAATCCCAAACACTGGTAAAACTACTGATTTTGGAACTCTGTCCTATGTGTAGGGGATGTTATGGTTCAATGGCAGGGGGTGGGGTAATGGTTAGGCACTAAGAAGGGAGGTTAAGAGTTTGAAACTATAGGAGTATGTTTAAGGTTATGATGCAGATAGGAAGGGTCATGGTAAGATACTAAGAGGTTTTGGGGTTAGGCATTGGAAGGAAAAGAATTAAGGATAGGCTGCAGGTATGTTCAGTGTTAGAGTTAGGAGCTCGATGTTGAAAGTTAGAAGGCTTGCCTAGCAAGTGTCAGTATTGTGAGCATTGAGATGTCCCTAATATTGCAATGACCACCAGAAACCCAAGCCCCAGTATCACGTACCTAACCCTAACCATATGTGAATGCTCTAATAAATCTCAATATGTTTTGTTACTTCATATAAAGTGAACAAAACACATTAAAATAATCGTTTGATAAATCTTTGAGCCACATGAACACTGCACCCATGAGGTAGCATGGCCGAGCGGTCTAAGGCGCTGGATTAAGGCTCCAGTCTCTTCGGAGGCGTGGGTTCAAATCCCACTGCTGCCATATTTATTATTGATATATATTGTTAGAGGTTGATGTTTTCATTGTTCTATCCACAAGAATGCAATTCAATTAAAAAGTAAGTGTTCATCATCACATTGTTATAACAGCTAATTTCTTTCTTTGCTAACTTCCCAAAGCTGCCATATAAATTTTCCAAAGAAAATGTCAGTGATTGGTTTCAAAGTGGTAAACTCGACTAAAATGCAAATTAATTAAAAATTAACCATTTCTCATCTAGATTGCATGGCAACCAATATTCTTTTTAAAAAAAATCTTTTCTCACTTATGTTAAGAGCATCTAAAATGCTTAACATAAAACATATTTTTACGTATTTCTTTAATACAACAACAACATTTTCTGTAATTCTAGTTCTAGATTCCAGACTGTGAGAAACTATGAGTTACCTTTAAGTGTTGTAGCATGGCTGAGCGGTCTAAGGCGCTGGATTTAGGCTCCAGTCTCTTCGGAGGCGTGGGTTCAAATCCCACTGCTGCCATAATTATCTTCCAAAAACAAAATCAGTTATTTTCTCTTAAAGTTCAAATTCTATCTAGTTGCTGGGACAATTCAACAACAGAGTTCAAAAAAGTTTATCATATTTAATAGATACTTTTCAAAAATATTTCTAAAGACTGTAAAGACATAAAAATTAACTTGAAGTGATTACAATTGGATGCATTGGGCATCCTGGCATTCGGGAAGCTGCAAGTCAGGAAACTGATAGCAGAATCCCAAACACTGGTAAAACGACTGATTTTGGAACTCTGTCCTATGTGTAGGGGATGTTATGGTTCAATGGCAGGTGGTGGGGTAATGGTTAGGCACTAAGAAGGGAGGTTAAGAGTTTGAAACTATAGGAGTATGTTTAAGGTTAAGATGCTGATAGGAAGGGTCATGGTAAGATACTAAGAGGTTTTGGGGTTAGGCATTGGAAGGAAAAGAATTAAGGATAGGCTGCAGGTATGTTCAGTGTTAGAGTTAGGAGCTCGATGTTGAAAGTTAAAAGGCTTGCCTAGCAAGTGTCAGTATTGTGAGCATTGAGATGTCCCTAATATTGCAATGACCACCAGAAACCCAAGCACCAGTATCACGTACCTAACCCTAACCATATGTGAATGCTCTAATAAATCTCAATATGTTTTGTCAGTGATTGGTTTCAAAGTGGTAAACTCGACTAAAATGCAAATTAATTAAAAATTAACCATTTCTCATCTAGATTGCATGGCAACCAATATTCTTTTTAAAAAAAATCTTTTCTCACTTATGTTAAGAGCATCTAAAATGCTTAACATAAAACATATTTTTACGTATTTCTTTAATACAACAACAACATTTTCTGTAATTCTAGTTCTAGATTCCAGACTGTGAGAAACTATGAGTTACTTTTAAGTGTGGTAGCATGGCCGAGCGGTCTAAGGCGCTGGGTTCAAATCCCACTGCTGCCATAATTATCTTCCAAAAACAAAATCAGTTATTTTCTCTTAAAGTTCAAATTCCATCTGGTGTATGATAGTTGCTGGGACAATTCAACAACAGAGTTCAAAAACGTTTATCATATTTACTAGATACTTTTCAAAAATATTTCTAAAGACTGTAGAGACATAAAAATTAACTTGAAGTGATTACAATTGGATGCATTGGGCATCCTGGTATTCGGGAAGCTGCAAGTCAGGAAACTGATAGCAGAATCCCAAACACTGGTAAAACGACTGATTTTGGAACTCTGTCCTATGTGTAGGGGATGTTATGGTTCAATGGCAGGTGGTGGGGTAATGGTTAGGCACTAAGAAGGGAGGTTAAGAGTTTGGAACTATAGTAGTATGTTTAAGGTTATGATGCAGATAGGAAGGGTCATGGTAAGATACTAAGAGGTTTTGGGGTTAGGCATGGAAGAAAAAGAATTAAGGATAGGCTGCAGGTATGTTCAGTGTTAAAGTTAGGGGCTCGATGTTGAAAGTTAGAAGGCTTACCTAGCAAGTGTCTGAATTGTGAGCATTGAGATGTCCCTAATATTGCAATGACCACCAGAAACACAAGCCCCAGTATCACGTACCTAACCCTAACCATATGTGAATGCTCTAATAAATCTCAATATGTTTTGTTACTTCATATAAAGTGAACAAAACACATTTAAATAATCGTTTGATAGATCTTTGAGCCACATGAACACTGCACCCATGAGGTAGCATGGCCGAGCGGTCTAAGGCGCTGGATTAAGGCTCCAGTCTCTTTGGAGGCGTGGGTTCAAATCCCACTGCTGCCACATTTATTATTGATATATATATTGTTAGAGGTTGATGTTTTCATTGTTCTATCCACAAGAATGCAATTCAATTAAAAAGTAAGTGTTCATCATCACATTGTTATAACAGCTAATTTCTTTCTTTGCTAACTTCCCAAAGCTGCCATATAAATTTTCCAAAGAAAATGTCAGTGATTGGTTTCAAAGTGGTAAACTCGACTAAAATGCAAATTAATTAAAAATTAACCATTTCTCATCTAGATTGCATGGCAACCAATATTCTTTTTAAAAAAAATCTTTTCTCACTTATGTTAAGAGCATCTAAAATGCTTAACATAAAACATATTTTTACGTATTTCTTTAATACAACAACAACATTTTCTGTAATTCTAGTTCTAGATTCCAGACTGTGAGAAACTATGAGTTACCTTTAAGTGTGGTAGCATGGCCGAGCGGTCTAAGGCGCTGGATTTAGGCTCCAGTCTCTTCGGAGGCGTGGGTTCAAATCCCACTGCTGCCATAATTATCTTCCAAAAACAAAATCAGTTATTTTCTCTTAAAGTTCAAATTCTATCTAGTTGCTGGGACAATTCAACAACAGAGTTCAAAAAAGTTTATCATATTTAATAGATACTTTTCAAAAATATTTCTAAAGACTGTAAAGACATAAAAATTAACTTGAAGTGATTACAATTGGATGCATTGGGCATCCTGGCATTCGGGAAGCTGCAAGTCAGGAAACTGATAGCAGAATCCCAAACACTGGTAAAACGACTGATTTTGGAACTCTGTCCTATGTGTAGGGGATGTTATGGTTCAATGGCAGGTGGTGGGGTAATGGTTAGGCACTAAGAAGGGAGGTTAAGAGTTTGAAACTATAGGAGTATGTTTAAGGTTAAGATGCTGATAGGAAGGGTCATGGTAAGATACTAAGAGGTTTTGGGGTTAGGCATTGGAAGGAAAAGAATTAAGGATAGGCTGCAGGTATGTTCAGTGTTAGAGTTAGGAGCTCGATGTTGAAAGTTAAAAGGCTTGCCTAGCAAGTGTCAGTATTGTGAGCATTGAGATGTCCCTAATATTGCAATGACCACCAGAAACCCAAGCACCAGTATCACGTACCTAACCCTAACCATATGTGAATGCTCTAATAAATCTCAATATGTTTTGTCAGTGATTGGTTTCAAAGTGGTAAACTCGACTAAAATGCAAATTAATTAAAAATTAACCATTTCTCATCTAGATTGCATGGCAACCAATATTCTTTTTAAAAAAAATCTTTTCTCACTTATGTTAAGAGCATCTAAAATGCTTAACATAAAACATATTTTTACGTATTTCTTTAATACAACAACAACATTTTCTGTAATTCTAGTTCTAGATTCCAGACTTTGAGAAACTATGAGTTACTTTTAAGTGTGGTAGCATGGCCGAGCGGTCTAGGGCGCTGGGTTCAAATCCCACTGCTGCCATAATTATCTTCCAAAAACAAAATCAGTTATTTTCTCTTAAAGTTCAAATTCCATCTGGTGTATGATAGTTGCTGGGACAATTCAACAACAGAGTTCAAAAACGTTTATCATATTTACTAGATACTTTTCAAAAATATTTCTAAAGACTGTAGAGACATAAAAATTAACTTGAAGTGATTACAATTGGATGCATTGGGCATCCTGGTATTCGGGAAGCTGCAAGTCAGGAAACTGATAGCAGAATCCCAAACACTGGTAAAACGACTGATTTTGGAACTCTGTCCTATGTGTAGGGGATGTTATGGTTCAATGGCAGGTGGTGGGGTAATGGTTAGGCACTAAGAAGGGAGGTTAAGAGTTTGGAACTATAGTAGTATGTTTAAGGTTATGATGCAGATAGGAAGGGTCATGGTAAGATACTAAGAGGTTTTGGGGTTAGGCATGGAAGAAAAAGAATTAAGGATAGGCTGCAGGTATGTTCAGTGTTAAAGTTAGGGGCTCGATGTTGAAAGTTAGAAGGCTTACCTAGCAAGTGTCTGAATTGTGAGCATTGAGATGTCCCTAATATTGCAATGACCACCAGAAACACAAGCCCCAGTATCACGTACCTAACCCTAACCATATGTGAATGCTCTAATAAATCTCAATATGTTTTGTTACTTCATATAAAGTGAACAAAACACATTTAAATAATCGTTTGATAGATCTTTGAGCCACATGAACACTGCACCCATGAGGTAGCATGGCCGAGCGGTCTAAGGCGCTGGATTAAGGCTCCAGTCTCTTCGGAGGCGTGGGTTCAAATCCCACTGCTGCCATATTTATTATTGATATATATTGTTAGAGGTTGATGTTTTCATTGTTCTATCCACAAGAATGCAATTCAATTAAAAAGTAAGTGTTCATCATCACATTGTTATAACAGCTAATTTCTTTCTTTGCTAACTTCCCAAAGCTGCCATATAAATTTTCCAAAGAAAATGTCAGTGATTGGTTTCAAAGTGGTAAACTCGACTAAAATGCAAATTAATTAAAAATTAACCATTTCTCATCTAGATTGCATGGCAACCAATATTCTTTTTAAAAAAAATCTTTTCTCACTTATGTTAAGAGCATCTAAAATGCTTAACATAAAACATATTTTTACGTATTTCTTTAATACAACAACAACATTTTCTGTAATTCTAGTTCTAGATTCCAGACTGTGAGAAACTATGAGTTACCTTTAAGTGTGGTAGCATGGCCAAGCGGTCTAAGGCGCTGGATTTAGGCTCCAGTCTCTTCGGAGGCGTGGGTTCAAATCCCACTGCTGCCATAATTATCTTCCAAAAACAAAATCAGTTATTTTCTCTTAAAGTTCAAATTCTATCTAGTTGCAGGGACAATTCAACAACAGAGTTCAAAAAAGTTTATCATATTTAATAGATACTTTTCAAAAATATTTCTAAAGACTGTAAAGACATAAAAATTAACTTGAAGTGATTACAATTGGATGCATTGGGCATTCTGGCATTCGGGAAGCTGCAAGTCAGGAAACTGATAGCAGAATCCCAAACACTGGTAAAACGACTGATTTTGGAACTCTGTCCTATGTGTAGGGGATGTTATGGTTCAATGGCAGGTGGTGGGGTAATGGTTAGGCACTAAGAAGGGAGGTTAAGAGTTTGAAACTATAGGAGTATGTTTAAGGTTAAGATGCTGATAGGAAGGGTCATGGTAAGATACTAAGAGGTTTTGGGGTTAGGCATTGGAAGGAAAAGAATTAAGGATAGGCTGCAGGTATGTTCAGTGTTAGAGTTAGGAGCTCGATGTTGAAAGTTAAAAGGCTTGCCTAGCAAGTGTCAGTATTGTGAGCATTGAGATGTCCCTAATATTGCAATGACCACCAGAAACCCAAGCACCAGTATCACGTACCTAACCCTAACCATATGTGAATGCTCTAATAAATCTCAATATGTTTTGTCAGTGATTGGTTTCAAAGTGGTAAACTCGACTAAAATGCAAATTAATTAAAAATTAACCATTTCTCATCTAGATTGCATGGCAACCAATATTCTTTTTTAAAAAAAATCTTTTCTCACTTATGTTAAGAGCATCTAAAATGCTTAACATAAAACATATTTTTACGTATTTCTTTAATACAACAACAACATTTTCTGTAATTCTAGTTCTAGATTCCAGACTTTGAGAAACTATGAGTTACTTTTAAGTGTGGTAGCATGGCCGAGCGGTCTAAGGCGCTGGATTTAGGCTCCAGTCTCTTCGGAGGCGTGGGTTCAAGTCCCACTGCTGCCATAATTATCTTCCAAAAAAAAAATCAGTTATTTTCTCTTAAAGTTCAAATTCTATCTGGTGTATGATAGTTGCTGGGACAATTCAACAACAGAGTTCAAAAAAGTTTATCATATTTACTAGATACTTTTCAAAAATATTTCTAAAGACTGTAAAGACATAAAAATTAACTTGAAGTGATAACAATTGGATGCATTGGGCATCCTGGCATTCGGGAAGCTGCAAGTCAGGAAACTGATAGCAGAATCCCAAACACTGGTAAAACGACTGATTTTGGAACTCTGTCCTATGTGTAGGGGATGTTATGGTTCAATGGCAGGTGGTGGGGTAATGGTTAGGCACTAAGAAGGGAGGTTAATAGTTTGAAACTATAGGAGTTTGTTTAAGGTTATGATGCTGATAGGAAGTGTCATGGTAAGATACTAAGAGGTTTTGGGGTTAGGCATTGGAAGGAAAAGAATTAAGGATAGGCTGCAGGTATGTTCAGTGTTAGAGTTAGGAGCTCGATGTTGAAAGTTAGAAGGCTTGCCTAGCAAGTGTCAGTATTGTGAGCATTGAGATGTCCCTAATATTGCAATGACCACCAGAAACCCAAGCACCAGTATCACGTACCTAACCCTAACCATATGTGAATGCTCTAATAAATCTCAATATGTTTTGTTACTTCATATAAAGTGAACAAAACACATTTAAATAATCATTTGATAGATCTTTGAGCCACATGAACACTGCACCCATGAGGTAGCATGGCCGAGCGGTCTAAGGCGCTGGATTAAGGCTCCAGTCTCTTCGGAGGCGTGGGTTCAAATCCCACTGCTGCCATATTTGTTATTGATATATATATTGTTAGAGGTTGATGTTTTTATTGTTCTATCCACAAGAATGTAATTCAATTAAAAAGTAAGTGTTCATCATAACATTGTTATAACAGCTAATTTCTTTCTTTGCTAACTTCCCAAAGCTGCCATATAAATTTTCCAAAGAAAATGTCAGTAATTGGTTTCAAAGTGGTAAACTCGACTAAAAAGCAAATTAATTAAAAATTAACCATTTCTCATCTAGATTGCATGGCAACCAATATTCTTTTTAAAAAAAATCTTTTCTCACTTATGTTAAGAGCATCTAAAATGCTTAACATAAAACATATTTTTACGTATTTCTTTAATACAACAACAACATTTTCTGTAATTCTAGTTCTAGATTCCAGACTGTGAGAAACTATGAGTTACCTTTAAGAGTGGTAGCATGGCCGAGCGGTCTAAGGCGCTGGATTTAGGCTCCAGTCTCTTCGGAGGCGTGGGTTCAAATCCCACTTCTGCCATATTTGTTATTGATATATATATATTGTTAGAGGTTGATGTTTTCATTGTTCTATCCACAAGAATGTAATTCAATTAAAAAGTAAGTGTTCATCATCACATTGTTATAACAGCTAATTTCTTTATTTGCTAACTTCCCAAAGCTGCCATATAAATTTTCCAAAGAAAATGTCAGTAATTGGTTTCAAAGTGGTAAACTCGACTAAAATGCAAATTAATTAAAAATTAACCATTTCTCATCAAGATTGCATGGCAACCAATATTCTTTTTAAAAAAAAATCTTTTCTCACTTATGTTAAGAGCATCTAAAATGCTTAACATAAAACATATTTTTACGTATTTCTTTAATACAACAACAACATTTTCTGTAATTCTAGTTCTAGATTCCAGACTGTGAGAAACTATGAGTTACCTTTAAGTGTGGTAGCATGGCCGAGCGGTCTAAGGCGCTGGATTTAGGCTCCAGTCTCTTCGGAGGCATGGGTTCAAATCCCACTGCTGCCATAATTATCTTCCAAAAACAAAATCAGTTATTTTCTCTTAAAGTTCAAATTCTATCTGGTGTATGATAGTTGCTGGGACAATTCAACAACAGAGTTCAAAAAAGTTTATCATATTTACTAGATACTTTTCAAAAATATTTCTAAAGACTGTAGAGACCTAAAAATTAACTTGAAGTGATTACAATTGGATGCATTGGGCATCCTGGCATTCGGGAAGCTGCAAGTCAGGAAACTGATAGCAGAATCCCAAACACTGGTAAAACGACTGATTTTGGAACTCTGTCCTATGTGTAGGGGATGTTATGGTTCAATGGCAGGTGGTGGGGTAATGGTTAGGCACTAAGAAGGGAGGTTAATAGTTTGAAACTATAGGAGTTTGTTTAAGGTTATGATGCTGATAGGAAGTGTCATGGTAAGATACTAAGAGGTTTTGGGGTTAGGCATTGGAAGGAAAAGAATTAAGGATAGGCTGCAGGTATGTTCAGTGTTAGAGTTAGGAGCTCGATGTTGAAAGTTAGAAGGCTTGCCTAGCAAGTGTCAGTATTGTGAGCATTGAGATGTCCCTAATATTGCAATGACCACCAGAAACCCAAGCACCAGTATCACGTACCTAACCCTAACCATATGTGAATGCTCTAATAAATCTCAATATGTTTTGTTACTTCATATAAAGTGAACAAAACACATTTAAATAATCATTTGATAGATCTTTGAGCCACATGAACACTGCACCCATGAGGTAGCATGGCCGAGCGGTCTAAGGCGCTGGATTAAGGCTCCAGTCTCTTCGGAGGCGTGGGTTCAAATCCCACTGCTGCCATATTTGTTATTGATATATATATTGTTAGAGGTTGATGTTTTTATTGTTCTATCCACAAGAATGTAATTCAATTAAAAAGTAAGTGTTCATCATCACATTGTTATAACAGCTAATTTCTTTCTTTGCTAACTTCCCAAAGCTGCCATATAAATTTTCCAAAGAAAATGTCAGTAATTGGTTTCAAAGTGGTAAACTCGACTAAAAAGCAAATTAATTAAAAATTAACCATTTCTCATCTAGATTGCATGGCAACCAATATTCTTTTTAAAAAAAGTCTTTTCTCACTTATGTTAAGAGCATCTAAAATGCTTAACATAAAACATATTTTTACGTATTTCTTTAATACAACAACAACATTTTCTGTAATTCTAGTTCTAGATTCCAGACTGTGAGAAACTATGAGTTACCTTTAAGAGTGGTAGCATGGCCGAGCGGTCTAAGGCGCTGGATTTAGGCTCCAGTCTCTTCGGAGGCGTGGGTTCAAATCCCACTTCTGCCATATTTGTTATTGATATATATATATTGTTAGAGGTTGATGTTTTCATTGTTCTATCCACAAGAATGTAATTCAATTAAAAAGTAAGTGTTCATCATCACATTGTTATAACAGCTAATTTCTTTATTTGCTAACTTCCCAAAGCTGCCATATAAATTTTCCAAAGAAAATGTCAGTAATTGGTTTCAAAGTGGTAAACTCGACTAAAATGCAAATTAATTAAAAATTAACCATTTCTCATCAAGATTGCATGGCAACCAATATTCTTTTTAAAAAAAAATCTTTTCTCACTTATGTTAAGAGCATCTAAAATGCTTAACATAAAACATATTTTTACGTATTTCTTTAATACAACAACAACATTTTCTGTAATTCTAGTTCTAGATTCCAGACTGTGAGAAACTATGAGTTACCTTTAAGTGTGGTAGCATGGCCGAGCGGTCTAAGGCGCTGGATTTAGGCTCCAGTCTCTTCGGAGGCATGGGTTCAAATCCCACTGCTGCCATAATTATCTTCCAAAAACAAAATCAGTTATTTTCTCTTAAAGTTCAAATTCTATCTGGTGTATGATAGTTGCTGGGACAATTCAACAACAGAGTTCAAAAAAGTTTATCATATTTACTAGATACTTTTCAAAAATATTTCTAAAGACTGTAGAGACCTAAAAATTAACTTGAAGTGATTACAATTGGATGCATTGGGCATCCTGGCATTCGGGAAGCTGCAAGTCAGGAAACTGATAGCAGAATCCCAAACACTGGTAAAACTACTGATTTTGGAACTCTGTCCTATGTGTAGGGGATGTTATGGTTCAATGGCAGGGGGTGGGGTAATGGTTAGGCACTAAGAAGGGAGGTTAAGAGTTTGAAACTATAGGAGTATGTTTAAGGTTATGATGCAGATAGGAAGGGTCATGGTAAGATACTAAGAGGTTTTGGGGTTAGGCATTGGAAGGAAAAGAATTAAGGATAGGCTGCAGGTATGTTCAGTGTTAGAGTTAGGAGCTCGATGTTGAAAGTTAGAAGGCTTGCCTAGCAAGTGTCAGTATTGTGAGCATTGAGATGTCCCTAATATTGCAATGACCACCAGAAACCCAAGCCCCAGTATCACGTACCTAACCCTAACCATATGTGAATGCTCTAATAAATCTCAATAT
Organism: Crinia signifera; assembly: GCF_055691185.1. NCBI lineage: Eukaryota > Metazoa > Chordata > Amphibia > Anura > Myobatrachidae > Crinia > Crinia signifera. The sequence goes on from NC_139222.1 coordinate 206,315,944, forward strand.
GTTTTGTCAGTGATTGGTTTCAAAGTGGTAAACTCGACTAAAATGCAAATTAATTAAAAATTAACCATTTCTCATCTAGATTGCATGGCAACCAATATTCTTTTAAAAAAAAATCTTTTCTCACTTATGTTAAGAGCATCTAAAATGCTTAACATAAAACATATTTTTACGTATTTCTTTAATACAACAACAACATTTTCTGTAATTCTAGTTCTAGATTCCAGACTGTGAGAAACTATGAGTTACCTTTAAGTGTGGTAGCATGGCCGAGCGGTCTAAGGCGCTGGATTTAGGCTCCAGTCTCTTCGGAGGCGTGGGTTCAAATCCCGCTGCTGCCATAATTATCTTCCAAAAACAAAATCAGTTATTTTCTCTTAAAGTTCAAATTCTATCTGGTGTATGATAGTTGCTGGGACAATTCAACAACAGAGTTCAAAAACGTTTATCATATTTACTAGATACTTTTCAAAAATATTTCGAAAGACTGTAGAGACATAAAAATTAACTTGAAGTGATTACAATTGGATGCATTGGGCATCCTGGCATTCGGGAAGCTGCAAGTCAGGAAACTGATAGCAGAATCCCAAACACTGGTAAAACGACTGATTTTGGAACTCTGTCCTATGTGTAGGGGATGTTATGGTTCAATGGCAGGTGGTGGGGTAATGGTTAGGCACTAAGAAGGGAGGTTAAGAGTTTGGAACTATGTTTAAGGTTATGATGCAGATAGGAAGGGTCATGGTAAGATACTAAGAGGTTTTGGGGTTAGGCATGGAAGAAAAAGAATTAAGGATAGGCTGCAGGTATGTTCAGTGTTAAAGTTAGGGGCTCGATGTTGAAAGTTAGAAGGCTTACCTAGCAAGTGTCTGAATTGTGAGCATTGAGATGTCCCTAATATTGCAATGACCACCAGAAACACAAGCCCCAGTATCACGTACCTAACCCTAACCATATGTGAATGCTCTAATAAATCTCAATATGTTTTGTTACTTCATATAAAGTGAACAAAACACATTTAAATAATCATTTGATAGATCTTTGAGCCACATGAACACTGCACCCATGAGGTAGCATGGCCGAGCGGTCTAAGGCGCTGGATTAAGGCTCCAGTCTCTTCGGAGGCGTGTGTTCAAATCCCACTGCTGCCATAATTATCTTCCGAAAAAAAAATCATTTATTTTCTCTTAAAGTTCAAATTCTATCTGCTGGGACAATTCAACAACAGAGTTCAAAAAAGTTTATCATATTTACTAGATACTTTTCAAAAATATTTCTAAAGACTGTAAAGACATAAAAATTAACTTGAAGTGATTACAATTGGATGCATTGGGCATCATTGCATTCGGGATGCTGCAAGTCAGGAAACTGATAGCAGAATCCCAAACACTGGTAAAACGACTGATTTTGGAACTCTGTCCTATGTGTAGGGGATGTTATGGTTCAATGGCAGGTGGTGGGGTAATGGTTAGGCACTAAGAAGGGAGGTTAAGAGTTTGAAACTATAGGAGTTTGTTTAAGGTTATGATGCTGATAGGAAGTGTCATGGTAAGATACTAAGAGGTTTTGGGGTTAGGCATTGGAAGGAAAAGAATTAAGGATAGGCTGCAGGTATGTTCAGTGTTAGAGTTAGGAGCTCGATGTTGAAAGTTAGAAGGCTTGCCTAGCAAGTGTCAGTATTGTGAGCATTGAGATGTCCCTAATATTGCAATGACCACCAGAAACCCAAGCACCAGTATCACGTACCTAACCCTAACCATATGTGAATGCTCTAATAAATCTCAATATGTTTTGTTACTTCATATAAAGTGAACAAAACACATTTAAATAATCATTTGATAGATCTTTGAGCCACATGAACACTGCACCCATGAGGTAGCATGGCCGAGCGGTCTAAGGCGCTGGATTAAGGCTCCAGTCTCTTCGGAGGCGTGGGTTCAAATCCTACTGCTGCCATATTTGTTATTGATATATATATTGTTAGAGGTTGATGTTTTCATTGTTCTATCCACAAGAATGTAATTCAATTAAAAAGTAAGTGTTCATCATCACATTGTTATAACAGCTAATTTCTTTCTTTGCTAACTTCCCAAAGCTGCCATATAAATTTTCCAAAGAAAATGTCAGTAATTGGTTTCAAAGTGGTAAACTCGACTAAAATGCAAATTAATTAAAAATTAACCATTTCTCATCTAGATTGCATGGCAACCAATATTCTTTTTAAAAAAAATCTTTTCTCACTTATGTTAAGAGCATCTAAAATGCTTAACATAAAACATATTTTTACGTATTTCTTTAATACAACAACAACATTTTCTGTAATTCTAGTTCTAGATTCCAGACTGTGAGAAACTAGGAGTTACCTTTAAGTGTGGTAGCATGGCCAAGCGGTCTAAAGCACTGAATTTAGGCTCCAGTCTCTTCAGAGCCGTGGGTTCAAATCCCACTGCTGCCATAATTATCTTCCAAAAACAAAATCAGTTATTTTCTCTTAAAGTTCAAATTCTATCTGGTGTATGATAGTTGCTGGGACAATTCAACAACAGAGTTCAAAAAAGTTTATCATATTTAATAGCTACTTTTCAAAAATATTTCTAAAGACTGTAAAGACATAAAAATTAACGGTACTTATGTAGTAACTGGGCTGCCGATTTTGAAATCGGGTCCATCGCATCGCATCGCACCCGACCAAATCGCATGCGATGCGATGCGATGGACCCGATTTTTCCATAGGATTCAATGTTAAAATTGACTGAGTCCATTTTAACATGGAATTCAATGGGAAAAAGGGGTCCTTTTCATACCCCTACTATCCAAGTGGGCATGGAGTTGGATATAAACCTGTGGCGAGCGTAGCGAGCCACCGAGCCCGAAGCGTGGCGAGCGTAGCGAGCCCCGCGAGGGGACACAGAATACCGTCCCCTCGCGGGGCTCGCTTCGCTCGCCACGCTTCGGGCTCGGTGGCTCGCTACGCTCGCCACAGGTTTATATCCAACTCCATGCCCACTTGGATAGTAGGGGTATGAAAAGGACCCCTTTTTCCCATTGAATTTCATGTTAAAATGGACTCAGTCCATTTTAACATTGAATCCTATGGAAAAATCGGGTCATCGCATCGCATCGCATCGTATGCGATGCGATGCGATATCGCATCGCATCGCATCTGATTGTATGCCTTAACTTAAGGCATACAATCAAAAAATCGGCAGCCCAGATACTACATAAGTACCAAATTAACTTGAAGTGATTACAATTGGATGCATTGGGCATCCTGGCATTCGGGAAGCTGCAAGTCAGGAAACTGATAGCAGAATCCCAAACACTGGTAAAACGACTGATTTTGGAACTCTGTTCTATGTGTAGGGGATGTTATGGTTCAATGGCAGGTGGTGGGGTAATGGTTAGGCACTAAGAAGGGAGGTTAAGAGTTTGAAAATATAGGAGTATGTTTAAGGTTAAGATGCTGATAGGAAGGGTCATGGTAAGATACTAAGAGGTTTTGGGGTTAGGCATTGGAAGGAAAAGAATTAAGGATAGGCTGCAGGTATGTTCAGTGTTAGAGTTAGGAGCTCGATGTTGAAAGTTAGAAGGCTTGCCTAGCAAGTGTCAGTATTGTGAGCATTGAGATGTCCCTAATATTGCAATGACCACCAGAAACCCAAGCCCCAGTATCACGTACCTAACCCTAACCATATGTGAATGCTCTAATAAATCTCAATATGTTTTGTTACTTCATATAAAGTGAACAAAACACATTTAAATAATCATTTGATAGATTTTTGAGCCACATGAACACTGCACCCATGAGGTAGCATGGCCGAGCGGTCTAAGTCGCTGGATTAAGGCTCCAGTCTCTTCGGAGGCGTGGGTTCAAATCCCACTGCTGCCATATTTATTATTGATATATATTGTTAGAGGTTGATGTTTTCATTGTTCTATCCACAAGAATGCAATTCAATTAAAAAGTAAGTGTTCATCATCACATTGTTATAACAGCTAATTTCTTTCTTTGCTAACTTCCCAAAGCTGCCATATACATTTTCCAAAGAAAATGTCAGTGATTGGTTTCAAAGTGGTAAACTCGGCTAAAATGCAAATTAATTAAAAATTAACCATTTCTCATCTAGATTGCATGGCAACCAATATTCTTTTTAAAAAAAAATCTTTTCTCACTTATGTTAAGAGCAACTAAAATGCTTAACATAAAACATATTTTTACGTATTTCTTTAATACAACAACAACATTTTCTGTAATTCTAGTTCTAGATTCCAGACTGTGAGAAACTATGAGTTACCTTTAAGTGTGGTAGCATGGCCGAGCGGTCTAAGGCGCTGGATTTAGGCTCCAGTCTCTTTGGAGGCGTGCGTTCAAATCCCACTGCTGCCATAATTATCTTCCAAAAACAAAATCAGTTATTTTCTCTTAAAGTTCAAATTCTATCTGGTGTATGATAGTTGCTGGGACAATTCAACAACAGAGTTCAAAAACGTTTATCATATTTACTAGATACTTTTCAAAAATATTTCTAAAGACTGTAGAGACATAAAAATTAACTTGAAGTGATTACAATTGGATGCATTGGGCATCCTGGCATTCGGGAAGCTGCAAGTCAGGAAACTGATAGCAGAATCCCAAACACTGGTAAAACGACTGATTTTGGAACTCTGTCCTATGTGTAGGGGATGTTATGGTTCAATGGCAGGTGGTGGGGTAATGGTTAGGCACTAAGAAGGGAGGTTAAGAGTTTGGAACTATAGTAGTATGTTTAAGGTTATGATGCAGATAGGAAGGGTCATGGTAAGATACTAAGAGGTTTTGGGGTTAGGCATGGAAGAAAAAGAATTAAGGATAGGCTGCAGGTATGTTCAGTGTTAAAGTTAGGGGCTCGATGTTGAAAGTTAGAAGGCTTACCTAGCAAGTGTCTGAATTGTGAGCATTGAGATGTCCCTAATATTGCAATGACCACCAGAAACACAAGTCCCAGTATCACGTACCTAACCCTAACCATATGTGAATGCTCTAATAAATCTCAATATGTTTTGTTACTTCATATAAAGTGAACAAAACACATTTAAATAATCATTTGATAGATCTTTGAGCCACATGAGCACTGCACCCATGAGGTAGCATGGCCGAGCGGTCTAAGGCGCTGGATTAAGGCTCCAGTCTCTTCGGAGGCGTGGGTTCAAATCCCACTGCTGCCATATTTATTATTGATATATATTGTTAGAGGTTGATGTTTTCATTGTTCTATCCACAAGAATGCAATTCAATTAAAAAGTAAGTGTTCATCATTACATTGTTATAACAGCTAATTTCTTTCTTTGCTAACTTCCCAAAGCTGCCATATACATTTTCCAAAGAAAATGTCAGTGATTGGTTTCAAAGTGGTAAACTCGGCTAAAATGCAAATTAATTAAAAATTAACCATTTCTCATCTAGATTACATGGCAACCAATATTCTTTTTTAAAAAAAATCTTTTCTCACTTATGTTAAGAGCAACTAAAATGCTTAACATAAAACATATTTTTACGTATTTCTTTAATACAACAACAACATTTTCTGTAATTCTAGTTCTAGATTCCAGACTGTGAGAAACTATGAGTTACCTTTAAGTGTGGTAGCATGGCCGAGCGGTCTAAGGCGCTGGATTTAGGCTCCAGTCTCTTCGGAGGCGTGGGTTCAAATCCCACTGCTGCCATAATTATCTTCCAAAAACAAAATCAGTTATTTTCTCTTAAAGTTCAAATTCTATCTGGTGTATGATAGTTTCTGGGACAATACAACAACAGAGTTCAAAAAAGTTTATCATATTTAATAGATACTTTTCAAAAATATTTTTAAAGACTGTAAAGACATAAAAATTAACTTGAAGTGATTACAATTGGATGCATTGGGCATCCTGGCATTCGGGAAGCTGCAAGTCAGGAAACTGATAGCAGAATCCCAAACACTGGTAAAACGACTGATTTTGGAACTCTGTCCTATGTGTAGGGGATGTTATGGTTCAATGGCAGGTGGTGGGGTAATGGTTAGGCACTAAGAAGGAAGGTTAAGAGTTTGAAACTATAGGAGTATGTTTAAGGTTAAGATGCTGATAGGAAGGGTCATGGTAAGATGCTAAGAGGTTTTGGGGTTAGGCATTGGAAGGAAAAGAATTAAGGATAGGCTGCAGGTATGTTCAGTGTTAGAGTTAGGAGCTCGATGTTGAAAGTTAGAAGGCTTGCCTAGCAAGTGTCAGTATTGTGAGCATTGAGATGTCCCTAATATTGCAATGACCACCAGAAACCCAAGCACCAGTATCACATACCTAACCCTAACCATATGTGAATGCTCTAATAAATCTCAATATGTTTTGTCAGTGATTGGTTTCAAAGTGGTAAACTCGACTAAAATGCAAATTAATTAAAAATTAACCATTTCTCATCTAGATTGCATGGCAACCAATATTTTTTTTAAAAAAAATATCTTTTCTCACTTATGTTAAGAGCATCTAAAATGCTTAACATAAAACATATTTTTACGTATTTCTTTAATACAACAACAACATTTTCTGTAATTCTAGTTCTAGATTCCAGACTGTGAGAAACTATGAGTTACCTTTAAGTGTGGTAGCATGGCCGAGCGGTCTAAGGCGCTGGATTTAGGCTCCAGTCTCTTCGGGGGCGTGGGTTCAAATCCCACTGCTGCCATAATTATCTTCCAAAAACAAAATCAGTTATTTTCTCTTAAAGTTCAAATTCTATCTGGTGTATGATAGTTCAACAACAGAGTTCAAAAAAGTTTATCATATTTACTAGATACTTTTCAAAAATATTTCTAAAGACTGTAGAGACATAAAAATTAACTTGAAGTGATTACAATTGGATGCATTGGGCATCCTGGCATTCGGGAAGCTGCAAGTCAGGAAACTGATAGCAGAATCCCAAACACTGGTAAAACTACTGATTTTGGAACTCTGTCCTATGTGTAGGGGATGTTATGGTTCAATGGCAGGGGGTGAGGTAATGGTTAGGCACTAAGAAGGGAGGTTAAGAGTTTGAAACTATAGGAGTATGTTTAAGGTTATGATGCAGATAGGAAGGGTCATGGTAAGATACTAAGAGGTTTTGGGGTTAGGCATTGGAAGGAAAAGAATTAAGGATAGGCTGCAGGTATGTTCAGTGTTAGAGTTAGGAGCTCGATGTTGAAAGTTAGAAGGCTTGCCTAGCAAGTGTCAGTATTGTGAGCATTGAGATGTCCCTAATATTGCAATGACCACCAGAAACCTAAGCCCCAGTATCACGTACCTAACCCTAACCATATGTGAATGCTCTAATAAACCTCAATATGTTTTGTTACTTCATATAAAGTGAACAAAACACATTTAAATAATCATTTGATAGATTTTTGAGCCACATGAACACTGCACCCATGAGGTAGCATGGCCGAGCGGTCTAAGGCGCTGGATTAAGGCTCCAGTCTCTTCGGAGGTGTGGGTTCAAATCCCACTGCTGCCACATTTATTATTGATATATATATTGTTAGAGGTTGATGTTTTCATTGTTCTATCCACAAGAATGCAATTCAATTAAAAAGTAAGTGTTCATCATCACATTGTTATAACAGCTAATTTCTTTCTTTGCTAACTTCCCAAAGCTGCCATATAAATTTTCCAAAGAAAATGTCAGTGATTGGTTTCAAAGTGGTAAACTCGACTAAAATGCAAATTAATTAAAAATTAACCATTTCTCATCTAGATTGCATGGCAACCAATATTCTTTTTAAAAAAAATCTTTTCTCACTTATGTTAAGAGCATCTAAAATGCTTAACATAAAACATATTTTTACGTATTTCTTTAATACAACAACAACATTTTCTGTAATTCTAGTTCTAGATTCCAGACTGTGAGAAACTATGAGTTACCTTTAAGTGTGGTAGCATGGCCGAGTGGTCTAAGGCGCTGGATTTAGGCTCCAGTCTCTTCGGAGGCGTGGGTTCAAATCCCACTGCTGCCATAATTATCTTCCAAAAACAAAATCAGTTATTTTCTCTTAAAGTTCAAATTCTATCTGGTGTATGATAGTTGCTGGGACAATTCAACAACAGAGTTCAAAAACATTTATCATATTTACTAGATACTTTTCAAAAATATTTCTAAAGACTGTAGAGACATAAAAATTAACTTGAAGTGATTACAATTAGATGCATTGGGCATCCTGGCATTCGGGAAGCTGCAAGTCAGGAAACTGATAGCAGAATCCCAAACACTGGTAAAACGACTGATTTTGGAACTCTGTCCTATGTGTAGGGGATGTTATGGTTCAATGGCAGGTGGTGGGGTAATGGTTAGGCACTAAGAAGGGAGGTTAAGAGTTTGGAACTATAGTAGTATGTTTAAGGTTATGATGCAGATAGGAAGGGTCATGGTAAGATACTAAGAGGTTTTGGGGTTAGGCATGGAAGAAAAAGAATTAAGGATAGGCTGCAGGTATGTTCAGTGTTAAAGTTAGGGGCTCGATGTTGAAAGTTAGAAGGCTTACCTAGCAAGTGTCTGAATTGTGAGCATTGAGATGTCCCTAATATTGCAATGACCACCAGAAACACAAGCCCCAGTATCACGTACCTAACCCTAACCATATGTGAATGCTCTAATAAATCTTAATATGTTTTGTTACTTCATATAAAGTGAACAAAACACATTTAAATAATCATTTGATAGATCTTTGAGCCACATGAACACTGCACCCATGAGGTAGCATGGCCGAGCGGTCTAAGGCGCTGGATTAAGGCTCCAGTCTCTTCGGAGGCGTGGGTTCAAATCCCACTGCTGCCATATTTATTATTGATATATATTGTTAGAGGTTGATGTTTTCATTGTTCTATCCACAAGAATGCAATTCAATTAAAAAGTAAGTGTTCATCATCACATTGTTATAACAGCTAATTTCTTTCTTTGCTAACTTCCCAAAGCTGCCATATACATTTTCCAAAGAAAATGTCAGTGATTGGTTTCAAAGTGGTAAACTCGACTAAAATGCAAATTAATTAAAAATTAACCATTTCTCATCTAGATTGCATGGCAACCAATATTCTTTTTAAAAAAAAATCTTTTCTCACTTATGTTAAGAGCAACTAAAATGCTTAACATAAAACATATTTTTACGTATTTCTTTAATACAACAACAACATTTTCTGTAATTCTAGTTCTAGATTCCAGACTGTGAGAAACTATGAGTTACCTTTAAGTGTGGTAGCATGGCCGAGCGGTCTAAGGCGCTGGATTTAGGCTCCAGTCTCTTCGGAGGCGTGGGTTTAAATCCAAAAACAAAATCAGTTATTTTCTCTTAAAGTTCAAATTCTATCTGGTGTATGATAGTTGCTGGGACAATTCAACAACAGAGTTCAAAAAAGTTTATCATATTTAATAGATACTTTTCAAAAATATTTCTAAAGACTGTAAAGACATAAAAATTAACTTGAAGTGATTACAATTGGATGCATTGGGCATCCTGGCATTCGGGAAGCTGCAAGTCAGGAAACTGATAGCAGAATCCCAAACACTGGTAAAACGACTGATTTTGGAACTCTGTCCTATGTGTAGGGGATGTTATGGTTCAATGGCAGGTGGTGGGGTAATGGTTAGGCACTAAGAAGGGAGGTTAAGGGTGGGCTGATTGGGGGCGGGGTCACGACGGCGCGCACGTAGAGGAGGTGGCTGAGGCTCCCCTGATGGCGCCACGCTAGATGCAATGCCGCTGATTCCTCCCCTGACTCTACCCTAGTTTACCCCTCTGATTGTGGTGCAAAACACCCTTGCCTGCTGTTTTTTGATCCCCGACCGGGACCCTCGGATTAGACCGGGCGCCGCTGTCTGTGGAGAGCTCGCGGGGTTGCGTGTTGGTGTGCCCCAGTACCTCCGGCTGAGCGGCGCTGGGAGCCGGCGGAAGGCACGTTACAAGTCCGGGTGACTGCTTCCGCCTCGAGTCTGGCCGGGCGGGGACCTTCGGCGCTACACGCCGGCACAGCGGTGGGGGAAGCTTGATGCTGCGCTGCTCTGAAGTCCTGATACAGCTGCATGCTGACCTGACCTGACATGGAGGGGAGCCCAACATCAGATATTACATCCCGCCCGGTAGATCTGTTGATCCACTGAAGCCCTTGTTGAAACTTTGCCCTTGTAACGCGGACCCCGGAGGTGCAATATGAATGTGTGGGTAGAAGTGCATACTGTGTGACTCTGAACTGCTGCACTCCCCAGTCCATTGCAAAGATTTGCCGCAGAGAGAACTACCTGGGTGACCTTCATCTGACTATAGCTCTTCCCTGCTGTGTTCCTTGGTCTGGGTAAGTCCACACACACATAAAGGACTATTGGTTGTTTAACTATTGCTGCCTGTGATTTTCATCAGTCTCAGGGCAGGCAGGATAGCAATTAAGGAGAACTCCCTTTTGAATATTTTATCTTTTTTTTGGGCACTGCACTCTATAGGATCAAATTTTGGCGGACTGCTATCAACTGGTAACCATTCATATTTTATACCTAATGAACAGGTGTATGTGTGTGTGGTGAAGAATTTATTTCTGTGGACCCCACCCTGATTGCTATAGTACCTCACTGACGGCGCTAACTACCCAGAGCTTGAGTTTACGCTGAAAAAGTGCCATAAAACTTGAAACTTCAGCCTCTAAACTTGAAAAGTTTGCACGCACCCAGCCCAAAAATTCAAATGACTCCCGTGAAACTACTCCCCAGTCCACCCCGGTTAAGGCTGGGAGCACCCCTCAGGTACAGCCGGAGGTGACTCTTCAGCAATTACTTGAGGCGATTAACTCTAGTGAATCTCGGCTCTCTGAGCAACTCAATAAAGTCCAATCTGATATCACGCTGCTGCGTGATGATGCGCAGAAACTCCGCGACAGGGTCTCTGAGGCCGAGGTACGAATCTCCAATGTGGAGGATGCGCTGCGCCCAATACAGGGCCAGGTTAAATCCTTGGCGGGCAAAGTTGCGGCAATGCAGGACAAAATGTCCGATATGGAAGGGCGGCTGCGCCGTAATAACATTCGCCTTGTCGGCTTTGATGAGAAGGTGGAGGCCAACTCCCCTGAGAAATTTATTGAAGAATGGCTGAGGCAATCTCTGGGGAAAGAGGCCCTTTCCCCTTTTTTCTCAATTGAAAGGGCTCATAGGATACCATCCAGACCCCCAATACCTGGTGCCCCTGCACGGACTCTCATTGCCAAGGTACTACACTTTAAAGACCGCGATGACATCCTCCGGCTGGCGAGGTCATCAGGCGGCCTAATGCATAACGGGAAGAAAATTTCCCTTTTCCCGGATCTTCCTTATGCAGTACAAAAAGAACGGGCGGCTTTTAATGGAATCAAAGCGAGATTGAGAGAGCTGAAGATTTCTTACTCAATGTTTTATCCTTCTAAACTAAGGATTGTCCATCAAAACGATACTTTGTTTTTTTCTTCTCCTTCTGACGCAGCCGGCTGGCTGGATAAGTCTTATCCATCGGCCAGACAATTATCAACCTGAAGCTTGCAGGCCCAGATACTGTGATTTGGATATCTACCAGCAGTTTTTTTTTTTTTTTTTTTTAGGATCGTTCATAAAATGACATTATGTATTCCTTTTTTTCCCTTTAATGCAGCTTTTGGGCTGGTCAAGTATTATCTGTCTACTAGACAATTATCAAATGATAGCTTGCGGTCAGGATATAGTAGACACTGGCATACAACTGTAGTTCTTTTATGTTTTTGTTGTGTTTGTTCTCTCTTGGTTTGCTTTTTTTTTTTTTTTTTCTCTCCTGGAATTTATGATGGTCATTTAATGTTCATCTTGTTTAAAAATGCTGGTTAACACTTGTATTAGTGGCCTCACGGGTCTATTGGAGGGGGGTTGGGGGGGGTCTCGGGGTAGGGTTGTTTATTGATGATTTACTAGCGTGGGGCCAAAGGGGGGGGATCGGCCAGCCGTAGGGGTGTGTGACCAACAAGTAATAAGCCCTCGGGCGATTTTGTTTGGGTTAGGTGGGCTGTGGTGGGGGGAGATACAGGTATGCCGCTGGGTATCGGTCATACAGGGTGGGGGGTGGCTGGTTGGGTTATGTTATATGTGGTGTGTTTTTGTCCTAACTGCATGCAATTATATCTGTTAGTGAAAACTGGGTCACGCATCCTATACACCCTCGGCCTTGGTGCCTGTGGAAATGGTCCTGGGGAACAATGCTGTCTTATCTCTTTAATAAGGTATGATTCGCATATTGACCTGGAATGTGCGCGGGTTAAATGATAGGGTGAAGAGATCCTTGGTGCTGAAGCAGTGCAAAACCCTTGAGGCCGATATTATTTGTCTCCAAGAGACGCATATGTTTGGTGACAGAATTCAAGCACTGTCTAGACCTTGGATGGGTTCCTCCTATCATTCGGTATTCTCCTCCTCCTCCAGGGGGGTTTCGATTCTCATTAGAAAGAATATTGTTTTTGATCTTATAGAATATAAAATCGACAATAGGGGGCGATTTGTGTTCCTGGATGGGAAGATAAATGCCATCCGCTACTGTATAATGGCTGTATATATTCCACCCCCCTTTTCTTTTGAGGTGCTTAGGACGGCGATAGAGTTTGCATCTGCCCGACCGGACAGTTATATAATCTATTTGGGGGACTTTAATTCTGTAATGAAGCCGACTATTGATAGATGGAATAACCGGGGAGACATACCTGTTGGGCATACCAGCTTAGCGGAATTTATTGAAGCTATCGGTTGGAGGGATGTATGGAGAGAGCGACATCCTAATACAAAACAATACTCGTACTATTCCCAGACGTATGGTTCTTTCTCACGTATTGATTTGATCCTTGCCTCTAGGAACTTGCTGCAAAATGTATCTAACATCGAGTATAAGTCCCGCGGGATCTCAGATCACTCCCCGGTGGTTATGCAAGTGTCCACCGAAATCCAGGAGGGCTATAAATATTGGAGACTCCATCCTTCCTGGCTCCCTCAGTTTAGTAATAAAGAGATCGGGAGTGAGGTGATTGACGAGTTCTTCAGAGTCAATTTAGATTCTGCTAGCCCGCTCACGGTATGGGATACGTTTAAGGCAGTCCTGAGAGGCAATATGATCAAAAAAATCTCAGCACTTAAACGAGAAACTAGAGAGACCGCAGCGATACTCGAGGATAAATTATGTAAAAGTGAACAGAAATATATAGCCGAGAAAACCGAGTCAGCTAAAACTGAGTGGATGGTGGCTAAGAAACAATGGGTTGAGCACCTCCAGATCGCGGTTAATCAGCGACTAGTGGAGCAAACACATAAATTTTACTATAATATTGATAAAACTGGTAGATACCTGGCATACCTCTCAAATGTTGAGAGACCCTCTAATACAATTGCGGGGATCTGTTTGGACACGGGGGCGGTATGCACTAAGTCTGGGGAGATTGCTGAGATCTTTCGGTCTCACTTCAGCAAGGTATATTTATCTAACTTGGACCAAGGATCAGACGATATTGCAAAATATCTTAGCAATATTGATCTTCCAAAACTTTCCTCGGACGATAGAGACCTGTTGGATGCCCCCTTCTCTATTCAAGAAGTAGAGGAAGTTATTAAAGGTCTTCCATTAAACAAAGCTCCAGGGATAGATGGCTACCCGAGTGAGGTCTATAAACAAACAATGGCATCTGTTGCCCCTAGACTTTTAAATTTATTTCAGGAGATGGAGATTGCTGGACACCTCCCGAGTTCAATGACGGAGGCCATCATTTCGGTTATTCCGAAGACGGGCAAGGATCCGGCGCAGGTGGACTCCTACCGGCCTATTTCCCTCATTACAGTCGATGCGAAGATTTATGCAAAAATTCTTTCAAATCGGCTGAACAGGGTTGTCAGCAAAATCATACACCCGGATCAGACCGGTTTTATGTGTGGTAGATCTACCTCAATTAATATTCGTAGGCTTTTTACATACCTTCAACTGGCCGAAGCAGAGGATAAGGAAGTGGCGATTGCATCATTCGATGCCAATAAAGCCTTTGACACGGTCGAATGGTTATACCTCCGCCTAGTGATGGTGGCTTTCGGCTTCGGCCTCAAATTTATTGATAGGGTATTTCTGCTATACAAGACTCCTTTGGCCAGGATCCTTGTGAATGGTTATGTCTCTGAATCCTTCCCATTGCTTCGGGGCACTAGACAGGGCTGTCCACTGTCTCCGCTTCTGTTTGCGGTGGCAGTCGAACCTATTGCTTGTAAACTTAGGTCGATTCTGGGTGGGTCTGGTCAGGGCCAGAATTTTATTTCATTATATGCTGATGATCTACTGATTGGAATGCATGACTATAAGATTTTTCTTCCATTAGTGATTGATAGCTTAAAGGAATTCGGAAAATACTCTGGATTAACCATTAATTATAATAAGTCACACTTACTGATTACCACTGATAACGGGTTAAATGGCCAGACTAGAATCCTTGGTTTACCAGTAGTAGACAGGTTTAAGTACCTGGGTATAGTAATGTCTAAAAGATCTTTAGATTTTATCCCTGATAACCTGGGCCCTGTTATCATAGACCTGAAAAAGAAATGTAAAAATTGGCAAAGGCTACCCTTGACTGTAATTGGACGGGTTAATTTGATTAAGATGTCGCTCCTCCCTAAGTTACTTTATATCCTGCTACAATCCCCTATTTTCATCCGTGATGCTTCTTTTGCCCAAATTAATTCCGTATTATCTTCTTTTATTTGGAGGAACAAATCTCCTAGAATTAAAATGGCGTCACTCACTAGGGACCGCAAAAGTGGGGGGGTTGCTATGCCCAATTTCAAACTATATTATTACGCAGCGCAATTGACACATCTGGTGAGCTGGGTAAGAGAGGACGTGTGCTCGGCTGAACTCACTAACTTTATTCAAAAGGCGACAGCAATTCAGTCTCCGTTGCAGGCCCTTCTCGCTCCTTATAAACGTAATGTCGGACCTCCCCTGCTTAGGCAAGCCAGGGCCATCTGGTCTTGGGTTTGTAAGCGGATGAACTATGCAGACTTAGATCCAGATATACACATATTTTCCCTTCTCCAAATAGCAAGTATTAAAAATCAGCTTGGGGTTTCAGTATGGGAACAATATGGTGCAACCCTGATTAGCCAGTTTTTTTCAGACAATATTCTTAAGTCCTTTTCTCAACTCCAGGCTGAATTTAGGTTACCACAACAGCTGTTTTACAGATATCTACAACTCAGGAGTGCCTTAACTCAGCATAATAGGGTAAAAGTCTTTTGCATTAAAGACACCCCTATTAAAACTTTTTTAATTAATCTAGGCGCGACAAAACATCTTTCCAAGTGTTATAAATATTTGTTGAGCAACATGCAAACTGATGACTTAAAGGGTTTGTATGCGAAATGGTCCCAAGATATTCCCCAGTTGACGCCAGAAACCTGGTCAGTAGCTCTTGCTTTTCCAGGTCAGGCTACACACTCAGCTAGAATTCAGCAAATCCAGTTAAATATTTTATATCGGACCTACTATACCCCGGATAGGATCAGTAGATTCTCTTGTAATATGAACAATAAATGCCCAAAATGTAATCAGCAGGGCTGTAATTTTTGGCACCTAATTTGGGAATGTGCTACTGTGCAATTATTCTGGAGTGAGGTCGGGAGGGTCCTCACTACATTGGGGATTCCCAGCCACTTAGTTCAACCTTTATCGATTATTTTGGGGGTCTGGCCTTCTTCCCTCAGATCCTTGTCGCTTTTGAAATTGGCACTGTATCTGAGTGCTATAGCCAAGGTAGTGGTAGCTCGGTCTTGGATGTCCCAACAAGGTCCAAGAGCACTAGATTGGTATAACCTAGTGAATGTTACCATGGAGCATGAACGGAACATGTTCCTATCAAGAAATGCAATTCACAAATTTTTGGGCATTTGGGGGAAATGGTACTTTTCTGATTATAACAAAAATTGTAACTGAGCAGTTTTTTTTTTTTTTTTTTTTTTTTTTTTTTTTCCGCTTTTCATCACAAGTATGCACTTTGGCACTTTAGAGAATTTTGTGCACTTAATGTAAACGATATTCGTTAGCGCTCCAATGTATTATTAAGGTTTTTAACACTATTATATGACACAGATAGTGAAACATTCCTGATCCTCTTGGTAGATATGGTGTGTTCTTTATAACATTTCCTCTATCCCCCTCTCTTTCTTATTTTTGAGTATACCGTGCACTATTGTGTTTCTTTAGAGAATTGTTGCATAATCGCTGCTCCATCGTACCTTAACCACTACGTGGCTGCTATGAACTGGCAGGGGCATAGACATAGAAATGGTCTTTCCTTTTTTTTTTTTTTTGCTTTTCATCACAAGTATGCACTTTGGCACTTTAGAGAATTTTGTGCACTTAATGTAAACGATATTCGTTAGCGCTCTAATGTATTATTAAGGTTTTTAACACTATTATATGACACAGATAGTGAAACATTCCTGATCCTCTTGGTAGATATGGTGTGTTCTTTATAACATTTCCTCTATCCCCCTCTCTTTCTTATTTTTGAGTATACCGTGCACTATTGTGTTTCTTTAGAGAATTGTTGCATAATCGCTGCTCCATCGTACCTTAACCACTACGTGGCTGCTATGAACTGGCAGGGGCATAGACATAGAAATGGTCTTTCCTTTTTTTTTTTCTTTCTTTTTTTTAGCTGTGGGAAGCTGGGTGAACGATTACAGTGAGTGGGGGGTTAAAGCGGGCCGGGTGGGTAGGTAAAGGATTGCTAAAAGACTTCTAATAGTTATTGCATGCAATGTCTTCTTTTTTATGTTGTTTGTTGTATGTTTTACTATGTTTTTGTACTTTTCATTGTGAAAAATCAATAAAGACGAATTAAAAAAAAAAAAAAAAAAGAAGGGAGGTTAAGAGTTTGAAACTATAGGAGTATGTTTAAGGTTAAGATGCTGATAGGAAGGGTCATGGTAAGATACTAAGAGGTTTTGGGGTTAGGCATTGGAAGGAAAAGAATTAAGGATAGGCTGCAGGTATGTTCAGTGTTAGAGTTAGGAGCTCGATGTTGAAAGTTAGAAGGCTTGCCTAGCAAGTGTCAGTATTGTGAGCATTGAGATGTCCCTAATATTGCAATGACCACCAGAAACCCAAGTCCCAGTATCACGTACCTAACCCTAACCATATGTGAATGCTCTAATAAATCTCAATATGTTTTGTTACTTCATATAAAGTGAACAAAACACATTTAAATAATCATTTGATAGATTTTTGAGCCACATGAACACTGCACCCATGAGGTAGCATGGCCGAGTGGTCTAAGGCACTGGATTAAGGCTCCAGTCTCTTCGGAGGCGTGGGTTCAAATCCCCCTGCTGCCACATTTATTATTGATATATATATTGTTAGAGGTTGATGTTTTCATTGTTCTATCCACAAGAATGCAATTCAATTAAAAAGTAAGTGTTCATCATCACATTGTTATAACAGCTAATTTCTTTCTTTGCTAACTTCCCAAAGCTGCCATATCAATTTTCCAAAGAAAATTTCAGTGATTGGTTTCAAAGTGGTAAACTCGACTAAAATGCAAATTAATTAAAAATTAACCATTTCTCATCTAGATTGCATGGCAACCAATATTCTTTTAAAAAAAAATCTTTTCTCACTTATGTTAAGAGCATCTAAAATGCTTAACATAAAACATATTTTTACGTATTTCTTTAATACAACAACAACATTTTCTGTAATTCTAGTTCTAGATTCCAGACTGTGAGAAACTATGAGTTACCTTTAAGTGTGGTAGCATGGCCGAGTGGTCTAAGGCGCTGGATTTAGGCTCCAGTCTCTTTGGAGGCGTGGGTTCAAATCCCACTGCTGCCATAATTATCTTCCAAAAACAAAATCAGTTATTTTCTCTTAAAGTTCAAATTCTATCTGGTGTATGATAGTTGCTGGGACAATTCAACAACAGAGTTCAAAAACGTTTATCATATTTACTAGATACTTTTCAAAAATATTTCTAAAGACTGTAGAGACATAAAAATTAACTTGAAGTGATTACAATTGGATGCATTGGGCATCCTGGCATTCGGGAAGCTGCAAGTCAGGAAACTGATAGCAGAATCCCAAACACTGGTAAAACGACTGATTTTGGAACTCTGTCCTATGTGTAGGGGATGTTATGGTTCAATGGCAGGTGGTGGGGTAATGGTTAGGCACTAAGAAGGGAGGTTAAGAGTTTGGAACTATAGTAGTATGTTTAAGGTTATGATGCAGATAGGAAGGGTCATGGTAAGATACTAAGAGGTTTTGGGGTTAGGCATGGAAGAAAAAGAGGTACTTGTGAGTTATCCGGGCTGCCGATTTTTTCATCGCGCCCGAAATCGTGGGCATCGCGTCGGTCGTGGCCGTTATAAGGAGCCGCGACGCGATGCCCACGATTTCCCATAGACAGTAATGTTAAAAGACACGATGGACCCGATTTCCGACACGATTTCCCATAGACAGTAATGTTAAAAGACGCGATGGACCCGATTTCCCATAGACAGCAATGTTAAAATAAAATTACAATGTGAAATTGGCCAATATATTTTAAAAAAAAATGTTTCATGGCCCCCCACCACCGTTAACGCCACCCCGCTATTGACGCCAACCCGAAGTGTGGCGAGCGCAGCGAGGCCGCGAGGGGCGGCGGTACGCGTCCTCCGACCTTTTCATGCCCTACTATCCACTAGGGCGTGGAGTGAGAATAGAATAGTGTGGCGAGCGCAGCGAGCCACCGAGCCCGAAGCGTGGCGAGCGCAGCGAGCCCCGCGAGGGGACGCGGACACCTTCACAGGTATCCGCGTGCCCTTGCGGGCTTCACAGGTGTCCGCGTCCCCTCGCGGGGCTCGCTGCGCTCGCCACGCTTCGGGCTCGGTGGCTCGCTGCGCTCGCCACACTATTCTATTCTCACTCCACGCCCTAGTGGATAGTAGGGCATGAAAAGGTCGGAGGACACGTACCGCCGCCCCTCGCGGGCTCGCTGCGCTCGCCACGCTTCGGGTTGGCGTCAATAGCGGGGTGGCGTTAACGGTGGTGGGGGGCCATGAAACATTTTTTTTAAAAACATATTGCCCAATTTCACATTGTAATTTTATTTTAACATTGCTGTCTATGGGAAATCGGGTCCATCGTGTCTTTTAACATTACTGTCTATGGGAAATCGGGACCATCGTGTCTTTTAACATTACTGTCTATGGGAAATCGTGGGCATCGCGTCGCGGCCCCTTATAACGGCCACGACCGACGCGATGCCCCCGATATCGTGTCTTTTAACATTACTGTCTATGGGAAATCGGGGGCATCGCGTCGCGGCCCCTTATAACGGCCACGACCGACGCGATGCCCCCGATTTGGAGCTAAATCGTGGGCATCGCGTCGGTCGGGTGTCCTTAAGTTAACCAAACTTAAGGACAAAATCGGCAGCCCGGATAACTCACAAGTACCGAAAAAGAATTAAGGATAGGCTGCAGGTATGTTCAGTGTTAAAGTTAGGGGCTCGATGTTGAAAGTTAGAAGGCTTACCTAGCAAGTGTCTGAATTGTGAGCATTGAGATGTCCCTAATATTGCAATGACCACCAGAAACACAAGCCCCAGTATCACGTACCTAACCCTAACCATATGTGAATGCTCTAATAAATCTCAATATGTTTTGTTACTTCATATAAAGTGAACAAAACACATTTAAATAATCATTTGATAGATCTTTGAGCCACATGAACACTGCACCCATGAGGTAGCATGGCCGAGCGGTCTAAGGCGCTGGATTAAGGCTCCAGTCTCTTCGGAGGCGTTTGGAACTATAGTAGTATGTTTAAGGTTATGATGCAGATAGGAAGGGTCATGGTAAGATACTAAGAGGTTTTGGGGTTAGGCATGGAAGAAAAAGAATTAAGGATAGGCTGCAGGTATGTTCAGTGTTAAAGTTAGGGGCTCGATGTTGAAAGTTAGAAGGCTTACCTAGCAAGTGTCTGAATTGTGAGCATTGAGATGTCCCTAATATTGCAATGACCACCAGAAACACAAGCCCCAGTATCACGTACCTAACCCTAACCATATGTGAATGCTCTAATAAATCTCAATATGTTTTGTTACTTCATATAAAGTGAACAAAACACATTTAAATAATCATTTGATAGATCTTTGAGCCACATGAACACTGCACCCATGAGGTAGCATGGCCGAGCGGTCTAAGGCGCTGGATTAAGGCTCCAGTCTCTTCGGAGGCATGGGTTCAAATCCCACTGCTGCCATATTTATTATTGATATATATTGTTAGAGGTTGATGTTTTCATTGTTCTATCCACAAGAATGCAATTCAATTAAAAAGTAAGTGTTCATCATCACATTGTTATAACAGCTAATTTCTTTCTTTGCTAACTTCCCAAAGCTGCCATATACATTTTCCAAAGAAAATGTCAGTGATTGGTTTCAAAGTGGTAAACTCGGCTAAAATGCAAATTAATTAAAAATTAACCATTTCTCATCTAGATTGCATGGCAACCAATATTCTTTTTAAAAAAAAATCTTTTCTCACTTATGTTAAGAGCAACTAAAATGCTTAACATAAAACATATTTTTACGTATTTCTTTAATACAACAACAACATTTTCTGTAATTCTAGTTCTAGATTCCAGACTGTGAGAAACTATGAGTTACCTTTAAGTGTGGTAGCATGGCCGAGCGGTCTAAGGCGCTGGATTTAGGCTCCAGTCTCTTCAGAGGCGTGGGTTCAAATCCCACTGCTGCCATAATTATCTTCCAAAAACAAAATTAGTTATTTTCTATTAAAGTTAAAATTCTATCTGGTGTATGATAGTTGCTGGGACAATTCAACAACAGAGTTCAAAAAAGTTTATCATATTTAATAGATACTTTTCAAAAATATTTCTAAAGACTGTAAAAATTAACTTAAAGTGATTACAATTGGATGCATTGGGCATCCTGGCATTCGGGAAGCTGCAAGTCAGGAAACTGATAGCAGAATCCCAAACACTGGTAAAACTACTGATTTTGGAACTCTGTCCTATGTGTAGGGGATGTTATGGTTCAATGGCAGGGGGTGGGGTAATGGTTAGGCACTAAGAAGGGAGGTTAAGAGTTTGAAACTATAGGAGTATGTTTAAGGTTATGATGCAGATAGGAAGGGTCATGGTAAGATACTAAGAGGTTTTGGGGTTAGGTATTGGAAGGAAAAGAATTAGGGATAGGCTGCAGGTATGTTCAGTGTTAGAGTTAGGAGCTCGATGTTGAAAGTTAGAAGGCTTGCCTAGCAAGTGTCAGTATTGTGAGCATTGAGATGTCCCTAATATTGCAATGACCACCAGAAACCCAAGCCCCAGTATCACGTACCTAACCCTAACCATATGTGAATGCTCTAATAAATCTCAATATGTTTTGTTACTTCATATAAAGTGAACAAAACACATTTAAATAATCATTTGATAGATTTTTGAGCCACATGGACACTGCACCCATGAGGTAGCATGGCCGAGCGGTCTAAGGCGCTGGATTAAGGCTTCAGTCTCTTCGGAGGCGTGGGTTCAAATCCCACTGCTGCCACATTTATTATTGATATATATATTGTTAGAGGTTGATGTTTTCATTGTTCTATCCACAAGAATGCAATTCAATTAAAAAGTAAGTGTTCATCATCACATTGTTATAACAGCTAATTTCTTTCTTTGCTAACTTCCCAAAGCTGCCATATAAATTTTCCAAAGAAAATGTCAGTGATTGGTTTCAAAGTGGTAAACTCGACTAAAATGCAAATTAATTAAAAATTAACCATTTCTCATCTAGATTGCATGGCAACCAATATTCTTTTTAAAAAAAATCTTTTCTCACTTATGTTAAGAGCATCTAAAATGCTTAACATAAAACATATTTTTACGTATTTCTTTAATACAACAACAACATTTTCTGTAATTCTAGTTCTAGATTCCAGACTGTGAGAAACTATGAGTTACCTTTAAGTGTGGTAGCATGGCCGAGCGGTCTAAGGCGCTGGATTTAGGCTCCAGTCTCTTCGGAGGCGTGGGTTCAAATCCCACTGCTGCCATAATTATCTTCCAAAAACAAAATCAGTTATTTTCTCTTAAAGTTCAAATTCTATCTGGTGTATGATAGTTGCTGGGACAATTCAACAACAGAGTTCAAAAACGTTTATCATATTTACTAGATACTTTTCAAAAATATTTCTAAAGACTGTAGAGACATAAAAATTAACTTGAAGTGATTACAATTGGATGCATTGGGCATCCTGGCATTCGGGAAGCTGCAAGTCAGGAAACTGATAGCAGAATCCCAAACACTGGTAAAACGACTGATTTTGGAACTCTGTCCTATGTGTAGGGGATGTTATGGTTCAATGGCAGGTGGTGGGGTAATGGTTAGGCACTAAGAAGGGAGGTTAAGAGTTTGGAACTATAGTAGTATGTTTAAGGTTATGATGCAGATAGGAAGGGTCATGGTAAGATACTAAGAGGTTTTGGGGTTAGGCATGGAAGAAAAAGAATTAAGGATAGGCTGCAGGTATGTTCAGTGTTAAAGTTAGGGGCTCGATGTTGAAAGTTAGAAGGCTTACCTAGCAAGTGTCTGAATTGTGAGCATTGAGATGTCCCTAATATTGCAATGACCACCAGAAACACAAGCCCCAGTATCACGTACCTAACCCTAACCATATGTGAATGCTCTAATAAATCTCAATATGTTTTGTTACTTCATATAAAGTGAACAAAACACATTTAAATAATCATTTGATAGATCTTTGAGCCACATGAACACTGCACCCATGAGGTAGCATGGCCGAGCGGTCTAAGGCGCTGGATTAAGACCTCTCTTCGGAGGTGTGGGTTCAAATCCCACTGCTGCCATATTTATTATTGATATATATTGTTAGAGGTTGATGTTTTCATTGTTCTATCCACAAGAATGCAATTCAATTAAAAAGTAAGTGTTCATCATCACATTGTTATAACAGCTAATTTCTTTCTTTGCTAACTTCCCAAAGCTGCCATATACATTTTCCAAAGTAAATGTCAGTGATTGGTTTCAAAGTGGTAAACTCGGCTAAAATGCAAATTAATTAAAAATTAACCATTTCTCATCTAGATTGCATGGCAACCAATATTCTTTTTAAAAAAAAATCTTTTCTCACTTATGTTAAGAGCAACTAAAATGCTTAACATAAAACATATTTTTACATATTTCTTTAATACAACAACAACATTTTCTGTAATTCTAGTTCTAGATTCCAGACTGTGAGAAACTATGAGTTACCTTTAAGTGTGGTAGCATGGCCGAGCGGTCTAAGGCGCTGGATTTAGGCTCCAGTCTCTTCAGAGGCGTGGGTTCAAATCCCACTGCTGCCATAATTATCTTCCAAAAACAAAATCAGTTATTTTCTCTTAAAGTTCAAATTCTATCTGGTGTATGATAGTTGCTGGGACAATTCGACAACAGAGTTCAAAAAAGTTTATCATATTTACTAGATACTTTTCAAAAATATTTCTAAAGACTGTAAAGACATAAAAATTAACTTGAAGTGATTACAATTGGATGCATTGGGCATCCTGGCATTCGGGAAGCTGCAAGTCAGGAAACTGATAGCAGAATCCCAAACACTGGTAAAACGACTGATTTTGGAACTCTGTCCTATGTGTAGGGGATGTTATGGTTCAATGGCAGGTGGTGGGGTAATGGTTAGGCACTAAGAAGGGAGGTTAAGAGTTTGGAACTATAGTAGTATGTTTAAGGTTATGATGCAGATAGGAAGGGTCATGGTAAGATACTAAGAGGTTTTGGGGTTAGGCATGGAAGAAAAAGAGGTACTTGTGAGTTATCCGGGCTGCCGATTTTTTCATCGCGCCCGAAATCGTGGGCATCGCGTCGGTCGTGGCCGTTATAAGGAGCCGCGACGCGATGCCCACGATTTCCCATAGACAGTAATGTTAAAAGACACGATGGACCCGATTTCCGACACGATTTCCCATAGACAGTAATGTTAAAAGACGCGATGGACCCGATTTCCCATAGACAGCAATGTTAAAATAAAATTACAATGTGAAATTGGCCAATATATTTTAAAAAAAAATGTTTCATGGCCCCCCACCACCGTTAACGCCACCCCGCTATTGACGCCAACCCGAAGTGTGGCGAGCGCAGCGAGGCCGCGAGGGGCGGCGGTACGCGTCCTCCGACCTTTTCATGCCCTACTATCCACTAGGGCGTGGAGTGAGAATAGAATAGTGTGGCGAGCGCAGCGAGCCACCGAGCCCGAAGCGTGGCGAGCGCAGCGAGCCCCGCGAGGGGACGCGGACACCTTCACAGGTATCCGCGTGCCCTTGCGGGCTTCACAGGTGTCCGCGTCCCCTCGCGGGGCTCGCTGCGCTCGCCACGCTTCGGGCTCGGTGGCTCGCTGCGCTCGCCACACTATTCTATTCTCACTCCACGCCCTAGTGGATAGTAGGGCATGAAAAGGTCGGAGGACACGTACCGCCGCCCCTCGCGGGCTCGCTGCGCTCGCCACGCTTCGGGTTGGCGTCAATAGCGGGGTGGCGTTAACGGTGGTGGGGGGCCATGAAACATTTTTTTTAAAAACATATTGCCCAATTTCACATTGTAATTTTATTTTAACATTGCTGTCTATGGGAAATCGGGTCCATCGTGTCTTTTAACATTACTGTCTATGGGAAATCGGGACCATCGTGTCTTTTAACATTACTGTCTATGGGAAATCGTGGGCATCGCGTCGCGGCCCCTTATAACGGCCACGACCGACGCGATGCCCCCGATATCGTGTCTTTTAACATTACTGTCTATGGGAAATCGGGGGCATCGCGTCGCGGCCCCTTATAACGGCCACGACCGACGCGATGCCCCCGATTTGGAGCTAAATCGTGGGCATCGCGTCGGTCGGGTGTCCTTAAGTTAACCAAACTTAAGGACAAAATCGGCAGCCCGGATAACTCACAAGTACCGAAAAAGAATTAAGGATAGGCTGCAGGTATGTTCAGTGTTAAAGTTAGGGGCTCGATGTTGAAAGTTAGAAGGCTTACCTAGCAAGTGTCTGAATTGTGAGCATTGAGATGTCCCTAATATTGCAATGACCACCAGAAACACAAGCCCCAGTATCACGTACCTAACCCTAACCATATGTGAATGCTCTAATAAATCTCAATATGTTTTGTTACTTCATATAAAGTGAACAAAACACATTTAAATAATCATTTGATAGATCTTTGAGCCACATGAACACTGCACCCATGAGGTAGCATGGCCGAGCGGTCTAAGGCGCTGGATTAAGGCTCCAGTCTCTTCGGAGGCGTTTGGAACTATAGTAGTATGTTTAAGGTTATGATGCAGATAGGAAGGGTCATGGTAAGATACTAAGAGGTTTTGGGGTTAGGCATGGAAGAAAAAGAATTAAGGATAGGCTGCAGGTATGTTCAGTGTTAAAGTTAGGGGCTCGATGTTGAAAGTTAGAAGGCTTACCTAGCAAGTGTCTGAATTGTGAGCATTGAGATGTCCCTAATATTGCAATGACCACCAGAAACACAAGCCCCAGTATCACGTACCTAACCCTAACCATATGTGAATGCTCTAATAAATCTCAATATGTTTTGTTACTTCATATAAAGTGAACAAAACACATTTAAATAATCATTTGATAGATCTTTGAGCCACATGAACACTGCACCCATGAGGTAGCATGGCCGAGCGGTCTAAGGCGCTGGATTAAGGCTCCAGTCTCTTCGGAGGCATGGGTTCAAATCCCACTGCTGCCATATTTATTATTGATATATATTGTTAGAGGTTGATGTTTTCATTGTTCTATCCACAAGAATGCAATTCAATTAAAAAGTAAGTGTTCATCATCACATTGTTATAACAGCTAATTTCTTTCTTTGCTAACTTCCCAAAGCTGCCATATACATTTTCCAAAGAAAATGTCAGTGATTGGTTTCAAAGTGGTAAACTCGGCTAAAATGCAAATTAATTAAAAATTAACCATTTCTCATCTAGATTGCATGGCAACCAATATTCTTTTTAAAAAAAAATCTTTTCTCACTTATGTTAAGAGCAACTAAAATGCTTAACATAAAACATATTTTTACGTATTTCTTTAATACAACAACAACATTTTCTGTAATTCTAGTTCTAGATTCCAGACTGTGAGAAACTATGAGTTACCTTTAAGTGTGGTAGCATGGCCGAGCGGTCTAAGGCGCTGGATTTAGGCTCCAGTCTCTTCAGAGGCGTGGGTTCAAATCCCACTGCTGCCATAATTATCTTCCAAAAACAAAATTAGTTATTTTCTATTAAAGTTAAAATTCTATCTGGTGTATGATAGTTGCTGGGACAATTCAACAACAGAGTTCAAAAAAGTTTATCATATTTAATAGATACTTTTCAAAAATATTTCTAAAGACTGTAAAAATTAACTTAAAGTGATTACAATTGGATGCATTGGGCATCCTGGCATTCGGGAAGCTGCAAGTCAGGAAACTGATAGCAGAATCCCAAACACTGGTAAAACTACTGATTTTGGAACTCTGTCCTATGTGTAGGGGATGTTATGGTTCAATGGCAGGGGGTGGGGTAATGGTTAGGCACTAAGAAGGGAGGTTAAGAGTTTGAAACTATAGGAGTATGTTTAAGGTTATGATGCAGATAGGAAGGGTCATGGTAAGATACTAAGAGGTTTTGGGGTTAGGTATTGGAAGGAAAAGAATTAGGGATAGGCTGCAGGTATGTTCAGTGTTAGAGTTAGGAGCTCGATGTTGAAAGTTAGAAGGCTTGCCTAGCAAGTGTCAGTATTGTGAGCATTGAGATGTCCCTAATATTGCAATGACCACCAGAAACCCAAGCCCCAGTATCACGTACCTAACCCTAACCATATGTGAATGCTCTAATAAATCTCAATATGTTTTGTTACTTCATATAAAGTGAACAAAACACATTTAAATAATCATTTGATAGATTTTTGAGCCACATGGACACTGCACCCATGAGGTAGCATGGCCGAGCGGTCTAAGGCGCTGGATTAAGGCTTCAGTCTCTTCGGAGGCGTGGGTTCAAATCCCACTGCTGCCACATTTATTATTGATATATATATTGTTAGAGGTTGATGTTTTCATTGTTCTATCCACAAGAATGCAATTCAATTAAAAAGTAAGTGTTCATCATCACATTGTTATAACAGCTAATTTCTTTCTTTGCTAACTTCCCAAAGCTGCCATATAAATTTTCCAAAGAAAATGTCAGTGATTGGTTTCAAAGTGGTAAACTCGACTAAAATGCAAATTAATTAAAAATTAACCATTTCTCATCTAGATTGCATGGCAACCAATATTCTTTTTAAAAAAAATCTTTTCTCACTTATGTTAAGAGCATCTAAAATGCTTAACATAAAACATATTTTTACGTATTTCTTTAATACAACAACAACATTTTCTGTAATTCTAGTTCTAGATTCCAGACTGTGAGAAACTATGAGTTACCTTTAAGTGTGGTAGCATGGCCGAGCGGTCTAAGGCGCTGGATTTAGGCTCCAGTCTCTTCGGAGGCGTGGGTTCAAATCCCACTGCTGCCATAATTATCTTCCAAAAACAAAATCAGTTATTTTCTCTTAAAGTTCAAATTCTATCTGGTGTATGATAGTTGCTGGGACAATTCAACAACAGAGTTCAAAAACGTTTATCATATTTACTAGATACTTTTCAAAAATATTTCTAAAGACTGTAGAGACATAAAAATTAACTTGAAGTGATTACAATTGGATGCATTGGGCATCCTGGCATTCGGGAAGCTGCAAGTCAGGAAACTGATAGCAGAATCCCAAACACTGGTAAAACGACTGATTTTGGAACTCTGTCCTATGTGTAGGGGATGTTATGGTTCAATGGCAGGTGGTGGGGTAATGGTTAGGCACTAAGAAGGGAGGTTAAGAGTTTGGAACTATAGTAGTATGTTTAAGGTTATGATGCAGATAGGAAGGGTCATGGTAAGATACTAAGAGGTTTTGGGGTTAGGCATGGAAGAAAAAGAATTAAGGATAGGCTGCAGGTATGTTCAGTGTTAAAGTTAGGGGCTCGATGTTGAAAGTTAGAAGGCTTACCTAGCAAGTGTCTGAATTGTGAGCATTGAGATGTCCCTAATATTGCAATGACCACCAGAAACACAAGCCCCAGTATCACGTACCTAACCCTAACCATATGTGAATGCTCTAATAAATCTCAATATGTTTTGTTACTTCATATAAAGTGAACAAAACACATTTAAATAATCATTTGATAGATCTTTGAGCCACATGAACACTGCACCCATGAGGTAGCATGGCCGAGCGGTCTAAGGCGCTGGATTAAGACCTCTCTTCGGAGGTGTGGGTTCAAATCCCACTGCTGCCATATTTATTATTGATATATATTGTTAGAGGTTGATGTTTTCATTGTTCTATCCACAAGAATGCAATTCAATTAAAAAGTAAGTGTTCATCATCACATTGTTATAACAGCTAATTTCTTTCTTTGCTAACTTCCCAAAGCTGCCATATACATTTTCCAAAGTAAATGTCAGTGATTGGTTTCAAAGTGGTAAACTCGGCTAAAATGCAAATTAATTAAAAATTAACCATTTCTCATCTAGATTGCATGGCAACCAATATTCTTTTTAAAAAAAAATCTTTTCTCACTTATGTTAAGAGCAACTAAAATGCTTAACATAAAACATATTTTTACATATTTCTTTAATACAACAACAACATTTTCTGTAATTCTAGTTCTAGATTCCAGACTGTGAGAAACTATGAGTTACCTTTAAGTGTGGTAGCATGGCCGAGCGGTCTAAGGCGCTGGATTTAGGCTCCAGTCTCTTCAGAGGCGTGGGTTCAAATCCCACTGCTGCCATAATTATCTTCCAAAAACAAAATCAGTTATTTTCTCTTAAAGTTCAAATTCTATCTGGTGTATGATAGTTGCTGGGACAATTCGACAACAGAGTTCAAAAAAGTTTATCATATTTACTAGATACTTTTCAAAAATATTTCTAAAGACTGTAAAGACATAAAAATTAACTTGAAGTGATTACAATTGGATGCATTGGGCATCCTGGCATTCGGGAAGCTGCAAGTCAGGAAACTGATAGCAGAATCCCAAACACTGGTAAAACGACTGATTTTGGAACTCTGTCCTATGTGTAGGGGATGTTATGGTTCAATGGCAGGTGGTGGAGTAATGGTTAGACACTAAGAAGGGAGGTTAAGAGTTTGAAACTATAGGAGTATGTTTAAGGTTAAGATGCTGATAGGAAGGGTCATGGTAAGATACTAAGAGGTTTTGGGGTTAGGCATTGGAAGGAAAAGAATTAAGGATAGGCTGCAGGTATTTTCAGTGTTAGAGTTAGGAGCTCGATGTTGAAACTTAGAAGGCTTGCCTAGCAAGTGTCAGTATTGTGAGCATTGAGATGTCCCTAATATTGCAATGACCACCAGAAACCCAAGCACCAGTATCACGTACCTAACCCTAACCATATGTGAATGCTCTAATAAATCTCAATATGTTTTGTTACTTCATATAAAGTGAACAAAACACATTTAAATAATCATTTGATAGATCTTTGAGCCACATGAACACTGCACCCATGAGGTAGCATGGCCGAGCGGTCTAAGGCGCTGGATTAAGACTCCAGTCTCTTCGGAGGCGTGGGTTCAAATCCCACTGCTGCCATATTTATTATTGATATATATTGTTAGAGGTTGATGTTTTCATTGTTCTATCCACAAGAATGCAATTCAATTAAAAAGTAAGTGTTTATCATCACATTGTTATAACAGCTAATTTCTTTCTTTGCTAACTTCCCAAAGCTGCCATATAAATTTTCCAAAGAAAATTTCAGTGATTGGTTTCAAAGTGGTAAACTCGACTAAAATGCAAATTAATTAAAAATTAACCATTT
This sequence comes from Crinia signifera, assembly GCF_055691185.1. Taxonomy (NCBI): domain Eukaryota; kingdom Metazoa; phylum Chordata; class Amphibia; order Anura; family Myobatrachidae; genus Crinia; species Crinia signifera. The sequence goes on from NC_139222.1 coordinate 206,345,941, forward strand.
CTCATCTAGATTGCATGGCAACCAATATTCTTTTAAAAAAAAATCTTTTCTCACTTATGTTAAGAGCATCTAAAATGCTTAACATAAAACATATTTTTACGTATTTCTTTAATACAACAACAACATTTTCAGTAATTCTAGTTCTAGATTCCAGACTGTGAGAAACTATGAGTTACCTTTAAGTGTGGTAGCATGGCCGAGCGGTCTAAGGCGCTGGATTTAGGCTCCAGTCTCTTCAGAGGCGTGGGTTCAAATCCCACTGCTGCCATAATTATCTTCCAAAAACAAAATTAGTTATTTTCTATTAAAGTTAAAATTCTATCTGGTGTATGATAGTTGCTGGGACAATTCAACAACAGAGTTCAAAAAAGTTTATCATATTTAATAGATACTTTTCAAAAATATTTCTAAAGACTGTAAAAATTAACTTAAAGTGATTACAATTGGATGCATTGGGCATCCTGGCATTCGGGAAGCTGCAAGTCAGGAAACTGATAGCAGAATCCCAAACACTGGTAAAACGACTGATTTTGGAACTCTGTCCTATGTGTAGGGGATGTTATGGTTCAATGGCAGGTGTTGGGGTAATGGTTAGGCACTAAGAAGGGAGGTTAAGAGTTTGAAACTATAGGAGTATGTTTAAGGTTAAGATGCTGATAGGAAGGGTCATGGTAAGATACTAAGAGGTTTTGGGGTTAGGCATTGGAAGGAAAAGAATTAAGGATAGGCTGCAGGTATGTTCAGTGTTAGAGTTAGGAGCTCGATGTTGAAAGTTAGAAGGCTTGCCTAGCAAGTGTCAGTATTGTGAGCATTGAGATGTCCCTAATATTGCAATGACCACCAGAAACCCAAGCACCAGTATCACATACCTAACCCTAACCATATGTGAATGCTCTAATAAATCTCAATATGTTTTGTCAGTGATTGGTTTCAAAGTGGTAAACTCGACTAAAATGCAAATTAATAAAAAATTAACCATTTCTTATCTAGATTGCATGGCAACCAATATTCTTTTTAAAAAAAAATCTTTTCTCACTTATGTTAAGAGCATCTAAAATGCTTAACATAAAACATATTTTTACGTATTTCTTTAATACAACAACAACATTTTCTGTAATTCTAGTTCTAGATTCCAGACTGTGAGAAACTACGGGTTACCTTTAAGTGTGGTAGCATGGCCGAGCGGTCTAAGGCGCTGGATTTAGGCTCCAGTCTCTTCGGAGGCGTGGGTTCAAATCCCACTGCTGCCATAATTATCTTCCAAAAACAAAATCAGTTATTTTCTCTTAAAGTTCAAATTCTATCTGGTGTATGATAGTTGCTGGGACAATTCAACAACAGAGTTCAAAAAAGTTTATCATATTTACTAGATACTTTTCAAAGATATTTCTAAAGACTGTAGAGACATAAAAATTAACTTGAAGTGATTACAATTGGATCCATTGGGCGTCCTGGCATTCGGGAAGCTGCAAGTCAGGAAACTGATAGCAGAATCCCAAACACTGGTAAAACTACTGATTTTGGAACTCTGTCCTATGTGTAGGGGATGTTATGGTTCAATGGCAGGGGGTGGGGTAATGGTTAGGCACTAAGAAGGGAGGTTAAGAGTTTGAAACTATAGGAGTATGTTTAAGGTTATGATGCAGATAGGAAGGGTCATGGTAAGATACTAAGAGGTTTTGGGGTTAGGTATTGGAAGGAAAAGAATTAAGGATAGGCTGCAGGTATGTTCAGTGTTAGAGTTAGGAGCTCGATGTTGAAAGTTAGAAGGCTTACCTAGCAAGTGTCAGTATTGTGAGCATTGAGATGTCCCTAATATTGCAATGACCACCAGAAACCCAAGCCCCAGTATCACGTACCTAACCCTAACCATATGTGAATGCTCTAATAAATCTCAATATGTTTTGTTACTTCATATAAAGTGAACAAAACACATTTAAATAATCATTTGATAGATTTTTGAGCCACATGAACACTGCACCCATGAGGTAGCATGGCCGAGCGGTCTAAGGCGCTGGATTAAGGCTCCAGTCTCTTCGGAGGCGTGGGTTCAAATCCCACTGCTGCCACATTTATTATTGATATATATATTGTTAGAGGTTGATGTTTTCATTGTTCTATCCACAAGAATGCAATTCAATTAAAAAGTAAGTGTTCATCATCACATTGTTATAACAGCTAATTTCTTTCTTTGCTAACTTCCCAAAGCTGCCATATAAATTTTCCAAAGAAAATGTCAGTGATTGGTTTCAAAGTGGTAAACTCGACTAAAATGCAAATTAATTAAAAATTAACCATTTCTCATCTAGATTGCATGGCAACCAATATTCTTTTTAAAAAAAATATTTTCTCACTTATGTTAAGAGCATCTAAAATGCTTAAAATAAAACATATTTTTACGTATTTCTTTAATACAACAACAACATTTTCTGTAATTCTAGTTCTAGATTCCAGACTGTGAGAAACTATGAGTTACCTTTAAGTGTGGTAGCATGGCCGAGCGGTCTAAGGCGCTGGATTTAGGCTCCAGTCTCTTCGGAGGCGTGGGTTCAAATCCCACTGCTGCCATAATTATCTTCCAAAAACAAAATCAGTTATTTTCTCTTAAAGTTCAAATTCTATCTGGTGTATGATAGTTGCTGGGACAATTCAACAACAGAGTTCAAAAACGTTTATCATATTTACTAGATACTTTTCAAAAATATTTCTAAAGACTGTAGAGACATAAAAATTAACTTGAAGTGATTACAATTGGATGCATTGGGCATCCTGGCATTCGGGAAGCTGCAAGTCAGGAAACTGATAGCAGAATCCCAAACACTGGTAAAACGACTGATTTTGGAACTCTGTCCTATGTGTAGGGGATGTTATGGTTCAATGGCAGGTGGTGGAGTAATGGTTAGGCACTAAGAAGGGAGGTTAAGAGTTTGAAACTATAGGAGTATGTTTAAGGTTAAGATGCTGATAGGAAGGGTCATGGTAAGATACTAAGAGGTTTTGGGGTTAGGTATTGGAAGGAAAAGAATTAAGGATAGGCTGCAGGTATGTTCAGTGTTAGAGTTAGGAGCTCGATGTTGAAAGTTAGAAGGCTTGCTTAGCAAGTGTCAGTATTGTGAGCATTGAGATGTCCCTAATATTGCAATGACCACCAGAAACCCAAGCCCCAGTATCACGTACCTAACCCTAACCATATGTGAATGCTCTAATAAATCTCAGGTACTTGTTTCCTAGCACGGCCACACCGATATCAATCTTGAGAGTCTTGAGCATCGCGTCGCATCGGTGGTTTTTTGGTAAGGTAACGATGGTCCCGACCGATAAGATACCCCCGATATAGTTATGTACTGACGATGTATTTTTTTCGCGTCGGTATTCATATCGGCATCTTGTTGATTGAGTCGGGACCATTTAAATTGTGTACCCCGACCGACGCGATACTACCGATTTACTTATTTTCTCACGATCTTTGTATTAAATCGCGTCGGTCGCGTCGCATGTTTAAGGAAAACACCCCGATGCTCACGATGCACACGATTTTCTTCTGTCCCATTGGCCCAACGATTTTCCCGCTGTTTAGGCCCTTTTTAATAGGCCCAATTAATCTATATAGTCCATCCCCCTATAAAATCTACCTAGTAACATATGTTTTAATGTGTTGGAATGTGTGTTTCTATGTCAATATGAAATCTTCCCTCTGTAATCTGCTCAGTTACAGCATCAATGTCAATATTTACTGTGATAGTCCGGCCCCTTACTGACAGCCCCTTCTGTTATTTTTTCCCCTACTGCCTTTGTGGGTTTGTCTCGGTAGGAGTGAGACGTGTATTCAGTTGCTAGTGATTTCTTGGACGATTGATCCTTTGCTGGTGATATCTCCCTGATTGATCTTGTGCTTCGAATACTATTTGCTGTTGATCCTGAGCCTTGTGCTGCGGATTGCTGTTCATCGAGTGGATTATTGCTGATCCTGATTATTCTGCGATTGACTTCTGATTGATTTCTGCTGATCCTGACCCTGAGCCGTGCTGATCTTTAGTCCTGAGCTGTGGATTGGTCTGCTGTGGAGTGCTCTGTGGGTGATTTCAAGACCTCTGAGATGGCTGAGGTGAATATGTTCTCACTGCCTACAAGTGAGGAGGAGGCAGTGGCGTTTCTGCAGCGCCATCATCTGCTGCCATCAGAGGCTACGTGCGACAATGGTCATCCGATGCGGCTGAATTTGAAGGAGACCATGTGGCGCTGTAACGTGAGGGACTGCCGTTTGAAGAGGAGTCTGAGAGCAGGACTGTTCTTTCCTGGCTGTCGTTTGCCTTTCTCTACGCTGGTCCGCTTCATATTTTCCTGGGTGCAGGAATTTACCAGCATTGACTACTGCGAGAAGAATTTGTCCCTCTCTAAGAAGACGGCTGTCCTGTACAATAAGTACATGAGGGAGGCCTGCCTGCTGGACCTCATGGCGCAGCCGCAGCGCCGGATTGGAGGTCCCGGCATGATCGTCGAGGTGGATGAGACCCTCTTCGTCAAAAGGCAGGCGAATGTTGGCCGAGTTTTGCCTCAGCAATGGGTCTTTGGTGGCATATGCAGAGAAACTGGCCAGTGTTTCGCCACCAAGGTTGCCACTCGGGATGCCAACACCCTCATGGAAGCTATCCTGCAGTTTGTGGAGCCGGGCTCTCATGTGTACACTGATTGCTGGAGAGCCTACAGTACGGCCCAGCTGAATGCTGCAGGATATGAACATGCCCAGGTGAATCACCGTTATAACTTTGTAGACCCTACAACAGGGGTTCATACCCAGAATGTTGAACGGATGTGGGGGGCATGTAAGTGGCGGAATAAACGCCACAGGGGCACCGCCAGGCATATGCTCCAGAGCTATCTGGAGGAATTCATGTGGCGGAAGAGCCTGGGACAAGAGAACCCTTTTGCCCGCATACTAATTGCCCTGACTTTATTGCCCAAGGACTCTTGAGATTTACCCCCATTTCTGTGTCCCCCATTAATGCTGATGTCATATGTTTTGTTTGCCATTGAAGTTTTTCTATTTTCAATTCAAAAGTAAATTTTCAAAAATGCTTTTAAAACACTTGTGTTTCTTGTCTCAGGTGAATGATTTGTGATGGATGAATGCTATGGAGTCACACCACCACTATCCAAATAATTTTTGGAGCGCGGTGAGTGTAGTGGAGTACTAAGTCAAAATCGTGGTAAGCGCAGCAAACCCCAAGAAGCCTGTGTGGGTTATTAACATTATAATTTTCATAGGCTTCTGGGGCTTGGGGCCCTCACCATGGTTTGGACACAGAGAACCACTTTTTTTAAGCATACTAAGCATGCTCAACTTTAAGTTGACATGTTTAGTCGACATGTCAACATGATACACATGTTGACATGTTTAAAAGCATATCGCGTCGGCCGCAATGTACTGTGAGCTTAACAGCTCAATGCTGCCGACCGACGTGACATGTACTTGATTAAGCACTATATAGTGCTTAATCAAGATCTTAACATGTCCGTCGCGTCGGGGCCGTTTTACAACGGCTCCGACCGACGCGACCGATCAGTATAAGCACTATACAGTGCTTAATACTGTTCTTAACATGTCCGTCGCGTCGGGAGCATTTTACAATGGCTCCGACCGACGCGACCGATCAGTATAAGCACTATACAGTGCTTAATACTGTTCTTAACATGTCCGTCGCGTCGGGAGCATTTTACAATGGCTCCGACCGACGCGACCGATCAATTTTGAAGTAACTCCCTGTATAACGCGCTACACCGTCAATATACAAAGAAATATCGCGTCGGTCGGTCTTATGCATTGTCGTGAGCGTAACATCACCGCCCGACCGACGCGATTTTTCTGCCTGCCGGAAAAAACGCGCCAAAAGCACTCTGGGGAAGGACATCAGCAGCCATTTTGATGGTAATCAGTGAGCACTACGCAGCAGCTGTGTCTGTCTCCCTGCCCCTGCACAAAACAGTAAGTAGATTTACAGACTTACTGAGCATAGGTGGGCCTTTGGGTTTGTGAACAATATATACAGGCTTAGGAGGGTGGGGGTGGGGTGGGGGTGGGGGGGGGGGATTTGGAGGGGTAGGGGTGCTTACTGTGGTTATACATGTGTCCTTCATATATCATTTGTTTGAGGATTAGAGGTTTATCATTGGCTGTATAGAGTGGATAATGCTTATGTTCAAGGGGTAGTGCTTATCTAAATAGCTATAAAGTGTTTATGTGCAGTAGTTTATGAAGTGTATGACTTTAGTGTCAAGGCAATAATGATAATATGGATTACACAGGTTTATGTATATCATGTGCCTGGAAATGATGTACTGTGTGTTATAATACATACAAAATAGTCTGTTGTTTCTGATAGTAATGCATGGTGACATAGACTGTAATGATTTCTTGGTACATATTTGTTAAATAGAGCAGTTTGAGGTGTGTTGTGCTTGTTATTGAAATGGTGCAGCAGGCAGTATGCTGTGTCTACTTTATAGTAATTTGCATGTAAAGTGGTTGGTAATTGAAGTGTGAAATGGCCCCCACAATTGTTAACACCACCCCAACTATCCACGTGAACCCGAAGCGTGGCGAGCGCAGCGAGCCCCGCGAGGGGCGGCGGTACGCGTCCTCCGACCTTTTCATGCCCTACTATCCACGTCGGCGTGGAGTTGAGAATATAATAGTGTGGCGAGCGCAGCGAGCCACCGAGCCCGAAGCGTGGCGAGCGCAGCGAGCCCCGCGAGGGGACGCGGATACCTTCACAGGTAAGCGCGTCCTCTCGCGGGCTTCACAGGTGTCCGTGGTGATGTGGACACCTGTGAAGCCCGCCAGGGGACGCGCTTACCTGTGAAGGTATCCGCGTCCCCTCGCGGGGCTCGCTGCGCTCGCCACGCTTCGGGCTCGGTGGCTCGCTGCGCTCGCCACACTATTATATTCTCAACTCCACGCCGACGTGGATAGTAGGGCATGAAAAGGTCGGAGGACGCGTACCGCCGCCCCTCGCGGGGCTCGCTGCGCTCGCCACGCTTCGGGTTCACGTGGATAGTGGGGGTGGATTTGTATGTCATTCCATTTTGATTATTGATGTTTTTTTTATCTGTTTTGTGGAATTGCAGTTGCGGTTATCGGTGAATTTGAAAAAGAATATTTTTGAATATTTTGGAAGCCAATTCCATCTTTGAACAGAATAATGTAAGTTGTGCTTAAATTGTGCTTCTAAATAATTTGTTAATGTACCTAAAATGACTTTTTTTCACAGTGTACCAGCCCCACTATCCACGTGAACCCGAAGCGTGGCGAGCGCAGCGAGCCCCGCGAGGGGCGGCGGTACGCGTCCTCCGACCTTTTCATGCCCTACTATCCACGTCGGCGTGGAGTTGAGAATATAATAGTGTGGCGAGCGCAGCGAGCCACCGAGCCCGAAGCGTGGCGAGCGCAGCGAGCCCTGCGAGGGGACGCGGATACCTTCACAGGTAAGCGCGTCCTCTCGCGGGCTTCACAGGTGTCCGTGGTGATGTGGACACCTGTGAAGCCCGCCAGGGGACGCGCTTACCTGTGAAGGTATCCGCGTCCCCTCGCGGGGCTCGCTGCGCTCGCCACGCTTCGGGTGCGTGTGTATGGTGGAGGGACACAAATATATAATTACTTCTGTTGTCAAATGTGGTGTAAATTGCATTTATTATATCATATGCTATCAATATCTCAGATAAAATTTTTTTTTTTTTTGCGGATTGTATTTCAGTTTGATTGTGTTTTTTTGGCCGTTTAAGGGAATTAGTTTAAAACTCTTTTTTTTTTTACACCTGCTACTGACTGAGGTAAATATTTGTTTTTTTTTTGTAGTGTGTTAATGAATAACAGTGCAGTGCGTTCATTTTAATAGTGTAAACCTAATTTTTTTTTTTTTTTTACAGAATGGCCCGTCAGGTTGATAGAAACATCATGAAGAAGTTGATCGATCTCTACAAAGAGAATAGATGTCTGTGGCGACAAGATCACATGGATTTTCACAACCAGGCAAAGAGGAATGAGGCCTTTGGGAAGATCTCGGCCTACGCTTTGAGACGTGTCCCTAATGCAGACGTCACGTGGGTCCGAAAGAAGTTCACTAATATGCGGACAGTGCTGGTGAAGGAGCACAATCGGGTCCAGCAGTCGCGGTCTTCAGGAACTGACCCTGCAGATGTGTACCAGCCAAAGTTGTGGTACTACGACCGTATGCTCTTTATTGTGGAGGAGCAAGGAAGGAGGGAAGCAGAGGGAACTGCTACGGATGAAGACTCTTCATCCACTGCACAGGAGAGTGCTGACGTAGTAGTTCCCTCTGAGTCGTCGCAGCAGGGTGAGTCGTTGTCGGAGGTGGCGCCTCCTGCGGTGGCGAGCACCTCATCAGCTCCCCCCAGGAGGCGTAGAAGGAGACGGGCGACAAGACCTGCTGCTACCGGCCAGGAATATTGCTGCCCATACAAGGAGGAAGCAGTAATCAATCCCCCAGATGACTGCAAAATGTTCACGAATCATGTGTGCGCAGAAATGCGAAAGTGGAAGGGATCAACGCAACACCACTTTAAGCGTGTGCTGTATGGCCTGATGTTGCAGGCAGCAGAGGATGATATCTGTGCTGACTGCAACGGAACGTCATGCCGCAATGCGCACAGACAGCCACCACGCCCACACCCACATCACCCCCCCATGTTCAGTGCGCCGGTTGCTCCTCCGCCTGCCCCTTACTATGCGCCGGGACCCCCTATGCCACCTCCCACTGATCCCTCGACTTTGCCTGGTGCTGTGTACTCCGCATTGCGGAATGTGCAGCCCTCCACCCCAGGCGAAGAGCGTTATTCCAATTATTAATTTGGCTAATTCTGCTAATTTGACTTTTAATTTATAATTTGGCAGCAATGTTCTTGTTTCTCTTCCTTTCTGAGTACTCTACAATAATGAGTTTTTAGTCATGTACTACAATTTTGGTTGGTGAACGTTGCAGTGCGGTCTTCCTGAATTTTGCGATGGCTGTACTAGTTTTGCTCCTTCACTAACCACTGTTCTGCATATTTGTAACTTCTTTCGGATTCATGTGATTGTTTGCATTAGTGGGCACTGTTTTGTAGTGTGCCGTGATCTTCCCACGCCTCATTTCAATTTGCCTGGTTGTGATAGCCAGGCATCTATTCTCTTTGTACTGATCGATCAACTTCTTCTGATTTTGTATTTTGTGTGTCTCAAGTGTAATGACATTCCTATTGTTTAAAAATGAAAAAAAATGAACAAAAAGAAAAATGTCAAAAAATATTTCCAAAATGACATTTAAATTGTTAAAAAATAAAAAATTAAAAAAAGACAAAAAAAAACAAAAAAGCAAAAAGAAAAAAAACATAATATTTTTATTTATTGATTGTTTTCTATGTAATGTAATAAAATATGTTTAATTAAAAAAAAAATAAAGGAAAAAAATAATAAATTTTTAAATACGTTTAAAAAAAATAAAGGTAAAAAAAAAAACTTTTCAATAAAAGTGTTGAAATATATTATCATGTGTCGTGTTATTTATTATTTCGGGTGTAAATGAGTGTTTAAATTTGCGTCGCTCGCACCAGGGCCATTGAATAATGACATTCAGTGCTCCCGATGGGAACGATAGTTCAGGTGTAGTTTGAAATAGTGTGTAAATTGTAAATGGGTGCTTGCAATAAAAAACATTTAATCGCTCGCGTCAGGGGTATTGAATACAGACATTCAGTGCTCCCGATGGGACCGATAGTTCAGGTTTAGTTATAAATAGGGTGTAAACTGTAATTGTGGGTGTAAATGTGGGGTTCAATTGGAAGCAGCCATGTAAAACCATAAAATGGGTGCTTTCAATAAAAAAAATGTCGTCGCTCATGTCAGTGGCATTGAATACTGACATTCAGTGCTCCCGATGGGACCGATAGTTGAGGTGGAGTTAAAAATAGGGTGCAACTTGTAAATGTGGGTGTAAATGTGGGGTTGTATTGGAAGCAGCCATGTAAAACCATAAAATGGCTGCTTTTGATAAAAAAATCGCGTCGGTCGCGTCGGGAGCATTGAATACTGACATTTAGTGCTCCCGATGGGACCGATATATGGTAAAACCCCCGATATCGTTGAATTCTTCAATTATCGCGTCGGTCGCGTCGGGGACAATAAATCCTGTCATTTAGTGCTCCCGATGGGACCGATATCTGGTAATCCATCCGATTTCAGGAAAATCTTCAATTATCGCGTCGGTCGTGTCGCGGTAATTGAAGCATGGTACACGATACACAGGATTAGCAAAAATCAAGAGAATCGCGTCCGTCGGGGGTGATCGCGGCCCTTAAAGTGCACTAAATAAGAGCCGCGACCGATCCCGATTGTGGCCGTGCTAGGAAACAAGTACCAAATCTCAATATGTTTTGTTACTTCATATAAAGTGAACAAAACACATTTAAATAATCATTTGATAGATCTTTGAGCCACATGAACACTGCACCCATGAGGTAGCATGGCCGAGCGGTCTAAGGCGCTGGATTAAGGCTCCAGTCTCTTCGGAGGTGTTTGGAACTATAGTAGTATGTTTAAGGTTATGATGCAGATAGTTATGATGCAGATTTAGGCTCCAGTCTCTTCGGAGGCGTGGGTTCAAATCCCACTGCTGCCATAATTATCTTCCAAAAACAAAATCAGTTATTTTCTCTTAAAGTTCAAATTCTATCTGGTGTATGATAGTTGCTGGGACAATTCAACAACAGAGTTCAAAAAAGTTTATCATATTTACTAGATACTTTTCAAAGATATTTCTAAAGACTGTAGAGACATAAAAATTAACTTGAAGTGATTACAATTGGATCCATTGGGCGTCCTGGCATTCGGGAAGCTGCAAGTCAGGAAACTGATAGCAGAATCCCAAACACTGGTAAAACTACTGATTTTGGAACTCTGTCCTATGTGTAGGGGATGTTATGGTTCAATGGCAGGGGGTGGGGTAATGGTTAGGCACTAAGAAGGGAGGTTAAGAGTTTGAAACTATAGGAGTATGTTTAAGGTTATGATGCAGATAGGAAGGGTCATGGTAAGATACTAAGAGGTTTTGGGGTTAGGTATTGGAAGGAAAAGAATTAAGGATAGGCTGCAGGTATGTTCAGTGTTAGAGTTAGGAGCTCGATGTTGAAAGTTAGAAGGCTTACCTAGCAAGTGTCAGTATTGTGAGCATTGAGATGTCCCTAATATTGCAATGACCACCAGAAACCCAAGCCCCAGTATCACGTACCTAACCCTAACCATATGTGAATGCTCTAATAAATCTCAATATGTTTTGTTACTTCATATAAAGTGAACAAAACACATTTAAATAATCATTTGATAGATTTTTGAGCCACATGAACACTGCACCCATGAGGTAGCATGGCCGAGCGGTCTAAGGCGCTGGATTAAGGCTCCAGTCTCTTCGGAGGCGTGGGTTCAAATCCCACTGCTGCCACATTTATTATTGATATATATATTGTTAGAGGTTGATGTTTTCATTGTTCTATCCACAAGAATGCAATTCAATTAAAAAGTAAGTGTTCATCATCACATTGTTATAACAGCTAATTTCTTTCTTTGCTAACTTCCCAAAGCTGCCATATAAATTTTCCAAAGAAAATGTCAGTGATTGGTTTCAAAGTGGTAAACTCGACTAAAATGCAAATTAATTAAAAATTAACCATTTCTCATCTAGATTGCATGGCAACCAATATTCTTTTTAAAAAAAATATTTTCTCACTTATGTTAAGAGCATCTAAAATGCTTAAAATAAAACATATTTTTACGTATTTCTTTAATACAACAACAACATTTTCTGTAATTCTAGTTCTAGATTCCAGACTGTGAGAAACTATGAGTTACCTTTAAGTGTGGTAGCATGGCCGAGCGGTCTAAGGCGCTGGATTTAGGCTCCAGTCTCTTCGGAGGCGTGGGTTCAAATCCCACTGCTGCCATAATTATCTTCCAAAAACAAAATCAGTTATTTTCTCTTAAAGTTCAAATTCTATCTGGTGTATGATAGTTGCTGGGACAATTCAACAACAGAGTTCAAAAACGTTTATCATATTTACTAGATACTTTTCAAAAATATTTCTAAAGACTGTAGAGACATAAAAATTAACTTGAAGTGATTACAATTGGATGCATTGGGCATCCTGGCATTCGGGAAGCTGCAAGTCAGGAAACTGATAGCAGAATCCCAAACACTGGTAAAACGACTGATTTTGGAACTCTGTCCTATGTGTAGGGGATGTTATGGTTCAATGGCAGGTGGTGGGGTAATGGTTAGGCACTAAGAAGGGAGGTTAAGAGTTTGGAACTATAGTAGTATGTTTAAGGTTATGATGCAGATAGGAAGGGTCATGGTAAGATACTAAGAGGTTTTGGGGTTAGGCATGGAAGAAAAAGAATTAAGGATAGGCTGCAGGTATGTTCAGTGTTAAAGTTAGGGGCTCGATGTTGAAAGTTAGAAGGCTTACCTAGCAAGTGTCTGAATTGTGAGCATTGAGATGTCCCTAATATTGCAATGACCACCAGAAACACAAGCCCCAGTATCACGTACCTAACCCTAACCATATGTGAATGCTCTAATAAATCTCAATATGTTTTGTTACTTCATATAAAGTGAACAAAACACATTTAAATAATCATTTGATAGATCTTTGAGCCACATGAACACTGCACCCATGAGGTAGCATGGCCGAGAGGGCTAAGGCGCTGGATTAAGGCTCCAGTCTCTTCGGAGGCGTGGGTTCAAATCCCACTGCTGCCATATTTATTATTGATATATATTGTTAGAGGTTGATGTTTTCATTGTTCTATCCACAAGAATGCAATTCAATTAAAAAGTAAGTGTTCATCATCACATTGTTATAACAGCTAATTTCTTTCTTTGCTAACTTCCCAAAGCTGCCATATACATTTTCCAAAGAAAATGTCAGTGATTGGTTTCAAAGTGGTAAACTCGGCTAAAATGCAAATTAATTAAAAATTAACCATTTCTCATCTAGATTGCATGGCAACCAATATTCTTTTTTAAAAAAAATCTTTTCTCACTTATGTTAAGAGCAACTAAAATGCTTAACATAAAACATATTTTTACATATTTCTTTAATACAACAACAACATTTTCTGTAATTCTAGTTCTAGATTCCAGACTGTGAGAAACTATGAGTTACCTTTAAGTGTGGTAGCATGGCCGAGCGGTCTAAGGCGCTGGATTTAGGCTCCAGTCTCTTCAGAGGCGTGGGTTCAAATCCCACTGCTGCCATAATTATCTTCCAAAAACAAAATCAGTTATTTTCTCTTAAAGTTCAAATTCTATCTGGTGTATGATAGTTGCTGGGACAATTCAACAACAGAGTTCAAAAAAGTTTATCATATTTACTAGATACTTTTCAAAAATATTTCTAAAGACTGTAAAGACATAAAAATTAACTTGAAGTGATTACAATTGGATGCATTGGGCATCCTGGCATTCGGGAAGCTGCAAGTCAGGAAACTGATAGCAGAATCCCAAACACTGGTAAAACGACTGATTTTGGAACTCTGTCCTATGTGTAGGGGATGTTATGGTTCAATGGCAGGTGGTGGAGTAATGGTTAGGCACTAAGAAGGGAGGTTAAGAGTTTGAAACTATAGGAGTATGTTTAAGGTTAAGATGCTGATAGGAAGGGTCATGGTAAGATACTAAGAGGTTTTGGGGTTAGGCATTGGAAGGAAAAGAATTAAGGATAGGCTGCAGGTATGTTCAGTGTTAGAGTTAGGAGCTCGATGTTGAAACTTAGAAGGCTTGCCTAGCAAGTGTCAGTATTGTGAGCATTGAGATGTCCCTAATATTGCAATGACCACCAGAAACCCAAGCACCAGTATCACGTACCTAACCCTAACCATATGTGAATGCTCTAATAAATCTCAATATGTTTTGTTACTTCATATAAAGTGAACAAAACACATTTAAATAATCATTTGATAGATCTTTGAGCCACATGAACACTGCACCCATGAGGTAGCATGGCCGAGCGGTCTAAGGCGCTGGATTAAGGCTCCAGTCTCTTCGGAGGCGTGGGTTCAAATCCCACTGCTGCCATATTTGTTATTGATATATATATTGTTAGAGATTGATGTTTTCATTGTTCTATCCACAAGAATGTAATTCAATTAAAAAGTAAGTGTTCATCATCACATTGTTATAACAGCTAATTTCTTTCTTTGCTAACTTCCCAAAGCTGCCATATAAATTTTCCAAAGAAAATGTCAGTAATTGGTTTCAAAGTGGTAAACTCGACTAAAATGCAAATTAATTAAAAATTAACCATTTCTCATCTAGATTGCATGGCAACCAATATTCTTTTTAAAAAAAATCTTTTCTCACTTATGTTAAGAGCATCTAAAATGCTTAACATAAAAAATATTTTTACGTATTTCTTTAATACAACAACAACATTTTATGTAATTCTAGTTCTAGATTCAGGACTGTGAGAAACTATGAGTTACCTTTAAGTGTGGTAGCATGGCCGAGCGGTCTAAGGCGCTGGATTTAGGCTCCAGTCTCTTCGGAGGCGTGGGTTCAAATCCCACTGCTGCCATAATTATCTTCCAAAAACAAAATCAGTTATTTTCTCTTAAAGTTCAAATTCTATCTGGTGTATGATAGTTGCTGGGACAATTCAACAACAGAGTTCAAAAAAGTTTATCATATTTAATAGATACTTTTCAAAAATATTTCTAAAGACTGTAAAGACATAAAAATTAACTTGAAGTGATTACAATTGGATGCATTGGGCATCCTGGCATTCGGGAAGCTGCAAGTCAGGAAACTGATAGCAGAATCCCAAACACTGGTAAAATGACTGATTTTGGAACTCTGTCCTATGTGTAGGGGATGTTATGGTTCAATTGCAGGTGGTGGGGTAATGGTTAGGCACTAAGAAGGGAGGTTAAGAGTTTGAAACTATAGGAGTATGTTTAAGGTTAAGATGCTGATAGGAAGGGTCATGGTAAGATACTAAGAGGTTTTGGGGTTAGGCATTGGAAGGAAAAGAAATAAGGATAGGCTGCAGGTATGTTCAGTGTTAGAGTTAGGAGCTCGATGTTGAAAGTTAGAAGGCTTGCCTAGCAAGTGTCAGTATTGTGAGCATTGAGATGTCCCTAATATTGCAATGACCACCAGAAACCCAAGCACCAGTATCACGTACCTAACCCTAACCATATGTGAATGCTCTAATAAATCTCAATATGAAGCTGCAAGTCAGGAAACTGATAGCAGAATCCCAAACACTGGTAAAACGACTGATTTTGGAACTCTGTCCTATGTGTAGGGGATGTTATGGTTCAATGGCAGGTGGTGGAGTAATGGTTAGGCACTAAGAAGGGAGGTTAAGAGTTTGAAACTATAGGAGTATGTTTAAGGTTAAGATGCTGATAGGAAGGGTCATGGTAAGATACTAAGAGGTTTTGGGGTTAGGCATTGGAAGGAAAAGAATTAAGGATAGGCTGCAGGTATGTTCAGTGTTAGAGTTAGGAGCTCGATGTTGAAAGTTAGAAGGCTTGCCTAGCAAGTGTCAGTATTGTGAGCATTGAGATGTCCCTAATATTGCAATGACCACCAGAAACCCAAGCACCAGTATCACGTACCTAACCCTAACCATATGTGAATGCTCTAATAAATCTCAATATGTTTTGTCAGTGATTGGTTTCAAAGTGGTAAACTCGACTAAAATGCAAATTAATTAAAAATCAACCATTTCTCATCTAGATTGCATGGCAACCAATATTCTTTTTAAAAAAAATCTTTTCTCACTTATGTTAAGAGCATCTAAAATGCTTAACATAAAACATATTTTTACGTATTTCTTAAATACAACAACAACATTTTATGTAATTCTAGTTCTAGATTCAGGACTGTGAGAAACTATGAGTTACCTTTAAGTGTGGTAGCATGGCCGAGCGGTCTAAGGCGCTGGATTTAGGCTCCAGTCTCTTCGGAGGCGTGGGTTCAAATCCCACTGCTGCCATAATTATCTTCCAAAAACAAAATCAGTTATTTTCTCTTAAAGTTCAAATTCTATCTGGTGTATGATAGTTGCTGGGACAATTCAACAACAGAGTTCAAAAAAGTTTATCATATTTAATAGATACTTTTCAAAAATATTTCTAAAGACTGTAAAGACATAAAAATTAACTTGAAGTGATTACAATTGGATGCATTGGGCATCCTGGCATTCGGGAAGCTGCAAGTCAGGAAACTGATAGCAGAATCCCAAACACTGGTAAAATGACTGATTTTGGAACTCTGTCCTATGTGTAGGGGATGTTATGGTTCAATGGCAGGTGGTGGGGTAATGGTTAAGCACTAAGAAGGGAGGTTAAGAGTTTGAAACTATAGGAGTATGTTTAAGGTTAAGATGCTGATAGGAAGGGTCATGGTAAGATACTAAGAGGTTTTGGGGTTAGGCATTGGAAGGAAAAGAAATAAGGATAGGCTGCAGGTATGTTCAGTGTTAGAGTTAGGAGCTCGATGTTGAAAGTTAGAAGGCTTGCCTAGCAAGTGTCAGTATTGTGAGCATTGAGATGTCCCTAATATTGCAATGACCACCAGAAACCCAAGCACCAGTATCACGTACCTAACCCTAACCATATGTGAATGCTCTAATAAATCTCAATATGAAGCTGCAAGTCAGGAAACTGATAGCAGAATCCCAAACACTGGTAAAACGACTGATTTTGGAACTCTGTCCTATGTGTAGGGGATGTTATGGTTCAATGGCAGGTGGTGGAGTAATGGTTAGGCACTAAGAAGGGAGGTTAAGAGTTTGAAACTATAGGAGTATGTTTAAGGTTAAGATGCTGATAGGAAGGGTCATGGTAAGATACTAAGAGGTTTTGGGGTTAGGCATTGGAAGGAAAAGAATTAAGGATAGGCTGCAGGTATGTTCAGTGTTAGAGTTAGGAGCTCGATGTTGAAAGTTAGAAGGCTTGCCTAGCAAGTGTCAGTATTGTGAGCATTGAGATGTCCCTAATATTGCAATGACCACCAGAAACCCAAGCACCAGTATCACGTACCTAACCCTAACCATATGTGAATGCTCTAATAAATCTCAATATGTTTTGTCAGTGATTGGTTTCAAAGTGGTAAACTCGACTAAAATGCAAATTAATTAAAAATTAACCATTTCTCATCTAGATTGCATGGCAACCAATATTCTTTTTAAAAAAAATCTTTTCTCACTTATGTTAAGAGCATCTAAAATGCTTAACATAAAACATATTTTTACGTATTTCTTAAATACAACAACAACATTTTATGTAATTCTAGTTCTAGATTCCAGACTGTGAGAAACTGTGAGTTACCTTTAAGTGTGGTAGCATGGCCGAGCGGTCTAAGGCGCTGGATTTAGGCTCCAGTCTCTTCGGAGGCGTGGGTTCAAATCCCACTGCTGCCATAATTATCTTCCAAAAACAAAATCAGTTATTTTCTCTTAAAGTTCAAATTCTATCTGGTGTATGATAGTTGCTGGGACAATTCAACAACAGAGTTCAAAAAAGTTTATCATATTTACTAGATACTTTTCAAAAATATTTCTAAAGACTGTAGAGACATAAAAATTAACTTGAAGTGATTACAATTGGATGCATTGGGCATCCTGGCATTCGGGAAGCTGCAAGTCAGGAAACTGATAGCAGAATTCCAAACACTGGTAAAACGACTGATTTTGGAACTCTGTCCTATGTGTAGGGGATGTTATGGTTCAATGGCAGGGGGTGGGGTAATGGTTAGGCACTAAGAAGGGAGGTTAAGAGTTTGAAACTATAGGAGTATGTTTAAGGTTATGATGCAGATAGGAAGGGTCATGGTAAAATACTAAGAGGTTTTGGGGTTAGGCATTGGAAGGAAAAGAATTAAGGATAGGCTGCAGGTATGTTCAGTGTTAGAGTTAGGAGCTCGATGTTGAAAGTTAGAAGGCTTGCCTAGCAAGTGTCAGTATTGTGAGCATTGAGATGTCCCTAATATTGCAATGACCACCAGAAACCCAAGCCCCAGTATCACGTACCTAACCCTAACCATATGTGAATGCTCTAATAAATCTCAATATGTTTTGTTACTTCATATAAAGTGAACAAAACACATTTAAATAATCATTTGATAGATTTTTGAGCCACATGAACACTGCACCCCCGAGGTAGCATGGCCGAGCGGTCTAAGGCGCTGGATTAAGGCTCCAGTCTCTTCGTAGGCGTGGGTTCAAATCCCACTGCTGCCATATTTATTATTGATATATATTGTTAGAGGTTGATGTTTTCATTTTTCTATCCACAAGAATGCAATTCAATTAAAAAGTAAGTGTTCATCATCACATTGTTATAACAGCTAATTTCTTTCTTTGCTAACTTCCCAAAGCTGCCATATACATTTTCCAAAGAAAATGTCAGTGATTGGTTTCAAAGTGGTAAACTCGGCTAAAATGCAAATTAATTAAAAATTAACCATTTCTCATCTAGATTGCATGGCAACCAATATTCTTTTTAAAAAAAAATCTTTTCTCACTTATGTTAAGAGCAACTAAAATGCTTAACATAAAACATATTTTTACGTATTTCTTTAATACAACAACAACATTTTCTGTAATTCAAGTTCTAGATTCCAGACTGTGAGAAACTATGAGCTACTTTTAAGTGTGGTAGCATGGCTAAGGCGCTGGATTTAGGCTCCATTCTCTTCGGAGGCGTGGGTTCAAATCCCACTGCTGCCATAATTATCTTCCAAAAACAAAATCCGTAATTTTCTCTTAAAGTTCAAATTCTATCTGGTGTATGATAGTTGCTGGGACAATTCAACAACAGAGTTCAAAAAAGTTTATCATATTTACTAGATACTTTTCAAAAATATTTCTAAAGACTGTAAAGACATAAAAATTAACTTGAAGTGATTACAATTGGATGCATTGGGCATCCTGGCATTCGGGAAGCTGCAAGTCAGGAAACTGATAGCAGAATCCCAAACACTGGTAAAACGACTGATTTTGGAACTCTGTCCTATGTGTAGGGGATGTTATGGTTCAATGGCAGGTGGTGGGGTAATGGTTAGGCACTAAGAAGGGAGGTTAAGAGTTTGGAACTATAGTAGTATGTTTAAGGTTATGATGCAGATAGGAAGGGTCATGGTAAGATACTAAGAGGTTTTGGGGTTAGGCTTGGAAGAAAAAGAATTAAGGATAGGCTGCAGGTATGTTCAGTGTTAGAGTTAGGGGCTCGATGTTGAAAGTTAGAAGGCTTACCTAGCAAGTGTCTGAATTGTGAGCATTGAGATGTCCCTAATATTGCAATGACCACCAGAAACACAAGCCCCAGTATCACGTACCTAACCCTAACCATATGTGAATGCTCTCATAAATCTCAATATGTTTTGTTACTTCATATAAAGTGAACAAAACACATTTAAAAAATCATTTGACAGATCTTTGAGCCACATGAACACTGCACCCATGAGGTAGCATGGCCGAGCGGTCTAAGGCGCTGGATTAAGGCTCCAGTCTCTTCGGAGGCGTGGGTTCAAATCCCACTGCTGCCATAATTATTTTCCAAAAACAAAATCAGTTATTTTCTCTTAAAGTTCAAATTCTATCTGGTGTATGATAGTTGCTGGGACAATTCAACAACAGAGTTCAAAAAAGTTTATCATATTTACTAGATACTTTTCAAAAATATTTCTAAAGACTGTAAAGACATAAAAATTAACTTGAAGTGATTACAATATGATGCATTGGGCATCCTGGCATTCGGGAAGCTGCAAGTCAGGAAACTGATAGCAGAATCCCAAACACTGGTAAAACGACTGATTTTGGAACTCTGTCCTATGTGTAGGGGATGTTATGGTTCAATGGCAGGTGGTGGGGTAATGGTTAGGCACTAAGAAGGAAGGTTAAGAGTTTGAAACTATAGGAGTATGTTTAAGGTTAAGATGCTGATAGGAAGGGTCATGGTAAGATACTAAGAGGTTTTGGGGTTAGGCATTGGAAGGAAAAGAAATAAGGATAGGCTGCAGGTATGTTCAGTGTTAGAGTTAGGAGCTCGATGTTGAAAATTAGAAGGCTTGCCTAGCAAGTGTCAGTATTGTGAGCATTGAGATGTCCCTAATATTGCAATGACCACCAGAAACCCAAGCACCAGTATCACGTACCTAACCCTAACCATATGTGAATGCTCTAATAAATCTCAATATGTTTTGTTACTTCATATAAAGTGAACAAAACACATTTAAATAATCATTTGATAGATTTTTGAGCCACATGAACACTGCACCCCTGAGGTAGCATGGCCGAGCGGTCTAAGGCGCTGGATTAAGGCTCCAGTCTCTTCGGAGGCGTGGGTTCAAATCCCACTGCTGCCATATTTATTATTGATATATATTGTTAGAGGTTGATGTTTTCATTTTTCTATCCACAAGAATGCAAATCAATTAAAAAGTAAGTGTTCATCATCACATTGTTATAACAGCTAATTTCTTTCTTTGCTAACTTCCCAAAGCTGCCATATAAATTTTCCAAAGAAAATGTCAGTGATTGGTTTCAAAGTGGTAAACTCGACTAAAATGCAAATTAATTAAAAATTAACCATTTCTCATCTAGATTGCATGGCAACCAATATTCTTTTAAAAAAAATCTTTTCTCACTTATGTTAAGAGCATCTAAAATGCTTAACATAAAACATATTTTTACGTATTTCTTTAATACAACAACAACATTTTCTGTAATTCTAGTTCTAGATTCCAGACTGTGAGAAACTATGAGTTACCTTTAAGTGTGGTAGCATGGCCGAGCGATCTAAGGCGCTGGATTTAGGCTCCAGTCTCTTCGGAGGCGTGGGTGCAAATCCCACTGCTGCCATAATTATCTTCCAAAAACAAAATCAGTTATTTTCTCTTAAAGTTCAAATTCTATCTGGTGTATGATAGTTGCTGGGACAATTCAACAACAGCGTTCAAAAAGGTTTATCATATTTACTAGATACTTTTCAAAAATATTTCTAAAGACTATAGAGACATAAAAATTAACTTGAAGTGATTACAATTGGATGCATTGGGCATCCTGGCATTCGGGAAGCTGCAAGTCAGGAAGCTGATAGCAGAATCCCAAACACTGGTAAAACGACTGATTTTGGAACTCTGTCCTATGTGTAGGGGATGTTATGGTTCAATGGCAGGTGGTGGGGTAATGGTTAGGCACTAAGAAGGGAGGTTAAGAGTTTGGAACTATAGTAGTATGTTTAAGGTTATGATGCAGATAGGAAGGGTCATGGTAAGATACTAAGAGGTTTTGGGGTTAGGCATGGAAGAAAAAGAATTAAGGATAGGCTGCAGGTATGTTCAGTGCTAAAGTTAGGGGCTCGATGTTGAAAGTTAGAAGGCTTACCTAGCAAGTGTCTGAATTGTGAGCATTGAGATGTCCCTAATATTGCAATGACCACCAGAAACACAAGCCCCAGTATCACGTACCTAACCCTAACCATATGTGAATGCTCTAATAAATCTCAATATGTTTTGTTACTTCATATAAAGTGAACAAAACACATTTAAATAATCATTTGATAGATCTTTGAGCCACATGAACACTGCACCCATGAGGTAGCATGGCCGAGCGGTCTAAGGCGCTGGATTAAGGCTCCAGTCTCTTAGGAGGCGTGGATTCAAATCCCACTGCTGCCATATTTGTTATTGATATATATATTGTTAGAGGTTGATGTTTTCATTGTTCTATCCACAAGAATGTAATTCAATTAAAAAGTAAGTGTTCATCATCACATTGTTATAACAGCTAATTTCTTTCTTTGCTAACTTCCCAAAGCTGCCATATAAATTTTCCAAAGAAAATGTCAGTAATTGGTTTCAAAGTGGTAAACTCGACTAAAATGCAAATTAATTAAAAATTAACCATTTCTCATCTAGATTGCATGGCAACCAATATTCTTTTAAAAAAAAATCTTTTCTCACTTATGTTAAGAGCATCTAAAATGCTTAACATAAAACATATTTTTACGTATTTCTTTAATACAACAACAAAATTTTCTGTAATTCTAGTTCTAGATTCCAGACTGTGAGAAACTATGCGTTACCTTTAAGTGTGGTAGCATGGCCGAGCGATCTAAGGCGCTGGATTTAGGCTCCAGTCTCTTCGGAGGCGTGGGTTCAAATCCCACTGCTGCCATAATTATCTTCCAAAAACAAAATCAGTTATTTTCTCTTAAAGTTCAAATTCTATCTGGTGTATGATAGTTGCTGGGACAATTCAACAACAGAGTTCAAAAAAGTTTATCATATTTAATAGATACTTTTCAAAAATATTTCTAAAGACTGTAAAGACATAAAAATTAACTTGAAGTGATTACAATTGGATGCATTGGGCATCCTGGCATTCGGGTAGCTGCAAGTCAGGAAACTGATAGCAGAATCCCAAACACTGGTAAAACGACTGATTTTGGAACTCTGTCCTATGTGTAGGGGATGTTATGGTTCAATGGCAGGTGGTGGGGTAATGGTTAGGCACTAAGAAGGGAGGTTAAGAGTTTGAAACTATAGGAGTATGTTTAAGGTTAAGATGCTGATAGAAAGGGTCATGGTAAGATACTAAGAGGTTTTGGGGTTAGGCATTGGAAGGAAAAGAAATAAGGATAGGCTGCAGGTATGTTCAGTGTTAGAGTTAGGAGCTCGATGTTGAAAGTTAGAAGGCTTGCCTAGCAAGTGTCAGTATTGTGAGCATTGAGATGTCCCTAATATTGCAATGACCACCAGAAACCCAAGCACCAGTATCACGTACCTAACCCTAACCATATGTGAATGCTCTAATAAATCTCAATATGTTTTGTCAGTGATTGGTTTCAAAGTGGTAAACTCGACTAAAATGCAAATTAATTAAAAATTAACCATTTCTCATCTAGATTGCATGGCAACCAATATTCTTTTTAAAAAAAATCTTTTCTCACTTATGTTAAGAGCATCTAAAATGCTTAACATAAAACATATTTTTACGTATTTCTTAAATACAACAACAACATTTTATGTAATTCTAGTTCTAGATTCCACACTGTGAGAAACTATGAGTTACCTTTAAGTGTGGTAGCATGGCCGAGCGGTCTAAGGCGCTGGATTTAGGCTCCAGTCTCTTCGGAGGCGTGGGTTCAAATCCCACTGCTGCCATAATTATCTTCCAAAAACAAAATCAGTTATTTTCTCTTAAAGTTCAAATTCTATCTGGTGTATGATAGTTGCTGGGACAATTCAACAACAGAGTTCAAAAAAGTTTATCATATTTACTAGATACTTTTCAAAAATATTTCTAAAGACTGTAGAGACATAAAAATTAACTTGAAGTGATTACAATTGGATGCATTGGGCATCCTGGCATTCGGGAAGCTGCAAGTCAGGAAACTGATAGCAGAATTCCAAACACTGGTAAAACGACTGATTTTGGAACTCTGTCCTATGTGTAGGGGATGTTATGGTTCAATGGCAGGGGGTGGGGTAATGGTTAGGCACTAAGAAGGGAGGTTAAGAGTTTGAAACTATAGGAGTATGTTTAAGGTTATGATGCAGATAGGAAGGGTCATGGTAAGATACTAAGAGGTTTTGGGGTTAGGCATTGGAAGGAAAAGAATTAAGGATAGGCTGCAGGTATGTTCAGTGTTAGAGTTAGGAGCTCGATGTTGAAAGTTAGAAGGCTTGCCTAGCAAGTGTCAGTATTGTGAGCATTGAGATGTCCCTAATATTGCAATGACCACCAGAAACCCAAGCCCCAGTATCACGTACCTAACCCTAACCATATGTGAATGCTCTAATAAATCTCAATATGTTTTGTTACTTCATATAAAGTGAACAAAACACATTTAAATAATCATTTGATAGATTTTTGAGCCACATGAACACTGCACCCCTGAGGTAGCATGGCCGAGCGGTCTAAGGCGCTGGATTAAGGCTCCAGTCTCTTCGTAGGCGTGGGTTCAAATCCCACTGCTGCCATATTTATTATTGATATATATTGTTAGAGGTTGATGTTTTCATTTTTCTATCCACAAGAATGCAATTCAATTAAAAAGTAAGTGTTCATCATCACATTGTTATAACAGCTAATTTCTTTCTTTGCTAACTTCCCAAAGCTGCCATATACATTTTCCAAAGAAAATGTCAGTGATTGGTTTCAAAGTGGTAAACTCGGCTAAAATGCAAATTAATTAAAAATTAACCATTTCTCATCTAGATTGCATGGCAACCAATATTCTTTTTAAAAAAAAATCTTTTCTCACTTATGTTAAGAGCAACTAAAATGCTTAACATAAAACATATTTTTACGTATTTCTTTAATACAACAACAACATTTTCTGTAATTCAAGTTCTAGATTCCAGACTGTGAGAAACTATGAGCTACTTTTAAGTGTGGTAGCATGGCTAAGGCGCTGGATTTAGGCTCCATTCTCTTCGGAGGCGTGGGTTCAAATCCCA
Organism: Crinia signifera; assembly: GCF_055691185.1. NCBI lineage: Eukaryota > Metazoa > Chordata > Amphibia > Anura > Myobatrachidae > Crinia > Crinia signifera. The sequence goes on from NC_139222.1 coordinate 206,370,465, forward strand.
CTGCTGCCATAATTATCTTCCAAAAACAAAATCCGTAATTTTCTCTTAAAGTTCAAATTCTATCTGGTGTATGATAGTTGCTGGGACAATTCAACAACAGAGTTCAAAAAAGTTTATCATATTTACTAGATACTTTTCAAAAATATTTCTAAAGACTGTAAAGACATAAAAATTAACTTGAAGTGATTACAATTGGATGCATTGGGCATCCTGGCATTCGGGAAGCTGCAAGTCAGGAAACTGATAGCAGAATCCCAAACACTGGTAAAACGACTGATTTTGGAACTCTGTCCTATGTGTAGGGGATGTTATGGTTCAATGGCAGGTGGTGGGGTAATGGTTAGGCACTAAGAAGGGAGGTTAAGAGTTTGGAACTATAGTAGTATGTTTAAGGTTATGATGCAGATAGGAAGGGTCATGGTAAGATACTAAGAGGTTTTGGGGTTAGGCTTGGAAGAAAAAGAATTAAGGATAGGCTGCAGGTATGTTCAGTGTTAGAGTTAGGGGCTCGATGTTGAAAGTTAGAAGGCTTACCTAGCAAGTGTCTGAATTGTGAGCATTGAGATGTCCCTAATATTGCAATGACCACCAGAAACACAAGCCCCAGTATCACGTACCTAACCCTAACCATATGTGAATGCTCTCATAAATCTCAATATGTTTTGTTACTTCATATAAAGTGAACAAAACACATTTAAAAAATCATTTGACAGATCTTTGAGCCACATGAACACTGCACCCATGAGGTAGCATGGCCGAGCGGTCTAAGGCGCTGGATTAAGGCTCCAGTCTCTTCGGAGGCGTGGGTTCAAATCCCACTGCTGCCATAATTATTTTCCAAAAACAAAATCAGTTATTTTCTCTTAAAGTTCAAATTCTATCTGGTGTATGATAGTTGCTGGGACAATTCAACAACAGAGTTCAAAAAAGTTTATCATATTTACTAGATACTTTTCAAAAATATTTCTAAAGACTGTAAAGACATAAAAATTAACTTGAAGTGATTACAATATGATGCATTGGGCATCCTGGCATTCGGGAAGCTGCAAGTCAGGAAACTGATAGCAGAATCCCAAACACTGGTAAAACGACTGATTTTGGAACTCTGTCCTATGTGTAGGGGATGTTATGGTTCAATGGCAGGTGGTGGGGTAATGGTTAGGCACTAAGAAGGAAGGTTAAGAGTTTGAAACTATAGGAGTATGTTTAAGGTTAAGATGCTGATAGGAAGGGTCATGGTAAGATACTAAGAGGTTTTGGGGTTAGGCATTGGAAGGAAAAGAAATAAGGATAGGCTGCAGGTATGTTCAGTGTTAGAGTTAGGAGCTCGATGTTGAAAATTAGAAGGCTTGCCTAGCAAGTGTCAGTATTGTGAGCATTGAGATGTCCCTAATATTGCAATGACCACCAGAAACCCAAGCACCAGTATCACGTACCTAACCCTAACCATATGTGAATGCTCTAATAAATCTCAATATGTTTTGTTACTTCATATAAAGTGAACAAAACACATTTAAATAATCATTTGATAGATTTTTGAGCCACATGAACACTGCACCCCTGAGGTAGCATGGCCGAGCGGTCTAAGGCGCTGGATTAAGGCTCCAGTCTCTTCGGAGGCGTGGGTTCAAATCCCACTGCTGCCATATTTATTATTGATATATATTGTTAGAGGTTGATGTTTTCATTTTTCTATCCACAAGAATGCAAATCAATTAAAAAGTAAGTGTTCATCATCACATTGTTATAACAGCTAATTTCTTTCTTTGCTAACTTCCCAAAGCTGCCATATAAATTTTCCAAAGAAAATGTCAGTGATTGGTTTCAAAGTGGTAAACTCGACTAAAATGCAAATTAATTAAAAATTAACCATTTCTCATCTAGATTGCATGGCAACCAATATTCTTTTAAAAAAAATCTTTTCTCACTTATGTTAAGAGCATCTAAAATGCTTAACATAAAACATATTTTTACGTATTTCTTTAATACAACAACAACATTTTCTGTAATTCTAGTTCTAGATTCCAGACTGTGAGAAACTATGAGTTACCTTTAAGTGTGGTAGCATGGCCGAGCGATCTAAGGCGCTGGATTTAGGCTCCAGTCTCTTCGGAGGCGTGGGTGCAAATCCCACTGCTGCCATAATTATCTTCCAAAAACAAAATCAGTTATTTTCTCTTAAAGTTCAAATTCTATCTGGTGTATGATAGTTGCTGGGACAATTCAACAACAGCGTTCAAAAAGGTTTATCATATTTACTAGATACTTTTCAAAAATATTTCTAAAGACTATAGAGACATAAAAATTAACTTGAAGTGATTACAATTGGATGCATTGGGCATCCTGGCATTCGGGAAGCTGCAAGTCAGGAAGCTGATAGCAGAATCCCAAACACTGGTAAAACGACTGATTTTGGAACTCTGTCCTATGTGTAGGGGATGTTATGGTTCAATGGCAGGGGGTGGGGTAATGGTTAGGCACTAAGAAGGGAGGTTAAGAGTTTGGAACTATAGTAGTATGTTTAAGGTTATGATGCAGATAGGAAGGGTCATGGTAAGATACTAAGAGGTTTTGGGGTTAGGCATGGAAGAAAAAGAATTAAGGATAGGCTGCAGGTATGTTCAGTGCTAAAGTTAGGGGCTCGATGTTGAAAGTTAGAAGGCTTACCTAGCAAGTGTCTGAATTGTGAGCATTGAGATGTCCCTAATATTGCAATGACCACCAGAAACACAAGCCCCAGTATCACGTACCTAACCCTAACCATATGTGAATGCTCTAATAAATCTCAATATGTTTTGTTACTTCATATAAAGTGAACAAAACACATTTAAATAATCATTTGATAGATCTTTGAGCCACATGAACACTGCACCCATGAGGTAGCATGGCCGAGCGGTCTAAGGCGCTGGATTAAGGCTCCAGTCTCTTAGGAGGCGTGGATTCAAATCCCACTGCTGCCATATTTGTTATTGATATATATATTGTTAGAGGTTGATGTTTTCATTGTTCTATCCACAAGAATGTAATTCAATTAAAAAGTAAGTGTTCATCATCACATTGTTATAACAGCTAATTTCTTTCTTTGCTAACTTCCCAAAGCTGCCATATAAATTTTCCAAAGAAAATGTCAGTAATTGGTTTCAAAGTGGTAAACTCGACTAAAATGCAAATTAATTAAAAATTAACCATTTCTCATCTAGATTGCATGGCAACCAATATTCTTTTAAAAAAAAATCTTTTCTCACTTATGTTAAGAGCATCTAAAATGCTTAACATAAAACATATTTTTACGTATTTCTTTAATACAACAACAAAATTTTCTGTAATTCTAGTTCTAGATTCCAGACTGTGAGAAACTATGAGTTACCTTTAAGTGTGGTAGCATGGCCGAGCGATCTAAGGCGCTGGATTTAGGCTCCAGTCTCTTCGGAGGCGTGGGTTCAAATCCCACTGCTGCCATAATTATCTTCCAAAAACAAAATCAGTTATTTTCTCTTAAAGTTCAAATTCTATCTGGTGTATGATAGTTGCTGGGACAATTCAACAACAGAGTTCAAAAAAGTTTATCATATTTAATAGATACTTTTCAAAAATATTTCTAAAGACTGTAAAGACATAAAAATTAACTTGAAGTGATTACAATTGGATGCATTGGGCATCCTGGCATTCGGGTAGCTGCAAGTCAGGAAACTGATAGCAGAATCCCAAACACTGGTAAAACGACTGATTTTGGAACTCTGTCCTATGTGTAGGGGATGTTATGGTTCAATGGCAGGTGGTGGGGTAATGGTTAGGCACTAAGAAGGGAGGTTAAGAGTTTGAAACTATAGGAGTATGTTTAAGGTTAAGATGCTGATAGAAAGGGTCATGGTAAGATACTAAGAGGTTTTGGGGTTAGGCATTGGAAGGAAAAGAAATAAGGATAGGCTGCAGGTATGTTCAGTGTTAGAGTTAGGAGCTCGATGTTGAAAGTTAGAAGGCTTGCCTAGCAAGTGTCAGTATTGTGAGCATTGAGATGTCCCTAATATTGCAATGACCACCAGAAACCCAAGCACCAGTATCACGTACCTAACCCTAACCATATGTGAATGCTCTAATAAATCTCAATATGTTTTGTCAGTGATTGGTTTCAAAGTGGTAAACTCGACTAAAATGCAAATTAATTAAAAATTAACCATTTCTCATCTAGATTGCATGGCAACCAATATTCTTTTTAAAAAAAATCTTTTCTCACTTATGTTAAGAGCATCTAAAATGCTTAACATAAAACATATTTTTACGTATTTCTTAAATACAACAACAACATTTTATGTAATTCTAGTTCTAGATTCCACACTGTGAGAAACTATGAGTTACCTTTAAGTGTGGTAGCATGGCCGAGCGGTCTAAGGCGCTGGATTTAGGCTCCAGTCTCTTCGGAGGCGTGGGTTCAAATCCCACTGCTGCCATAATTATCTTCCAAAAACAAAATCAGTTATTTTCTCTTAAAGTTCAAATTCTATCTGGTGTATGATAGTTGCTGGGACAATTCAACAACAGAGTTCAAAAAAGTTTATCATATTTACTAGATACTTTTCAAAAATATTTCTAAAGACTGTAGAGACATAAAAATTAACTTGAAGTGATTACAATTGGATGCATTGGGCATCCTGGCATTCGGGAAGCTGCAAGTCAGGAAACTGATAGCAGAATTCCAAACACTGGTAAAACGACTGATTTTGGAACTCTGTCCTATGTGTAGGGGATGTTATGGTTCAATGGCAGGGGGTGGGGTAATGGTTAGGCACTAAGAAGGGAGGTTAAGAGTTTGAAACTATAGGAGTATGTTTAAGGTTATGATGCAGATAGGAAGGGTCATGGTAAGATACTAAGAGGTTTTGGGGTTAGGCATTGGAAGGAAAAGAATTAAGGATAGGCTGCAGGTATGTTCAGTGTTAGAGTTAGGAGCTCGATGTTGAAAGTTAGAAGGCTTGCCTAGCAAGTGTCAGTATTGTGAGCATTGAGATGTCCCTAATATTGCAATGACCACCAGAAACCCAAGCCCCAGTATCACGTACCTAACCCTAACCATATGTGAATGCTCTAATAAATCTCAATATGTTTTGTTACTTCATATAAAGTGAACAAAACACATTTAAATAATCATTTGATAGATTTTTGAGCCACATGAACACTGCACCCCTGAGGTAGCATGGCCGAGCGGTCTAAGGCGCTGGATTAAGGCTCCAGTCTCTTCGTAGGCGTGGGTTCAAATCCCACTGCTGCCATATTTATTATTGATATATATTGTTAGAGGTTGATGTTTTCATTTTTCTATCCACAAGAATGCAATTCAATTAAAAAGTAAGTGTTCATCATCACATTGTTATAACAGCTAATTTCTTTCTTTGCTAACTTCCCAAAGCTGCCATATACATTTTCCAAAGAAAATGTCAGTGATTGGTTTCAAAGTGGTAAACTCGGCTAAAATGCAAATTAATTAAAAATTAACCATTTCTCATCTAGATTGCATGGCAACCAATATTCTTTTTAAAAAAAAATCTTTTCTCACTTATGTTAAGAGCAACTAAAATGCTTAACATAAAACATATTTTTACGTATTTCTTTAATACAACAACAACATTTTCTGTAATTCAAGTTCTAGATTCCAGACTGTGAGAAACTATGAGCTACTTTTAAGTGTGGTAGCATGGCTAAGGCGCTGGATTTAGGCTCCAGTCTCTTCGGAGGCGTGGGTTCAAATCCCACTGCTGCTATAATTATCTTCCAAAAACAAAATCCGTAATTTTCTCTTAAAGTTCAAATTCTATCTGGTGTATGATAGTTGCTGGGACAATTCAACAACAGAGTTCAAAAAAGTTTATCATATTTACTAGATACTTTTCAAAAATATTTCTAAAGACTGTAAAGACATAAAAATTAACTTGAAGTGATTACAATTGGATGCATTGGGCATCCTGGCATTCGGGAAGCTGCAAGTCAGGAAACTGATAGCAGAATCCCAAACACTGGTAAAACGACTGATTTTGGAACTCTGTCCTATGTGTAGGGGATGTTATGGTTCAATGGCAGGTGGTGGGGTAATGGTTAGGCACTAAAAAGGGAGGTTAAGAGTTTGGAACTATAGTAGTATGTTTAAGGTTATGATGCAGATAGGAAGGGTCATGGTAAGATACTAAGAGGTTTTGGGGTTAGGCATGGAAGAAAAAGAATTAAGGATAGGCTGCAGGTATGTTCAGTGTTAGAGTTAGGGGCTCGATGTTGAAAGTTAGAAGGCTTACCTAGCAAGTGTCTGAATTGTGAGCATTGAGATGTCCCTAATATTGCAATGACCACCAGAAACACAAGCCCCAGTATCACGTACCTAACCCTAACCATATGTGAATGCTCTAATAAATCTCAATATGTTTTGTTACTTCATATAAAGTGAACAAAACACATTTAAAAAATCATTTGACAGATCTTTGAGCCACATGAACACTGCACCCATGAGGTAGCATGGCCGAGCGGTCTAAGGCGCTGGATTAAGGCTCCAGTCTCTTCGGAGGCGTGGGTTCAAATCCCACTGCTGCCATAATTATTTTCCAAAAACAAAATCAGTTATTTTCTCTTAAAGTTCAAATTCTATCTGGTGTATGATAGTTGCTGGGACAATTCAACAACAGAGTTCAAAAAAGTTTATCATATTTACTAGATACTTTTCAAAAATATTTCTAAAGACTGTAAAGACATAAAAATTAACTTGAAGTGATTACAATATGATGCATTGGGCATCCTGGCATTCGGGAAGCTGCAAGTCAGGAAACTGATAGCAGAATCCCAAACACTGGTAAAACGACTGATTTTGGAACTCTGTCCTATGTGTAGGGGATGTTATGGTTCAATGGCAGGTGGTGGGGTAATGGTTAGGCACTAAGAAGGAAGGTTAAGAGTTTGAAACTATAGGAGTATGTTTAAGGTTAAGATGCTGATAGGAAGGGTCATGGTAAGATACTAAGAGGTTTTGGGGTTAGGCATTGGAAGGAAAAGAAATAAGGATAGGCTGCAGGTATGTTCAGTGTTAGAGTTAGGAGCTCGATGTTGAAAATTAGAAGGCTTGCCTAGCAAGTGTCAGTATTGTGAGCATTGAGATGTCCCTAATATTGCAATGACCACCAGAAACCCAAGCACCAGTATCACGTACCTAACCCTAACCATATGTGAATGCTCTAATAAATCTCAATATGTTTTGTTACTTCATATAAAGTGAACAAAACACATTTAAATAATCATTTGATAGATTTTTGAGCCACATGAACACTGCACCCCTGAGGTAGCATGGCCGAGCGGTCTAAGGCGCTGGATTAAGGCTCCAGTCTTTTCGGAGGCGTGGGTTCAAATCCCACTGCTGCCATATTTATTATTGATATATATTGTTAGAGGTTGATGTTTTCATTTTTCTATCCACAAGAATGCAATTCAATTAAAAAGTAAGTGTTCATCATCACATTGTTATAACAGCTAATTTCTTTCTTTGCTAACTTCCCAAAGCTGCCATATAAATTTTCCAAAGAAAATGTCAGTGATTGGTTTCAAAGTGGTAAACTCGACTAAAATGCAAATTAATTAAAAATTAACCATTTCTCATCTAGATTGCATGGCAACCAATATTCTTTTAAAAAAAATCTTTTCTCACTTATGTTAAGAGCATCTAAAATGCTTAACATAAAACATATTTTTACGTATTTCTTTAATACAACAACAACATTTTCTGTAATTCTAGTTCTAGATTCCAGACTGTGAGAAACTATGAGTTACCTTTAAGTGTGGTAGCATGGCCGAGCGATCTAAGGCGCTGGATTTAGGCTCCAGTCTCTTCGGAGGCGTGGGTGCAAATCCCACTGCTGCCATAATTATCTTCCAAAAACAAAATCAGTTATTTTCTCTTAAAGTTCAAATTCTATCTGGTGTATGATAGTTGCTGGGACAATTCAACAACAGCGTTCAAAAAGGTTTATCATATTTACTAGATACTTTTCAAAAATATTTCTAAAGACTATAGAGACATAAAAATTAACTTGAAGTGATTACAATTGGATGCATTGGGCATCCTGGCATTCGGGAAGCTGCAAGTCAGGAAGCTGATAGCAGAATCCCAAACACTGGTAAAACGACTGATTTTGGAACTCTGTCCTATGTGTAGGGGATGTTATGGTTCAATGGCAGGTGGTGGGGTAATGGTTAGGCACTAAGAAGGGAGGTTAAGAGTTTGGAACTATAGTAGTATGTTTAAGGTTATGATGCAGATAGGAAGGGTCATGGTAAGATACTAAGAGGTTTTGGGGTTAGGCATGGAAGAAAAAGAATTAAGGATAGGCTGCAGGTATGTTCAGTGCTAAAGTTAGGGGCTCGATGTTGAAAGTTAGAAGGCTTACCTAGCAAGTGTCTGAATTTTGAGCATTGAGATGTCCCTAATATTGCAATGACCACCAGAAACACAAGCCCCAGTATCACGTACCTAACCCTAACCATATGTGAATGCTCTAATAAATCTCAATATGTTTTGTTACTTCATATAAAGTGAACAAAACACATTTAAATAATCATTTGATAGATCTTTGAGCCACATGAACACTGCACCCATGAGGTAGCATGGCCGAGCGGTCTAAGGCGCTGGATTAAGGCTCCAGTCTCTTAGGAGGCGTGGGTTCAAATCCCACTGCTGCCATATTTGTTATTGATATATATATTGTTAGAGGTTGATGTTTTCATTGTTCTATCCACAAGAATGTAATTCAATTAAAAAGTAAGTGTTCATCATCACATTGTTATAACAGCTAATTTCTTTCTTTGCTAACTTCCCAAAGCTGCCATATAAATTTTCCAAAGAAAATGTCAGTAATTGGTTTCAAAGTGGTAAACTCGACTAAAATGCAAATTAATTAAAAATTAACCATTTCTCATCTAGATTGCATGGCAACCAATATTCTTTTAAAAAAAAATCTTTTCTCACTTATGTTAAGAGCATCTAAAATGCTTAACATAAAACATATTTTTACGTATTTCTTTAATACAACAACAACATTTTCTGTAATTCTAGTTCTAGATTCCAGACTGTGAGAAACTATGAGTTACCTTAAAGTGTGGTAGCATGGCCGAGCGATCTAAGGCGCTGGATTTAGGCTCCAGTCTCTTCGGAGGCGTGGGTTCAAATCCCACTGCTGCCATAATTATCTTCCAAAAACAAAATCAGTTATTTTCTCTTAAAGTTCAAATTCTATCTGGTGTATGATAGTTGCTGGGACAATTCAACAACAGAGTTCAAAAAAGTTTATCATATTTAATAGATACTTTTCAAAAATATTTCTAAAGACTGTAAAGACATAAAAATTAACTTGAAGTGATTACAATTGGATGCATTGGGCATCCTGGCATTCGGGAAGCTGCAAGTCAGGAAACTGATAGCAGAATCCCAAACACTGGTAAAACGACTGATTTTGGAACTCTGTCCTATGTGTAGGGGATGTTATCGTTCAATGGCAGGTGGTGGGGTAATGGTTAGGCACTAAGAAGGGAGGTTAAGAGTTTGAAACTATAGGAGTATGTTTAAGGTTAAGATGCTGATAGGAAGGGTCATGGTAAGATACTAAGAGGTTTTGGGGTTAGGCATTGGAAGGAAAAGAAATAAGGATAGGCTGCAGGTATGTTCAGTGTTAGAGTTAGGAGCTCGATGTTGAAAGTTAGAAGGCTTGCCTAGCAAGTGTCAGTATTGTGAGCATTGAGATGTCCCTAATATTGCAATGACCACCAGAAACCCAAGCACCAGTATCACGTACCTAACCCTAACCATATGTGAATGCTCTAATAAATCTCAATATGTTTTGTCAGTGATTGGTTTCAAAGTGGTAAACTCGACTAAAATGCAAATTAATTAAAAATTAACCATTTCTCATCTAGATTGCATGGCAACCAATATTCTTTTTAAAAAAAATCTTTTCTCACTTATGTTAAGAGCATCTAAAATGCTTAACATAAAACATATTTTTACGTATTTCTTTAATACAACAACAACATTTTCTGTAATTCTAGTTCTAGATTCCAGACTGTGAGAAACTATGCATTACCTTTAAGTGTGGTAGCATGGCCGAGCGGTCTAAGGCGCTGGATTTAGGCTCCAGTCTCTTCGGAGGCGTGGGTTCAAATCCCACTGCTGCCATAATTATCTTCCAAAAACAAAATCAGTTATTTTCTCTTAAAGTTCAAATTCTATCTGGTGTATGATAGTTGCTGGGACAATTCAACAACAGAGTTCAAAAAAGTTTATCATATTTAATAGATACTTTTCAAAAATATTTCTAAAGACTGTAGAGACATAAAAATTAACTTGAAGTGATTACAATTGGATGCATTGGGCATCCTGGCATTCGGGAAGCAGCAAGTCAGGAAACTGATAGCAGAATTCCAAACACTGGTAAAACGACTGATTTTGGAACTCTGTCCTATGTGTAGGGGATGTTATGGTTCAATGGCAGGTGGTGGGGTAATGGTTAGGCACTAAGAAGGGAGGTTAAGAGTTTGAAACTATAGGAGTATGTTTAAGGTTAAGATGCTGATAGGAAGGGTCATGGTAAGATACTAAGAGGTTTTGGGGTTAGGCATTGGAAGGAAAAGAAATAAGGATAGGCTGCAGGTATGTTCAGTGTTAGAGTTAGGAGCTCGATGTTGAAAGTTAGAAGGCTTGCCTAGCAAGTGTCAGTATTGTGAGCATTGAGATGTCCCTAATATTGCAATGACCACCAGAAACCCAAGCACCAGTATCACGTACCTAACCCTAACCATATGTGAATGCTCTAATAAATCTCAATATGTTTTGTCAGTGATTGGTTTCAAAGTGGTAAACTCGACTAAAATGCAAATTAATTAAAAATTAACCATTTCTCATCTAGATTGCATGGCAACCAATATTCTTTTTAAAAAAAATCTTTTCTCACTTATGTTAAGAGCATCTAAAATGCTTAACATAAAACATATTTTTACGTATTTCTTAAATACAACAACAACATTTTCTGTAATTCTAGTTCTAGATTCCAGACTGTGAGAAACTATGCGTTACCTTTAAGTGTGGTAGCATGGCCGAGCGGTCTAAGGTGCTGGATTTAGGCTCCAGTCTCTTCGGAGGCGTGGGTTCAAATCCCACTGCTGCCATAATTATCTTCCAAAAACAAAATCAGTTATTTTCTCTTAAAGTTCAAATTCTATCTGGTGTATGATAGTTGCTGGGACAATTCAACAACAGAGTTCAAAAAAGTTTATCATATTTACTAGATACTTTTCAAAAATATTTCTAAAGACTGTAGAGACATAAAAATTAACTTGAAGTGATTACAATTGGATGCATTGGGCATCCTGGCATTCGGGAAGCTGCAAGTCAGGAAACTGATAGCAGAATTCCAAACACTGGTAAAACGACTGATTTTGGAACTCTGTCCTATGTGTAGGGGATGTTATGGTTCAATGGCAGGGGGTGGGGTAATGGTTAGGCACTAAGAAGGGAGGTTAAGAGTTTGAAACTATAGGAGTATGTTTAAGGTTAAGATGCTGATAGGAAGGGTCATGGTAAGATACTAAGAGGTTTTGGGGTTAGGCATTGGAAGGAAAAGAAATAAGGATAGGCTGCAGGTATGTTCAGTGTTAGAGTTAGGAGCTCGATGTTGAAAGTTAGAAGGCTTGCCTAGCAAGTGTCAGTATTGTGAGCATTGAGATGTCCCTAATATTGCAATGACCACCAGAAACCCAAGCACCAGTATCACGTACCTAACCCTAACCATATGTGAATGCTCTAATAAATCTCAATATGTTTTGTTACTTCATATAAAGTGAACAAAACACATTTAAATAATCATTTGATAGATTTTTGAGCCACATGAACACTGCACCCCTGAGGTAGCATGGCCGAGCGGTCTAAGGCGCTGGATTAAGGCTCCAGTCTCTTCGGAGGCGTGGGTTCAAATCCCACTGCTGCCATATTTATTATTGATATATATTGTTAGAGGTTGATGTTTTCATTTTTCTATCCACAAGAATGCAATTCAATTAAAAAGTAAGTGTTCATCATCACATGGGGCCTTATTTTGGTTCATTCTTTCTGACAAAATCCTTTTTAGATGGGCAAAACCATGTGCACTGCAGGTGGGGCAGATGTAACATGTGCAGAGAGAATTGGATTTGGGTGGGGTTTTACTTCAAAGTGAGATCTATATTGCAGTGTAAAAATAAAGCAGTCAGTATTTTCCCTGCACAGAAACAAAATTACTCACCCAAATCTAACTCTCTCTGCACATGTTACATCTGCCCCCCCCTGCAGTGCACATGGTTTTGTCCATCTAAGAAGGATTTTGTCAGAAAGAATGAACCAAAATAAGGCCCATTGTTATAACAGCTAATTTCTTTCTTTGCTAACTTCCCAAAGCTGCCATATAAATTTTCCAAAGAAAATGTCAGTGATTGGTTTCAAAGTGGTAAACTCGACTAAAATGCAAATTAATTAAAAATTAACCATTTCTCATCTAGATTGCATGGCAACCAATATTCTTTTAAAAAAAAATCTTTTCTCACTTATGTTAAGAGCATCTAAAATGCTTAACATAAAACATATTTTTACGTATTTCTTTAATACAACAACAACATTTTCTGTAATTCTAGTTCTAGATTCCAGACTGTGAGAAACTATGAGTTACCTTTAAGTGTGGTAGCATGGCCGAGCGATCTAAGGCGCTGGATTTAGGCTCCAGTCTCTTCGGAGGCGTGGGTGCAAATCCCACTGCTGCCATAATTATCTTCAAAAAACAAAATCAGTTATTTTCTCTTAAAGTTCAAATTCTATCTGGTGTATGATAGTTGCTGGGACAATTCAACAACAGCGTTCAAAAACGTTTATCATATTTACTAGATACTTTTCAAAAATATTTCTAAAGACTGTAGAGACATAAAAATTAACTTGAAGTGATTACAATTGGATGCATTGGGCATCCTGGCATTCGGGAAGCTGCAAGTCAGGAAGCTGATAGCAGAATCCCAAACACTGGTAAAACGACTGATTTTGGAACTCTGTCCTATGTGTAGGGGATGTTATGGTTCAATGGCAGGTGGTGGGGTAATGGTTAGGCACTAAGAAGGGAGGTTAAGAGTTTGGAACTATAGTAGTATGTTTAAGGTTATGATGCAGATAGGAAGGGTCATGGTAAGATACTAAGAGGTTTTGGGGTTAGGCATGGAAGAAAAAGAATTAAGGATAGGCTGCAGGTATGTTCAGTGTTAAAGTTAGGGGCTCGATGTTGAAAGTTAGAAGGCTTACCTAGCAAGTGTCTGAATTGTGAGCATTGAGATGTCCCTAATATTGCAATGACCACCAGAAACACAAGCCCCAGTATCACGTACCTAACCCTAACCATATGTGAATGCTCTAATAAATCTCAATATGTTTTGTTACTTCATATAAAGTGAACAAAACACATTTAAATAATCATTTGATAGATCTTTGAGCCACATGAACACTGCACCCATGAGGTAGCATGGCCGAGCGGTCTAAGGCGCTGGATTAAGGCTCCAGTCTCTTCGGAGGCGTGGGTTCAAATCCCACTGCTGCCATATTTGTTATTGATATATATATTGTTAGAGGTTGATGTTTTCATTGTTCTATCCACAAGAATGTAATTCAATTAAAAAGTAAGTGTTAATCATCACATTGTTATAACAGCTAATTTCTTTCTTTGCTAACTTCCCAAAGCTGCCATATAAATTTTCCAAAGAAAATGTCAGTAATTGGTTTCAAAGTGGTAAACTCGACTAAAATGCAAATTAATTAAAAATTAACCATTTCTCATCTAGATTGCATGGCAACCAATATTCTTTTTAAAAAAAATCTTTTCTCACTTATGTTAAGAGCATCTAAAATGCTTAACATAAAACATATTTTTACGTATTTCTTTAATACAACAACAACATTTTATGTAATTCTAGTTCTAGATTCCAGACTGTGAGAAACTATGAGTTACCTTTAAGTGTGGTAGCATGGCCGAGCGGTCTAAGGCGCTGGATTTAGGCTCCAGTCTCTTCGGAGGCGTGGGTTCAAATCCCACTGCTGCCATAATTATCTTCCAAAAACAAAATCAGTTATTTTCTCTTAAAGTTCAAATTCTATCTGGTGTATGATAGTTGCTGGGACAATTCAACAACAGAGTTCAAAAAAGTTTATCATATTTAATAGATACTTTTCAAAAATATTTCTAAAGACTGTAAAGACATAAAAATTAACTTAAAGTGATTACAATTGGATGCATTGGGCATCCTGGCATTCGGGAAGCTGCAAGTCAGGAACCTGATAGCAGAATCCCAAACACTGGTAAAACGACTGATTTTGGAACTCTGTCCTATGTGTAGGGGATGTTATGGTTCAATGGCAGGTGGTGGGGTAATGGTTAGGCACTAAGAAGGGAGGTTAAGAGTTTGAAACTATAGGAGTATGTTTAAGGTTAAGATGCTGATAGGAAGGGTCATGGTAAGATACTAAGAGGTTTTGGGGTTAGGCATTGGAAGGAAAAGAAATAAGGATAGGCTGCAGGTATGTTCAGTGTTAGAGTTAGGAGCTCGATGTTGAAAGTTAGAAGGCTTGCCTAGCAAGTGTCAGTATTGTGAGCATTGAGATGTCCCTAATATTGCAATGACCACCAGAAACCCAAGCACCAGTATCACGTACCTAACCCTAACCATATGTGAATGCTCTAATAAATCTCAATATGTTTTGTCAGTGATTGGTTTCAAAGTGGTAAACTCGACTAAAATGCAAATTAATTAAAAATTAATCATTTCTCATCTAGATTGCATGGCAACCAATATTCTTTTTAAAAAAAATCTTTTCTCACTTATGTTAAGAGCATCTAAAATGCTTAACATAAAACATATTTTTACGTATTTCTTAAATACAACAACAACATTTTATGTAATTCTAGTTCTAGATTCCAGACTGTGAGAAACTATGCGTTACCTTTAAGTGTGGTAGCATGGCCGAGTGGTCTAAGGCGCTGGATTTAGGCTCCAGTCTCTTCGGAGGCGTGGGTTCAAATCCCACTGCTGCCATAATTATCTTCCAAAAACAAAATCAGTTATTTTCTCTTAAAGTTCAAATTCTATCTGGTGTATGATAGTTGCTGGGACAATTCAACAACAGAGTTCAAAAAAGTTTATCATATTTAATAGATACTTTTCAAAAATATTTCTAAAGACTGTAAAGACATAAAAATTAACTTGAAGTGATTACAATTGGATGCATTGGGCATCCTGGCATTCGGGAAGCTGCAAGTCAGGAACCTGATAGCAGAATCCCAAACACTGGTAAAACGACTGATTTTGGAACTCTGTCCTATGTGTAGGGGATGTTATGGTTCAATGGCAGGTGGTGGGGTAATGGTTAGGCACTAAGAAGGGAGGTTAAGAGTTTGAAACTATAGGAGTATGTTTAAGGTTAAGATGCTGATAGGAAGGGTCATGGTAAGATACTAAGAGGTTTTGGTGTTAGGCATTGGAAGGAAAAGAAATAAGGATAGGCTGCAGGTATGTTCAGTGTTAGAGTTAGGAGCTCGATGTTGAAAGTTAGAAGGCTTGCCTAGCAAGTGTCAGTATTGTGAGCATTGAGATGTCCCTAATATTGCAATGACCACCAGAAACCCAAGCACCAGTATCACGTACCTAACCCTAACCATATGTGAATGCTCTAATAAATCTCAATATGTTTTGTCAGTGATTGGTTTCAAAGTGGTAAACTCGACTAAAATGCAAATTAATTAAAAATTAACCATTTCTCATCTAGATTGCATGGCAACCAATATTCTTTTTAAAAAAAATCTTTTCTCACTTATGTTAAGAGCATCTAAAATGCTTAACATAAAACATATTTTTACGTATTTCTTAAATACAACAACAACATTTTATGTAATTCTAGTTCTAGATTCCAGACTGTGAGAAACTATGCGTTACCTTTAAGTGTGGTAGCATGGCCGAGCGGTCTAAGGCGCTGGATTTAGGCTCCAGTCTCTTCGGAGGCGTGGGTTCAAATCCCACTGCTGCCATAATTATCTTCCAAAAACAAAATCAGTTATTTTCTCTTAAAGTTCAAATTCTATCTGGTGTATGATAGTTGCTGGGACAATTCAACAACAGAGTTCAAAAAAGTTTATCATATTTAATAGATACTTTTCAAAAATATTTCTAAAGACTGTAAAGACATAAAAATTAACTTGAAGTGATTACAATTGGATGCATTGGGCATCCTGGCATTCGGGAAGCTGCAAGTCAGGAAACTGATAGCAGAATCCCAAACACTGGTAAAACGACTGATTTTGGAACTCTGTCCTATGTGTAGGGGATGTTATGGTTCAATGGCAGGTGGTGGGGTAATGGTTAGGCACTAAGAAGGGAGGTTAAGAGTTTGGAACTATAGTAGTATGTTTAAGGTTATGATGCAGATAGGAAGGGTCATGGTAAGATACTAAGAGGTTTTGGGGTTAGGCATGGAAGAAAAAGAATTAAGGATAGGCTGCAGGTATGTTCAGTGTTAAAGTTAGGGGCTCGATGTTGAAAGTTAGAAGGCTTACCTAGCAATTGTCTGAATTGTGAGCATTGAGATGTCCCTAATATTGCAATGACCACCAGAAACACAAGCCCCAGTATCACGTACCTAACCCTAACCATATGTGAATGCTCTAATAAATCTCAATATGTTTTGTTACTTCATATAAAGTGAACAAAACACATTTAAATAATCATTTGATAGATCTTTGAGCCACATGAACACTGCACCCATGAGGTAGCATGGCCGAGCGGTCTAAGGCGCTGGATTAAGGCTCCAGTCTCTTCGGAGGCGTGGGTTCAAATCCCACTGCTGCCACATTTATTATTGATATATATATTGTTAGAGGTTGATGTTTTCATTGTTCTATCCACAAGAATGTAATTCAATTAAAAAGTAAGTGTTCATCATCACATTGTTATAACAGCTAATTTCTTTCTTTGCTAACTTCCCAAAGCTGCCATATAAATTTTCCAAAGAAAATGTCAGTAATTGGTTTCAAAGTGGTAAACTCGACTAAAATGCAAATTAATTAAAAATTAACCATTTCTCATCTAGATTGCATGGCAACCAATATTCTTTTTAAAAAAAATCTTTTCTCACTTATGTTAAGAGCATCTAAAATGCTTAATATAAAACATATTTTTACGTATTTCTTTAATACAACAACAACATTTTATGTAATTCTAGTTCTAGATTCCAGACTGTGAGAAACTATAAGTTACCTTTAAGTGTGGTAGCATGGCCGAGCGGTCTAAGGCGCTGGATTTAGGCTCCAGTCTCTTCGGAGGCTTGGGTTCAAATCCCACTGCTGCCATAATTATCTTCCAAAAACAAAATCAGTTATTTTCTCTTAAAGTTCAAATTCTATCTGGTGTATGATAGTTGCTGGGACAATTCAACAACAGAGTTCAAAAAAGTTTATCATATTTAATAGATACTTTTCAAAAATATTTCTAAAGACTGTAAAGACATAAAAATTAACTTGAAGTGATTACAATTGGATGCATTGGGCATCCTGGCATTCGGGAAGCTGCAATTAAGGAAACTGATAGCAGAATCCCAAACACTGGTAAAACGACTGATTTTGGAACTCTGTCCTATGTGTAGGGGATGTTATGGTTCAATGGCAGGTGGTGGGGTAATGGTTAGGCACTAAGAAGGGAGGTTAAGAGTTTGGAACTATAGTAGTATGTTTAAGGTTATGATGCAGATAGGAAGGGTCATGGTAAGATACTAAGAGGTTTTGGGGTTAGGCATGGAAGAAAAAGAATTAAGGATAGGCTGCAGGTATGTTCAGTGTTAAAGTTAGGGGCTCGATGTTGAAAGTTAGAAGGCTTGCCTAGCAAGTGTCAGTATTGTGAGCATTGAGATGTCCCTAATATTGCAATGACCACCAGAAACCCAAGCACCAGTATCACGTACCTAACCCTAACCATATGTGAATGCTCTAATAAATCTCAATATGTTTTGTCAGTGATTGGTTTCAAAGTGGTAAACTCGACTAAAATGCAAATTAATTAAAAATTAACCATTTCTCATCTAGATTGCATGGCAACCAATATTCTTTTTAAAAAAAATCTTTTTTCACTTATGTTAAGAGCATCTAAAATGCTTAACATAAAACATATTTTTACGTATTTCTTAAATACAACAACAACATTTTCTGTAATTCTAGTTCTAGATTCCAGACTGTGAGAAACTATGCGTTACCTTTAAGTGTGGTAGCATGGCCGAGCGGTCTAAGGCGCTGGATTTAGGCTCCAGTCTCTTCGGAGGCGTGGGTTCAAATCCCACTGCTGCCATAATTATCTTCCAAAAACAAAATCAGTTATTTTCTCTTAAAGTTCAAATTCTATCTGGTATATGATAGTTGCTGGGACAATTCAACAACAGAGTTCAAAAAAGTTTATCATATTTACTAGATACTTTTCAAAAATATTTCTAAAGACTGTAGAGACATAAAAATTAACTTGAAGTGATTACAATTGGATGCATTGGGCATCCTGGCATTCGGGAAGCTGCAAGTCAGGAAACTGATAGCAGAATCCCAAACACTGGTAAAACGACTGATTTTGGAACTCTGTCCTATGTGTAGGGGATGTTATGGTTCAATGGCAGGGGGTGGGGTAATGGTTAGGCACTAAGAAGGGAGGTTAAGAGTTTGAAACTATGGCAGTATGTTTAAGGTTATGATGCAGATAGGAAGGGTCATGGTAAGATACTAAGAGGTTTTGGGGTTAGGCATTGGAAGGAAAAGAATTAAGGATAGGCTGCAGGTATGTTCAGTGTTAGAGTTAGGAGCTCGATGTTGAAAGTTAGAAGGCTTGCCTAGCAAGTGTCTGAATTGTGAGCATTGAGATGTCCCTAATATTGCAATGACCACCAGAAACACAAGCCCCAGTATCACGTACCTAACCCTAACCATATGTGAATGCTCTAATAAATCTCAATATGTTTTGTTACTTCATATAAAGTGAACAAAACACATTTAAATAATCATTTGATAGATCTTTGAGCCACATGAACACTGCACCCATGAGGTAGCATGGCCGAGCGGTCTAAGGCGCTGGATTAAGGCTCCAGTCTCTTCGGAGGCGTGGGTTCAAATCCCACTCCTGCCACATTTATTATTGATATATATATTGTTAGAGGTTGATGTTTTCATTGTTCTATCCACAAGAATGCAATTCAATTAAAAAGTAAGTGTTCATCATCACATTGTTATAACAGCTAATTTCTTTCTTTGCTAACTTCCCAAAGCTGCCATATAAATTTTCCAAAGAAAATGTCAGTGATTGGTTTCAAAGTGGTAAACTCGGCTAAAATGCAAATTAATTAAAAATTAACCATTTCTCATCTAGATTGCATGGCAACCAATAATCTTTTTTAAAAAAAAATCTTTTCTCACTTATGTTAAGAGCAACTAAAATGCTTAACATAAAACATATTTTTACGTATTTCTTTAATACAACAACAACATTTTCTGTAATTCTAGTTCTAGATTCCAGACTGTGAGAAACTATGAGCTACTTTTAAGTGTGGTAGCATGGCCGAGCGGTCTAAGTCGCTGGATTTAGGCTCCAGTCTCTTCGGAGGCGTGGGTTCAAATCCCACTGCTGCCATAATTATCTTCCAAAAACAAAATCAGTTATTTTCTCTTAAAGTTCAAATTCTATCTGGTGTATGATAGTTGCTGGGACAATTCAACAACAGAGTTCAAAAAAGTTTATCATATTTACTAGATACTTTTCAAAAATATTTCTAAAGACTGTAAAGACATAAAAATTAACTTGAAGTGATTTCAATTGGATGCATTGGGCATCCTGGCATTCGGGAAGCTGCAAGTCAGGAAACTGATAGCAGAATCCCAAACACTGGTAAAACGACTGATTTTGGAACTCTGTCCTATGTGTAGGGGATGTTATGGTTCAATGGCAGGTGGTGGGGTAATGGTTAGGCACTAAGAAGGGAGTTTGGAACTATAGTAGTATGTTTAAGGTTATGATGCAGATAGGAAGGGTCATGGTAAGATACTAAGAGGTTTTGGGGTTAGGCATGGAAGAAAAAGAATTAAGGATAGGCTGCAGGTATGTTCAGTGTTAGAGTTAGGGGCTCGATGTTGAAAGTTAGAAGGCTTACCTAGCAAGTGTCTGAATTGTGAGCATTGAGATGTCCCTAATATTGCAATGACCACCAGAAACACAAGCACCAGTATCACGTACCTAACCCTAACCATATGTGAATGCTCTAATAAATCTCAATATGTTTTGTTACTTCATATAAAGTGAACAAAACACATTTAAATAATCATTTGATAGATCTTTGAGCCACATGAACACTGCACCCATGAGGTAGCATGGCCGAGCGGTCTAAGGCGCTCGATTAAGGCTCCAGTCTCTTCGGAGGCGTGGGTTCAAATCCCACTGCTGCCATATTTGTTATTGATATATATATTGTTAGAGGTTGATGTTTTCATTGTTCTATCCACAAGAATGTAATTCAATTAAAAAGTAAGTGTTCATCATCACATTGTTATAACAGCTAATTTCTTTCTTTGCTAACTTCCCAAAGCTGCCATATAAATTTTCCAAAGAAAATGTCAGTAATTGGTTTCAAAGTGGTAAACTCGACTAAAATGCAAATTAATTAAAAATTAACCATTTCTCATCTAGATTGCATGGCAACCAATATTCTTTTTAAAAAAAATCTTTTCTCACTTATGTTAAGAGCATCTAAAATGCTTAACATAAAACATATTTTTACGTATTTCTTTAATACAACAACATTTTCTGTAATTCTAGTTCTAGATTCCAGACTGTGAGAAACTATGTGTTACCTTTAAGTGTGGTAGCATGGCCGAGCGGTCTAAGGCGCTGGATTTAGGCTCCAGTCTCTTCGGAGGCGTGGGTTCAAATCCCACTGCTGCCACATTTATTATTGATATATATATTGTTAGAGGTTGATGTTTTCATTGTTCTATCCACAAGAATGCAATTCAATTAAAAAGTAAGTGTTCATCATCACATTGTTATAACAGCTAATTTCTTTCTTTGCTAACTTCCCAAAGCTGCCATATAAATTTTCCAAAGAAAATGTCAGTGATTGGTTTCAAAGTGGTAAACTCGACTAAAATGCAAATTAATTAAAAATTAACCATTTCTCATCTAGATTGCATGGCAACCAATATTCTTTTTAAAAAAAATCTTTTCTCACTTATGTTAAGAGCATCTAAAATGCTTAACATAAAACATATTTAATACAACAACAACATTTTCTGTAATTCTAGTTCTAGATTCCAGACTGTGAGAAACTAGGAGTTACCTTTAAGTGTGGTAGCATGGCCGAGCGGTCTAAGGCGCTGGATTTAGGCTCCAGTCTCTTCGGAGGCGTGGGTTCAAATCCCACTGCTGCCATAATTATCTTCCAAAAACAAAATCAGTTATTTTCTCTTAAAGTTCAAATTCTATCTGGTGTATGATAGTTGCTGGGACAATTCAACAACAGAGTTCAAAAAAGTTTATCATATTTACTAGATACTTTTCAAAAATATTTCTAAAGACTGTAGAGACATAAAAATTAACTTGAAGTGATTACAATTGGATGCATTGGGCATCCTGGCATTCGGGAAGCTGCAAGTCAGGAAACTGATAGCAGAATCCCAAACACTGGTAAAACGACTGATTTTGGAACTCTGTCCTATGTGTAGGGGATGTTATGGTTCAATGGCAGGTGGTGGGGTAATGGTTAGGCACTAAGAAGGGAGGTTAAGAGTTTGGAACTATAGTAGTATGTTTAAGGTTATGATGCAGATAGGAAGGGTCATGGTAAGATACTAAGAGGTTTTGGGGTTAGGCATGGAAGAAAAATAATTAAGGATAGGCTGCAGGTATGTTCAGTGTTAAAGTTAGGGGCTCGATGTTGAAAGTTAGAAGGCTTACCTAGCAAGTGTCTGAATTGTGAGCATTGAGATGTCCCTAATATTGCAATGACCACCAGAAACACAAGCCCCAGTATCACGTACCTAACCCTAACCATATGTGAATGCTCTAATAAATCTCAATATGTTTTGTTACTTCATATAAAGTGAACAAAACACATTTAAATAATCATTTGATAGATTTTTGAGCCACATGAACACTGCACCCATGAGGTAGCATGGCCGAGCGGTCTAAGGCGCTGGATTAAGGCTCCAGTCTCTTCGGAGGCGTGGGTTCAAATCCCACTGCTGCCACATTTATTATTGATATATATATTGTTAGAGGTTGATGTTTTCATTGTTCTATCCACAAGAATGCAATTCAATTAAAAAGTAAGTGTTCATCATCACATTGTTATAACAGCTAATTTCTTTCTTTGCTAACTTCCCAAAGCTGCCATATAAATTTTCCAAAGAAAATGTCAGTGATTGGTTTCAAAGTGGTAAACTCGACTAAAATGCAAATTAATTAAAAATTAACCATTTCTCATCTAGATTGCATGGCAACCAATATTCTTTTTAAAAAAAATCTTTTCTCACTTATGTTAAGAGCATCTAAAATGCTTAACATAAAACATATTTAATACAACAACAACATTTTCTGTAATTCTAGTTCTAGATTCCAGACTGTGAGAAACTAGGAGTTACCTTTAAGTGTGGTAGCATGGCCGAGCGGTCTTAGGCGCTGGATTTAGGCTCCAGTCTCTTCGGAGGCGTGGGTTCAAATCCCACTGCTGCCATAATTATCTTCCAAAAACAAAATCAGTTATTTTCTCTTAAAGTTCAAATTCTATCTGGTGTATTCTTGCTGGGACAATTCAACAACAGAGTTCAAAAAAGTTTATCATATTTACTAGATACTTTTCAAAAATATTTCTAAAGACTGTAGAGACATAAAAATTAACTTGAAGTGATTACAATTGGATGCATTGGGCATCCTGGCATTCGGGAAGCTGCAAGTCAGGAAACTGATAGCAGAATCCCAAACACTGGTAAAACGACTGATTTTGGAACTCTGTCCTATGTGTAGGGGATGTTATGGTTCAATGGCAGGGGGTGGGGTAATGGTTAGGCACTAAGAAGGGAGGTTAAGAGTTTGAAACTATAGGAGTATGTTTAACCCCTTCCCGACATTTGACGTACATTTACGTCATGGCCGGGAGGTACTTCCCGACACATGGCATAAATGTATGTCATGAGTTTAAACTGTCACTGCGTCTCGAGACGCAGTGACAGAGGGACGATGTCTGCTGTCCCTGACAGCAGACATGTCCCTGCATGCCCAGGGGGGGCTGCGATGTCGCCCCCCCGTCGGCGATCGCTGTGATTGGCTGTTCAGTGTGAACAGCCATTCACAGCGTTTTCCTGTGTTACCAGCGAATCGGACGCTCGGTAACACAGGTGTCAATCACCGCCGGGCGTCAGGGGGCATGAGGGGGTCATCGGTGACGATGACACCTCACCCCACCCTCACCCCACCTGCCCCCAAGGCTGTGATTGGTCCGTGGGACCCACGGACCAATCACAGCCAAGGCGCGACATTTAAACTGACGGTGACTGCGCTGCAGACGCCATTCCGGTCTGGAATAGCGTGCAGAACGGTCACCGTGCCTGCCTGCCGTGAATACCGACCTGATCCTTGCTAATACTTACCTGATCCTTGCAAATACCTTACCTGATCACCTTATCACTGCTTGTAGCGTGCTGGACGCTTCCTGGATCTGACTTCCTGAGACTTCCTGCTGCTGCTGCAGTGTGATAGAGAGATAGAGAGATAGAGAGAGAGATAGAGAGAGATAGAGAGAGATAGAGAGATAGTGACAGAGAGAGCTATATTTTGTGT
Source organism: Crinia signifera (assembly GCF_055691185.1). Classification (NCBI taxonomy): domain Eukaryota; kingdom Metazoa; phylum Chordata; class Amphibia; order Anura; family Myobatrachidae; genus Crinia; species Crinia signifera. The sequence goes on from NC_139222.1 coordinate 206,394,390, forward strand.
CTGCTACCCCCCCTTTTTGGGGGTGCAGGGGTTTTCTATATATATATAACTGTCAGTGCTGCTGCTGCAGTGTCATACAGTGATAGATAGTGATAGATAGTGATAGATAGTGAGAGGTAGAGAGATAGAGAGATTTGTGTCTGCTACCCCCCCTTTTTGGGGGTGCAGGGGTTTTATTTTATATATATAACTGTCAGTGCTGCTGCTGCAGTGTCATAGAGTGATAGATAGTGATAGATAGTGAGAGATAGAGAGATAGAGAGAGATAGTGACAGAGAGTGATAGAGAGTGTATATTTTGTGTCTGCTACCCCCCCTTTTTGGGGGTGCAGTTTTTTTTTATACATATAACTGTCAGTGCTGCTGCTGCAGTGTCCTAGAGTGATAGATAGTGAGAGATAGTGAGAGATAGAGAGATAGAGAGAGATAGTGACAGAGAGTGATAGAGAGTGTATATTTTGTGTCTGCTACCCCCCCTTTTGTGCTGATCAGTATATCTGTGCTGATCAGCAACTTTTTGGGGGCGCAGAGGTTTTTTTTATATATATATACCTGTCAGTTGCTGCCAGTTGCACTGTCAGTTGCACCAAAGGTTGTGCACCTGCTGTCCCTCACTGGTAATCAGTGTCGCATCACTGATCACCTTTTTTTTTTTTTGTGAGTGCTGTGGGGTCTTTTTTTAATTTTTTTTTTACACACACTGATTTTGTGGGTGTCCTGTGGCCACTGTGCGCCGATCAGTGACGTACATCACTGATCAGCTTTTTCGGCACAGGGTTGATCAATTTTTTTTTTTTTTTTTGATCAGATTCCTGTTGCCTTTGAGCGCTGTTCAGTGACAGACGTTACTGACCAACATCTGTGCTCAATTTTTGGCGCAGGACCTTTTTTTTTTTTTTTTAACCCCTTCAATTTTTTATTTTTAACCCCTTCATTTTTTTTTTTTTTTATTGGTATAAAGTATTTTTTTTTTTCTGCACCACATACACACTACATACCCCCCGGATTGAAATAAAGTTTGTACCCCCCCCTACACTATACACGTGTTGAAACATTTCACTACCAGTAACACAAAAATAAAAATGGCATCCCAAATGTCCTCCCAAATGTCCTCCCAAATGTCCTCCCAGTCATCCAGGAGAATGTATTCAGTGGAGGAGGCATATGCCATGCTTGCCTCTGACTCTGACACAGGCAGTGATGCAAGCGGGGAATTTGAAGGATTCGTCTTAAGCTCCTCTTCCTCCTCTGGTGATGAGGGACCCCCTCAAAGACGCCCCCGTAGATCAGCTGAGATTCCCCCCCCAATAATTGATCTAGTATGGACCCCACCACCAGACAATTTTGAGCCCCAGGTTCCTGAGTTTTTGGCCATGCCAGGAATCCAATTTGATTCCACAGGTCTCAGAGAAATTGACTTTTTCAAATTATTTTTCTCTGATGATTTTATAAATTTAATGGTGGACCAAACTAATTTATATGCCCAGCAGTTTATTGCTCAAAACCCCACGTCATCATTTGCTAGGTGGACCCCTGTAGATGCAGTAGAGATGATGACGTTTTGGGGTCTGGTGTTTCATATGGGCATAGTAAAAAAGCCAGAAATTAGGCAATATTGGAGTACAGATGTTCTGTACAGTACTCCATTTTACCGTATGGCCATGCCCCGGACTCGATTTGAGACAATTCTTAAATTTATACATTACACCGATAATGCACAGTGCCCACCCAGAGATGATCCCACCTTTGACCGGCTATTCAAAGTCAGGCCGGTCATTGATCATTTCAGTGCCAAATTTGAAGAGGTGTACATCCCTGAAAAATTTATTTGTATCGACGAGTCCCTTATACATTTTAAAGGAAGGGTTAAATTCCGCCAGTACCTTCCCAGTAAGAGGGCAAGGTATGGCATAAAAATGTATAAACTGTGTGAAAGCACCTCAGGGTACACCCACAGGTTTAGGGTTTATGAAGGGAAGGATTCAAGAATTCAACCGCCAGAATGCCCCCCCTCCCTCGTAGGTGTTAGTGGGAAAATTGTCTGGGATTTAGTGCACCCCTTCCTGGATAAAGGTTATCACCTCTATGTGGATAACTTTTACACTAGCATCCCCCTGTTTAAGGCCCTTGGTTCAAGAGGTACAGCAGCTTGCGGTACTGTGCGCAAGAACCAAAGAGGCCTCCCAAAAACGCACATTGCCCAAGTAATGAGAAGGGGTGAAAGCAGGGGAATATGCAACGAAAATATGTTGTTGGTCAAATATAAGGACAAGAGGGATGTCCTTATACTGACAACAATTCACGGAGACAGTACCACCTCCGTCCCTGTACGAGGTACCAGTACCCACACCTCCAAACCTAATTGTATCCTGGATTACAATAGGTACATGGGCGGAGTGGATCTTTCAGATCAGGTACTGAAGCCGTACAGTGCCCTGCGGAAAACAAAAATCTGGTACAAGAAGGTGGCCGTGTATATCATCCAGATGGCACTGTATAACGCTTACGTGCTATTCCGTTCTACCGGCCAGAGGGGGACATTTATGCACTTTCAAGAGGAAGTCATAAAGGGCCTAATATTTGGGAACCAGCAGGCAGAGGGCCCCAGTACTTCTAGTACTGGCCCCCGTATTGTACCAGGGCAGCATTTTCCTGATGAAATCCCCTCCACTGGAAAAAAGGGCAGGACACAAAAAAGGTGCAAAGTTTGCTATAAAAAGGGAATAAGAAAGCAAACTATTTTCCAGTGTGACACTTGCCCCGACAAACCCGGCCTATGTATAAAGGAGTGTTTTAAAATATACCACACATCTATGGAATATTAGGTTCATAATTTCACCGTGCTTCGGGGGTCTTGCTAATGCCACATAGCACCCACCATTCATTCCACCAGAATCTGAGCCGCAAAATCCAAAAATCACTCCTTCCCTTCTGAGTCCTGCCATGCACCCAACTGGTATTTTTTGGTCACATGTGAGGCATTGCCGTACTCGGGAGAAATTGGGGCACAGATTTTGGGGTGCTTTGTCTCCTTCATTCCTTGTGAAAATGAAAAATTTTGAGCCAGAACTGCATTTTTGTGTAAAAAAATGTAATTTTTCATGTTCACTGCCCAGTTTTATCAAAATTGGTGAAACCCCTGGGGGTTTGAAATGTACACTATACCCCTAGATGAATTCCCTGAGGGGTGTAGTTTGCAAAATGGGGTCACTTGTGGGGGGGTTCCACTGTATTGGTGCTTTGGGGGTCTTGCTAATGCGACATAGCACCCACCATCATTCCACCAGAATTTGTGCTGCAAAATCCAAATATCACTCCTTCCCTTCTGAGTCCTGCCACTTTTTGGTCACACATGAGGCATTGCCGTACTCGGGAGAAATTGGGGCACAGATTTTGGGGTGCTTTTTCTCCTTCATACCTTCTGAAAATGAAAAATTTTGAGCCAGAACTGCATTTTTGTGTAAAAAAATGTAATTTTTCATGTTCACTGCCCACTTGTATCAAAATTGGTGAAACCCCTGGGGGTTTGAAATGTACACTATACCCCTAGATGAATTCCCTGAGGGGTGTAGTTTGCAAAATGGGGTGACTTGTGGGGGGGTTCCACTGTATTGGTGCTTGGGGGGTCTTGCTAATGCCACATAGCACCCACCAACATTCCACCAGAATCTGAGCTGCAAAATCCAAAAATCACTCCTTCCCTTCTGAGTCCTGCCATGCACCCAAATGGTATTTTTTGGTCACATGTGAGGCATTGCCGTACTCGGGAGAAATTGGGGCACAGATTTTGGGGTGCTTTGTCTCCTTCATACCTTCTGAAAATGAAAAATTTTGAGCCAGAACTGCATTTTTGTGTAAAAAAATGTAATTTTTCATTTTCACTGCCCACTTGTATCAAAATTGGTGAAACCCCTGGGGGTTTGAAATGTACACTATACCCCTAGATGAATTCCCTGAGGGGTGTAGTTTGCAAAATGGGGTGACTTGTGGGGGGGTTCCACTGTATTGGTGCAACATAGCACCCACCATTCATTCCACCAAAATCTGTGCTGCAAAATCCAAAAATCACTCCTTCCGTTCTGAGTCCTGCCATGCACCCAACTGGTATTTTTTGGTCACATGTGAGGCATTTCCGTACTCGGGAGAAATTGGGGCACAGATTTTGGGGTGCTTTTTCACCTTCATACCTTCTGAAAATGAAAAATTTTGAGCCAGAACTGCATTTTTGTGTAAAAAAATGTAATTTTTCATTTTCACTGCCCACTTGTATCAAAATTGGTGAAACCCCTGGGGGTTTGAAATGTACACTATACCCCTAGATGAATTCCCTGAGGGGTGTAGTTTTCAAAATGGGGTGACTTGTGGGGGGGTTCCACTGTATTGGTGCTTGGGGGGTCTTGCTAATGCGACATAGCACCCACCAAAATTCCACCAGAATCTGAGCTGCAAAATCCAAAAATCACTCCTTCCGTTCTGAGTCCTGCCATGCACCCAACTGGTATTTTTTGGTCACATGTGAGGCATTGCCGTACTCGGGAGAAATTGGGGCACAGATTTTGGGGTGCTTTTTCTCCTTCATACCTTCTGAAAATGAAAAATTTCGAGCCAGAACTGCATTTTTGTGTAAAAAATGTAATTTTTCATTTTCACTGCCCACTTGTATCAAAATTGGTGAAACCCCTGGGGGTTTGAAATGTACACTATACCCCTAGATGAATTCCCTGAGGGGTGTAGTTTTCAAAATGGGGTGACTTGTGGGGGGGTTCCACTGTATTGGTGCTTGGGGGGTCTTGCTAATGCGACATAGCACCCACCAAAATTCCACCAGAATCTGAGCCGCAAAATCCAAAAATCACTCCTTCCGTTCTGAGTCCTGCCATGCACCCAACTGGTATTTTTTGGTCACATGTGAGGCATTTCCGTACTCGGGAGAAATTGGGGCACATATTTTGGGGTGCTTTTTCTCCTTCATACCTTCTGAAAATGAAAAATTTTGAGCCAGAACTGCATTTTTGTGTAAAAAAATGTAATTTTTCATTTTCACTGCCCACTTGTATCAAAATTGGTGAAACCCCTGGGGGTTTGAAATGTACACTATACCCCTAGATGAATTCCCTGAGGGGTGTACTTTGCAAAATGGGGTGACTTGTGGGGGGGTTCCACTGTATTGGTGCAACATAGCACCCACCATTCATTCCACCAGAATCTGTGCTGCAAAATCCAAAAATCACTCCTTCCCTTCTGAGTCCTGCCATGCACCCAACTGGTATTTTTTGGTCACATGTGAGGCATTGCCGTACTCGGGAGAAATTGGGGCACATATTTTGGGGTGCTTTGTCTCCTTCATACCTTCTGAAAATGACAAATTTGGAGCCAGAACTGTATTTTTGTGTAAAAAAAATAATTTTTCATTTTCACTGCCCAGTTGTACCACAATTGGTGAAACCCCTGGGGGTTTGAAATGTACACTATACCCCTAGATGAATTCCCTGAGGGGTGTAGATTGCAAAATGGGGTGACTTGTGGGGGAGGTTCCTAACTTTTAGCACTTATGGTGCCTAGAAACCTACATGGTGCCTAAAAAAAAATCTCATAAAAAGGAGGCTCCAAAATCAAGTAGGTGCTCCTTCTATTATGAAGCCTGTGGTTTGGTCAACGTGCAAACTAGGGCCACATATAGGATATTTTTGAAAACAAAAGAATTGGGGGAATCAATTTTTAGTCACATTTCTCTAGTAAAATCTACTGTATTCGTTAGAAAAATGTATTAAAATTGAAACTCTGCAAAAAAAAAGAAATTTTGAAATTTCACCTACACTTTGTTTTAATTCCTGTGAAACACCTAAAGGGTTAACAAACTTCCAAAATGCTGTTTTGAATACTGTGAGGGGTGCAGTTTTTGAAATGGCATCATTTATGGGGGTGTCTCACATACAAGTCCCTCAAAGTCACATCAGAACTGAACTGGTCCCTAAAAAAATCAGTGTTTGAAATTTTCTTGAAAATTTGAGAATTTGCTATTCATATTTGAAGCCTCCTAGTGTCCCAAAAAATTAAAAGGAAGTTGAAATAATGATGTCAACATAAAGTAGACATATGGTCTATGTTAGTTATTCACTATTTTGAGTGGTAAGATTATTTGTCTCACAAGCAGAAAATTTAACATTTTGCAAATCGCTAAATTTTCCATTTTTTCACGATATTTTGGTATTTTTCACAAAAAAACACAGACTGTATCGACCCAAATTTACCACTAATTTGAAGTACAATGTGTCACGAAAAAACAATCTCAAAATCACTGGGATAAGTAAAAGCAAAAAAAAGTTATCCCCACTTAAGTGAGACATGTCAGATTTGAAAAAAAGGGCTCTGTCAGGAACGCAAAAACTGGCTCTGTCAGGAAGGGGTTAAGGTTATGATGCAGATAGGAAGGGTCATGGTAAGATACTAAGAGGTTTTGGGGTTAGGCATTGGAAGGAAAAGAAATAAGGATAGGCTGCAGGTATGTTCAGTGTTAGAGTTAGGAGCTCGATGTTGAAAGTTAGAAGGCTTGCCTAGCAAGTGTCAGTATTGTGAGCATTGAGATGTCCCTAATATTGCAATGACCACCAGAAACCCAAGCCCCAGTATCACGTACCTAACCCTAACCATATGTGAATGCTCTAATAAATCTCAATATGTTTTGTTACTTCATATAAAGTGAACAAAACACATTTAAATAATCATTTGATAGATTTTTGAGCCACATGAACACTGCACCCCTGAGGTAGCATGGCCGAGCGGTCTAAGGCGCTGGATTAAGGCTCCAGTCTCTTCGGAGGCGTGGGTTCAAATCCCACTGCTGCCATATTTATTATTGATATATATTGTTAGAGGTTGATGTTTTCATTTTTCTATCCACAAGAATGCAATTCAATTAAAAAGTAAGTGTTCATCATCACATTGTTATAACAGCTAATTTCTTTCTTTGCTAACTTCCCAAAGCTGCCATATACATTTTCCAAAGAAAATGTCAGTGATTGGTTTCAAAGTGGTAAACTCGGCTAAAATGCAAATTAATTAAAAATTAACCATTTCTCATCTAGATTGCATGGCAACCAATATTCTTTTTAAAAAAAAATCTTTTCTCACTTATGTTAAGAGCAACTAAAATGGTTAACATAAAACATATTTTTACGTATTTCTTTAATACAACAACAACATTTTCTGTAATTCTAGTTCTAGATTCCAGACTGTGAGAAACTATGAGTTACTTTTAAGTGTGGTAGCATGGCCGAGCGGTCTAAGTCGCTGGATTTAGGCTCCAGTCTCTTCGGAGGCGTGGGTTCAAATCCCACTGCTGCTATAATTATCTTCCAAAAACAAAATCAGTTATTTTCTCTTAAAGTTCAAATTCTATCTGGTGTATGATAGTTGCTGGGACAATTCAACAACAGAGTTCAAAAAAGTTTATCATATTTACTAGATACTTTTCAAAAATATTTCTAAAGACTGTAAAGACATAAAAATTAACTTGAAGTGATTACAATTGGATGCATTGGGCATCCTGGCATTCGGGAAGCTGAAAGTCAGGAAACTGATAGCAGAATCCCAAACACTGGTAAAACGACTGATTTTGGAACTCTGTCCTATGTGTAGGGGATGTTATGGTTCAATGGCAGGTGGTGGGGTAATGGTTAGGCACTAAGAAGGGAGGTTAAGAGTTTGGAACTATAGTAGTATGTTTAAGGTTATGATGCAGATAGGAAGGGTCATGGTAAGATACTAAGAGGTTTTGGGGTTAGGCATGGAAGAAAAAGAATTAAGGATAGGCTGCAGGTATGTTCAGTGTTAGAGTTAGGGGCTCGATGTTGAAAGTTAGAAGGCTTACCTAGCAAGTGTCTGAATTGTGAGCATTGAGATGTCCCTAATATTGCAATGACCACCAGAAACACAAGCCCCAGTATCACGTACCTAACCCTAACCATATGTGAATGCTCTAATAAATCTCAATATGTTTTGTTACTTCATATAAAGTGAACAAAACACATTTAAAAAATCATTTGACAGATCTTTGAGCCACATGAACACTGCACCCATGAGGTAGCATGGCCGAGCGGTCTAAGGTGCTGGATTAAGGCTCCAGTCTCTTCGGAGGCGTGGGTTCAAATCCCACTGCTGCCATAATTATTTTCCAAAAACAAAATCAGTTATTTTCTCTTAAAGTTCAAATTCTATCTGGTGTATGATAGTTGCTGGGACAATTCAACAACAGAGTTCAAAAAAGTTTATCATATTTACTAGATACTTTTCAAAAATATTTCTAAAGACTGTAAAGACATAAAAATTAACTTGAAGTGATTACAATTGGATGCATTGGGCATCCTGGCATTCGGGAAGCTGCAAGTCAGGAAACTGATAGCAGAATCCCAAACACTGGTAAAACGACTGATTTTGGAACTCTGTCCTATGTGTAGGGGATGTTATGGTTCAATGGCAGGTGGTGGGGTAATGGTTAGGCACTAAGAAGGGAGGTTAAGAGTTTGAAACTATAGGAGTATGTTTAAGGTTAAGATGCTGATAGGAAGGGTCATGGTAAGATACTAAGAGGTTTTGGGGTTAGGCATTGGAAGGAAAAGAAATAAGGATAGGCTGCAGGTATGTTCAGTGTTAGAGTTAGGAGCTCGATGTTGAAAGTTAGAAGGCTTGCCTAGCAAGTGTCAGTATTGTGAGCATTGAGATGTCCCTAATATTGCAATGACCACCAGAAACCCAAGCACCAGTATCACGTACCTAACCCTAACCATATGTGAATGCTCTAATAAATCTCAATATGTTTTGTCAGTGATTGGTTTCAAAGTGGTAAACTCGACTAAAATGCAAATTAATTAAAAATTAACCATTTCTCATCTAGATTGCATGGCAACCAATATTCTTTTTAAAAAAAATCTTTTCTCACTTATGTTAAGAGCATCTAAAATGCTTAACATAAAACATATTTTTACGTATTTCTTTAATACAACAACAACATTTTCTGTAATTCTAGTTCTAGATTCCAGACTGTGAGAAACTATGAGTTACCTTTAAGTGTGGTAGCATGGCCGAGCGGTCTAAGGCGCTGGATTTAGGCTCCAGTCTCTTCGGAGGCGTGGGTTCAAATCCCACTGCTGCCATAATTATCTTCCAAAAACAAAATCAGTTATTTTCTCTTAAAGTTCAAATTCTATCTGGTGTATGATAGTTGCTGGGACAATTCAACAACAGAGTTCAAAAAAGTTTATCATATTTACTAGATACTTTTCAAAAATATTTCTAAAGACTGTAGAGACATAAAAATTAACTTGAAGTGATTACAATTGGATGCATTGGGCATCCTGGCATTCGGGAAGCTGCAAGTCAGGAAACTGATAGCAGAATTCCAAACACTGGTAAAACGACTGATTTTGGAACTCTGTCCTATGTGTAGGGGATGTTATGGTTCAATGGCAGGGGGTGGGGTAATGGTTAGGCACTAAGAAGGGAGGTTAAGAGTTTGAAACTATAGGAGTATGTTTAAGGTTATGATGCAGATAGGAAGGGTCATGGTAAGATACTAAGAGGTTTTGGGGTTAGGCATTGGAAGGAAAAGAATTAAGGATAGGCTGCAGGTATGATCAGTGTTAGAGTTAGGAGCTCGATGTTGAAAGTTAGAAGGCTTGCCTAGCAAGTGTCAGTATTGTGAGCATTGAGATGTCCCTAATATTGCAATGACCACCAGAAACCCAATCCCCAGTATCACGTACCTAACCCTAACCATATGTGAATGCTCTAATAAATCTCAATATGTTTTGTTACTTCATATAAAGTGAACAAAACACATTTAAATAATCATTTGATAGATTTTTGAGCCACATGAACACTGCACCCATGAGGTAGCATGGCCGAGCGGTCTAAGGCGCTGGATTAAGGCTCCAGTCTCTTTGGAGGCGTGGGTTCAAATCCCACTGCTGCCACATTTATTATTGATATATATATTGTTAGAGGTTGATGTTTTCATTGTTCTATCCACAAGAATGCAATTCAATTAAAAAGTAAGTGTTCATCATCACATTGTTATAACAGCTTATTTCTTTCTTTGCTAACTTCCCAAAGCTGCCATATAAATTTTCCAAAGAAAATGTCAGTGATTGGTTTCAAAGTGGTAAACTCGACTAAAATGCAAATTAATTAAAAATTAACCATTTCTCATCTAGATTGCATGGCAACCAATATTCTTTTAAAAAAAAATCTTTTCTCACTTATGTTAAGAACATCTAAAATGCTTAACATAAAACATATTTTTACGTATTTCTTTAATACAACAACAACATTTTTTGTAATTCCAGTTCTAGATTCCAGACTGTGAGAAACTATGAGTTACCTTTAAGTGTGGTAGCATGGCCGAGCGGTCTAAGGCGCTGGATTTAGGCTCCAGTCTCTTCGGAGGCGTGGGTGCAAATCCCACTGCTACCATAATTATCTTCCAAAAACAAAATCAGTTATTTTCTCTTAAAGTTCAAATTCTATCTGGTGTATGATAGTTGCTGGGACAATTCAACAACAGAGTTCAAAAACGTTTATCATATTTACTAGATACTTTTCAAAAATATTTCTAAAGACTGTAGAGACATAAAAAATAACTTGAAGTGATTACAATTGGATGCATTGGGCATCCTGGCATTCGGGAAGCTGCAAGTCAGGAAGCTGATAGCAGAATCCCAAACACTGGTAAAACGACTGATTTTGGAACTCTGTCCTATGTGTAGGGGATGTTATGGTTCAATGGCAGGTGGTGGGGTAATGGTTAGGCACTAAGAAGGGAGGTTAAGAGTTTGGAACTAAAGTAGTATGTTTAAGGTTATGATGCAGATAGGAAGGGTCATGGTAAGATACTAAGAGGTTTTGGGGTTAGGCATGGAAGAAAAAGAATTAAGGATAGGCTGCAGGTATGTTCAGTGTTAAAGTTAGGGGCTCGATGTTGAAAGTTAGAAGGCTTACCTAGCAAGTGTCTGAATTGTGAGCATTGAGATGTCCCTAATATTGCAATGACCACCAGAAACACAAGCACCAGTATCACGTACCTAACCCTAACCATATGTGAATGCTCTAATAAATCTCAATATGTTTTGTTACTTCATATAAAGTGAACAAAACACATTTAAATAATCATTTGATAGATCTTTGAGCCACATGAACACTGCACCCGTGAGGTAGCATGGCCGAGCGGTCTAAGGCGCTGGATTAAGGCTCCAGTCTCTTCGGAGGCGTGGGTTCAAATCCCACTGCTGCCATATTTGTTATTGATATATATATTGTTAGAGGTTGATGTTTTCATTGTTCTATCCACAAGAATGTAATTCAATTAAAAAGTAAGTGTTCATCATCACATTGTTATAACAGCTAATTTCTTTCTTTGCTAACTTCCCAAAGCTGCCATATAAATTTTCCAAAGAAAATGTCAGTGATTGGTTTCAAAGTGGTAAACTCGACTAAAATGCTAATTAATTAAAAATTAACCATTTCTCATCTAGATTGCATGGCAACCAATATTCTTTTTAAAAAAAATCTTTTCTCACTTATGTTAAGAGCATCTAAAATGCTTAACATAAAACATATTTTTACGTATTTCTTTAATACAACAACAACATTTTCTGTAATTCTAGTTCTAGATTCCAGACTGTGAGAAACTATGAGTTACCTTTAAGTGTGGTAGCATGGCCGAGCGGTCTAAGGCGCTGGATTTAGGCTCCAGTCTCTTCGGAGGCGTGGGTTCAAATCCCACTGCTGCCATAATTATCTTCCAAAAACAAAATCAGTTATTTTCTCTTAAAGTTCAAATTCTATCTGGTGTATGATAGTTGCTGGGACAATTCAACAACAGAGTTCAAAAAAGTTTATCATATTTAATAGATACTTTTCAAAAATATTTCTAAAGACTGTAAAGACATAAAAATTAACTTGAAGTGATTACAATTGGATGCATTGGGCATCCTGGCATTCGGGAAGCTGCAAGTCAGGAAACTGATAGCAGAATCCCAAACACTGGTAAAACGACTGATTTTGGAACTCTGTCCTATGTGTAGGGGATGTTATGGTTCAATGGCAGGTGGTGGGGTAATGGTTAGGCACTAAGAAGGGAGGTTAAGAGTTTGAAACTATAGGAGTATGTTTAAGGTTAAGATGCTGATAGGAAGGGTCATGGTAAGATACTAAGAGGTTTTGGGGTTAGGCATTGGAAGGAAAAGAAATAAGGATAGGCAGCAGGTATGTTCAGTGTTAGAGTTAGGAGCTCGATGTTGAAAGTTAGAAGGCTTGCCTAGCAAGTGTCAGTATTGTGAGCATTGAGATGTCCCTAATATTGCAATGACCACCAGAAACCCAAGCACCAGTATCACGTACCTAACCCTAACCATATGTGAATGCTCTAATAAATCTCAATATGTTTTGTCAGTGATTGGTTTCAAAGTGGTAAACTCGACTAAAATGCAAATTAATTAAAAATTAACCATTTCTCATCTAGATTGCATGGCAACCAATATTCTTTTTAAAAAAAATCTTTTCTCACTTATGTTAAGAGCATCTAAAATGCTTAACATAAAACATATTTTTACGTATTTCTTTAATACAACAACAACATTTTCTGTAATTCTAGTTCTAGATTCCAGACTGTGAGAAACTATGCGTTACCTTTAAGTGTGGTAGCATGGCCGAGCGGTCTAAGGCGCTGGATTTAGGCTCCAGTCTCTTCGGAGGCGTGGGTTCAAATCCCACTGCTGCCATAATTATCTTCCAAAAACAAAATCAGTTATTTTCTCTTAAAGTTCAAATTCTATCTGGTGTATGATAGTTGCTGGGACATTTCAACAACAGAGTTCAAAAAAGTTTATCATATTTACTAGATACTTTTCAAAAATATTTCTAAAGACTGTAGAGACATAAAAATTAATTTGAAGTGATTACAATTGGATGCATTGGGCATCCTGGCATTCGGGAAGCTGCAAGTCAGGAAACTGATAGCAGAATCCCAAACACTGGTAAAACGACTGATTTTGGAACTATGTCCTATGTGTAGGGGATGTTATGGTTCAATGGCAGGTGGTGGGGTAATGGTTAGGCACTAAGAAGGGAGGTTAAGAGTTTGAAACTATAGGAGTTTGTTTAAGGTTATGATGCTGATAGGAAGTGTCATGGTAAGATACTAAGAGGTTTTGGGGTTAGGCATTGGAAGAAAAAGAATTAAGGATAGGCTGCAGGTATGTTCAGTGTTAGAGTTAGGAGCTCGATGTTGAAAGTTAGAAGGCTTGCCTAGCAAGTGTCAGTATTGTGAGCATTGAGATGTCCCTAATATTGCAATGACCACCAGAAACCCAAGCCCCAGTATCACGTACCTAACCCTAACCATATGTGAATGCTCTAATAAATCTCAATATGTTTTGTTACTTCATATAAAGTGAACAAAACACATTTAAATAATCATTTGATAGATTTTTGAGCCACATGAACACTGCACCCATGAGGTAGCATGGCCGAGCGGTCTAAGGCGCTGGATTAAGGCTCCAGTCTCTTTGGAGGCGTGGGTTCAAATCCCACTGCTGCCACATTTATTATTGATATATATATTGTTAGAGGTTGATGTTTTCATTGTTCTATCCACAAGAATGCAATTCAATTAAAAAGTAAGTGTTCATCATCACATTGTTATAACAGCTTATTTCTTTCTTTGCTAACTTCCCAAAGCTGCCATATAAATTTTCCAAAGAAAATGTCAGTGATTGGTTTCAAAGTGGTAAACTCGACTAAAATGCAAATTAATTAAAAATTAACCATTTCTCATCTAGATTGCATGGCAACCAATATTCTTTTAAAAAAAAATCTTTTCTCACTTATGTTAAGAACATCTAAAATGCTTAACATAAAACATATTTTTACGTATTTCTTTAATACAACAACAACATTTTTTGTAATTCCAGTTCTAGATTCCAGACTGTGAGAAACTATGAGTTACCTTTAAGTGTGGTAGCATGGCCGAGCGGTCTAAGGCGCTGGATTTAGGCTCCAGTCTCTTCGGAGGCGTGGGTGCAAATCCCACTGCTACCATAATTATCTTCCAAAAACAAAATCAGTTATTTTCTCTTAAAGTTCAAATTCTATCTGGTGTATGATAGTTGCTGGGACAATTCAACAACAGAGTTCAAAAACGTTTATCATATTTACTAGATACTTTTCAAAAATATTTCTAAAGACTGTAGAGACATAAAAAATAACTTGAAGTGATTACAATTGGATGCATTGGGCATCCTGGCATTCGGGAAGCTGCAAGTCAGGAAGCTGATAGCAGAATCCCAAACACTGGTAAAACGACTGATTTTGGAACTCTGTCCTATGTGTAGGGGATGTTATGGTTCAATGGCAGGTGGTGGGGTAATGGTTAGGCACTAAGAAGGGAGGTTAAGAGTTTGGAACTAAAGTAGTATGTTTAAGGTTATGATGCAGATAGGAAGGGTCATGGTAAGATACTAAGAGGTTTTGGGGTTAGGCATGGAAGAAAAAGAATTAAGGATAGGCTGCAGGTATGTTCAGTGTTAAAGTTAGGGGCTCGATGTTGAAAGTTAGAAGGCTTACCTAGCAAGTGTCTGAATTGTGAGCATTGAGATGTCCCTAATATTGCAATGACCACCAGAAACACAAGCACCAGTATCACGTACCTAACCCTAACCATATGTGAATGCTCTAATAAATCTCAATATGTTTTGTTACTTCATATAAAGTGAACAAAACACATTTAAATAATCATTTGATAGATCTTTGAGCCACATGAACACTGCACCCGTGAGGTAGCATGGCCGAGCGGTCTAAGGCGCTGGATTAAGGCTCCAGTCTCTTCGGAGGCGTGGGTTCAAATCCCACTGCTGCCATATTTGTTATTGATATATATATTGTTAGAGGTTGATGTTTTCATTGTTCTATCCACAAGAATGTAATTCAATTAAAAAGTAAGTGTTCATCATCACATTGTTATAACAGCTAATTTCTTTCTTTGCTAACTTCCCAAAGCTGCCATATAAATTTTCCAAAGAAAATGTCAGTGATTGGTTTCAAAGTGGTAAACTCGACTAAAATGCTAATTAATTAAAAATTAACCATTTCTCATCTAGATTGCATGGCAACCAATATTCTTTTTAAAAAAAATCTTTTCTCACTTATGTTAAGAGCATCTAAAATGCTTAACATAAAACATATTTTTACGTATTTCTTTAATACAACAACAACATTTTCTGTAATTCTAGTTCTAGATTCCAGACTGTGAGAAACTATGAGTTACCTTTAAGTGTGGTAGCATGGCCGAGCGGTCTAAGGCGCTGGATTTAGGCTCCAGTCTCTTCGGAGGCGTGGGTTCAAATCCCACTGCTGCCATAATTATCTTCCAAAAACAAAATCAGTTATTTTCTCTTAAAGTTCAAATTCTATCTGGTGTATGATAGTTGCTGGGACAATTCAACAACAGAGTTCAAAAAAGTTTATCATATTTAATAGATACTTTTCAAAAATATTTCTAAAGACTGTAAAGACATAAAAATTAACTTGAAGTGATTACAATTGGATGCATTGGGCATCCTGGCATTCGGGAAGCTGCAAGTCAGGAAACTGATAGCAGAATCCCAAACACTGGTAAAACGACTGATTTTGGAACTCTGTCCTATGTGTAGGGGATGTTATGGTTCAATGGCAGGTGGTGGGGTAATGGTTAGGCACTAAGAAGGGAGGTTAAGAGTTTGAAACTATAGGAGTATGTTTAAGGTTAAGATGCTGATAGGAAGGGTCATGGTAAGATACTAAGAGGTTTTGGGGTTAGGCATTGGAAGGAAAAGAAATAAGGATAGGCAGCAGGTATGTTCAGTGTTAGAGTTAGGAGCTCGATGTTGAAAGTTAGAAGGCTTGCCTAGCAAGTGTCAGTATTGTGAGCATTGAGATGTCCCTAATATTGCAATGACCACCAGAAACCCAAGCACCAGTATCACGTACCTAACCCTAACCATATGTGAATGCTCTAATAAATCTCAATATGTTTTGTCAGTGATTGGTTTCAAAGTGGTAAACTCGACTAAAATGCAAATTAATTAAAAATTAACCATTTCTCATCTAGATTGCATGGCAACCAATATTCTTTTTAAAAAAAATCTTTTCTCACTTATGTTAAGAGCATCTAAAATGCTTAACATAAAACATATTTTTACGTATTTCTTTAATACAACAACAACATTTTCTGTAATTCTAGTTCTAGATTCCAGACTGTGAGAAACTATGCGTTACCTTTAAGTGTGGTAGCATGGCCGAGCGGTCTAAGGCGCTGGATTTAGGCTCCAGTCTCTTCGGAGGCGTGGGTTCAAATCCCACTGCTGCCATAATTATCTTCCAAAAACAAAATCAGTTATTTTCTCTTAAAGTTCAAATTCTATCTGGTGTATGATAGTTGCTGGGACATTTCAACAACAGAGTTCAAAAAAGTTTATCATATTTACTAGATACTTTTCAAAAATATTTCTAAAGACTGTAGAGACATAAAAATTAATTTGAAGTGATTACAATTGGATGCATTGGGCATCCTGGCATTCGGGAAGCTGCAAGTCAGGAAACTGATAGCAGAATCCCAAACACTGGTAAAACGACTGATTTTGGAACTATGTCCTATGTGTAGGGGATGTTATGGTTCAATGGCAGGTGGTGGGGTAATGGTTAGGCACTAAGAAGGGAGGTTAAGAGTTTGAAACTATAGGAGTTTGTTTAAGGTTATGATGCTGATAGGAAGTGTCATGGTAAGATACTAAGAGGTTTTGGGGTTAGGCATTGGAAGAAAAAGAATTAAGGATAGGCTGCAGGTATGTTCAGTGTTAGAGTTAGGAGCTCGATGTTGAAAGTTAGAAGGCTTGCCTAGCAAGTGTCAGTATTGTGAGCATTGAGATGTCCCTAATATTGCAATGACCACCAGAAACCCAAGCCCCAGTATCACGTACCTAACCCTAACCATATGTGAATGCTCTAATAAATCTCAATATGTTTTGTTACTTCATATAAAGTGAACAAAACACATTTAAATAATCATTTGATAGATTTTTGAGCCACATGAACATTGCACCCCTGAGGTAGCATGGCCGAGCGGTCTAAGGCGCTGGATTAAGGCTCCAGTCTCTTCGGAGGCGTGGGTTCAAATCCCACTGCTGCCATATTTATTATTGATATATATTGTTAGAGGTTGATGTTTTCATTTTTCTATCCACAAGAATGCAATTCAATTAAAAAGTAAGTGTTCATCATCACATTGTTATAACAGCTAATTTCTTTCTTTGCTAACTTCCCAAAGCTGCCATATAAATTTTCCAAAGAAAATGTCAGTGATTGGTTTCAAAGTGGTAAACTCGACTAAAATGCAAATTAATTAAAAATTAACCATTTCTCATCTAGATTGCATGGCAACCAATATTCTTTTTAAAAAAAATCTTTTCTCACTTATGTTAAGAGCATCTAAAATGCTTAACATAAAACATATTTTTACGTATTTCTTTAATACAACAACAACATTTTCTGTAATTCTAGTTCTAGATTCCAGACTGTGAGAAACTATGAGTTACCTTTAAGTGTGGTAGCATGGCCGAGCGGTCTAAGGCGCTGGATTTAGGCTCCAGTCTCTTCGGAGGCGTGGGTTCAAATCCCACTGCTGCCATAATTATCTTCCAAAAACAAAATCAGTTATTTTCTCTTAAAGTTAAAATTCTATCTGGTGTATGATAGTTGCTGGGACAATTCAACAACAGAGTTCAAAAACGTTTATCATATTTACTAGATACTTTTCAAAAATATTTCTAAAGACTGTAGAGACATAAAAATTAACTTGAAGTGATTACAATTGGATGCATTGGGCATCCTGGCATTCGGGAAGCTGCAAGTCAGGAAACTGATAGCAGAATCCCAAACACTTGTAAAACGACTGATTTTGGAACTCTGTCCTATGTGTAGGGGATGTTATGGTTCAATGGCAGGGGGTGGGGTAATGGTTAGGCACTAAGAAGGGAGGTTAAGAGTTTGAAACTATAGGAGTATGTTTAAGGTTATGATGCAGATAGGAAGGGTCATGGTAAGATACTAAGAGGTTTTGGGGTTAGGCATTGGAAGGAAAAGAATTAAGGATAGGCTGCAGGTATGTTCAGTGTTAGAGTTAGGAGCTCGATGTTGAAAGTTAGAAGGCTTGCCTAGCAAGTGTCAGTATTGTGAGCATTGAGATGTCCCTAATATTGCAATGACCACCAGAAACCCAAGCCCCAGTATCACGTACCTAACCCTAACCATATGTGAATGCTCTAATAAATCTCAATATGTTTTGTTACTTCATATAAAGTGAACAAAACACATTTAAATAATCATTTGATAGATTTTTGAGCCACATGAACACTGCACCCATGAGGTAGCATGGCCGAGCGGTCTAAGGCGCTGGATTAAGGCTCCAGTCTCTTCGGAGGCGTGGGTTCAAATCCCACTGCTGCCACATTTATTATTGATATATATATTGTTAGAGGTTGATGTTTTCATTGTTCTATCCACAAGAATGCAATTCAATTAAAAAGTAAGTGTTCATCATCACATTGTTATAACAGCTAATTTCTTTCTTTGCTAACTTCCCAAAGCTGCCATATAAATTTTCCAAAGAAAATGTCAGTGATTGGTTTCAAAGTGGTAAACTCGACTAAAATGCAAATTAATTAAAAATTAACCATTTCTCATCTAGATTGCATGGCAACCAATATTCTTTTTAAAAAAAATCTTTTCTCACTTATGTTAAGAGCATCTATAATGCTTAACATAAAACATATTTTTACGTATTTCTTTAATACAACAACAACATTTTCTGTAATTCTAGTTCTAGATTCATGACTGTGAGAAACTATGAGTTACCTTTAAGTGTGGTAGCATGGCCGAGCGGTCTAAGGCGCTGGATTTAGGCTCCAGTCTCTTCGGAGGCGTGGGTTCAAATCCCACTGCTGCCATAATTATCTTCCAAAAACAAAATCAGTTATTTTTTCTTAAAGTTCAAATTCTATCTGGTGTATGATAGTTGCTGGGACAATTCAACAACAGAGTTCAAAAACGTTTATCATATTTACTAGATACTTTTCAAAAATATTTCTAAAGACTGTAGAGACATAAAAATTAACTTAAAGTGATTACAATTGGATGCATTGGGCATCCTGGCATTCGGGAAGCTGCAAGTCAGGAAACTGATAGCAGAATCCCAAACACTTGTAAAACGACTGATTTTGGAACTCTGTCCTATATGTAGGGGATGTTATGGTGGGGTAATGGTTAGGCACTAAGGTGGTGGGGTAATGGTTAGGCACTAAGAAGGGAGGTTAAGAGTTTGGAACTATAGTAGTATGTTTAAGGTTATGATGCAGATAGGAAGGGTCATGGTAAGATACTAAGAGGTTTTGGGGTTAGGCATGGAAGAAAAAGAATTAAGGATAGGCTGCAGGTATGTTCAGTGTTAAAGTTAGGGGCTCGATGTTGAAAGTTAGAAGGCTTACCTAGCAAGTGTCTGAATTGTGAGCATTGAGATGTCCCTAATATTGCAATGACCACCAGAAACACAAGCCCCAGTATCACGTACCTAACCCTAACCATATGTGAATGCTCTAATAAATCTCAATATGTTTTGTTACTTCATATAAAGTGAACAAAACACATTTAAATAATCATTTGATAGATTTTTGAGCCACATGAACACTGCACCCATGAGGTAGCATGGCTGAGCGGTCTAAGGCGCTGGATTAAGGCTCCAGTCTCTTCGGAGGCGTGGGTTCAAATCCCACTGCTGCCACATTTATTATTGATATATATATTGTTAGAGGTTGATGTTTTCATTGTTCTATCCACAAGAATGCAATTCAATTAAAAAGTAAGTGTTCATCATCACATTGTTATAACAGCTAATTTCTTTCTTTGCTAACTTCCCAAAGCTGCCATATAAATTTTCCAAAGAAAATGTCAGTGATTGGTTTCAAAGTGGTAAACTCGACTAAAATGCAAATTAATTAAAAATTAACCATTTCTCATCTAGATTGCATGGCAACCAATATTCTTTTTAAAAAAAATCTTTTCTCACTTATGTTAAGAGCATCTAAAATGCTTAACATAAAACTTATTTAATACAACAACAACATTTTCTGTAATTCTAGTTCTAGATTCCAGACTGTGAGAAACTATGAGTTACCTTTAAGTGTGGTAGCATTGCCGAGCGGTCTAAGGCGCTGGATTTAGGCTCCAGTCTCTTCGGAGGCGTGGGTTCAAATCCCACTGCTGCCATAATTATCTTCCAAAAACAAAATCAGTTATTTTCTCTTAAAGTTCAAATTCTATCTGGTGTATGATAGTTGCTGGGACAATTCAACAACAGAGTTCAAAAAAGTTTATCATATTTACTAGATACTTTTCAAAAATATTTCTAAAGACTGTAGAGACATAAAAATTAACTTGAAGTGATTACAATTGGATGCATTGGGCATCCTGGCATTCGGGAAGCTGCAAGTCAGGAAACTGATAGCAGAATCCCAAACACTGGTAAAACGACTGATTTTGGAACTCTGTCCTATGTGTAGGGGATGTTATGGTTCAATGGAAGGGGGTGGGGTAATGGTTAGGCACTAAGAAGGGAGGTTAAGAGTTTGAAACTATGGCAGTATGTTTAAGGTTATGATGCAGATAGGAAGGGTCATGGTAAGATACTAAGAGGTTTTGGGGTTAGGCATTGGAAGGAAAAGAATTAAGGATAGGCTGCAGGTATGTTCAGTGTTAGAGTTAGGAGCTCGATGTTGAAAGTTAGAAGGCTTGCCTAGCAAGTGTCAGTATTGTGAGCATTGAGATGTCCCTAATATTGCAATGACCACCAGAAAGCCAAGCCCCAGTATCACGTACCTAACCCTAACCATATGTGAATGCTCTAATAAATCTCAATATGTTTTGTTACTTCATATAAAGTGAACAAAACACATTTAAATAATCATTTGATAGATTTTTGAGCCACATGAACACTGCACCCCTGAGGTAGCATGGCCGAGCGGTCTAAGGCGCTGGATTAAGGCTCCAGTCTCTTCGGAGGCGTGGGTTCAAATCCCACTGCTGCCATATTTATTATTGATATATATTGTTAGAGGTTGATGTTTTCATTTTTCTATCCACAAGAATGCAATTCAATTAAAAAGTAAGTGTTCATCATCACATTGTTATAACAGCTAATTTCTTTCTTTGCTAACTTCCCAAAGCTGCCATATACATTTTCCAAAGAAAATGTCAGTGATTGGTTTCAAAGTGGTAAACTCGGCTAAAATGCAAATTAATTAAAAATTAACCATTTCTCATCTAGATTGCATGGCAACCAATATTCTTTTTTAAAAAAAATCTTTTCTCACTTATGTTAAGAGCAACTAAAATGCTTAACATAAAACATATTTTTACGTATTTCTTTAATACAACAACAACATTTTCTGTAATTCTAGTTCTAGATTCCAGACTGTGAGAAACTAGGAGCTACTTTTAAGTGTGGTAGCATGGCCGAGCGGTCTTAGTCGCTGGATTTAGGCTCCAGTCTCTTCAGAGGCGTGGGTTCAAATCCCACTGCTGCCATAATTATCTTCCAAAAACAAAATCAGTTATTTTCTCTTAAAGTTCAAATTCTATCTGGTGTATGATAGTTGCTGGGACAATTCAACAACAGAGTTCAAAAAAGTTTATCATATTTACTAGATACTTTTCAAAAATATTTCTAAAGACTGTAAAGACATAAAAATTAACTTGAAGTGATTACAATTGGATGCATTGGGCATCCTGGCATTCGGGAAGCTGCAAGTCAGGAAACTGATAGCAGAATCCCAAACACTGGTAAAACGACTGATTTTGGAACTCTGTCCTATGTGTAGGGGATGTTATGGTTCAATGGCAGGTGGTGGGGTAATGGTTAGGCACTAAGAAGGGAGTTTGGAACTATAGTAGTATGTTTAAGGTTATGATGCAGATAGGAAGGGTCATGGTAAGATACTAAGAGGTTTTAGGGTTAGGCATGGAAGAAAAAGAATTAAGGATAGGCTGCAGGTATGTTCAGTGTTAGAGTTAGGGGCTCGATGTTGAAAGTTAGAAGGCTTACCTAGCAAGTGTCTGAATTGTGAGCATTGAGATGTCCCTAATATTGCAATGACCACCAGAAACACAAGCCCCAGTATCACGTACCTAACCCTAACCATATGTGAATGCTCTAATAAATCTCAATATGTTTTGTTACTTCATATAAAGTTAACAAAACACAATTAAATAATCATTTGATAGATCTTTGAGCCACATGAACACTGCACCCATGAGGTAGCATGGCCGAGCGGTCTAAGGCGCTGGATTAAGGCTCCAGTCTCTTCGGAGGCGTGGGTTCAAATCCCACTGCTGCCATATTTGTTATTGATATATATA
The DNA here is from genome assembly GCF_055691185.1 of Crinia signifera. NCBI lineage: Eukaryota > Metazoa > Chordata > Amphibia > Anura > Myobatrachidae > Crinia > Crinia signifera. The sequence goes on from NC_139222.1 coordinate 206,416,886, forward strand.
TTGTTAGAGGTTGATGTTTTCATTGTTCTATCCACAAGAATGTAATTCAATTAAAAAGTAAGTGTTCATCATCACATTGTTATAACAGCTAATTTCTTTCTTTGCTAACTTCCCAAAGCTGCCATATAAATTTTCCAAAGAAAATGTCAGTAATTGGTTTCAAAGTGGTAAACTCGACTAAAATGCAAATTAATTAAAAATTAACCATTTCTCATCTAGATTGCATGGCAACCAATATTCTTTTTAAAAAAAATCTTTTCTCACTTATGTTAAGAGCATCTAAAATGCTTAACATAAAACATATTTTTATGTATTTCTTTAATACAACAACAACATTTTCTGTAATTCTAGTTCTAGATTCCAGACTGTGAGAAACTATGAGTTACCTTTAAGTGTGGTAGCATGGCCGAGCGGTCTAAGGCGCTGGATTTAGGCTCCAGTCTATTCGGAGGCGTGGGTTCAAATCCCACTGCTGCCATAATTATCTTCCAAAAACAAAATCATTTATTTTCTCTTAAAGTTCAAATTCTATCTGGTGTATGATAGTTGCTGGGACAATTCAACAACAGAGTTCAAAAAAGTTTATCATATTTAATAGATACTTTTCAAAAATATTTCTAAAGACTGTAAAGACATAAAAATTAACTTGAAGTGATTACAATTGGATGCATTGGGCATCCTGGCATTCGGGAAGCTGCAAGTCAGGAAACTGATAGCAGAATCCCAAACACTGGTAAAACGACTGATTTTGGAACTCTGTCCTATGTGTAGGGGATGTTATGGTTCAATGGCAGGTGGTGGGGTAATGGTTAGGCACTAAGAAGGGAGGTTAAGAGTTTGAAACTATAGGAGTATGTTTAAGGTTAAGATGCTGATAGGAAGGGTCATGGTAAGATACTAAGAGGTTTTGGGGTTAGGCATTGGAAGGAAAAGAATTAAGGATAGGCTGCAGGTATGTTCAGTGTTAGAGTTAGGAGCTCGATGTTGAAAGTTAGAAGGCTTGCCTAGCAAGTGTCAGTATTGTGAGCATTGAGATGTCCCTAATATTGCAATGACCACCAGAAACCCAAGCACCAGTATCACGTACCTAACCCTAACCATATGTGAATGCTCTAATAAATCTCAATATGTTTTGTCAGTGATTGGTTTCAAAGTGGTAAACTCGACTAAAATGCAAATTAATTAAAAATTAACCATTTCTCATCTAGATTGCATGGCAACCAATATTCTTTTTAAAAAAAATCTTTTCTCACTTATGTTAAGAGCATCTAAAATGCTTAACATAAAACATATTTTTCCGTATTTCTTTAATACAACAACATTTTCTGTAATTCTAGTTCTAGATTCCAGACTGTGAGAAACTATGCGTTACCTTTAAGTGTGGTAGCATGGCCGAGCGGTCTAAGGCGCTGGATTTAGGCTCCAGTCTCTTCGGAGGCGTGGGTTCAAATCCCACTGCTGCCACATTTATTATTGATATATATATTGTTAGAGGTTGATGTTTTCATTGTTCTATCCACAAGAATGCAATTCAATTAAAAAGTAAGTGTTCATCATCACATTGTTATAACAGCTAATTTCTTTCTTTGCTAACTTCCCAAAGCTGCCATATAAATTTTCCAAAGAAAATGTCAGTGATTGGTTTCAAAGTGGTAAACTCGACTAAAATGCAAATTAATTAAAAATTAACCATTTCTCATCTAGATTGCATGGCAACCAATATTCTTTTTAAAAAAAATCTTTTCTCACTTATGTTAAGAGCATCTAAAATGCTTAACATAAAACATATTTAATACAACAACAACATTTTCTGTAATTCTAGTTCTAGATTCCAGACTGTGAGAAACTAGGAGTTACCTTTAAGTGTGGTAGCATGGCCGAGCGGTCTAAGGCGCTGGATTTAGGCTCCAGTCTCTTCGGAGGCGTGGGTTCAAATCCCACTGCTGCCATAATTATCTTCCAAAAACAAAATCAGTTATTTTCTCTTAAAGTTCAAATTCTATCTGGTGTATGATAGTTGCTGGGACAATTCAACAACAGAGTTCAAAAAAGTTTATCATATTTACTAGATACTTTTCAAAAATATTTCTAAAGACTGTAGAGACATAAAAATTAACTTGAAGTGATTACAATTGGATGCATTGGGCATCCTGGCATTCGGGAAGCTGCAAGTCAGGAAACTGATAGCAGAATCCCAAACACTGGTAAAACGACTGATTTTGGAACTCTGTCCTATGTGTAGGGGATGTTATGGTTCAATGGCAGGTGGTGGGGTAATGGTTAGGCACTAAGAAGGGAGGTTAAGAGTTTGGAACTATAGTAGTATGTTTAAGGTTATGATGCAGATAGGAAGGGTCATGGTAAGATACTAAGAGGTTTTGGGGTTAGGCATGGAAGAAAAAGAATTAAGGATAGGCTGCAGGTATGTTCAGTGTTAAAGTTAGGGGCTCGATGTTGAAAGTTAGAAGGCTTACCTAGCAAGTGTCTGAATTGTGAGCATTGAGATGTCCCTAATATTGCAATGACCACCAGATACACAAGCCCCAGTATCACGTACCTAACCCTAACCATATGTGAATGCTCTAATAAATCTCAATATGTTTTGTTACTTCATATAAAGTGAACAAAACACATTTAAATAATCATTTGATAGATTTTTGAGCCACATGAACACTGCACCCATGAGGTAGCATGGCCGAGCGGTCTAAGGCGCTGGATTAAGGCTCCAGTCTCTTCGGAGGCGTGGGTTCAAATCCCACTGCTGCCACATTTATTATTGATATATATATTGTTAGAGGTTGATGTTTTCATTGTTCTATCCACAAGAATGCAATTCAATTAAAAAGTAAGTGTTCATCATCACATTGTTATAACAGCTAATTTCTTTCTTTGCTAACTTCCCAAAGCTGCCATATAAATTTTCCAAAGAAAATGTCAGTGATTGGTTTCAAAGTGGTTAACTCGACTAAAATGCAAATTAATTAAAAATTAACCATTTCTCATCTAGATTGCATGGCAACCAATATTCTTTTTAAAAAAAATCTTTTCTCACTTATGTTAAGAGCATCTAAAATGCTTAACATAAAACATATTTAATACAACAACAACATTTTCTGTAATTCTAGTTCTAGATTCCAGACTGTGAGAAACTAGGAGTTACCTTTAAGTGTGGTAGCATGGCCGAGCGGTCTAAGGCGCTGGATTTAGGCTCCAGTCTCTTCGGAGGCGTGGGTTCAAATCCCACTGCTGCCATATTTATTATTGATATATATTGTTAGAGGTTGATGTTTTCATTTTTCTATCCACAAGAATGCAATTCAATTAAAAAGTAAGTGTTCATCATCACATTGTTATAACAGCTAATTTCTTTCTTTGCTAACTTCCCAAAGCTGCCATATACATTTTCCAAAGAAAATGTCAGTGATTGGTTTCAAAGTGGTAAACTCGGCTAAAATGCAAATTAATTAAAAATTAACCATTTCTCTTCTAGATTGCATGGCAACCAATATTCTTTTTTAAAAAAAATCTTTTCTCACTTATGTTAAGAGCAACTAAAATGGTTAACATAAAACATATTTTTACGTATTTCTTTAATACAACAACAACATTTTCTGTAATTCTAGTTCTAGATTCCAGACTGTGAGAAACTATGAGCTACTTTTAAGTGTGGTAGCATGGCCGAGCGGTCTAAGTCGCTGGATTTAGGCTCCAGTCTCTTCGGAGGCGTGGGTTCAAATCCCACTGCTGCCATAATTATCTTCCAAAAACAAAATCAGTTATTTTCTCTTAAAGTTCAAATTCTACCTGGTGTATGATAGTTGCTGGGACAATTCAACAACAGAGTTCAAAAAAGTTTATCATATTTACTAGATACTTTTCAAAAATATTTCTAAAGACTGTAAAGACATAAAAATTAACTTGAAGTGATTACAATTGGATGCATTGGGCATCCTGGCATTCGGGAAGCTGCAAGTCAGGAAACTGATAGCAGAATCCCAAACACTGGTAAAACGACTGATTTTGGAACTCTGTCCTATGTGTAGGGGATGTTATGGTTCAATGGCAGGTGGTGGGGTAATGGTTAGGCACTAAGAAGGGAGGTTAAGAGTTTGGAACTATAGTAGTATGTTTAAGGTTATGATGCAGATAGGAAGGGTCATGGTAAGATACTAAGAGGTTTTGGGGTTAGGCATGGAAGAAAAAGAATTAAGGATAGGCTGCAGGTATGTTCAGTGTTAGAGTTAGGGGCTCGATGTTGAAAGTTAGAAGGCTTACCTAGCAAGTGTCTGAATTGTGAGCATTGAGATGTCCCTAATATTGCAATGACCACCAGAAACACAAGCCCCAGTATCACGTACCTAACCCTAACCATATGTGAATGCTCTAATAAATCTCAATATGTTTTGTTACTTCATATAAAGTGAACAAAACACATTTAAAAAATCATTTGACAGATCTTTGAGCCACATGAACACTGCACCCATGAGGTAGCATGGCCGAGCGGTCTAAGTCGCTGGATTTAGGCTCCAGTCTCTTCGGAGGCGTGGGTTCAAATCCCACTGCTGCCATAATTATCTTCCAAAAACAAAATCAGTTATTTTCTCTTAAAGTTCAAATTCTATCTGGTGTATGATAGTTGCTGGGACAATTCAACAACAGAGTTCAAAAAAGTTTATCATATTTACTAGATACTTTTCAAAAATATTTCTAAAGACTGTAAAGACATAAAAATTAACTTGAAGTGATTACAATTGGATGCATTGGGCATCCTGGCATTCGGGAAGCTGCAAGTCAGGAAACTGATAGCAGAATCCCAAACACTGGTAAAACGACTGATTTTGGAACTCTGTCCTATGTGTAGGGGATGTTATGGTTCAATGGCAGGTGGTGGGGTAATGGTTAGGCACTAAGAAGGGAGGTTAAGAGTTTGAAACTATAGGAGTATGTTTAAGGTTAAGATGCTGATAGGAAGGGTCATGGTAAGATACTAAGAGGTTTTGGGGTTAGGCATTGGAAGGAAAAGAAATAAGGATAGGCTGCAGGTATGTTCAGTGTTAGAGTTAGGAGCTCGATGTTGAAAGTTAGAAGGCTTGCCTAGCAAGTGTCAGTATTGTGAGCATTGAGATGTCCCTAATATTGCAATGACCACCAGAAACCCAAGCACCAGTATCACGTACCTAACCCTAACCATATGTGAATGCTCTAATAAATCTCAATATGTTTTGTCAGTGATTGGTTTCAAAGTGGTAAACTCGACTAAAATGCAAATTAATTAAAAATTAACCATTTCTCATCTAGATTGCATGGCAACCAATATTCTTTTTAAAAAAAATCTTTTCTCACTTATGTTAAGAGCATCTAAAATGCTTAACATAAAACATATTTTTACGTATTTCTTTAATACAACAACAACATTTTCTGTAATTCTAGTTCTAGATTCCAGACTGTGAGAAACTATGCGTTACCTTTAAGTGTGGTAGCATGGCCGAGCGGTCTAAGGCGCTGGATTTAGGCTCCAGTCTCTTCGGAGGCGTGGGTTCAAATCCCACTGCTGCCATAATTATCTTCCAAAAACAAAATCAGTTATTTTCTCTTAAAGTTCAAATTCTATCTGGTGTATGATAGTTGCTGGGACATTTCAACAACAGAGTTCAAAAAAGTTTATCATATTTACTAGATACTTTTCAAAAATATTTCTAAAGACTGTAGAGACATAAAAATTAATTTGAAGTGATTACAATTGGATGCATTGGGCATCCTGGCATTCGGGAAGCTGCAAGTCAGGAAACTGATAGCAGAATCCCAAACACTGGTAAAACGACTGATTTTGGAACTATGTCCTATGTGTAGGGGATGTTATGGTTCAATGGCAGGTGGTGGGGTAATGGTTAGGCACTAAGAAGGGAGGTTAAGAGTTTGAAACTATAGGAGTTTGTTTAAGGTTATGATGCTGATAGGAAGTGTCATGGTAAGATACTAAGAGGTTTTGGGGTTAGGCATTGGAAGAAAAAGAATTAAGGATAGGCTGCAGGTATGTTCAGTGTTAGAGTTAGGAGCTCGATGTTGAAAGTTAGAAGGCTTGCCTAGCAAGTGTCAGTATTGTGAGCATTGAGATGTCCCTAATATTGCAATGACCACCAGAAACCCAAGCCCCAGTATCACGTACCTAACCCTAACCATATGTGAATGCTCTAATAAATCTCAATATGTTTTGTTACTTCATATAAAGTGAACAAAACACATTTAAATAATCATTTGATAGATTTTTGAGCCACATGAACATTGCACCCCTGAGGTAGCATGGCCGAGCGGTCTAAGGCGCTGGATTAAGGCTCCAGTCTCTTCGGAGGCGTGGGTTCAAATCCCACTGCTGCCATATTTATTATTGATATATATTGTTAGAGGTTGATGTTTTCATTTTTCTATCCACAAGAATGCAATTCAATTAAAAAGTAAGTGTTCATCATCACATTGTTATAACAGCTAATTTCTTTCTTTGCTAACTTCCCAAAGCTGCCATATAAATTTTCCAAAGAAAATGTCAGTGATTGGTTTCAAAGTGGTAAACTCGACTAAAATGCAAATTAATTAAAAATTAACCATTTCTCATCTAGATTGCATGGCAACCAATATTCTTTTTAAAAAAAATCTTTTCTCACTTATGTTAAGAGCATCTAAAATGCTTAACATAAAACATATTTTTACGTATTTCTTTAATACAACAACAACATTTTCTGTAATTCTAGTTCTAGATTCCAGACTGTGAGAAACTATGAGTTACCTTTAAGTGTGGTAGCATGGCCGAGCGGTCTAAGGCGCTGGATTTAGGCTCCAGTCTCTTCGGAGGCGTGGGTTCAAATCCCACTGCTGCCATAATTATCTTCCAAAAACAAAATCAGTTATTTTCTCTTAAAGTTAAAATTCTATCTGGTGTATGATAGTTGCTGGGACAATTCAACAACAGAGTTCAAAAACGTTTATCATATTTACTAGATACTTTTCAAAAATATTTCTAAAGACTGTAGAGACATAAAAATTAACTTGAAGTGATTACAATTGGATGCATTGGGCATCCTGGCATTCGGGAAGCTGCAAGTCAGGAAACTGATAGCAGAATCCCAAACACTTGTAAAACGACTGATTTTGGAACTCTGTCCTATGTGTAGGGGATGTTATGGTTCAATGGCAGGGGGTGGGGTAATGGTTAGGCACTAAGAAGGGAGGTTAAGAGTTTGAAACTATAGGAGTATGTTTAAGGTTATGATGCAGATAGGAAGGGTCATGGTAAGATACTAAGAGGTTTTGGGGTTAGGCATTGGAAGGAAAAGAATTAAGGATAGGCTGCAGGTATGTTCAGTGTTAGAGTTAGGAGCTCGATGTTGAAAGTTAGAAGGCTTGCCTAGCAAGTGTCAGTATTGTGAGCATTGAGATGTCCCTAATATTGCAATGACCACCAGAAACCCAAGCCCCAGTATCACGTACCTAACCCTAACCATATGTGAATGCTCTAATAAATCTCAATATGTTTTGTTACTTCATATAAAGTGAACAAAACACATTTAAATAATCATTTGATAGATTTTTGAGCCACATGAACACTGCACCCATGAGGTAGCATGGCCGAGCGGTCTAAGGCGCTGGATTAAGGCTCCAGTCTCTTCGGAGGCGTGGGTTCAAATCCCACTGCTGCCACATTTATTATTGATATATATATTGTTAGAGGTTGATGTTTTCATTGTTCTATCCACAAGAATGCAATTCAATTAAAAAGTAAGTGTTCATCATCACATTGTTATAACAGCTAATTTCTTTCTTTGCTAACTTCCCAAAGCTGCCATATAAATTTTCCAAAGAAAATGTCAGTGATTGGTTTCAAAGTGGTAAACTCGACTAAAATGCAAATTAATTAAAAATTAACCATTTCTCATCTAGATTGCATGGCAACCAATATTCTTTTTAAAAAAAATCTTTTCTCACTTATGTTAAGAGCATCTATAATGCTTAACATAAAACATATTTTTACGTATTTCTTTAATACAACAACAACATTTTCTGTAATTCTAGTTCTAGATTCATGACTGTGAGAAACTATGAGTTACCTTTAAGTGTGGTAGCATGGCCGAGCGGTCTAAGGCGCTGGATTTAGGCTCCAGTCTCTTCGGAGGCGTGGGTTCAAATCCCACTGCTGCCATAATTATCTTCCAAAAACAAAATCAGTTATTTTTTCTTAAAGTTCAAATTCTATCTGGTGTATGATAGTTGCTGGGACAATTCAACAACAGAGTTCAAAAACGTTTATCATATTTACTAGATACTTTTCAAAAATATTTCTAAAGACTGTAGAGACATAAAAATTAACTTAAAGTGATTACAATTGGATGCATTGGGCATCCTGGCATTCGGGAAGCTGCAAGTCAGGAAACTGATAGCAGAATCCCAAACACTTGTAAAACGACTGATTTTGGAACTCTGTCCTATATGTAGGGGATGTTATGGTGGGGTAATGGTTAGGCACTAAGGTGGTGGGGTAATGGTTAGGCACTAAGAAGGGAGGTTAAGAGTTTGGAACTATAGTAGTATGTTTAAGGTTATGATGCAGATAGGAAGGGTCATGGTAAGATACTAAGAGGTTTTGGGGTTAGGCATGGAAGAAAAAGAATTAAGGATAGGCTGCAGGTATGTTCAGTGTTAAAGTTAGGGGCTCGATGTTGAAAGTTAGAAGGCTTACCTAGCAAGTGTCTGAATTGTGAGCATTGAGATGTCCCTAATATTGCAATGACCACCAGAAACACAAGCCCCAGTATCACGTACCTAACCCTAACCATATGTGAATGCTCTAATAAATCTCAATATGTTTTGTTACTTCATATAAAGTGAACAAAACACATTTAAATAATCATTTGATAGATTTTTGAGCCACATGAACACTGCACCCATGAGGTAGCATGGCTGAGCGGTCTAAGGCGCTGGATTAAGGCTCCAGTCTCTTCGGAGGCGTGGGTTCAAATCCCACTGCTGCCACATTTATTATTGATATATATATTGTTAGAGGTTGATGTTTTCATTGTTCTATCCACAAGAATGCAATTCAATTAAAAAGTAAGTGTTCATCATCACATTGTTATAACAGCTAATTTCTTTCTTTGCTAACTTCCCAAAGCTGCCATATAAATTTTCCAAAGAAAATGTCAGTGATTGGTTTCAAAGTGGTAAACTCGACTAAAATGCAAATTAATTAAAAATTAACCATTTCTCATCTAGATTGCATGGCAACCAATATTCTTTTTAAAAAAAATCTTTTCTCACTTATGTTAAGAGCATCTAAAATGCTTAACATAAAACTTATTTAATACAACAACAACATTTTCTGTAATTCTAGTTCTAGATTCCAGACTGTGAGAAACTATGAGTTACCTTTAAGTGTGGTAGCATTGCCGAGCGGTCTAAGGCGCTGGATTTAGGCTCCAGTCTCTTCGGAGGCGTGGGTTCAAATCCCACTGCTGCCATAATTATCTTCCAAAAACAAAATCAGTTATTTTCTCTTAAAGTTCAAATTCTATCTGGTGTATGATAGTTGCTGGGACAATTCAACAACAGAGTTCAAAAAAGTTTATCATATTTACTAGATACTTTTCAAAAATATTTCTAAAGACTGTAGAGACATAAAAATTAACTTGAAGTGATTACAATTGGATGCATTGGGCATCCTGGCATTCGGGAAGCTGCAAGTCAGGAAACTGATAGCAGAATCCCAAACACTGGTAAAACGACTGATTTTGGAACTCTGTCCTATGTGTAGGGGATGTTATGGTTCAATGGAAGGGGGTGGGGTAATGGTTAGGCACTAAGAAGGGAGGTTAAGAGTTTGAAACTATGGCAGTATGTTTAAGGTTATGATGCAGATAGGAAGGGTCATGGTAAGATACTAAGAGGTTTTGGGGTTAGGCATTGGAAGGAAAAGAATTAAGGATAGGCTGCAGGTATGTTCAGTGTTAGAGTTAGGAGCTCGATGTTGAAAGTTAGAAGGCTTGCCTAGCAAGTGTCAGTATTGTGAGCATTGAGATGTCCCTAATATTGCAATGACCACCAGAAAGCCAAGCCCCAGTATCACGTACCTAACCCTAACCATATGTGAATGCTCTAATAAATCTCAATATGTTTTGTTACTTCATATAAAGTGAACAAAACACATTTAAATAATCATTTGATAGATTTTTGAGCCACATGAACACTGCACCCCTGAGGTAGCATGGCCGAGCGGTCTAAGGCGCTGGATTAAGGCTCCAGTCTCTTCGGAGGCGTGGGTTCAAATCCCACTGCTGCCATATTTATTATTGATATATATTGTTAGAGGTTGATGTTTTCATTTTTCTATCCACAAGAATGCAATTCAATTAAAAAGTAAGTGTTCATCATCACATTGTTATAACAGCTAATTTCTTTCTTTGCTAACTTCCCAAAGCTGCCATATACATTTTCCAAAGAAAATGTCAGTGATTGGTTTCAAAGTGGTAAACTCGGCTAAAATGCAAATTAATTAAAAATTAACCATTTCTCATCTAGATTGCATGGCAACCAATATTCTTTTTTAAAAAAAATCTTTTCTCACTTATGTTAAGAGCAACTAAAATGCTTAACATAAAACATATTTTTACGTATTTCTTTAATACAACAACAACATTTTCTGTAATTCTAGTTCTAGATTCCAGACTGTGAGAAACTAGGAGCTACTTTTAAGTGTGGTAGCATGGCCGAGCGGTCTTAGTCGCTGGATTTAGGCTCCAGTCTCTTCAGAGGCGTGGGTTCAAATCCCACTGCTGCCATAATTATCTTCCAAAAACAAAATCAGTTATTTTCTCTTAAAGTTCAAATTCTATCTGGTGTATGATAGTTGCTGGGACAATTCAACAACAGAGTTCAAAAAAGTTTATCATATTTACTAGATACTTTTCAAAAATATTTCTAAAGACTGTAAAGACATAAAAATTAACTTGAAGTGATTACAATTGGATGCATTGGGCATCCTGGCATTCGGGAAGCTGCAAGTCAGGAAACTGATAGCAGAATCCCAAACACTGGTAAAACGACTGATTTTGGAACTCTGTCCTATGTGTAGGGGATGTTATGGTTCAATGGCAGGTGGTGGGGTAATGGTTAGGCACTAAGAAGGGAGTTTGGAACTATAGTAGTATGTTTAAGGTTATGATGCAGATAGGAAGGGTCATGGTAAGATACTAAGAGGTTTTAGGGTTAGGCATGGAAGAAAAAGAATTAAGGATAGGCTGCAGGTATGTTCAGTGTTAGAGTTAGGGGCTCGATGTTGAAAGTTAGAAGGCTTACCTAGCAAGTGTCTGAATTGTGAGCATTGAGATGTCCCTAATATTGCAATGACCACCAGAAACACAAGCCCCAGTATCACGTACCTAACCCTAACCATATGTGAATGCTCTAATAAATCTCAATATGTTTTGTTACTTCATATAAAGTTAACAAAACACAATTAAATAATCATTTGATAGATCTTTGAGCCACATGAACACTGCACCCATGAGGTAGCATGGCCGAGCGGTCTAAGGCGCTGGATTAAGGCTCCAGTCTCTTCGGAGGCGTGGGTTCAAATCCCACTGCTGCCATATTTGTTATTGATATATATATTGTTAGAGGTTGATGTTTTCATTGTTCTATCCACAAGAATGTAATTCAATTAAAAAGTAAGTGTTCATCATCACATTGTTATAACAGCTAATTTCTTTCTTTGCTAACTTCCCAAAGCTGCCATATAAATTTTCCAAAGAAAATGTCAGTAATTGGTTTCAAAGTGGTAAACTCGACTAAAATGCAAATTAATTAAAAATTAACCATTTCTCATCTAGATTGCATGGCAACCAATATTCTTTTTAAAAAAAATCTTTTCTCACTTATGTTAAGAGCATCTAAAATGCTTAACATAAAACATATTTTTATGTATTTCTTTAATACAACAACAACATTTTCTGTAATTCTAGTTCTAGATTCCAGACTGTGAGAAACTATGAGTTACCTTTAAGTGTGGTAGCATGGCCGAGCGGTCTAAGGCGCTGGATTTAGGCTCCAGTCTATTCGGAGGCGTGGGTTCAAATCCCACTGCTGCCATAATTATCTTCCAAAAACAAAATCATTTATTTTCTCTTAAAGTTCAAATTCTATCTGGTGTATGATAGTTGCTGGGACAATTCAACAACAGAGTTCAAAAAAGTTTATCATATTTAATAGATACTTTTCAAAAATATTTCTAAAGACTGTAAAGACATAAAAATTAACTTGAAGTGATTACAATTGGATGCATTGGGCATCCTGGCATTCGGGAAGCTGCAAGTCAGGAAACTGATAGCAGAATCCCAAACACTGGTAAAACGACTGATTTTGGAACTCTGTCCTATGTGTAGGGGATGTTATGGTTCAATGGCAGGTGGTGGGGTAATGGTTAGGCACTAAGAAGGGAGGTTAAGAGTTTGAAACTATAGGAGTATGTTTAAGGTTAAGATGCTGATAGGAAGGGTCATGGTAAGATACTAAGAGGTTTTGGGGTTAGGCATTGGAAGGAAAAGAATTAAGGATAGGCTGCAGGTATGTTCAGTGTTAGAGTTAGGAGCTCGATGTTGAAAGTTAGAAGGCTTGCCTAGCAAGTGTCAGTATTGTGAGCATTGAGATGTCCCTAATATTGCAATGACCACCAGAAACCCAAGCACCAGTATCACGTACCTAACCCTAACCATATGTGAATGCTCTAATAAATCTCAATATGTTTTGTCAGTGATTGGTTTCAAAGTGGTAAACTCGACTAAAATGCAAATTAATTAAAAATTAACCATTTCTCATCTAGATTGCATGGCAACCAATATTCTTTTTAAAAAAAATCTTTTCTCACTTATGTTAAGAGCATCTAAAATGCTTAACATAAAACATATTTTTCCGTATTTCTTTAATACAACAACATTTTCTGTAATTCTAGTTCTAGATTCCAGACTGTGAGAAACTATGCGTTACCTTTAAGTGTGGTAGCATGGCCGAGCGGTCTAAGGCGCTGGATTTAGGCTCCAGTCTCTTCGGAGGCGTGGGTTCAAATCCCACTGCTGCCACATTTATTATTGATATATATATTGTTAGAGGTTGATGTTTTCATTGTTCTATCCACAAGAATGCAATTCAATTAAAAAGTAAGTGTTCATCATCACATTGTTATAACAGCTAATTTCTTTCTTTGCTAACTTCCCAAAGCTGCCATATAAATTTTCCAAAGAAAATGTCAGTGATTGGTTTCAAAGTGGTAAACTCGACTAAAATGCAAATTAATTAAAAATTAACCATTTCTCATCTAGATTGCATGGCAACCAATATTCTTTTTAAAAAAAATCTTTTCTCACTTATGTTAAGAGCATCTAAAATGCTTAACATAAAACATATTTAATACAACAACAACATTTTCTGTAATTCTAGTTCTAGATTCCAGACTGTGAGAAACTAGGAGTTACCTTTAAGTGTGGTAGCATGGCCGAGCGGTCTAAGGCGCTGGATTTAGGCTCCAGTCTCTTCGGAGGCGTGGGTTCAAATCCCACTGCTGCCATAATTATCTTCCAAAAACAAAATCAGTTATTTTCTCTTAAAGTTCAAATTCTATCTGGTGTATGATAGTTGCTGGGACAATTCAACAACAGAGTTCAAAAAAGTTTATCATATTTACTAGATACTTTTCAAAAATATTTCTAAAGACTGTAGAGACATAAAAATTAACTTGAAGTGATTACAATTGGATGCATTGGGCATCCTGGCATTCGGGAAGCTGCAAGTCAGGAAACTGATAGCAGAATCCCAAACACTGGTAAAACGACTGATTTTGGAACTCTGTCCTATGTGTAGGGGATGTTATGGTTCAATGGCAGGTGGTGGGGTAATGGTTAGGCACTAAGAAGGGAGGTTAAGAGTTTGGAACTATAGTAGTATGTTTAAGGTTATGATGCAGATAGGAAGGGTCATGGTAAGATACTAAGAGGTTTTGGGGTTAGGCATGGAAGAAAAAGAATTAAGGATAGGCTGCAGGTATGTTCAGTGTTAAAGTTAGGGGCTCGATGTTGAAAGTTAGAAGGCTTACCTAGCAAGTGTCTGAATTGTGAGCATTGAGATGTCCCTAATATTGCAATGACCACCAGATACACAAGCCCCAGTATCACGTACCTAACCCTAACCATATGTGAATGCTCTAATAAATCTCAATATGTTTTGTTACTTCATATAAAGTGAACAAAACACATTTAAATAATCATTTGATAGATTTTTGAGCCACATGAACACTGCACCCATGAGGTAGCATGGCCGAGCGGTCTAAGGCGCTGGATTAAGGCTCCAGTCTCTTCGGAGGCGTGGGTTCAAATCCCACTGCTGCCACATTTATTATTGATATATATATTGTTAGAGGTTGATGTTTTCATTGTTCTATCCACAAGAATGCAATTCAATTAAAAAGTAAGTGTTCATCATCACATTGTTATAACAGCTAATTTCTTTCTTTGCTAACTTCCCAAAGCTGCCATATAAATTTTCCAAAGAAAATGTCAGTGATTGGTTTCAAAGTGGTTAACTCGACTAAAATGCAAATTAATTAAAAATTAACCATTTCTCATCTAGATTGCATGGCAACCAATATTCTTTTTAAAAAAAATCTTTTCTCACTTATGTTAAGAGCATCTAAAATGCTTAACATAAAACATATTTAATACAACAACAACATTTTCTGTAATTCTAGTTCTAGATTCCAGACTGTGAGAAACTAGGAGTTACCTTTAAGTGTGGTAGCATGGCCGAGCGGTCTAAGGCGCTGGATTTAGGCTCCAGTCTCTTCGGAGGCGTGGGTTCAAATCCCACTGCTGCCATATTTATTATTGATATATATTGTTAGAGGTTGATGTTTTCATTTTTCTATCCACAAGAATGCAATTCAATTAAAAAGTAAGTGTTCATCATCACATTGTTATAACAGCTAATTTCTTTCTTTGCTAACTTCCCAAAGCTGCCATATACATTTTCCAAAGAAAATGTCAGTGATTGGTTTCAAAGTGGTAAACTCGGCTAAAATGCAAATTAATTAAAAATTAACCATTTCTCTTCTAGATTGCATGGCAACCAATATTCTTTTTTAAAAAAAATCTTTTCTCACTTATGTTAAGAGCAACTAAAATGGTTAACATAAAACATATTTTTACGTATTTCTTTAATACAACAACAACATTTTCTGTAATTCTAGTTCTAGATTCCAGACTGTGAGAAACTATGAGCTACTTTTAAGTGTGGTAGCATGGCCGAGCGGTCTAAGTCGCTGGATTTAGGCTCCAGTCTCTTCGGAGGCGTGGGTTCAAATCCCACTGCTGCCATAATTATCTTCCAAAAACAAAATCAGTTATTTTCTCTTAAAGTTCAAATTCTACCTGGTGTATGATAGTTGCTGGGACAATTCAACAACAGAGTTCAAAAAAGTTTATCATATTTACTAGATACTTTTCAAAAATATTTCTAAAGACTGTAAAGACATAAAAATTAACTTGAAGTGATTACAATTGGATGCATTGGGCATCCTGGCATTCGGGAAGCTGCAAGTCAGGAAACTGATAGCAGAATCCCAAACACTGGTAAAACGACTGATTTTGGAACTCTGTCCTATGTGTAGGGGATGTTATGGTTCAATGGCAGGTGGTGGGGTAATGGTTAGGCACTAAGAAGGGAGGTTAAGAGTTTGGAACTATAGTAGTATGTTTAAGGTTATGATGCAGATAGGAAGGGTCATGGTAAGATACTAAGAGGTTTTGGGGTTAGGCATGGAAGAAAAAGAATTAAGGATAGGCTGCAGGTATGTTCAGTGTTAGAGTTAGGGGCTCGATGTTGAAAGTTAGAAGGCTTACCTAGCAAGTGTCTGAATTGTGAGCATTGAGATGTCCCTAATATTGCAATGACCACCAGAAACACAAGCCCCAGTATCACGTACCTAACCCTAACCATATGTGAATGCTCTAATAAATCTCAATATGTTTTGTTACTTCATATAAAGTGAACAAAACACATTTAAAAAATCATTTGACAGATCTTTGAGCCACATGAACACTGCACCCATGAGGTAGCATGGCCGAGCGGTCTAAGTCGCTGGATTTAGGCTCCAGTCTCTTCGGAGGCGTGGGTTCAAATCCCACTGCTGCCATAATTATCTTCCAAAAACAAAATCAGTTATTTTCTCTTAAAGTTCAAATTCTATCTGGTGTATGATAGTTGCTGGGACAATTCAACAACAGAGTTCAAAAAAGTTTATCATATTTACTAGATACTTTTCAAAAATATTTCTAAAGACTGTAAAGACATAAAAATTAACTTGAAGTGATTACAATTGGATGCATTGGGCATCCTGGCATTCGGGAAGCTGCAAGTCAGGAAACTGATAGCAGAATCCCAAACACTGGTAAAACGACTGATTTTGGAACTCTGTCCTATGTGTAGGGGATGTTATGGTTCAATGGCAGGTGGTGGGGTAATGGTTAGGCACTAAGAAGGGAGGTTAAGAGTTTGAAACTATAGGAGTATGTTTAAGGTTAAGATGCTGATAGGAAGGGTCATGGTAAGATACTAAGAGGTTTTGGGGTTAGGCATTGGAAGGAAAAGAAATAAGGATAGGCTGCAGGTATGTTCAGTGTTAGAGTTAGGAGCTCGATGTTGAAAGTTAGAAGGCTTGCCTAGCAAGTGTCAGTATTGTGAGCATTGAGATGTCCCTAATATTGCAATGACCACCAGAAACCCAAGCACCAGTATCACGTACCTAACCCTAACCATATGTGAATGCTCTAATAAATCTCAATATGTTTTGTC
Organism: Crinia signifera; assembly: GCF_055691185.1. Taxonomy (NCBI): domain Eukaryota; kingdom Metazoa; phylum Chordata; class Amphibia; order Anura; family Myobatrachidae; genus Crinia; species Crinia signifera. Next base: position 206,433,767 of record NC_139222.1, read on the forward strand.
AGTGATTGGTTTCAAAGTGATAAACTCGACTAAAATGCAAATTAATTAAAAATTAACCATTTCTCATCTAGATTGCATGGCAACCAATATTCTTTTTAAAAAAAATCTTTTCTCACTTATGTTAAGAGCATCTAAAATGCTTAACATAAAACATATTTTTACGTATTTCTTTAATACAACAACAACATTTTCTGTAATTCTAGTTCTAGATTCCAGACTGTGAGAAACTATGAGTTACCTTTAAGTGTGGTAGCATGGCCGAGCGGTCTAAGGCGCTGGATTTAGGCTCCAGTCTCTTCGGAGGCGTGGGTTCAAATCCCACTGCTGCCATAATTATCTTCCAAAAACAAAATCAGTTATTTTCTCTTAAAGTTCAAATTCTATCTGGTGTATGATAGTTGCTGGGACAATTCAACAACAGAGTTCAAAAAAGTTTATCATATTTACTAGATACTTTTCAAAAATATTTCTAAAGACTGTAGAGACATAAAAATTAACTTGAAGTGATTACAATTGGATGCATTGGGCATCCTGGCATTCGGGAAGCTGCAAGTCAGGAAACTGATAGCAGAATTCCAAACACTGGTAAAACGACTGATTTTGGAACTCTGTCCTATGTGTAGGGGATGTTATGGTTCAATGGCAGGGGGTGGGGTAATGGTTAGGCACTAAGAAGGGAGGTTAAGAGTTTGAAACTATAGGAGTATGTTTAAGGTTATGATGCAGATAGGAAGGGTCATGGTAAGATACTAAGAGGTTTTGGGGTTAGGCATTGGAAGAAAAAGAATTAAGGATAGGCTGCAGGTATGATCAGTGTTAGAGTTAGGAGCTCGATGTTGAAAGTTAGAAGGCTTGCCTAGCAAGTGTCAGTATTGTGAGCATTGAGATGTCCCTAATATTGCAATGACCACCAGAAACCCAATCCCCAGTATCACGTACCTAACCCTAACCATATGTGAATGCTCTAATAAATCTCAATATGTTTTGTTACTTCATATAAAGTGAACAAAACACATTTAAATAATCATTTGATAGATTTTTGAGCCACATGAACACTGCACCCATGAGGTAGCATGGCCGAGCGGTCTAAGGCGCTGGATTAAGGCTCCAGTCTCTTTGGAGGCGTGGGTTCAAATCCCACTGCTGCCACATTTATTATTGATATATATATTGTTAGAGGTTGATGTTTTCATTGTTCTATCCACAAGAATGCAATTCAATTAAAAAGTAAGTGTTCATCATCACATTGTTATAACAGCTAATTTCTTTCTTTGCTAACTTCCCAAAGCTGCCATATAAATTTTCCAAAGAAAATGTCAGTGATTGATTTCAAAGTGGTAAACTCGACAAAAATGCAAATTAATTAAAAATTAACCATTTCTCATCTAGATTGCATGGCAACCAATATTCTTTTAAAAAAAAATCTTTTCTCACTTATGTTAAGAGCATCTAAAATGCTTAACATAAAACATATTTTTACGTATTTCTTTAATACAACAACAACATTTTCTGTAATTCTAGTTCTAGATTCCAGACTGTGAGAAACTATGAGTTACCTTTAAGTGTGGTAGCATGGCCGAGCGGTCTAAGGCGCTGGATTTAGGCTCCAGTCTCTTCGGAGGCGTGGGTGCAAATCCCACTGCTGCCATAATTATCTTCCAAAAACAAAATCAGTTATTTTCTCTTAAAGTTCAAATTCTATCTGGTGTATGATAGTTGCTGGGACAATTCAACAACAGAGTTCAAAAACGTTTATCATATTTACTAGATACTTTTCAAAAATATTTCTAAAGACTGTAGAGACATAAAAAATAACTTGAAGTGATTACAATTGGATGCATTGGGCATCCTGGCATTCGGGAAGCTGCAAGTCAGGAAGCTGATAGCAGAATCCCAAACACTGGTAAAACGACTGATTTTGGAACTCTGTCCTATGTGTAGGGGATGTTATGGTTCAATGGCAGGTGGTGGGGTAATGGTTAGGCACTAAGAAGGGAGGTTAAGAGTTTGGAACTAAAGTAGTATGTTTAAGGTTATGATGCAGATAGGAAGGGTCATGGTAAGATACTAAGAGGTTTTGGGGTTAGGCATGGAAGAAAAAGAATTAAGGATAGGCTGCAGGTATGTTCAGTGTTAAAGTTAGGGGCTCGATGTTGAAAGTTAGAAGGCTTACCTAGCAAGTGTCTGAATTGTGAGCATTGAGATGTCCCTAATATTGCAATGACCACCAGAAACACAAGCACCAGTATCACGTACCTAACCCTAACCATATGTGAATGCTCTAATAAATCTCAATATGTTTTGTTACTTCATATAAAGTGAACAAAACACATTTAAATAATCATTTGATAGATCTTTGAGCCACATGAACACTGCACCCATGAGGTAGCATGGCCGAGCGGTCTAAGGCGCTGGATTAAGGCTCCAGTCTCTTCGGAGGCGTGGGTTCAAATCCCACTGCTGCCATATTTGTTATTGATATATATATTGTTAGAGGTTGATGTTTTCATTGTTCTATCCACAAGAATGTAATTCAATTAAAAAGTAAGTGTTCATCATCACATTGTTATAACAGCTAATTTCTTTCTTTGCTAACTTCCCAAAGCTGCCATATACATTTTCCAAAGAAAATGTCAGTAATTGGTTTCAAAGTGGTAAACTCGACTAAAATGCAAATTAATTAAAAATTAACCATTTCTCATCTAGATTGCATGGCAACCAATATTCTTTTTAAAAAAAATCTTTTCTCACTTATGTTAAGAGCATCTAAAATGCTTAACATAAAACATATTTTTACGTATTTCTTTAATACAACAACAACATTTTCTGTAATTCTAGTTCTAGATTCCAGACTGTGAGAAACTATGAGTTACCTTTAAGTGTGGTAGCATGGCCGAGCGGTCTAAGGCGCTGGATTTAGGCTCCAGTCTCTTCGGAGGCGTGGGTTCAAATCCCACTGCTGCCATAATTATCTTCCAAAAACAAAATCAGTTATTTTCTCTTAAAGTTCAAATTCTATCTGGTGTATGATAGTTGCTGGGACAATTCAACAACAGAGTTCAAAAAAGTTTATCATATTTAATAGATACTTTTCAAAAATATTTCTAAAGACTGTAAAGACATAAAAATTAACTTGAAGTGATTACAATTGGATGCATTGGGCATCCTGGCATTCGGGAAGCTGCAAGTCAGGAAACTGATAGCAGAATCCCAAACACTGGTAAAACGACTGATTTTGGAACTCTGTCCTATGTGTAGGGGATGTTATGGTTCAATGGCAGGTGGTGGGGTAATGGTTAGGCACTAAGAAGGGAGGTTAAGAGTTTGAAACTATAGGAGTATGTTTAAGGTTAAGATGCTGATAGGAAGGGTCATGGTAAGATACTAAGAGGTTTTGGGGTTAGGCATTGGAAGAAAAAGAAATGAGGATAGGCAGCAGGTATGTTCAGTGTTAGAGTTAGGAGCTCGATGTTGAAAGTTAGAAGGCTTGCCTAGCAAGTGTCAGTATTGTGAGCATTGAGATGTCCCTAATATTGCAATGACCACCAGAAACCCAAGCACCAGTATCACGTACCTAACCCTAACCATATGTGAATGCTCTAATAAATCTCAATATGTTTTGTCAGTGATTGGTTTCAAAGTGGTAAACTCGACTAAAATGCAAATTAATTAAAAATTAACCATTTCTCATCTAGATTGCATTGCAACCAATATTCTTTTTAAAAAAAATCTTTTCTCACTTATGTTAAGAGCATCTAAAATGCTTAACATAAAACATATTTTTACGTATTTCTTTAATACAACAACAACATTTTCTGTAATTCTAGTTCTAGATTCCAGACTGTGAGAAACTATGCGTTACCTTTAAGTGTGGTAGCATGGCCGAGCGGTCTAAGGCGCTGGATTTAGGCTCCAGTCTCTTCGGAGGCGTGGGTTCAAATCCCACTGCTGCCATAATTATCTTCCAAAAACAAAATCAGTTATTTTCTCTTAAAGTTCAAATTCTATCTGGTGTATGATAGTTGCTGGGACATTTCAACAACAGAGTTCAAAAAAGTTTATCATATTTACTAGATACTTTTCAAAAATATTTCTAAAGACTGTAGAGACATAAAAATTAACTTGAAGTGATTACAATTGGATGCATTGGGCATCCTGGCATTCGGGAAGCTGCAAGTCAGGAAACTGATAGCAGAATCCCAAACACTGGTAAAACGACTGATTTTGGAACTCTGTCCTATGTGTAGGGGATGTTATGGTTCAATGGCAGGTGGTGGGGTAATGGTTAGGCACTAAGAAGGGAGGTTAAGAGTTTTAAACTATAGGAGTTTGTTTAAGGTTATGATGCTGATAGGAAGTGTCATGGTAAGATACTAAGAGGTTTTGGGGTTAGGCATTGGAAGAAAAAGAATTAAGGATAGGCTGCAGGTATGTTCAGTGTTAGAGTTAGGAGCTCGATGTTGAAAGTTAGAAGGCTTGCCTAGCAAGTGTCAGTATTGTGAGCATTGAGATGTCCCTAATATTGCAATGACCACCAGAAACCCAAGCCCCAGTATCACGTACCTAACCCTAACCATATGTGAATGCTCTAATAAATCTCAATATGTTTTGTTACTTCATATAAAGTGAACAAAACACATTTAAATAATCATTTGATAGATTTTTGAGCCACATGAACACTGCACCCCTGAGGTAGCATGGCCGAGCGGTCTAAGGCGCTGAATTAAGACTCCAGTCTCTTCGGAGGCGTGGGTTCAAATCCCACTGCTGCCACATTTATTATTGATATATATATTGTTAGAGGTTGATGTTTTCATTGTTCTATCCACAAGAATGCAATTCAATTAAAAAGTAAGTGTTCATCATCACATTGTTATAACAGCTAATTTCTTTCTTTGCTAACTTCCCAAAGCTGCCATATAAATTTTCCAAAGAAAATGTCAGTGATTGGTTTCAAAGTGGTAAACTCGACTAAAATGCAAATTAATTAAAAATTAACCATTTCTCATCTAGATTGCATGGCAACCAATATTCTTTTTAAAAAAAATCTTTTCTCACTTATGTTAAGAGCATCTAAAATGCTTAACATAAAACATATTTAATACAACAACAAAATTTTCTGTAATTCTAGTTCTAGATTCCAGACTGTGAGAAACTATGAGTTACCTTTAAGTGTGGTAGCATGGCCGAGCGGTCTAAGGCGCTGGATTTAGGCTCCAGTCTCTTCGGAGGCGTGGGTTCAAATCCCACTGCTGCCATAATTATCTTCCAAAAACAAAATCAGTTATTTTCTCTTAAAGTTCAAATTCTATCTGGTGTATGATAGTTGCTGGGACAATTCAACAACAGAGTTCAAAAACGTTTATCATATTTACTAGATACTTTTCAAAAATATTTCTAAAGACTGTAGAGACATAAAAATTAACTTGAAGTGATTACAATTGGATGCATTGGGCATCCTGGCATTCGGGAAGCTGCAAGTCAGGAAACTGATAGCAGAATCCCAAACACTTGTAAAACGACTGATTTTGGAACTCTGTCCTATGTGTAGGGGATGTTATGGTTCAATGGCAGGGGGTGGGGTAATGGTTAGGCACTAAGAAGGGAGGTTAAGAGTTTGAAACTATAGGAGTATGTTTAAGGTTATGATGCAGATAGGAAGGGTCATGGTAAGATACTAAGAGGTTTTGGGGTTAGGCATTGGAAGGAAAAGAATTAAGGATAGGCTGCAGGTATGTTCAGTGTTAGAGTTAGGAGCTCGATGTTGAAAGTTAGAAGGCTTGCCTAGCAAGTGTCAGTATTGTGAGCATTGAGATGTCCCTAATATTGCAATGACCACCAGAAACCCAAGCCCCAGTATCACGTACCTAACCCTAACCATATGTGAATGCTCTAATAAATCTCAATATGTTTTGTTACTTCATATAAAGTGAACAAAACACATTTAAATAATCATTTGATAGATTTTTGAGCCACATGAACACTGCACCCATGAGGTAGCATGGCCGAGCGGTCTAAGGCGCTGGATTAAGGCTCCAGTCTCTTCGGAGGCGTGGGTTCAAATCCCACTGCTGCCACATTTATTATTGATATATATATTGTTAGAGGTTGATGTTTTCATTGTTCTATCCACAAGAATGCAATTCAATTAAAAAGTAAGTGTTCATCATCACATTGTTATAACAGCTAATTTCTTTCTTTGCTAACTTCCCAAAGCTGCCATATAAATTTTCCAAAGAAAATGTCAGTGATTGGTTTCAAAGTGGTAAACTCGACTAAAATGCAAATTAATTAAAAATTAACCATTTCTCATCTAGATTGCATGGCAACCAATATTCTTTTTAAAAAAAATCTTTTCTCACTTATGTTAAGAGCATCTAAAATGCTTAACATAAAACATATTTAAGGAAGGAAAAGAATTAAGGATAGGCTGCAGGTATGTTCAGTGTTAGAGTTAGGAGCTCGATGTTGAAAGTTAGAAGGCTTGCCTAGCAAGTGTCAGTATTGTGAGCATTGAGATGTCCCTAATATTGCAATGACCACCAGAAACCCAAGCCCCAGTATCACGTACCTAACCCTAACCATATGTGAATGCTCTAATAAATCTCAATATGTTTTGTTACTTCATATAAAGTGAACAAAACACATTTAAATAATCATTTGATAGATTTTTGAGCCACATGAACACTGCACCCATGAGGTAGCATGGCCGAGCGGTCTAAGGCGCTGGATTAAGGCTCCAGTCTCTTCGGAGGCGTGGGTTCAAATCCCACTGCTGCCACATTTATTATTGATATATATATTGTTAGAGGTTGATGTTTTCATTGTTCTATCCACAAGAATGCAATTCAATTAAAAAGTAAGTGTTCATCATCACATTGTTATAACAGCTAATTTCTTTCTTTGCTAACTTCCCAAAGCTGCCATATAAATTTTCCAAAGAAAATGTCAGTGATTGGTTTCAAAGTGGTAAACTCGACTAAAATGCAAATTAATTAAAAATTAACCATTTCTCATCTAGATTGCATGGCAACCAATATTCTTTTTAAAAAAAATCTTTTCTCACTTATGTTAAGAGCATCTAAAATGCTTAACATAAAACTAATTTTTACGTATTTCTTTAATACAACAACAACATTTTCTGTAATTCTAGTTCTAGATTCCAGACTGTGAGAAACTATGAGTTACCTTTAAGTGTGGTAGCATGGCCGAGCGGTCTAAGGCGCTGGATTTAGGCTCCAGTCTCTTCAGAGGCGTGGGTTCAAATCCCACTGCTGCCATAATTATCTTCCAAAAACAAAATCAGTTATTTTCTCTTAAAGTTCAAATTCTATCTGGTGTATGATAGTTGCTGGGACAATTCAACAACAGAGTTCAAAAACGTTTATCATATTTACTAGATACTTTTCAAAAATATTTCTAAAGACTGTAGAGACATAAAAATTAACTTGAAGTGATTACAATTGGATGCATTGGGCATCCTGGCATTCGGGAAGCTGCAAGTCAGGAAACTGATAGCAGAATCCCAAACACTTGTAAAACGACTGATTTTGGAACTCTGTCCTATATGTAGGGGATGTTATGGTGGGGTAATGGTTAGGCACTAAGGTGGTGGGGTAATGGTTAGGCACTAAGAAGGGAGGTTAAGAGTTTGGAACTATAGTAGTATGTTTAAGGTTATGATGCAGATAGGAAGGGTCATGGTAAGATACTAAGAGGTTTTGGGGTTAGGCATGGAAGAAAAAGAATTAAGGATAGGCTGCAGGTATGTTCAGTGTTAAAGTTAGGGGCTCGATGTTGAAAGTTAGAAGGCTTACCTAGCAAGTGTCTGAATTGTGAGCATTGAGATGTCCCTAATATTGCAATGACCACCAGAAACACAAGCCCCAGTATCACGTACCTAACCCTAACCATATGTGAATGCTCTAATAAATCTCAATATGTTTTGTTACTTCATATAAAGTGAACAAAACACATTTAAATAATCATTTGATAGATTTTTGAGCCACATGAACATTGCACCCATGAGGTAGCATGGCCGAGCGGTCTAAGGCGCTGGATTAAGGCTCCAGTCTCTTCGGAGGCGTGGGTTCAAATCCCACTGCTGCCACATTTATTATTGATATATATATTGTTAGAGGTTGATGTTTTCATTGTTCTATCCACAAGAATGCAATTCAATTAAAAAGTAAGTGTTCATCATCACATTGTTATAACAGCTAATTTCTTTCTTTGCTAACTTCCCAAAGCTGCCATATAAATTTTCCAAAGAAAATGTCAGTGATTGGTTTCAAAGTGGTAAACTCGACTAAAATGCAAATTAATTAAAAATTAACCATTTCTCATCTAGATTGCATGGCAACCAATATTCTTTTTAAAAAAAATCTTTTCTCACTTATGTTAAGAGCATCTAAAATGCTTAACATAAAACATATTTAAGGAAGGAAAAGAATTAAGGATAGGCTGCAGGTATGTTCAGTGTTAGAGTTAGGAGCTCGATGTTGAAAGTTAGAAGGCTTGCCTAGCAAGTGTCAGTATTGTGAGCATTGAGATGTCCCTAATATTGCAATGACCACCAGAAACCCAAGCCCCAGTATCACGTACCTAACCCTAACCATATGTGAATGCTCTAATAAATCTCAATATGTTTTGTTACTTCATATAAAGTGAACAAAACACATTTAAATAATCATTTGATAGATTTTTGAGCCACATGAACACTGCACCCATGAGGTAGCATGGCCGAGCGGTCTAAGGCGCTGGATTAAGGCTCCAGTCTCTTCGGAGGCGTGGGTTCAAATCCCACTGCTGCCACATTTATTATTGATATATATATTGTTAGAGGTTGATGTTTTCATTGTTCTATCCACAAGAATGCAATTCAATTAAAAAGTAAGTGTTCATCATCACATTGTTATAACAGCTAATTTCTTTCTTTGCTAACTTCCCAAAGCTGCCATATAAATTTTCCAAAGAAAATGTCAGTGATTGGTTTCAAAGTGGTAAACTCGACTTAAATGCAAATTAATTAAAAATTAACCATTTCTCATCTAGATTGCATGGCAACCAATATTCTTTTTAAAAAAAATCTTTTCTCACTTATGTTAAGAGCATCTAAAATGCTTAACATAAAACATATTTTTACGTATTTCTTTAATACAACAACAACATTTTCTGTAATTCTAGTTCTAGATTCCAGACTGTGAGAAACTATGAGTTACCTTTAAGTGTGGTAGCATGGCCGAGCGGTCTAAGGCGCTGGATTTAGGCTCCAGTCTCTTTGGAGGCGTGGGTTCAAATCCCGCTGCTGCCATAATTATCTTCCAAAAACAAAATCAGTTATTTTCTATTAAAGTTCAAATTCTATCTGGTGTATGATAGTTGCTGGGACAATTCAAAAACGTTTATCATATTTACTAGATACTTTTCAAAAATATTTCTAAAGACTGTAGAGACATAAAAATTAACTTGAAGTGATTACAATTGGATGCATTGGGCATCCTGGCATTCGGGAAGCTGCAAGTCAGGAAACTGATAGCAGAATCCCAAACACTTGTAAAACGACTGATTTTGGAACTCTGTCCTATATGTAGGGGATGTTATAGTGGGGTAATGGTTAGGCACTAAGGTGGTGGGGTAATGGTTAGGCACTAAGAAGGGAGGTTAAGAGTTTGGAACTATAGTAGTATGTTTAAGGTTATGATGCAGATAGGAAGGGTCATGGTAAGATACTAAGAGGTTTTGGGGTTAGGCATGGAAGAAAAAGAATTAAGGATAGGCTGCAGGTATGTTCAGTGTTAAAGTTAGGGGCTCGATGTTGAAAGTTAGAAGGCTTACCTAGCAAGTGTCTGAATTGTGAGCATTGAGATGTCCCTAATATTGCAATGACCACCAGAAACACAAGCCCCAGTATCACGTACCTAACCCTAACCATATGTGAATGCTCTAATAAATCTCAATATGTTTTGTTACTTCATATAAAGTGAACAAAACACATTTAAATAATCATTTGATAGATTTTTGAGCCACATGAACATTGCACCCATGAGGTAGCATGGCCGAGCGGTCTAAGGCGCTGGATTAAGGCTCCAGTCTCTTCGGAGGCGTGGGTTCAAATCCCACTGCTGCCACATTTATTATTGATATATATATTGTTAGAGGTTGATGTTTTCATTGTTCTATCCACAAGAATGCAATTCAATTAAAAAGTAAGTGTTCATCATCACATTGTTATAACAGCTAATTTCTTTCTTTGCTAACTTCCCAAAGCTGCCATATAAATTTTCCAAAGAAAATGTCAGTGATTGGTTTCAAAGTGGTAAACTCGACTAAAATGCAAATTAATTAAAAATTAACCATTTCTCATCTAGATTGCATGGCAACCAATATTCTTTTTAAAAAAAATCTTTTCTCACTTATGTTAAGAGCATCTAAAATGCTTAACATAAAACATATTTAAGGAAGGAAAAGAATTAAGGATAGGCTGCAGGTATGTTCAGTGTTAGAGTTAGGAGCTCGATGTTGAAAGTTAGAAGGCTTGCCTAGCAAGTGTCAGTATTGTGAGCATTGAGATGTCCCTAATATTGCAATGACCACCAGAAACCCAAGCCCCAGTATCACGTACCTAACCCTAACCATATGTGAATGCTCTAATAAATCTCAATATGTTTTGTTACTTCATATAAAGTGAACAAAACACATTTAAATAATCATTTGATAGATTTTTGAGCCACATGAACACTGCACCCATGAGGTAGCATGGCCGAGCGGTCTAAGGCGCTGGATTAAGGCTCCAGTCTCTTCGGAGGCGTGGGTTCAAATCCCACTGCTGCCACATTTATTATTGATATATATATTGTTAGAGGTTGATGTTTTCATTGTTCTATCCACAAGAATGCAATTCAATTAAAAAGTAAGTGTTCATCATCACATTGTTATAACAGCTAATTTCTTTCTTTGCTAACTTCCCAAAGCTGCCATATAAATTTTCCAAAGAAAATGTCAGTGATTGGTTTCAAAGTGGTAAACTCGACTAAAATGCAAATTAATTAAAAATTAACCATTTCTCATCTAGATTGCATGGCAACCAATATTCTTTTTAAAAAAAATCTTTTCTCACTTATGTTAAGAGCATCTAAAATGCTTAACATAAAACATATTTTTACGTATTTCTTTAATACAACAACAACATTTTCTGTAATTCTAGTTCTAGATTCCAGACTGTGAGAAACTATGAGTTACCTTTAAGTGTGGTAGCATGGCCGAGTGGTCTAAGGCGCTGGATTTAGGCTCCAGTCTCTTCGGAGGCGTGGGTTCAAATCCCACTGCTGCCATAATTATCTTCCAAAAACAAAATCAGTTATTTTCTCTTAAAGTTCAAATTCTATCTGGTGTATGATAGTTGCTGGGACAATTCAAAAACGTTTATCATATTTACTAGATACTTTTCAAAAATATTTCTAAAGACTGTAGAGACATAAAAATTAACTTGAAGTGATTACAATTGGATGCATTGGGCATCCTGGCATTCGGGAAGCTGCAAGTCAGGAAACTGATAGCAGAATCCCAAACACTTGTAAAACGACTGATTTTGAAACTCTGTCCTATATGTAGGGGATGTTATAGTGGGGTAATGGTTAGGCACTAAGGTGGTGGGGTAATGGTTAGGCACTAAGAAGGGAGGTTAAGAGTTTGGAACTATAGTAGTATGTTTAAGGTTATGATGCAGATAGGAAGGGTCATGGTAAGATACTAAGAGGTTTTGGGGTTAGGCATGGAAGAAAAAGAATTAAGGATAGGCTGCAGGTATGTTCAGTGTTAAAGTTAGGGGCTCGATGTTGAAAGTTAGAAGGCTTACCTAGCAAGTGTCTGAATTGTGAGCATTGAGATGTCCCTAATATTGCAATGACCACCAGAAACACAAGCCCCAGTATCACGTACCTAACCCTAACCATATGTGAATGCTCTAATAAATCTCAATATGTTTTGTTACTTCATATAAAGTGAACAAAACACATTTAAATAATCATTTGATAGATTTTTGAGCCACATGAACATTGCACCCATGAGGTAGCATGGCCGAGCGGTCTAAGGCGCTGGATTAAGGATCCAGTCTCTTCGGAGGCGTGGGTTCAAATCCCACTGCTGCCACATTTATTATTGATATATATATTGTTAGAGGTTGATGTTTTCATTGTTCTATCCACAAGAATGCAATTCAATTAAAAAGTAAGTGTTCATCATCACATTGTTATAACAGCTAATTTCTTTCTTTGCTAACTTCCCAAAGCTGCCATATAAATTTTCCAAAGAAAATGTCAGTGATTGGTTTCAAAGTGGTAAACTCGACTAAAATGCAAATTAATTAAAAATTAACCATTTCTCATCTAGATTGCATGGCAACCAATATTCTTTTTAAAAAAAATCTTTTCTCACTTATGTTAAGAGCATCTAAAATGCTTAACATAAAACATATTTAAGGAAGGAAAAGAATTAAGGATAGGCTGCAGGTATGTTCAGTGTTAGAGTTAGGAGCTCGATGTTGAAAGTTAGAAGGCTTGCCTAGCAAGTGTCAGTATTGTGAGCATTGAGATGTCCCTAATATTGCAATGACCACCAGAAACCCAAGCCCCAGTATCACGTACCTAACCCTAACCATATGTGAATGCTCTAATAAATCTCAATATGTTTTGTTACTTCATATAAAGTGAACAAAACACATTTAAATAATCATTTGATAGATTTTTGAGCCACATGAACACTGCACCCATGAGGTAGCATGGCCGAGCGGTCTAAGGCGCTGGATTAAGGCTCCAGTCTCTTCGGAGGCGTGGGTTCAAATCCCACTGCTGCCACATTTATTATTGATATATATATTGTTAGAGGTTGATGTTTTCATTGTTCTATCCACAAGAATGCAATTCAATTAAAAAGTAAGTGTTCATCATCACATTGTTATAACAGCTAATTTCTTTCTTTGCTAACTTCCCAAAGCTGCCATATAAATTTTCCAAAGAAAATGTCAGTGATTGGTTTCAAAGTGGTAAACTCGACTAAAATGCAAATTAATTAAAAATTAACCATTTCTCATCTAGATTGCATGGCAACCAATATTCTTTTTAAAAAAAATCTTTTCTCACTTATGTTAAGAGCATCTAAAATGCTTAACATAAAACATATTTTTACGTATTTCTTTAATACAACAACAACATTTTCTGTAATTCTAGTTCTAGATTCCAGACTGTGAGAAACTATGAGTTACCTTTAAGTGTGGTAGCATGGCCGAGCGGTCTAAGGCGCTGGATTTAGGCTCCAGTCTCTTCGGAGGCGTGGGTTCAAATCCCACTGCTGCCATAATTATCTTCCAAAAACAAAATCAGTTATTTTCTCTTAAAGTTCAAATTCTATCTGGTGTATGATAGTTGCTGGGACAATTCAACAACAGAGTTCAAAAACGTTTATCATATTTACTAGATACTTTTCAAAAATATTTCTAAAGACTGTAGAGACATAAAAATTAACTTGAAGTGATTACAATTGGATGCATTGGGCATCCTGGCATTCGGGAAGCTGCAAGTCAGGAAACTGATAGCAGAATCCCAAACACTTGTAAAACGACTGATTTTGGAACTCTGTCCTATGTGTAGGGGATGTTATGGTTCAATGGCAGGGGGTGGGGTAATGGTTAGGCACTAAGAAGGGAGGTTAAGAGTTTGAAACTATAGGAGTATGTTTAAGGTTATGATGCAGATAGGAAGGGTCATGGTAAGATACTAAGAGGTTTTGGGGTTAGGCATTGGAAGGAAAAGAATTAAGGATAGGCTGCAGGTATGTTCAGTGTTAGAGTTAGGAGCTCGATGTTGAAAGTTAGAAGGCTTGCCTAGCAAGTGTCAGTATTGTGAGCATTGAGATGTCCCTAATATTGCAATGACCACCAGAAACCCAAGCCCCAGTATCACGTACCTAACCCTAACCATATGTGAATGCTCTAATAAATCTCAATATGTTTTGTTACTTCATATAAAGTGAACAAAACACATTTAAATAATCATTTGATAGATTTTTGAGCCACATGAACACTGCACCCATGAGGTAGCATGGCCGAGCGGTCTAAGGCGCTGGATTAAGGCTCCAGTCTCTTCGGAGGCGTGGGTTCAAATCCCACTGCTGCAACATTTATTATTGATATATATATTGTTAGAGGTTGATGTTTTCATTGTTCTATCCACAAGAATGCAATTCAATTAAAAAGTAGGTGTTCATCATCACATTGTTATAACAGCTAATTTCTTTCTTTGCTAACTTCCCAAAGCTGCCATATAAATTTTCCAAAGAAAATGTCAGTGATTGGTTTCAAAGTGGTAAACTCGACTAAAATGCAAATTAATTAAAAATTAACCATTTCTCATCTAGATTGCATGGCAACCAATATTCTTTTTAAAAAAAATCTTTTCTCACTTATGTTAAGAGCATCTAAAATGCTTAACATAAAACATATTTTTACGTATTTCTTTAATACAACAACAACATTTTCTGTAATTCTAGTTCTAGATTCCAGACTGTGAGAAACTATGAGTTACCTTTAAGTGTGGTAGCATGGCCGAGCGGTCTAAGGCGCTGGATTTAGGCTCCAGTCTCTTCGGAGGCGTGGGTTCAAATCCCGCTGCTGCCATAATTATCATCCAAAAACAAAATCAGTTATTTTCTCTTAAAGTTCAAATTCTATCTGGTGTATGATAGTTGCTGGGACAATTCAACAACAGAGTTCAAAAACGTTTATCATATTTACTAGATACTTTTCAAAAATATTTCTAAAGACTGTAGAGACATAAAAATTAACTTGAAGTGATTACAATTGGATGCATTGGGCATCCTGGCATTCGGGAAGCTGCAAGTCAGGAAACTGATAGCAGAATCCCAAACACTTGTAAAACGACTGATTTTGGAACTCTGTCCTATATGTAGGGGATGTTATGGTGGGGTAATGGTTAGGCACTAAGGTGGTGGGGTAATGGTTAGGCACTAAGAAGGGAGGTTAAGAGTTTGGAACTATAGTAGTATGTTTAAGGTTATGATGCAGATAGGAAGGGTCATGGTAAGATACTAAGAGGTTTTGGGGTTAGGCATTGGAAGGAAAAGAATTAAGGATAGGCTGCAGGTATGTTCAGTGTTAGAGTTAGGAGCTCGATGTTGAAAGTTAGAAGGCTTGCCTAGCAAGTGTCAGTATTGTGAGCATTGAGATGTCCCTAATATTGCAATGACCACCAGAAACCCAAGCCCCAGTATCACGTACCTAACCCTAACCATATGTGAATGCTCTAATAAATCTCAATATGTTTTGTTACTTCATATAAAGTGAACAAAACACATTTAAATAATCATTTGATAGATTTTTGAGCCACATGAACACTGCACCCATGAGGTAGCATGGCCGAGCGGTCTAAGGCGCTGGATTAAGGCTCCAGTCTCTTCGGAGGCGTGGGTTCAAATCCCACTGCTGCCACATTTATTATTGATATATATTTTGTTAGAGGTTGATGTTTTCATTGTTCTATCCACAAGAATGCAATTCAATTAAAAAGTAAGTGTTCATCATCACATTGTTATAACAGCTAATTTCTTTCTTTGCTAACTTCCCAAAGCTGCCATATAAATTTTCCAAAGAAAATGTCAGTGATTGGTTTCAAAGTGGTAAACTCGACTAAAATGCAAATTAATTAAAAATTAACCATTTCTCATCTAGATTGCATGGCAACCAATATTCTTTTTAAAAAAAATCTTTTCTCACTTATGTTAAGAGCATCTAAAATGCTTAACATAAAACATATTTTTACGTATTTCTTTAATACAACAACAACATTTTCTGTAATTCTAGTTCTAGATTCCAGACTGTGAGAAACTATGAGTTACCTTTAAGTGTGGTAGCATGGCCGAGCGGTCTAAGGCGCTGGATTTAGGCTCCAGTCTCTTCGGAGGCGTGGGTTCAAATCCCACTGCTGCCATAATTATCTTCCAAAAACAAAATCAGTTATTTTCTCTTAAAGTTCAAATTCTATCTGGTGTATGATAGTTGCTGGGACAATTCAACAACAGAGTTCAAAAACGTTTATCATATTTACTAGATACTTTTCAAAAATATTTCTAAAGACTGTAGAGACATAAAAATTAACTTGAAGTGATTACAATTGGATGCATTGGGCATCCTGGCATTCGGGAAGCTGCAAGTCAGGAAACTGATAGCAGAATCCCAAACACTTGTAAAACGACTGATTTTGGAACTCTGTCCTATGTGTAGGGGATGTTATGGTTCAATGGCAGGGGGTGGGGTAATGGTTAGGCACTAAGAAGGGAGGTTAAGAGTTTGAAACTATAGGAGTATGTTTAAGGTTATGATGCAGATAGGAAGGGTCATGGTAAGATACTAAGAGGTTTTGGGGTTAGGCATTGGAAGGAAAAGAATTAAGGATAGGCTGCAGGTATGGGTACTTATGTAGTATCTGGGCTGCCGATTTCTAAATCGGGTACATCGCATCGCATCGCATGCGACCATCGGATGCGATGCGATGCGATGACCCGATTTTTCCATAGGAATCAATGTTAAAATGGACTGAGTCCATTTTAACATGGAATTCAATGGGAAAAAGGGGTCCTTTTCATACCCCTACTATCCAAGTGGGCATGGAGTTGGATATAAACCTGTGGCGAGCGTAGCGAGCCACCGAGCCCGAAGCGTGGCGAGCGTAGCGAGCCCCGCGAGGGGACACAGAATACCGTCCCCTCGCGGGGCTCGCTTCGCTCGCCACGCTTCGTTCGCCACGCTTCGGGCTCGGTGGCTCGCTGCGCTCGCCACAGGTTTATATCCAACTCCATGCCCACTTGGATAGTAGGGGTATGAAAAGGACCCCTTTTTCCCATTGAATTCCATGTTAAAATGGACTCAGTCCATTTTAACATTGATTCCTATGGAAAAATCGGGTCATCGCATCCGATGGTCGCATGCGATGCGATGCGATGCGATGCGATATCGCATCGCATCGCATCTGATTGTATGCCTTAACTTAAGGCATACAATCAAAAAATCGGCAGCCCAGATACTACATAAGTACCCAGTGTGGTAGCATGGCCGAGCGGTCTAAGGCGCTGGATTTAGGCTCCAGTCTCTTCGGAGGCGTGGGTTCAAATCCCACTGCTGCCATAATTATCTTCCAAAAACAAAATCAGTTATTTTCTCTTAAAGTTCAAATTCTATCTGGTGTATGATAGTTGCTGGGACAATTCAACAACAGAGTTCAAAAACGTTTATCATAATTACTAGATACTTTTCAAAAATATTTCTAAAGACTGTAGAGACATAAAAATTAACTTGAAGTGATTACAATTGGATGCATTGGGCATCCTGGCATTTGGGAAGCTGCAAGTCAGGAAACTGATAGCAGAATCCCAAACACTTGTAAAACGACTGATTTTGGAACTCTGTCCTATATGTAGGGGATGTTATGGTGGGGTAATGGTTAGGCACTAAGGTGGTGGGGTAATGGTTAGGCACTAAGAAGGGAGGTTAAGAGTTTGGAACTATAGTAGTATGTTTAAGGTTATGATGCAGATAGGAAGGGTCATGGTAAGATACTAAGAGGTTTTGGGGTTAGGCATGGAAGAAAAAGAATTAAGGATAGGCTGCAGGTATGTTCAGTGTTAAAGTTAGGGGCTCGATGTTGAAAGTTAGAAGGCTTACCTAGCAAGTGTCTGAATTGTGAGCATTGAGATGTCCCTAATATTGCAATGACCACCAGAAACACAAGCCCCAGTATCACGTACCTAACCCTAACCATATGTGAATGCTCTAATAAATCTCAATATGTTTTGTTACTTCATATAAAGTGAACAAAACACATTTAAATAATCATTTGATAGATTTTTGAGCCACATGAACATTGCACCCATGAGGTAGCATGGCCGAGCGGTCTAAGGCGCTGGATTAAGGCTCCAGTCTCTTCGGAGGCGTGGGTTCAAATCCCACTGCTGCCACATTTATTATTGATATATATATTGTTAGAGGTTGATGTTTTCATTGTTCTATCCACAAGAATGCAATTCAATTAAAAAGTAAGTGTTCATCATCACATTGTTATAACAGCTAATTTCTTTCTTTGCTAACTTCCCAAAGCTGCCATATAAATTTTCCAAAGAAAATGTCAGTGATTGGTTTCAAAGTGGTAAACTCGACTAAAATGCAAATTAATTAAAAATTAACCATTTCTCATCTAGATTGCATGGCAACCAATATTCTTTTTAAAAAAAATCTTTTCTCACTTATGTTAAGAGCATCTAAAATGCTTAACATAAAACATATTTAAGGAAGGAAAAGAATTAAGGATAGGCTGCAGGTATGTTCAGTGTTAGAGTTAGGAGCTCGATGTTGAAAGTTAGAAGGTTCGAAGGTTAGAAAGTTAGAAGTTCCAAAGAAAATGTCAGTGATTGGTTTCAAAGTGGTAAACTCGACTAAAATGCAAATTAATTAAAAATTAACCATTTCTCATCTAGATTGCATGGCAACCAATATTCTTTTTAAAAAAAATCTTTTCTCACTTATGTTAAGAGCATCTAAAATGCTTAACATAAAACATATTTTTACGTATTTCTTTAATACAACAACAACATTTTCTGTAATTCTAGTTCTAGATTCCAGACTGTGAGAAACTATGAGTTACCTTTAAGTGTGGTAGCTGGATTTAGGCTCCAGTCTCTTCGGAGGCGTGGGTTCAAATCCCACTGCTGCCATAATTATCTTCCAAAAACAAAATCAGTTATTTTCTCTTAAAGTTCAAATTCTATCTGGTGTATGATAGTTGCTGGGACAATTCAACAACAGAGTTCAAAAACGTTTATCATATTTACTAGATACTTTTCAAAAATATTTCTAAAGACTGTAGAGACATAAAAATTAACTTGAAGTGATTACAATTGGATGCATTGGGCATCCTGGCATTCGGGAAGCTGCAAGTCAGGAAACTGATAGCAGAATCCCAAACACTTGTAAATGACTGATTTTGGAACTCTGTCCTATGTGTAGGGGATGTTATGGTTCAATGGCAGGGGGTGGGGTAATGGTTAGGCACTAAGAAGGGAGGTTAAGAGTTTGAAACTATAGGAGTATGTTTAAGGTTATGATGCAGATAGGAAGGGTCATGGTAAGATACTAAGAGGTTTTGGGGTTAGGCATTGGAAGGAAAAGAATTAAGGATAGGCTGCAGGTATGTTCAGTGTTAGAGTTAGGAGCTCGATGTTGAAAGTTAGAAGGCTTGCCTAGCAAGTGTCAGTATTGTGAGCATTGAGATGTCCCTAATATTGCAATGACCACCAGAAACCCAAGCCCCAGTATCACGTACCTAACCCTAACCATATGTGAATGCTCTAATAAATCTCAATATGTTTTGTTACTTCATATAAAGTGAACAAAACACATTTAAATAATCATTTGATAGATTTTTGAGCCACATGAACACTGCACCCATGAGGTAGCATGGCCGAGCGGTCTAAGGCGCTGGATTAAGGCTCCAGTCTCTTCGGAGGCGTGGGTTCAAATCCCACTGCTGCCACATTTATTATTGATATATATATTGTTAGAGGTTGATGTTTTCATTGTTCTATCCACAAGAATGCAATTCAATTAAAAAGTAAGTGTTCATCATCACATTGTTATAACAGCTAATTTCTTTCTTTGCTAACTTCCCAAAGCTGCCATATAAATTTTCCAAAGAAAATGTCAGTGATTGGTTTCAAAGTGGTAAACTCGACTAAAATGCAAATTAATTAAAAATTAACCATTTCTCATCTAGATTGCATGGCAACCAATATTCTTTTTAAAAAAAATCTTTTCTCACTTATGTTAAGAGCATCTAAAATGCTTAACATAAAACATATTTTTACGTATTTCTTTAATACAACAACAACATTTTCTGTAATTCTAGTTCTAGATTCCAGACTGTGAGAAACTATGAGTTACCTTTAAGTGTGGTAGCATGGCCAAACGGTCTAAGGCGCTGGATTTAGGCTCCAGTCTCTTCGGAGGCGTGGGTTCAAATCCCACTGCTGCCATAATTATCTTCCAAAAACAAAATCAGTTATTTTCTCTTAAAGTTCAAATTCTATCTGGTGTATGATAGTTGCTGGGACAATTCAACAACAGAGTTCAAAAACGTTTATCATATTTACTAGATACTTTTCAAAAATATTTCTAAAGACTGTAGAGACATAAAAATTAACTTGAAGTGATTACAATTGGATGCATTGGGCATCCTGGCATTCGGGAAGCTGCAAGTCAGGAAACTGATAGCAGAATCCCAAACACTTGTAAAACGACTGATTTTGGAACTCTGTCCTATATGTAGGGGATGTTATGGTGGGGTAATGGTTAGGCACTAAGGTGGTGGGGTAATGGTTAGGCACTAAGAAGGGAGGTTAAGAGTTTGGAACTATAGTAGTATGTTTAAGGTTATGATGCAGATAGGAAGGGTCATGGTAAGATACTAAGAGGTTTTGGGGTTAGGCATGGAAGAAAAAGAATTAAGGATAGGCTGCAGGTATGTTCAGTGTTAAAGTTAGGGGCTCGATGTTGAAAGTTAGAAGGCTTACCTAGCAAGTGTCTGAATTGTGAGCATTGAGATGTCCCTAATATTGCAATGACCACCAGAAACACAAGCCCCAGTATCACGTACCTAACCCTAACCATATGTGAATGCTCTAATAAATCTCAATATGTTTTGTTACTTCATATAAAGTGAACAAAACACATTTAAATAATCATTTGATAGATTTTTGAGCCACATGAACATTGCACCCATGAGGTAGCATGGCCGAGCGGTCTAAGGCGCTGGATTAAGGCTCCAGTCTCTTCGGAGGCGTGGGTTCAAATCCCACTGCTGCCACATTTATTATTGATATATATATTGTTAGAGGTTGATGTTTTCATTGTTCTATCCACAAGAATGCAATTCAATTAAAAAGTAAGTGTTCATCATCACATTGTTATAACAGCTAATTTCTTTCTTTGCTAACTTCCCAAAGCTGCCATATAAATTTTCCAAAGAAAATGTCAGTGATTGGTTTCAAAGTGGTAAACTCGACTAAAATGCAAATTAATTAAAAATTAACCATTTCTCATCTAGATTGCATGGCAACCAATATTCTTTTTAAAAAAAATCTTTTCTCACTTATGTTAAGAGCATCTAAAATGCTTAACATAAAACATATTTAAGGAAGGAAAAGAATTAAGGATAGGCTGCAGGTATGTTCAGTGTTAGAGTTAGGAGCTCGATGTTGAAAGTTAGAAGGCTTGCCTAGCAAGTGTCAGTATTGTGAGCATTGAGATGTCCCTAATATTGCAATGACCACCAGAAACCCAAGCCCCAGTATCACGTACCTAACCCTAACCATATGTGAATGCTCTAATAAATCTCAATATGTTTTGTTACTTCATATAAAGTGAACAAAACACATTTAAATAATCATTTGATAGATTTTTGAGCCACATGAACACTGCACCCATGAGGTAGCATGGCCGAGCGGTCTAAGGCGCTGGATTAAGGCTCCAGTCTCTTCGGAGGCGTGGGTTCAAATCCCACTGCTGCCACATTTATTATTGATATATATATTGTTAGAGGTTTATGTTTTCATTGTTCTATCCACAAGAATGCAATTCAATTAAAAAGTAAGTGTTCATCATCACATTGTTATAACAGCTAATTTCTTTCTTTGCTAACTTCCCAAAGCTGCCATATAAATTTTCCAAAGAAAATGTCAGTGATTGGTTTCAAAGTGGTAAACTCGACTAAAATGCAAATTAATTAAAAATTAACCATTTCTCATCTAGATTGCATGGCAACCAATATTCTTTTTAAAAAAAATCTTTTCTCACTTATGTTAAGAGCATCTAAAATGCTTAACATAAAACATATTTTTACGTATTTCTTTAATACAACAACAACATTTTCTGTAATTCTAGTTCTAGATTCCAGACTGTGAGAAACTATGAGTTACCTTTAAGTGTGGTAGCATGGCCGAGCGGTCTAAGGCGCTGGATTTAGGCTCCAGTCTTTTCGGAGGCGTGGGTTCAAATCCCACTGCTGCCATAATTATCTTCCAAAAACAAAATCAGTTATTTTCTCTTAAAGTTCAAATTCTATCTGGTGTATGATAGTTGCTGGGACAATTCAACAACAGAGTTCAAAAACGTTTATCATATTTACTAGATACTTTTCAAAAATATTTCTAAAGACTGTAGAGACATAAAAATTAACTTGAAGTGATTACAATTGGATGCATTGGGCATCCTGGCATTCGGGAAGCTGCAAGTCAGGAAACTGATAGCAGAATCCCAAACACTTGTAAATGACTGATTTTGGAACTCTGTCCTATGTGTAGGGGATGTTATGGTTCAATGGCAGGGGGTGGGGTAATGGTTAGGCACTAAGAAGGGAGGTTAAGAGTTTGAAACTATAGGAGTATGTTTAAGGTTATGATGCAGATAGGAAGGGTCATGGTAAGATACTAAGAGGTTTTGGGGTTAGGCATTGGAAGGAAAAGAATTAAGGATAGGCTGCAGGTATGTTCAGTGTTAGAGTTAGGAGCTCGATGTTGAAAGTTAGAAGGCTTGCCTAGCAAGTGTCAGTATTGTGAGCATTGAGATGTCCCTAATATTGCAATGACCACCAGAAACCCAAGCCCCAGTATCACGTACCTAACCCTAACCATATGTGAATGCTCTAATAAATCTCAATATGTTTTGTTACTTCATATAAAGTGAACAAAACACATTTAAATAATCATTTGATAGATTTTTGAGCCACATGAACACTGCACCCATGAGGTAGCATGGCCGAGCGGTCTAAGGCGCTGGATTAAGGCTCCAGTCTCTTCGGAGGCGTGGGTTCAAATCCCACTGCTGCCACATTTATTATTGATATATATATTGTTAGAGGTTGATGTTTTCATTGTTCTATCCACAAGAATGCAATTCAATTAAAAAGTAAGTGTTCATCATCACATTGTTATAACAGCTAATTTCTTTCTTTGCTAACTTCCCAAAGCTGCCATATAAATTTTCCAAAGAAAATGTCAGTGATTGGTTTCAAAGTGGTAAACTCGACTAAAATGCAAATTAATTAAAAATTAACCATTTCTCATCTAGATTGCATGGCAACCAATATTCTTTTTAAAAAAAATCTTTTCTCACTTATGTTAAGAGCATCTAAAATGCTTAACATAAAACATATTTTTACGTATTTCTTTAATACAACAACAACATTTTCTGTAATTCTAGTTCTAGATTCCAGACTGTGAGAAACTATGAGTTACCTTTAAGTGTGGTAGCATGGCCAAACGGTCTAAGGCGCTGGATTTAGGCTCCAGTCTCTTCGGAGGCGTGGGTTCAAATCCCACTGCTGCCATAATTATCTTCCAAAAACAAAATCAGTTATTTTCTCTTAAAGTTCAAATTCTATCTGGTGTATGATAGTTGCTGGGACAATTCAACAACAGAGTTCAAAAACGTTTATCATATTTACTAGATACTTTTCAAAAATATTTCTAAAGACTGTAGAGACATAAAAATTAACTTGAAGTGATTACAATTGGATGCATTGGGCATCCTGGCATTCGGGAAGCTGCAAGTCAGGAAACTGATAGCAGAATCCCAAACACTTGTAAAACGACTGATTTTGAAACTCTGTCCTATATGTAGGGGATGTTATGGTGGGGTAATGGTTAGGCACTAAGGTGGTGGGGTAATGGTTAGGCACTAAGAAGGGAGGTTAAGAGTTTGGAACTATAGTAGTATGTTTAAGGTTATGATGCAGATAGGAAGGGTCATGGTAAGATACTAAGAGGTTTTGGGGTTAGGCATGGAAGAAAAAGAATTAAGGATAGGCTGCAGGTATGTTCAGTGTTAAAGTTAGGGGCTCGATGTTGAAAGTTAGAAGGCTTACCTAGCAAGTGTCTGAATTGTGAGCATTGAGATGTCCCTAATATTGCAATGACCACCAGAAACACAAGCCCCAGTATCACGTACCTAACCCTAACCATATGTGAATGCTCTAATAAATCTCAATATGTTTTGTTACTTCATATAAAGTGAACAAAACACATTTAAATAATCATTTGATAGATTTTTGAGCCACATGAACATTGCACCCATGAGGTAGCATGGCCGAGCGGTCTAAGGCGCTGGATTAAGGCTCCAGTCTCTTCGGAGGCGTGGGTTCAAATCCCACTGCTGCCACATTTATTATTGATATATATATTGTTAGAGGTTGATGTTTTCATTGTTCTATCCACAAGAATGCAATTCAATTAAAAAGTAAGTGTTCATCATCACATTGTTATAACAGCTAATTTCTTTCTTTGCTAACTTCCCAAAGCTGCCATATAAATTTTCCAAAGAAAATGTCAGTGATTGGTTTCAAAGTGGTAAACTCGACTAAAATGCAAATTAATTAAAAATTAACCATTTCTCATCTAGATTGCATGGCAACCAATATTCTTTTTAAAAAAAATCTTTTCTCACTTATGTTAAGAGCATCTAAAATGCTTAACATAAAACATATTTAAGGAAGGAAAAGAATTAAGGATAGGCTGCAGGTATGTTCAGTGTTAGAGTTAGGAGCTCGATGTTAAAAGTTAGAAGGCTTGCCTAGCAAGTGTCAGTATTGTGAGCATTGAGATGTCCCTAATATTGCAATGACCACCAGAAACCCAAGCCCCAGTATCACGTACCTAACCCTAACCATATGTGAATGCTCTAATAAATCTCAATATGTTTTGTTACTTCATATAAAGTGAACAAAACACATTTAAATAATCATTTGATAGATTTTTGAGCCACATGAACACTGCACCCATGAGGTAGCATGGCCGAGCGGTCTAAGGCGCTGGATTAAGGCTCCAGTCTCTTCGGAGGCGTGGGTTCAAATCCCACTGCTGCCACATTTATTATTGATATATATATTGTTAGAGGTTTATGTTTTCATTGTTCTATCCACAAGAATGCAATTCAATTAAAAAGTAAGTGTTCATCATCACATTGTTATAACAGCTAATTTCTTTCTTTGCTAACTTCCCAAAGCTGCCATATAAATTTTCCAAAGAAAATGTCAGTGATTGGTTTCAAAGTGGTAAACTCGACTAAAATGCAAATTAATTAAAAATTAACCATTTCTCATCTAGATTGCATGGCAACCAATATTCTTTTTAAAAAAAATCTTTTCTCACTTATGTTAAGAGCATCTAAAATGCTTAACATAAAACATATTTTTACGTATTTCTTTAATACAACAACAACATTTTCTGTAATTCTAGTTCTAGATTCCAGACTGTGAGAAACTATGAGTTACCTTTAAGTGTGGTAGCATGGCCGAGCGGTCTAAGGCGCTGGATTTAGGCTCCAGTCTTTTCGGAGGCGTGGGTTCAAATCCCACTGCTGCCATAATTATCTTCCAAAAACAAAATCAGTTATTTTCTCTTAAAGTTCAAATTCTATCTGGTGTATGATAGTTGCTGGGACAATTCAACAACAGAGTTCAAAAACGTTTATCATATTTACTAGATACTTTTCAAAAATATTTCTAAAGACTGTAGAGACATACAAATTAACTTGAAGTGATAACAATTGGATGCATTGGGCATCCTGGCATTCGGGAAGCTGCAAGTCAGGAAACTGATAGCAGAATCCCAAACACTTGTAAATGACTGATTTTGGAACTCTGTCCTATGTGTAGGGGATGTTATGGTTCAATGGCAGGGGGTGGGGTAATGGTTAGGCACTAAGAAGGGAGGTTAAGAGTTTGAAACTATAGGAGTATGTTTAAGGTTATGATGCAGATAGGAAGGGTCATGGTAAGATACTAAGAGGTTTTGGGGTTAGGCATTGGAAGGAAAAGAATTAAGGATAGGCTGCAGGTATGTTCAGTGTTAGAGTTAGGAGCTCGATGTTGAAAGTTAGAAGGCTTGCCTAGCAAGTGTCAGTATTGTGAGCATTGAGATGTCCCTAATATTGCAATGACCACCAGAAACCCAAGCCCCAGTATCACGTACCTAACCCTAACCATATGTGAATGCTCTAATAAATCTCAATATGTTTTGTTACTTCATATAAAGTGAACAAAACACATTTAAATAATCATTTGATAGATTTTTGAGCCACATGAACACTGCACCCATGAGGTAGCATGGCCGAGCGGTCTAAGGCGCTGGATTAAGGCTCCAGTCTCTTCGGAGGCGTGGGTTCAAATCCCACTGCTGCCACATTTATTATTGATATATATATTGTTAGAGGTTGATGTTTTCATTGTTCTATCCACAAGAATGCAATTCAATTAAAAAGTAAGTGTTCATCATCACATTGTTATAACAGCTAATTTCTTTCTTTGCTAACTTCCCAAAGCTGCCATATAAATTTTCCAAAGAAAATGTCAGTGATTGGTTTCAAAGTGGTAAACTCGACTAAAATGCAAATTAATTAAAAATTAACCATTTCTCATCTAGATTGCATGGCAACCAATATTCTTTTTAAAAAAAATCTTTTCTCACTTATGTTAAGAGCATCTAAAATGCTTAACATAAAACATATTTTTACGTATTTCTTTAATACAACAACAACATTTTCTGTAATTCTAGTTCTAGATTCCAGACTGTGAGAAACTATGAGTTACCTTTAAGTGTGGTAGCATGGCCAAACGGTCTAAGGCGCTGGATTTAGGCTCCAGTCTCTTCGGAGGCGTGGGTTCAAATCCCACTGCTGCCATAATTATCTTCCAAAAACAAAATCAGTTATTTTCTCTTAAAGTTCAAATTCTATCTGGTGTATGATAGTTGCTGGGACAATTCAACAACAGAGTTCAAAAACGTTTATCATATTTACTAGATACTTTTCAAAAATATTTCTAAAGACTGTAGAGACATAAAAATTAACTTGAAGTGATTACAATTGGATGCATTGGGCATCCTGGCATTCGGGAAGCTGCAAGTCAGGAAACTGATAGCAGAATCCCAAACACTTGTAAAACGACTGATTTTGGAACTCTGTCCTATATGTAGGGGATGTTATGGTGGGGTAATGGTTAGGCACTAAGGTGGTGGGGTAATGGTTAGGCACTAAGAAGGGAGGTTAAGAGTTTGGAACTATAGTAGTATGTTTAAGGTTATGATGCAGATAGGAAGGGTCATGGTAAGATACTAAGAGGTTTTGGGGTTAGGCATGGAAGAAAAAGAATTAAGGATAGGCTGCAGGTATGTTCAGTGTTAAAGTTAGGGGCTCGATGTTGAAAGTTAGAAGGCTTACCTAGCAAGTGTCTGAATTGTGAGCATTGAGATGTCCCTAATATTGCAATGACCACCAGAAACACAAGCCCCAGTATCACGTACCTAACCCTAACCATATGTGAATGCTCTAATAAATCTCAATATGTTTTGTTACTTCATATAAAGTGAACAAAACACATTTAAATAATCATTTGATAGATTTTTGAGCCACATGAACATTGCACCCATGAGGTAGCATGGCCGAGCGGTCTAAGGCGCTGGATTAAGGCTCCAGTCTCTTCGGAGGCGTGGGTTCAAATCCCACTGCTGCCACATTTATTATTGATATATATATTGTTAGAGGTTGATGTTTTCATTGTTCTATCCACAAGAATGCAATTCAATTAAAAAGTAAGTGTTCATCATCACATTGTTATAACAGCTAATTTCTTTCTTTGCTAACTTCCCAAAGCTGCCATATAAATTTTCCAAAGAAAATGTCAGTGATTGGTTTCAAAGTGGTAAACTCGACTAAAATGCAAATTAATTAAAAATTAACCATTTCTCATCTAGATTGCATGGCAACCAATATTCTTTTTAAAAAAAATCTTTTCTCACTTATGTTAAGAGCATCTAAAATGCTTAACATAAAACATATTTAAGGAAGGAAAAGAATTAAGGATAGGCTGCAGGTATGTTCAGTGTTAGAGTTAGGAGCTCGATGTTGAAAGTTAGAAGGCTTGCCTAGCAAGTGTCAGTATTGTGAGCATTGAGATGTCCCTAATATTGCAATGACCACCAGAAACCCAAGCCCCAGTATCACGTACCTAACTCTAACCATATGTGAATGCTCTAATAAATCTCAATATGTTTTGTTACTTCATATAAAGTGAACAAAACACATTTAAATAATCATTTGATAGATTTTTGAGCCACATGAACACTGCACCCATGAGGTAGCATGGCCGAGCGGTCTAAGGCGCTGGATTAAGGCTCCAGTCTCTTCGGAGGCGTGGGTTCAAATCCCACTGCTGCCACATTTATTATTGATATATATATTGTTAGAGGTTTATGTTTTCATTGTTCTATCCACAAGAATGCAATTCAATTAAAAAGTAAGTGTTCATCATCACATTGTTATAACAGCTAATTTCTTTCTTTGCTAACTTCCCAAAGCTGCCATATAAATTTTCCAAAGAAAATGTCAGTGATTGGTTTCAAAGTGGTAAACTCGACTAAAATGCAAATTAATTAAAAATTAACCATTTCTCATCTAGATTGCATGGCAACCAATATTCTTTTTAAAAAAAATCTTTTCTCACTTATGTTAAGAGCATCTAAAATGCTTAACATAAAACATATTTTTACGTATTTCTTTAATACAACAACAACATTTTCTGTAATTCTAGTTCTAGATTCCAGACTGTGAGAAACTATGAGTTACCTTTAAGTGTGGTAGCATGGCCGAGCGGTCTAAGGCGCTGGATTTAGGCTCCAGTCTTTTCGGAGGCGTGGGTTCAAATCCCACTGCTGCCATAATTATCTTCCAAAAACAAAATCAGTTATTTTCTCTTAAAGTTCAAATTCTATCTGGTGTATGATAGTTGCTGGGACAATTCAACAACAGAGTTCAAAAACGTTTATCATATTTACTAGATACTTTTCAAAAATATTTCTAAAGACTGTAGAGACATAAAAATTAACTTGAAGTGATTACAATTGGATGCATTGGGCATCCTGGCATTCGGGAAGCTGCAAGTCAGGAAACTGATAGCAGAATCCCAAACACTTGTAAAATGACTGATTTTGGAACTCTGTCCTATGTGTAGGGGATGTTATGGTTCAATGGCAGGGGGTGGGGTAATGGTTAGGCACTAAGAAGGGAGGTTAAGAGTTTGAAACTATAGGAGTATGTTTAAGGTTATGATGCAGATAGGAAGGGTCATGGTAAGATACTAAGAGGTTTTGGGGTTAGGCATTGGAAGGAAAAGAATTAAGGATAGGCTGCAGGTATGTTCAGTGTTAGAGTTAGGAGCTCGATGTTGAAAGTTAGAAGGCTTGCCTAGCAAGTGTCAGTATTGTGAGCATTGAGATGTCCCTAATATTGCAATGACCACCAGAAACCCAAGCCCCAGTATCACGTACCTAACCCTAACCATATGTGAATGCTCTAATAAATCTCAATATGTTTTGTTACTTCATATAAAGTGAACAAAACACATTTAAATAATCATTTGATAGATTTTTGAGCCACATGAACACTGCACCCATGAGGTAGCATGGCCGAGCGGTCTAAGGCGCTGGATTAAGGCTCCAGTCTCTTCGGAGGCGTGGGTTCAAATCCCACTGCTGCCACATTTATTATTGATATATATATTGTTAGAGGTTGATGTTTTCATTGTTCTATCCACAAGAATGCAATTCAATTAAAAAGTAAGTGTTCATCATCACATTGTTATAACAGCTAATTTCTTTCTTTGCTAACTTCCCAAAGCTGCCATATAAATTTTCCAGAGAAAATGTCAGTGATTGGTTTCAAAGTGGTAAACTCGACTAAAATGCAAATTAATTAAAAATTAACCATTTCTCATCTAGATTGCATGGCAACCAATATTCTTTTTAAAAAAAATCTTTTCTCACTTATGTTAAGAGCATCTAAAATGCTTAACATAAAACATATTTTTACGTATTTCTTTAATACAACAACAACATTTTCTGTAATTCTAGTTCTAGATTCAAGACTGTGAGAAACTATGAGTTACCTTTAAGTGTGGTAGCATGGCCGAGCGGTCTAAGGCGCTGGATTTAGGCTCCAGTCTCTTCGGAGGCGTGGGTTCAAATCCCACTGCTGCCATAATTATCTTCCAAAAACAAAATCAGTTATTTTCTCTTAAAGTTCAAATTCTATCTGGTGTATGATAGTTGCTGGGACAATTCAACAACAGAGTTCAAAAACGTTTATCATATTTACTAGATACTTTTCAAAAATATTTCTAAAGACTGTAGAGACATAAAAATTAACTTGAAGTGATTACAATTGGATGCATTGGGCATCCTGGCATTCGGGAAGCTGCAAGTCAGGAAACTGATAGCAGAATCCCAAACACTTGTAAAACGACTGATTTTGGAACTCTGTCCTATATGTAGGGGATGTTATGGTGGGGTAATGGTTAGGCACTAAGGTGGTGGGGTAATGGTTAGGCACTAAGAAGGGAGGTTAAGAGTTTGGAACTATAGTAGTATGTTTAAGGTTATGATGCAGATAGGAAGGGTCATGGTAAGATACTAAGAGGTTTTGGGGTTAGGCATGGAAGAAAAAGAATTAAGGATAGGCTGCAGGTATGTTCAGTGTTAAAGTTAGGGGCTCGATGTTGAAAGTTAGAAGGCTTACCTAGCAAGTGTCTGAATTGTGAGCATTGAGATGTCCCTAATATTGCAATGACCACCAGAAACACAAGCCCCAGTATCACGTACCTAACCCTAACCATATGTGAATGCTCTAATAAATCTCAATATGTTTTATTACTTCATATAAAGTGAACAAAACACATTTAAATAATCATTTGATAGATTTTTGAGCCACATGAACATTGCACCCATGAGGTAGCATGGCCGAGCGGTCTAAGGCGCTGGATTAAGGCTCCAGTCTCTTCGGAGGCGTGGGTTCAAATCCCACTGCTGCCACATTTATTATTGATATATATATTGTTAGAGGTTGATGTTTTCATTGTTCTATCCACAAGAATGCAATTCAATTAAAAAGTAAGTGTTCATCATCACATTGTTATAACAGCTAATTTCTTTCTTTGCTAACTTCCCAAAGCTGCCATATAAATTTTCCAAAGAAAATGTCAGTGATTGGTTTCAAAGTGGTAAACTCGACTAAAATGCAAATTAATTAAAAATTAACCATTTCTCATCTAGATTGCATGGCAACCAATATTCTTTTTAAAAAAAATCTTTTCTCACTTATGTTAAGAGCATCTAAAATGCTTAACATAAAACATATTTTGACGTATTTCTTTAATACAACAACAACATTTTCTGTAATTCTAGTTCTAGATTCCAGACTGTGAGAAACTATGAGTTACCTTTAAGTGTGGTAGCATGGCCGAGCGGTCTAAGGCGCTGGATTTAGGCTCCAGTCTTTTCGGAGGCGTGGGTTCAAATCCCACTGCTGCCATAATTATCTTCCAAAAACAAAATCAGTTATTTTCTCTTAAAGTTCAAATTCTATCTGGTGTATGATAGTTGCTGGGACAATTCAACAACAGAGTTCAAAAACGTTTATCATATTTACTAGATACTTTTCAAAAATATTTCTAAAGACTGTAGAGACATAAAAATTAACTTGAAGTGATTACAATTGGATGCATTGGGCATCCTGGCATTCGGGAAGCTGCAAGTCAGGAAACTGATAGCAGAATCCCAAACACTTGTAAAATGACTGATTTTGGAACTCTGTCCTATGTGTAGGGGATGTTATGGTTCAATGGCAGGGGGTGGGGTAATGGTTAGGCACTAAGAAGGGAGGTTAAGAGTTTGAAACTATAGGAGTATGTTTAAGGTTATGATGCAGATAGGAAGGGTCATGGTAAGATACTAAGAGGTTTTGGGGTTAGGCATTGGAAGGAAAAGAATTAAGGATAGGCTGCAGGTATGTTCAGTGTTAGAGTTAGGAGCTCGATGTTGAAAGTTAGAAGGCTTGCCTAGCAAGTGTCAGTATTGTGAGCATTGAGATGTCCCTAATATTGCAATGACCACCAGAAACCCAAGCCCCAGTATCACGCACTGCACCCATGAGGTAGCATGGCCGAGCGGTCTAAGGCGCTGGATTAAGGCTCCAGTCTCTTCGGAGGCGTGGGTTCAAATCCCACTGCTGCCACATTTATTATTGATATATATATTGTTAGAGGTTGATGTTTTCATTGTTCTATCCACAAGAATGCAATTCAATTAAAAAGTAAGTGTTCATCATCACATTGTTATAACAGCTAATTTATTTCTTTGCTAACTTCCCAAAGCTGCCATATAAATTTTCCAAAGAAAATGTCAGTGATTGGTTTCAAAGTGGTAAACTCGACTAAAATGCAAATTAATTAAAAATTAACCATTTCTCATCTAGATTGCATGGCAACCAATATTCTTTTTAAAAAAAATCTTTTCTCACTTATGTTAAGAGCATCTAAAATGCTTAACATAAAACATATTTTTACGTATTTCTTTAATACAACAACAACATTTTCTGTAATTCTAGTTCTAGATTCCAGACTGTGAGAAACTATGAGTTACCTTTAAGTGTGGTAGCATGGCCGAGCGGTCTAAGGCGCTGGATTTAGGCTCCAGTCTCTTCGGAGGCGTGGGTTCAAATCCCACTGCTGCCATAATTATCTTCCAAAAACAAAATCAGTTATTTTCTCTTAAAGTTCAAATTCTATCTGGTGTATGATAGTTGCTGGGACAATTCAACAACAGAGTTCAAAAACGTTTATCATATTTACTAGATACTTTTCAAAAATATTTCTAAAGACTGTAGAGACATAAAAATTAACTTGAAGTGATTACAATTGGATGCATTGGGCATCCTGGCATTCGGGAAGCTGCAAGTCAGGAAACTGATAGCAGAATCCCAAACACTTGTAAAACGACTGATTTTGGAACTCTGTCCTATATGTAGGGGATGTTATGGTGGGGTAATGGTTAGGCACTAAGGTGGTGGGGTAATGGTTAGGCACTAAGAAGGGAGGTTAAGAGTTTGGAACTATAGTAGTATGTTTAAGGTTATGATGCAGATAGGAAGGGTCATGGTAAGATACTAAGAGGTTTTGGGGTTAGGCATGGAAGAAAAAGAATTAAGGATAGGCTGCAGGTATGTTCAGTGTTAAAGTTAGGGGCTCGATGTTGAAAGTTAGAAGGCTTACCTAGCAAGTGTCTGAATTGTGAGCATTGAGATGTCCCTAATATTGCAATGACCACCAGAAACACAAGCCCCAGTATCACGTACCTAACCCTAACCATATGTGAATGCTCTAATAAATCTCAATATGTTTTGTTACTTCATATAAAGTGAACAAAACACATTTAAATAATCATTTGATAGATTTTTGAGCCACATGAACACTGCACCCATGAGGTAGCATGGCCGAGCGGTCTAAGGCGCTGGATTAAGGCTCCAGTCTCTTCGGAGGCGTGGGTTCAAATCCCACTGCTGCCACATTTATTATTGATATATATATTGTTAGAGGTTGATGTTTTCATTGTTCTATCCACAAGAATGCAATTCAATTAAAAAGTAAGTGTTCATCATCACATTGTTATAACAGCTAATTTCTTTCTTTGCTAACTTCCCAAAGCTGCCATATAAATTTTCCAAAGAAAATGTCAGTGATTGGTTTCAAAGTGGTAAACTCGACTAAAATGCAAATTAATTAAAAATTAACCATTTCTCATCTAGATTGCATGGCAACCAATATTCTTTTTAAAAAAAATCTTTTCTCACTTATGTTAAGAGCATCTAAAATGCTTAACATAAAACATATTTAAGGAAGGAAAAGAATTAAGGATAGGCTGCAGGTATGTTCAGTGTTAGAGTTAGGAGCTCGATGTTGAAAGTTAGAAGGCTTGCCTAGCAAGTGTCAGTATTGTGAGCATTGAGATGTCCCTAATATTGCAATGACCACCAGAAACCCAAGCCCCAGTATCACGTACCTAACCCTAACCATATGTGAATGCTCTAATAAATCTCAATATGTTTTGTTACTTCATATAAAGTGAACAAAACACATTTAAATAATCATTTGATAGATTTTTGAGCCACATGAACACTGCACCCATGAGGTAGCATGGCCGAGCGGTCTAAGGCGCTGGATTAAGGCTCCAGTCTCTTCGGAGGCGTGGGTTCAAATCCCACTGCTGCCACATTTATTATTGATATATATATTGTTAGAGGTTGATGTTTTCATTGTTCTATCCACAAGAATGCAATTCAATTAAAAAGTAAGTGTTCATCATCACATTGTTATAACAGCTAATTTCTTTCTTTGCTAACTTCCCAAAGCTGCCATATAAATTTTCCAAAGAAAATGTCAGTGATTGGTTTCAAAGTGGTAAACTCGACTAAAATGCAAATTAATTAAAAATTAACCATTTCTCATCTAGATTGCATGGCAACCAATATTCTTTTTAAAAAAAATCTTTTCTCACTTATGTTAAGAGCATCTAAAATGCTTAACATAAAACATATTTTTACGTATTTCTTTAATACAACAACATTTTCTGTAATTCTAGTTCTAGATTCCAGACTGTGAGAAACTATGAGTTACCTTTAAGTGTGGTAGCATGGCCGAGCGGACTAAGGCGCTGGATTTAGGCTCCAGTCTCTTCGGAGGCGTGGGTTCAAATCCCACTGCTGCCATAATTATCTTCCAAAAACAAAATCAGTTATTTTCTCTTAAAGTTCAAATTCTATCTGGTGTATGATAGTTGCTGGGACAATTCAACAACAGAGTTCAAAAACGTTTATCATATTTACTAGATACTTTTCAAAAATATTTCTAAAGACTGTAGAGACATAAAAATTAACTTGAAGTGATTACAATTGGATGCATTGGGCATCCTGGCATTCGGGAAGCTGCAAGTCAGGAAACTGATAGCAGAATCCCAAACACTTGTAAAACGACTGATTTTGGAACTCTGTCCTATGTGTAGGGGATGTTATGGTTCAATGGCAGGGGGTGGGGTAATGGTTAGGCACTAAGAAGGGAGGTTAAGAGTTTGAAACTATAGGAGTATGTTTAAGGTTATGATGCAGATAGGAAGGGTCATGGTAAGATACTAAGAGGTTTTGGGGTTAGGCATTGGAAGGAAAAGAATTAAGGATAGGCTGCAGGTATGTTCAGTGTTAGAGTTAGGAGCTCGATGTTGAAAGTTAGAAGGCTTGCCTAGCAAGTGTCAGTATTGTGAGCATTGAGATGTCCCTAATATTGCAATGACCACCAGAAACCCAAGCCCCAGTATCACGTACCTAACCCTAACCATATGTGAATGCTCTAATAAATCTCAATATGTTTTGTTACTTCATATAAAGTGAACAAAACACATTTAAATAATCATTTGATAGATTTTTGAGCCACATGAACACTGCACCCATGAGGTAGCATGGCCGAGCGGTCTAAGGTGCTGGATTAAGGCTCCAGTCTCTTCGGAGGCGTGGGTTCAAATCCCACTGCTGCCACATTTATTATTGATATATATATTGTTAGAGGTTGATGTTTTCATTGTTCTATCCACAAGAATGCAATTCAATTAAAAAGTAAGTGTTCATCATCACATTGTTATAACAGCTAATTTCTTTCTTTGCTAACTTCCCAAAGCTGCCATATAAATTTTCCAAAGAAAATGTCAGTGATTGGTTTCAAAGTGGTAAACTCGACTAAAATGCAAATTAATTAAAAATTAACCATTTCTCATCTAGATTGCATGGCAACCAATATTCTTTTTAAAAAAAATCTTTTCTCACTTATGTTAAGAGCATCTAAAATGCTTAACATAAAACATATTTAAGGAAGGAAAAGAATTAAGGATAGGCTGCAGGTATGTTCAGTGTTAGAGTTAGGAGCTCGATGTTGAAAGTTAGAAGGCTTGCCTAGCAAGTGTCAGTATTGTGAGCATTGAGATGTCCCTAATATTGCAATGACCACCAGAAACCCAAGCCCCAGTATCACGTACCTAACCCTAACCATATGTGAATGCTCTAATAAATCTCAATATGTTTTGTTACTTCATATAAAGTGAACAAAACACATTTAAATAATCATTTGATAGATTTTTGAGCCACATGAACACTGCACCCATGAGGTAGCATGGCCGAGCGGTCTAAGGCGCTGGATTAAGGCTCCAGTCTCTTCGGAGGCGTGGGTTCAAATCCCACTGCTGCCACATTTATTATTGATATATATATTGTTAGAGGTTGATGTTTTCATTGTTCTATCCACAAGAATGCAATTCAATTAAAAAGTAAGTGTTCATCATCACATTGTTATAACAGCTAATTTCTTTCTTTGCTAACTTCCCAAAGCTGCCATATAAATTTTCCAAAGAAAATGTCAGTGATTGGTTTCAAAGTGGTAAACTCGACTAAAATGCAAATTAATTAAAAATTAACCATTTCTCATCTAGATTGCATGGCAACCAATATTCTTTTTAAAAAAAATCTTTTCTCACTTATGTTAAGAGCATCTAAAATGCTTAACATAAAACATATTTTTACGTATTTCTTTAATACAACAACAACATTTTCTGTAATTCTAGTTCTAGATTCCAGACTGTGAGAAACTATGAGTTACCTTTAAGTGTGGTAGCATGGCCGAGCGGACTAAGGCGCTGGATTTAGGCTCCAGTCTCTTCGGAGGCGTGGGTTCAAATCCCACTGCTGCCATAATTATCTTCCAAAAACAAAATCAGTTATTTTCTCTTAAAGTTCAAATTCTATCTGGTGTATGATAGTTGCTGGGACAATTCAACAACAGAGTTCAAAAACGTTTATCATATTTACTAGATACTTTTCAAAAATATTTCTAAAGACTGTAGAGACATAAAAATTAACTTGAAGTGATTACAATTGGATGCATTGGGCATCCTGGCATTCGGGAAGCTGCAAGTCAGGAAACTGATAGCAGAATCCCAAACACTTGTAAAACGACTGATTTTGGAACTCTGTCCTATGTGTAGGGGATGTTATGGTTCAATGGCAGGGGGTGGGGTAATGGTTAGGCACTAAGAAGGGAGGTTAAGAGTTTGAAACTATAGGAGTATGTTTAAGGTTATGATGCAGATAGGAAGGGTCATGGTAAGATACTAAGAGGTTTTGGGGTTAGGCATTGGAAGGAAAAGATTTAAGGATAGGCTGCAGGTATGTTCAGTGTTAGAGTTAGGAGCTCGATGTTGAAAGTTAGAAGGCTTGCCTAGCAAGTGTCAGTATTGTGAGCATTGAGATGTCCCTAATATTGCAATGACCACCAGAAACCCAAGCCCCAGTATCACGTACCTAACCCTAACCATATGTGAATGCTCTAATAAATCTCAATATGTTTTGTTACTTCATATAAAGTGAACAAAACACATTTAAATAATCATTTGATAGATTTTTGAGCCACATGAACACTGCACCCATGAGGTAGCATGGCCGAGCGGTCTAAGGTGCTGGATTAAGGCTCCAGTCTCTTCGGAGGCGTGGGTTCAAATCCCACTGCTGCCACATTTATTATTGATATATATATATTGTTAGAGGTTGATGTTTTCATTGTTCTATCCACAAGAATGCAATTCAATTAAAAAGTAAGTGTTCATCATCACATTGTTATAACAGCTAATTTCTTTCTTTGCTAACTTCCCAAAGCTGCCATATAAATTTTCCAAAGAAAATGTCAGTGATTGGTTTCAAAGTGGTAAACTCGACTAAAATGCAAATTAATTAAAAATTAACCATTTCTCATCTAGATTGCATGGCAACCAATATTCTTTTTAAAAAAAATCTTTTCTCACTTATGTTAAGAGCATCTAAAATGCTTAACATAAAACATATTTTTACGTATTTCTTTAATACAACAACAACATTTTCTGTAATTCTAGTTCTAGATTCCAGACTGTGAGAAACTATGAGTTATCTTTAAGTGTGGTAGCATGGCCGAGCGGTCTAAGGCGCTGGATTTAGGCTCCAGTCTCTTCGGAGGCGTGGGTTCAAATCCCACTGCTGCCATAATTATCTTCCAAAAACAAAATCAGTTATTTTCTCTTAAAGTTCAAATTCTATCTGGTGTATGATAGTTGCTGGGACAATTCAACAACAGAGTTCAAAAACGTTTATCATATTTACTAGATACTTTTCAAAAATATTTCTAAAGACTGTAGAGACATAAAAATGAACTTGAAGTGATTACAATTGGATGCATTGGGCATCCTGGCATTCGGGAAGCTGCAAGTCAGGAAACTGATAGCAGAATCCCAAACACTTGTAAAACGACTGATTTTGGAACTCTGTCCTATATGTAGGGGATGTTATGGTGGGGTAATGGTTAGGCACTAAGGTGGTGGGGTAATGGTTAGGCACTAAGAAGGGAGGTTAAGAGTTTGGAACTATAGTAGTATGTTTAAGGTTATGATGCAGATAGGAAGGGTCATGGTAAGATACTAAGAGGTTTTGGGGTTAGGCATGGAAGAAAAAGAATTAAGGATAGGCTGCAGGTATGTTCAGTGTTAAAGTTAGGGGCTCGATGTTGAAAGTTAGAAGGCTTACCTAGCAAGTGTCTGAATTGTGAGCATTGAGATGTCCCTAATATTGCAATGACCACCAGAAACCCAAGCCCCAGTATCACGTACCTAACCCTAACCATATGTGAATGCTCTAATAAATCTCAATATGTTTTGTTACTTCATATAAAGTGAACAAAACACATTTAAATAATCATTTGATAGATTTTTGAGCCACATGAACACTGCACCCATGAGGTAGCATGGCCGAGCGGTCTAAGGCGCTGGATTAAGGCTCCAGTCTCTTCGGAGGCGTGGGTTCAAATCCCACTGCTGCCACATTTATTATTGATATATATATTGTTAGAGGTTGATGTTTTCATTGTTCTATCCACAAGAATGCAATTCAATTAAAAAGTAAGTGTTCATCATCACATTGTTATAACAGCTAATTTCTTTCTTTGCTAACTTCCCAAAGCTGCCATATAAATTTTCCAAAGAAAATGTCAGTGATTGGTTTCAAAGTGGTAAACTCGACTAAAATGCAAATTAATTAAAAATTAACCATTTCTCATCTAGATTGCATGGCAACCAATATTCTTTTAAAAAAAAATCTTTTCTCACTTATGTTAAGAGCATCTAAAATGCTTAACATAAAACATATTTTTACGTATTTCTTTAATACAACAACAACATTTTCTGTAATTCTAGTTCTAGATTCCAGACTGTGAGAAACTATGAGTTACCTTTAAGTGTGGTAGCATGGCCGAGCGGACTAAGGCGCTGGATTTAGGCTCCAGTCTCTTCGGAGGCGTGGGTTCAAATCCCACTGCTGCCATAATTATCTTCCAAAAACAAAATCAGTTATTTTCTCTTAAAGTTCAAATTCTATCTGGTGTATGATAGTTGCTGGGACAATTCAACAACAGAGTTCAAAAACGTTTATCATATTTACTAGATACTTTTCAAAAATATTTCTAAAGACTGTAGAGACATAAAAATTAACTTGAAGTGATTACAATTGGATGCATTGGGCATCCTGGCATTCGGGAAGCTGCAAGTCAGGAAACTGATAGCAGAATCCCAAACACTTGTAAAACGACTGATTTTGGAACTCTGTCCTATGTGTAGGGGATGTTATGGTTCAATGGCAGGGGGTGGGGTAATGGTTAGGCACTAAGAAGGGAGGTTAAGAGTTTGAAACTATAGGAGTATGTTTAAGGTTATGATGCAGATAGGAAGGGTCATGGTAAGATACTAAGAGGTTTTGGGGTTAGGCATTGGAAGGAAAAGAATTAAGGATAGGCTGCAGGTATGTTCAGTGTTAGAGTTAGGAGCTCGATGTTGAAAGTTAGAAGGCTTGCCTAGCAAGTGTCAGTATTGTGAGCATTGAGATGTCCCTAATATTGCAATGACCACCAGAAACCCAAGCCCCAGTATCACGTACCTAACCCTAACCATATGTGAATGCTCTAATAAATCTCAATATGTTTTGTTACTTCATATAAAGTGAACAAAACACATTTAAATAATCATTTGATAGATTTTTGAACCACATGAACACTGCACCCATGAGGTAGCATGGCCAAGCGGTCTAAGGCGCTGGATTAAGGCTCCAGTCTCTTCGGAGGCGTGGGTTCAAATCCCACTGCTGCCACATTTATTATTGATATATATATTGTTAGAGGTTGATGTTTTCATTGTTCTATCCACAAGAATGCAATTCAATTAAAAAGTAAGTGTTCATCATCACATTGTTATAACAGCTAATTTCTTTCTTTGCTAACTTCCCAAAGCTGCCATATAAATTTTCCAAAGAAAATGTCAGTGATTGGTTTCAAAGTGGTAAACTCGACTAAAATGCAAATTAATTAAAAATTAACCATTTCTCATCTAGATTGCATGGCAACCAATATTCTTTTTAAAAAAAATCTTTTCTCACTTATGTTAAGAGCATCTAAAATGCTTAACATAAAACATATTTTTACGTATTTCTTTAATACAACAACAACATTTTCTGTAATTCTAGTTCTAGATTCCAGACTGTGAGAAACTATGAGTTACCTTTAAGTGTGGTAGCATGGCCGAGCGGTCTAAGGCGCTGGATTTAGGCTCCAGTCTCTTCGGAGGCGTGGGTTCAAATCCCACTGCTGCCATAATTATCTTCCAAAAACAAAATCAGTTATTTTCTCTTAAAGTTCAAATTCTATCTGGTGTATGATAG
Organism: Crinia signifera; assembly: GCF_055691185.1. Classification (NCBI taxonomy): domain Eukaryota; kingdom Metazoa; phylum Chordata; class Amphibia; order Anura; family Myobatrachidae; genus Crinia; species Crinia signifera. The sequence goes on from NC_139222.1 coordinate 206,474,529, forward strand.
TTGCTGTGACAATTCAACAACAGAATTCAAAAACGTTTATCATATTTACTAGATACTTTTCAAAAATATTTCTAAAGACTGTAGAGACATAAAAATTAACTTGAAGTGATTACAATTGGATGCATTGGGCATCCTGGCATTCGGGAAGCTGCAAGTCAGGAAACTGATAGCAGAATCCCAAACACTTGTAAAACGACTGATTTTGGAACTCTGTCCTATATGTAGGGGATGTTATGGTGGGGTAATGGTTAGGCACTAAGGTGGTGGGGTAATGGTTAGGCACTAAGAAGGGAGGTTAAGAGTTTGGAACTATAGTAGTATGTTTAAGGTTATGATGCAGATAGGAAGGGTCATGGTAAGATACTAAGAGGTTTTGGGGTTAGGCATGGAAGAAAAAGAATTAAGGATAGGCTGCAGGTATGTTCAGTGTTAAAGTTAGGGGCTCGATGTTGAAAGTTAGAAGGCTTACCTAGCAAGTGTCTGAATTGTGAGCATTGAGATGTCCCTAATATTGCAATGACCACCAGAAACACAAGCCCCAGTATCACGTACCTAACCCTAACCATATGTGAATGCTCTAATAAATCTCAATATGTTTTATTACTTCATATAAAGTGAACAAAACACATTTAAATAATCATTTGATAGATTTTTGAGCCACATGAACATTGCACCCATGAGGTAGCATGGCCGAGCGGTCTAAGGCGCTGGATTAAGGCTCCAGTCTCTTCGGAGGCGTGGGTTCAAATCCCACTGCTGCCACATTTATTATTGATATATATATTGTTAGAGGTTGATGTTTTCATTGTTCTATCCACAAGAATGCAATTCAATTAAAAAGTAAGTGTTCATCATCACATTGTTATAACAGCTAATTTCTTTCTTTGCTAACTTCCCAAAGCTGCCATATAAATTTTCCAAAGAAAATGTCAGTGATTGGTTTCAAAGTGGTAAACTCGACTAAAATGCAAATTAATTAAAAATTAACCATTTCTCATCTAGATTGCATGGCAACCAATATTCTTTTTAAAAAAAATCTTTTCTCACTTATGTTAAGAGCATCTAAAATGCTTAACATAAAACATATTTTTACGTATTTCTTTAATACAACAACAACATTTTCTGTAATTCTAGTTCTAGATTCCAGACTGTGAGAAACTATGAGTTACCTTTAAGTGTGGTAGCATGGCCGAGCGGTCTAAGGCGCTGGATTTAGGCTCCAGTCTTTTCGGAGGCGTGGGTTCAAATCCCACAGCTGCCATAATTATCTTCCAAAAACAAAATCAGTTATTTTCTCTTAAAGTTCAAATTCTATCTGGTGTATGATAGTTGCTGGGACAATTCAACAACAGAGTTCAAAAACGTTTATCATATTTACTAGATACTTTTCAAAAATATTTCTAAAGACTGTAGAGACATAAAAATTAACTTGAAGTGATTACAATTGGATGCATTGGGCATCCTGGCATTCGGGAAGCTGCAAGTCAGGAAACTGATAGCAGAATCCCAAACACTTGTAAAATGACTGATTTTGGAACTCTGTCCTATGTGTAGGGGATGTTATGGTTCAATGGCAGGGGGTGGGGTAATGGTTAGGCACTAAGAAGGGAGGTTAAGAGTTTGAAACTATAGGAGTATGTTTAAGGTTATGATGCAGATAGGAAGGGTCATGGTAAGATACTAAGAGGTTTTGGGGTTAGGCATTGGAAGGAAAAGAATTAAGGATAGGCTGCAGGTATGTTCAGTGTTAGAGTTAGGAGCTCGATGTTGAAAGTTAGAAGGCTTGCCTAGCAAGTGTCAGTATTGTGAGCATTGAGATGTCCCTAATATTGCAATGACCACCAGAAACCCAAGCCCCAGTATCACGTACCTAACCCTAACCATATGTGAATGCTCTAATAAATCTCAATATGTTTTGTTACTTCATATAAAGTGAACAAAACACATTTAAATAATCATTTGATAGATTTTTGAGCCACATGAACACTGCACCCATGAGGTAGCATGGCCGAGCGGTCTAAGGCGCTGGATTAAGGCTCTAGTCTCTTCGGAGGCGTGGGTTCAAATCCCACTGCTGCCACATTTATTATTGATATATATATTGTTAGAGGTTGATGTTTTCATTGTTCTATCCACAAGAATGCAATTCAATTAAAAAGTAAGTGTTCATCATCACATTGTTATAACAGCTAATTTCTTTCTTTGCTAACTTCCCAAAGCTGCCATATAAATTTTCCAAAGAAAATGTCAGTGATTGGTTTCAAAGTGGTAAACTCGACTAAAATGCAAATTAATTAAAAATTAACCATTTCTCATCTAGATTGCATGGCAACCAATATTCTTTTTAAAAAAAATCTTTTCTCACTTATGTTAAGAGCATCTAAAATGCTTAACATAAAACATATTTTTACGTATTTCTTTAATACAACAACAACATTTTCTGTAATTCTAGTTCTAGATTCCAGACTGTGAGAAACTATGAGTTACCTTTAAGTGTGGTAGCATGGCCGAGCGGTCTAAGGCGCTGGATTTAGGCTCCAGTCTCTTCGGAGGCGTGGGTTCAAATCCCACTGCTGCCATAATTATCTTCCAAAAACAAAATCAGTTATTTTCTCTTAAAGTTCAAATTCTATCTGGTGTATGATAGTTGCTGGGACAATTCAACAACAGAGTTCAAAAACGTTTATCATATTTACTAGATACTTTTCAAAAATATTTCTAAAGACTGTAGAGACATAAAAATTAACTTGAAGTGATTACAATTGGATGCATTGGGCATCCTGGCATTCGGGAAGCTGCAAGTCAGGAAACTGATAGCAGAATCCCAAACACTTGTAAAACGACTGATTTTGGAACTCTGTCCTATATGTAGGGGATGTTATGGTGGGGTAATGGTTAGGCACTAAGGTGGTGGGGTAATGGTTAGGCACTAAGAAGGGAGGTTAAGAGTTTGGAACTATAGTAGTATGTTTAAGGTTATGATGCAGATAGGAAGGGTCATGGTAAGATACTAAGAGGTTTTGGGGTTAGGCATTGGAAGGAAAAGAATTAAGGATAGGCTGCAGGTATGTTCAGTGTTAGAGTTAGGAGCTCGATGTTGAAAGTTAGAAGGCTTGCCTAGCAAGTGTCAGTATTGTGAGCATTGAGATGTCCCTAATATTGCAATGACCACCAGAAACCCAAGCCCCAGTATCACGTACCTAACCCTAACCATATGTGAATGCTCTAATAAATCTCAATATGTTTTGTTACTTCATATAAAGTGAACAAAACACATTTAAATAATCATTTGATAGATTTTTGAGCCACATGAACACTGCACCCATGAGGTAGCATGGCCGAGCGGTCTAAGGCGCTGGATTAAGGCTCTAGTCTCTTCGGAGGCGTGGGTTCAAATCCCACTGCTGCCACATTTATTATTGATATATATATTGTTAGAGGTTGATGTTTTCATTGTTCTATCCACAAGAATGCAATTCAATTAAAAAGTAAGTGTTCATCATCACATTGTTATAACAGCTAATTTCTTTCTTTGCTAACTTCCCAAAGCTGCCATATAAATTTTCCAAAGAAAATGTCAGTGATTGGTTTCAAAGTGGTAAACTCGACTAAAATGCAAATTAATTAAAAATTAACCATTTCTCATCTAGATTGCATGGCAACCAATATTCTTTTTAAAAAAAATCTTTTCTCACTTATGTTAAGAGCATCTAAAATGCTTAACATAAAACATATTTTTACGTATTTCTTTAATACAACAACAACATTTTCTGTAATTCTAGTTCTAGATTCCAGACTGTGAGAAACTATGAGTTACCTTTAAGTGTGGTAGCATGGCCGAGCGGTCTAAGGCGCTGGATTTAGGCTCCAGTCTCTTCGGAGGCGTGGGTTCAAATCCCACTGCTGCCATAATTATCTTCCAAAAACAAAATCAGTTATTTTCTCTTAAAGTTCAAATTCTATCTGGTGTATGATAGTTGCTGGGACAATTCAACAACAGAGTTCAAAAACGTTTATCATATTTACTAGATACTTTTCAAAAATATTTCTAAAGACTGTAGAGACATAAAAATTAACTTGAAGTGATTACAATTGGATGCATTGGGCATCCTGGCATTCGGGAAGCTGCAAGTCAGGAAACTGATAGCAGAATCCCAAACACTTGTAAAACGACTGATTTTGGAACTCTGTCCTATATGTAGGGGATGTTATGGTGGGGTAATGGTTAGGCACTAAGGTGGTGGGGTAATGGTTAGGCACTAAGAAGGGAGGTTAAGAGTTTGGAACTATAGTAGTATGTTTAAGGTTATGATGCAGATAGGAAGGGTCATGGTAAGATACTAAAAAGTTTTGGGGTTAGGCATGGAAGAAAAAGAATTAAGGATAGGCTGCAGGTATGTTCAGTGTTAAAGTTAGGGGCTCGATGTTGAAAGTTAGAAGGCTTACCTAGCAAGTGTCTGAATTGTGAGCATTGAGATGTCCCTAATATTGCAATGACCACCAGAAACACAAGCCCCAGTATCACGTACCTAACCCTAACCATATGTGAATGCTCTAATAAATCTCAATATGTTTTGTTACTTCATATAAAGTGAACAAAACACATTTAAATAATCATTTGATAGATTTTTGAGCCACATGAACATTGCACCCATGAGGTAGCATGGTCGAGCGGTCTAAAGCGCTGGATTAAGGCTCCAGTCTCTTCGGAGGCGTGGGTTCAAATCCCACTGCTGCCACATTTATTATTGATATATATATATTGTTAGAGGTTGATGTTTTCATTGTTCTATCCACAAGAATGCAATTCAATTAAAAAGTAAGTGTTCATCATCACATTGTTATAACAGCTAATTTCTTTCTTTGCTAACTTCCCAAAGCTGCCATATAAATTTTCCAAAGAAAATGTCAGTGATTGGTTTCAAAGTGGTAAACTCGACTAAAATGCAAATTAATTAAAAATTAACCATTTCTCATCTAGATTGCATGGCAACCAATATTCTTTTTAAAAAAAAATCTTTTCTCACTTATGTTAAGAGCATCTAAAATGCTTAACATAAAACATATTTAATGAAGGAAAAGAATTAAGGATAGGCTGCAGGTATGTTCAGTGTTAGAGTTAGGAGCTCGATGTTGAAAGTTAGAAGGCTTGCCTAGCAAGTGTCAGTATTGTGAGCATTGAGATGTCCCTAATATTGCAATGACCACCAGAAACCCAAGCCCCAGTATCACGTACCTAACCCTAACCATATGTGAATGCTCTAATAAATCTCAATATGTTTTGTTACTTCATATAAAGTGAACAAAACACATTTAAATAATCATTTGATAGATTTTTGAGCCACATGAACACTGCACCCATGAGGTAGCATGGCCGAGCGGTCTAAGGCGCTGGATTAAGGCTCCAGTCTCTTCGGAGGCGTGGGTTCAAATCCCACTGCTGCCACATTTATTATTGATATATATATTGTTAGAGGTTGATGTTTTCATTGTTCTATCCACAAGAATGCAATTCAATTAAAAAGTAAGTGTTCATCATCACATTGTTATAACAGCTAATTTCTTTCTTTGCTAACTTCCCAAAGCTGCCATATAAATTTTCCAAAGAAAATGTCAGTGATTGGTTTCAAAGTGGTAAACTCGACTAAAATGCAAATTAATTAAAAATTAACCATTTCTCATCTAGATTGCATGGCAACCAATATTCTTTTTAAAAAAAATCTTTTCTCACTTATGTTAAGAGCATCTAAAATGCTTAACATAAAACATATTTTTACGTATTTCTTTAATACAACAACAACATTTTCTGTAATTCTAGTTCTAGATTCCAGACTGTGAGAAACTATGAGTTACCTTTAAGTGTGGTAGCATGGCCGAGCGGTCTAAGGCGCTGGATTTAGGCTCTAGTCTCTTCGGAGGCGTGGGTTCAAATCCCACTGCTGCCATAATTATCTTCCAAAAACAAAATCAGTTATTTTCTCTTAAAGTTCAAATTCTATCTGGTGTATGATAGTTGCTGGGACAATTCAACAACAGAGTTCAAAAACGTTTATCATATTTACTAGATACTTTTCAAAAATATTTCTAAAGACTGTAGAGACATAAAAATTAACTTGAAGTGATTACAATTGGATGCATTGGGCATCCTGGCATTCGGGAAGCTGCAAGTCAGGAAACTGATAGCAGAATCCCAAACACTTGTAAAACGACTGATTTTGGAACTCTGTCCTATGTGTAGGGGATGTTATGGTTCAATGGCAGGGGGTGGGGTAATGGTTAGGCACTAAGAAGGGAGGTTAAGAGTTTGAAACTATAGGAGTATGTTTAAGGTTATGATGCAGATAGGAAGGGTCATGGTAAGATACTAAGAGGTTTTGGGGTTAGGCATTGGAAGGAAAAGAATTAAGGATAGGCTGCAGGTATGTTCAGTGTTAGAGTTAGGAGCTCGATGTTGAAAGTTAGAAGGCTTGCCTAGCAAGTGTCAGTATTGTGAGCATTGAGATGTCCCTAATATTGCAATGACCACCAGAAACCCAAGCCCCAGTATCACGTACCTAACCCTAACCATATGTGAATGCTCTAATAAATCTCAATATGTTTTGTTACTTCATATAAAGTGAACAAAACACATTTAAATAATCATTTGATAGATTTTTGAGCCACATGAACACTGCACCCATGAGGTAGCATGGCCGAGCGGTCTAAGGCGCTGGATTAAGGCTCCAGTCTCTTCGGAGGCGTGGGTTCAAATCCCACTGCTGCCACATTTATTATTGATATATATATTGTTAGAGGTTGATGTTTTCATTGTTCTATCCACAAGAATGCAATTCAATTAAAAAGTAAGTGTTCATCATCACATTGTTATAACAGCTAATTTCTTTCTTTGCTAACTTCCCAAAGCTGCCATATAAATTTTCCAAAGAAAATGTCAGTGATTGGTTTCAAAGTGGTAAACTCGACTAAAATGCAAATTAATTAAAAATTAACCATTTCTCATCTAGATTGCATGGCAACCAATATTCTTTTTAAAAAAAATCTTTTCTCACTTATGTTAAGAGCATCTAAAATGCTTAACATAAAACATATTTTTACATATTTCTTTAATACAACAACAACATTTTCTGTAATTCTAGTTCTAGATTCCAGACTGTGAGAAACTATGAGTTACCTTTAAGTGTGGTAGCATGGCCGAGCGGTCTAAGGCGCTGGATTTAGGCTCCAGTCTCTTCGGAGGCGTGGGTTCAAATCCCACTGCTGCCATAATTATCTTCCAAAAACAAAATCAGTTATTTTCTCTTAAAGTTCAAATTCTATCTGGTGTATGATAGTTGCTGGGACAATTCAACAACAGAGTTCAAAAACGTTTATCATATTTACTAGATACTTTTCAAAAATATTTCTAAAGACTGTAGAGACATAAAAATTAACTTGAAGTGATTACAATTGGATGCATTGGGCATCCTGGCATTCGGGAAGCTGCAAGTCAGGAAACTGATAGCAGAATCCCAAACACTTTTAAAACGACTGATTTTGGAACTCTGTCCTATGTGTAGGGGATGTTATGGTTCAATGGCAGGGGGTGGGGTAATGGTTAGGCACTAAGAAGGGAGGTTAAGAGTTTGAAACTATAGGAGTATGTTTAAGGTTATGATGCAGATAGGAAGGGTCATGGTAAGATACTAAGAGGTTTTGGGGTTAGGCATTGGAAGGAAAAGAATTAAGGATAGGCTGCAGGTATGTTCAGTGTTAGAGTTAGGAGCTCGATGTTGAAAGTTAGAAGGCTTGCCTAGCAAGTGTCAGTATTGTGAGCATTGAGATGTCCCTAATATTGCAATGACCACCAGAAACCCAAGCCCCAGTATCACGTACCTAACCCTAACCATATGTGAATGCTCTAATAAATCTCAATATGTTTTGTTACTTCATATAAAGTGAACAAAACACATTTAACTAATCATTTGATAGATTTTTGAGCCACATGAACACTGCACCCATGAGGTAGCATGGCCGAGCGGTCTAAGGCGCTGGATTAAGGCTCCAGTCTCTTCGGAGGCGTGGGTTCAAATCCCACTGCTGCCACATTTATTATTGATATATATATTGTTAGAGGTTGATGTTTTCATTGTTCTATCCACAAGAATGCAATTCAATTAAAAAGTAAGTGTTCATCATCACATTGTTATAACAGCTAATTTCTTTCTTTGCTAACTTCCCAATGCTGCCATATAAATTTTCCAAAGAAAATGTCAGTGATTGGTTTCAAAGTGGTAAACTCGACTAAAATGCAAATTAATTAAAAATTAACCATTTCTCATCTAGATTGCATGGCAACCAATATTCTTTTTAAAAAAAATCTTTTCTCACTTATGTTAAGAGCATCTAAAATGCTTAACATAAAACATATTTTTACGTATTTCTTTAATACAACAACAACATTTTCTGTAATTCTAGTTCTAGATTCCAGACTGTGAGAAACTATGAGTTACCTTTAAGTGTGGTAGCATGGCCGAGCGGTCTAAGGCGCTGGATTTAGGCTCCAGTCTCTTCGGAGGCGTGGGTTCAAATCCCACTGCTGCCATAATTATCTTCCAAAAACAAAATCAGTTATTTTCTCTTAAAGTTCAAATTCTATCTGGTGTATGATAGTTGCTGGGACAATTCAACAACAGAGTTCAAAAACGTTTATCATATTTACTAGATACTTTTCAAAAATATTTCTAAAGACTGTAGAGACATAAAAATTAACTTGAAGTGATTACAATTGGATGCATTGGGCATCCTGGCATTCGGGAAGCTGCAAGTCAGGAAACTGATAGCAGAATCCCAAACACTTGTAAAATGACTGATTTTGGAACTCTGTCCTATGTGTAGGGGATGTTATGGTTCAATGGCAGGGGGTGGGGTAATGGTTAGGCACTAAGAAGGGAGGTTAAGAGTTTGAAACTATAGGAGTATGTTTAAGGTTATGATGCAGATAGGAAGGGTCATGGTAAGATACTAAGAGGTTTTGGGGTTAGGCATTGGAAGGAAAAGAATTAAGGATAGGCTGCAGGTATGTTCAGTGTTAGAGTTAGGAGCTCGATGTTGAAAGTTAGAAGGCTTGCCTAGCAAGTGTCAGTATTGTGAGCATTGAGATGTCCCTAATATTGCAATGACCACCAGAAACCCAAGCCCCAGTATCACGTACCTAACCCTAACCATATGTGAATGCTCTAATAAATCTCAATATGTTTTGTTACTTCATATAAAGTGAACAAAACACATTTAAATAATCATTTGATAGATTTTTGAGCCACATGAACACTGCACCCATGAGGTAGCATGGCCGAGCGGTCTAAGGCGCTGGATTAAGGCTCTAGTCTCTTCGGAGGCGTGGGTTCAAATCCCACTGCTGCCACATTTATTATTGATATATATATTGTTAGAGGTTGATGTTTTCATTGTTCTATCCACAAGAATGCAATTCAATTAAAAAGTAAGTGTTCATCATCACATTGTTATAACAGCTAATTTCTTTCTTTGCTAACTTCCCAAAGCTGCCATATAAATTTTCCAAAGAAAATGTCAGTGATTGGTTTCAAAGTGGTAAACTCGACTAAAATGCAAATTAATTAAAAATTAACCATTTCTCATCTAGATTGCATGGCAACCAATATTCTTTTTAAAAAAAATCTTTTCTCACTTATGTTAAGAGCATCTAAAATGCTTAACATAAAACATATTTTTACGTATTTCTTTAATACAACAACAACATTTTCTGTAATTCTAGTTCTAGATTCCAGACTGTGAGAAACTATGAGTTACCTTTAAGTGTGGTAGCATGGCCGAGCGGTCTAAGGCGCTGGATTTAGGCTCCAGTCTCTTCGGAGGCGTGGGTTCAAATCCCACTGCTGCCATAATTATCTTCCAAAAACAAAATCAGTTATTTTCTCTTAAAGTTCAAATTCTATCTGGTGTATGATAGTTGCTGGGACAATTCAACAACAGAGTTCAAAAACGTTTATCATATTTACTAGATACTTTTCAAAAATATTTCTAAAGACTGTAGAGACATAAAAATTAACTTGAAGTGATTACAATTGGATGCATTGGGCATCCTGGCATTCGGGAAGCTGCAAGTCAGGAAACTGATAGCAGAATCCCAAACACTTGTAAAACGACTGATTTTGGAACTCTGTCCTATATGTAGGGGATGTTATGGTGGGGTAATGGTTAGGCACTAAGGTGGTGGGGTAATGGTTAGGCACTAAGAAGGGAGGTTAAGAGTTTGGAACTATAGTAGTATGTTTAAGGTTATGATGCAGATAGGAAGGGTCATGGTAAGATACTAAAAAGTTTTGGGGTTAGGCATGGAAGAAAAAGAATTAAGGATAGGCTGCAGGTATGTTCAGTGTTAAAGTTAGGGGCTCGATGTTGAAAGTTAGAAGGCTTACCTAGCAAGTGTCTGAATTGTGAGCATTGAGATGTCCCTAATATTGCAATGACCACCAGAAACACAAGCCCCAGTATCACGTACCTAACCCTAACCATATGTGAATGCTCTAATAAATCTCAATATGTTTTGCTACTTCATATAAAGTGAACAAAACACATTTAAATAATCATTTGATAGATTTTTGAGCCACATGAACATTGCACCCATGAGGTAGCATGGCCGAGCGGTCTAAAGCGCTGGATTAAGGCTCCAGTCTCTTCGGAGGCGTGGGTTCAAATCCCACTGCTGCCACATTTATTATTGATATATATATTGTTAGAGGTTGATGTTTTCATTGTTCTATCCACAAGAATGCAATTCAATTAAAAAGTAAGTGTTCATCATCACATTGTTATAACAGCTAATTTCTTTCTTTGCTAACTTCCCAAAGCTGTCATATAAATTTTCCAAAGAAAATGTCAGTGATTGGTTTCAAAGTGGTAAACTCGACTAAAATGCAAATTAATTAAAAATTAACCATTTCTCATCTAGATTGCATGGCAACCAATATTCTTTTTAAAAAAAATCTTTTCTCACTTATGTTAAGAGCATCTAAAATGCTTAACATAAAACATATTTAAGGAAGGAAAAGAATTAAGGATAGGCTGCAGGTATGTTCAGTGTTAGAGTTAGGAGCTCGATGTTGAAAGTTAGAAGGCTTGCCTAGCAAGTGTCAGTATTGTGAGCATTGAGATGTCCCTAATATTGCAATGACCACCAGAAACCCAAGCCCCAGTATCACGTACCTAACCCTAACCATATGTGAATGCTCTAATAAATCTCAATATGTTTTGTTACTTCATATAAAGTGAACAAAACACATTTAAATAATCATTTGATAGATTTTTGAGCCACATGAACACTGCACCCATGAGGTAGCATGGCCGAGCGGTCTAAGGCGCTGGATTAAGGCTCTAGTCTCTTCGGAGGCGTGGGTTCAAATCCCACTGCTGCCACATTTATTATTGATATATATATTGTTAGAGGTTGATGTTTTCATTGTTCTATCCACAAGAATGCAATTCAATTAAAAATTAAGTGTTCATCATCACATTGTTATAACAGCTAATTTCTTTCTTTGCTAACTTCCCAAAGCTGCCATATAAATTTTCCAAAGAAAATGTCAGTGATTGGTTTCAAAGTGGTAAACTCGACTAAAATGCAAATTAATTAAAAATTAACCATTTCTCATCTAGATTGCATGGCAACCAATATTCTTTTTAAAAAAAATCTTTTCTCACTTATGTTAAGAGCATCTAAAATGCTTAACATAAAACATATTTTTACGTATTTCTTTAATACAACAACAACATTTTCTGTAATTCTAGTTCTAGATTCCAGACTGTGAGAAACTATGAGTTACCTTTAAGTGTGGTAGCATGGCCGAGCGGTCTAAGGCGCTGGATTTAGGCTCCAGTCTCTTCGGAGGCGTGGGTTCAAATCCCACTGCTGCCATAATTATCTTCCAAAAACAAAATCAGTTATTTTCTCTTAAAGTTCAAATTCTATCTGGTGTATGATAGTTGCTGGGACAATTCAACAACAGAGTTCAAAAACGTTTATCATATTTACTAGATACTTTTCAAAAATATTTCTAAAGACTGTAGAGACATAAAAATTAACTTGAAGTGATTACAATTGGATGCATTGGGCATCCTGGCATTCGGGAAGCTGCAAGTCAGGAAACTGATAGCAGAATCCCAAACACTTGTAAAACGACTGATTTTGGAACTCTGTCCTATATGTAGGGGATGTTATGGTGGGGTAATGGTTAGGCACTAAGGTGGTGGGGTAATGGTTAGGCACTAAGAAGGGGGGTTAAGAGTTTGGAACTATAGTAGTATGTTTAAGGTTATGATGCAGATAGGAAGGGTCATGGTAAGATACTAAAAAGTTTTGGGGTTAGGCATGGAAGAAAAAGAATTAAGGATAGGCTGCAGGTATGTTCAGTGTTAAAGTTAGGGGCTCGATGTTGAAAGTTAGAAGGCTTACCTAGCAAGTGTCTGAATTGTGAGCATTGAGATGTCCCTAATATTGCAATGACCACCAGAAACACAAGCCCCAGTATCACGTACCTAACCCTAACCATATGTGAATGCTCTAATAAATCTCAATATGTTTTGTTACTTCATATAAAGTGAACAAAACACATTTAAATAATCATTTGATAGATTTTTGAGCCACATGAACATTGCACCCATGAGGTAGCATGGCCGAGCGGTCTAAAGCGCTGGATTAAGGCTCCAGTCTCTTCGGAGGCGTGGGTTCAAATCCCACTGCTGCCACATTTATTATTGATATATATATTGTTAGAGGTTGATGTTTTCATTGTTCTATCCACAAGAATGCAATTCAATTAAAAAGTAAGTGTTCATCATCACATTGTTATAACAGCTAATTTCTTTCTTTGCTAACTTCCCAAAGCTGCCATATAAATTTTCCAAAGAAAATGTCAGTGATTGGTTTCAAAGTGGTAAACTCGACTAAAATGCAAATTAATTAAAAATTAACCATTTCTCATCTAGATTGCATGGCAACCAATATTCTTTTTAAAAAAAATCTTTTCTCACTTATGTTAAGAGCATCTAAAATGCTTAACATAAAACATATTTAAGGAAGGAAAAGAATTAAGGATAGGCTGCAGGTATGTTCAGTGTTAGAGTTAGGAGCTCGATGTTGAAAGTTAGAAGGCTTGCCTAGCAAGTGTCAGTATTGTGAGCATTGAGATGTCCCTAATATTGCAATGACCACCAGAAACCCAAGCCCCAGTATCACGTACCTAACCCTAACCATATGTGAATGCTCTAATACAGGCATGTCCAACCTGCGGCCCTCCAGATGTGCTAAAACTACACATCCCAGAATGCCTTGCCACAATTTGGCTATTAGGGAATGCTAGAATGATGGCAATGCATGCTGGGATGTGTAGTTTTAGCACATCTGGAGGGCCGCAGGTTGGACATGCCTGCTCTAATAAATCTCAATATGTTTTGTTACTTCATATAAAGTGAACAAAACACATTTAAATAATCATTTGATAGATTTTTGAGCCACATGAACACTGCACCCATGAGGTAGCATGGCCGAGCGGTCTAAGGCGCTGGATTAAGGCTCCAGTCTCTTCGGAGGCGTGGGTTCAAACAGCTAATTTCTTTCTTTGCTAACTTCCCAAAGCTGCCATATAAATTTTCCAAAGAAAATGTCAGTGATTGGTTTCAAAGTGGTAAACTCGACTAAAATGCAAATTAATTAAAAATTAACCATTTCTCATCTAGATTGCATGGCAACCAATATTCTTTTAAAAAAAAATCTTTTCTCACTTATGTTAAGAGCATCTAAAATGCTTAACATAAAACATATTTTTACGTATTTCTTTAATACAACAAATCCCACTGCTGCCATAATTATCTTCCAAAAACAAAATCAGTTATTTTCTCTTAAAGTTCAAATTCTATCTGGTGTATGATAGTTGCTGGGACAATTCAACAACAGAGTTCAAAAACGTTTATCATATTTACTAGATACTTTTCAAAAATATTTCTAAAGACTGTAGAGACATAAAAATTAACTTGAAGTGATTACAATTGGATGCATTGGGCATCCTGGCATTCGGGAAGCTGCAAGTCAGGAAACTGATAGCAGAATCCCAAACACTTGTAAAACGACTGATTTTGGAACTCTGTCCTATATGTAGGGGATGTTATGGTGGGGTAATGGTTAGGCACTAAGGTGGTGGGGTAATGGTTAGGCACTAAGAAGGGAGGTTAAGAGTTTGGAACTATAGTAGTATGTTTAAGGTTATGATGCAGATAGGAAGGGTCATGGTAAGATACTAAAAAGTTTTGGGGTTAGGCATGGAAGAAAAAGAATTAAGGATAGGCTGCAGGTATGTTCAGTGTTAAAGTTAGGGGCTCGATGTTGAAAGTTAGAAGGCTTACCTAGCAAGTGTCTGAATTGTGAGCATTGAGATGTCCCTAATATTGCAATGACCACCAGAAACACAAGCCCCAGTATCACGTACCTAACCCTAACCATATGTGAATGCTCTAATAAATCTCAATATGTTTTGTTACTTCATATAAAGTGAACAAAACACATTTAAATAATCATTTGATAGATTTTTGAGCCACATGAACATTGCACCCATGAGGTAGCATGGCCGAGCGGTCTAAAGCGCTGGATTAAGGCTCCAGTCTCTTCGGAGGCGTGGGTTCAAATCCCACTGCTGCCACATTTATTATTGATATATATATTGTTAGAGGTTGATGTTTTCATTGTTCTATCCACAAGAATGCAATTCAATTAAAAAGTAAGTGTTCATCATCACATTGTTATAACAGCTAATTTCTTTCTTTGCTAACTTCCCAAAGCTGTCATATAAATTTTCCAAAGAAAATGTCAGTGATTGGTTTCAAAGTGGTAAACTCGACTAAAATGCAAATTAATTAAAAATTAACCATTTCTCATCTAGATTGCATGGCAACCAATATTCTTTTTAAAAAAAATCTTTTCTCACTTATGTTAAGAGCATCTAAAATGCTTAACATAAAACATATTTAAGGAAGGAAAAGAATTAAGGATAGGCTGCAGGTATGTTCAGTGTTAGAGTTAGGAGCTCGATGTTGAAAGTTAGAAGGCTTGCCTAGCAAGTGTCAGTATTGTGAGCATTGAGATGTCCCTAATATTGCAATGACCACCAGAAACCCAAGCCCCAGTATCACGTACCTAACCCTAACCATATGTGAATGCTCTAATAAATCTCAATATGTTTTGTTACTTCATATAAAGTGAACAAAACACATTTAAATAATCATTTGATAGATTTTTGAGCCACATGAACACTGCACCCATGAGGTAGCATGGCCGAGCGGTCTAAGGCGCTGGATTAAGGCTCTAGTCTCTTCGGAGGCGTGGGTTCAAATCCCACTGCTGCCACATTTATTATTGATATATATATTGTTAGAGGTTGATGTTTTCATTGTTCTATCCACAAGAATGCAATTCAATTAAAAATTAAGTGTTCATCATCACATTGTTATAACAGCTAATTTCTTTCTTTGCTAACTTCCCAAAGCTGCCATATAAATTTTCCAAAGAAAATGTCAGTGATTGGTTTCAAAGTGGTAAACTCGACTAAAATGCAAATTAATTAAAAATTAACCATTTCTCATCTAGATTGCATGGCAACCAATATTCTTTTTAAAAAAAATCTTTTCTCACTTATGTTAAGAGCATCTAAAATGCTTAACATAAAACATATTTTTACGTATTTCTTTAATACAACAACAACATTTTCTGTAATTCTAGTTCTAGATTCCAGACTGTGAGAAACTATGAGTTACCTTTAAGTGTGGTAGCATGGCCGAGCGGTCTAAGGCGCTGGATTTAGGCTCCAGTCTCTTCGGAGGCGTGGGTTCAAATCCCACTGCTGCCATAATTATCTTCCAAAAACAAAATCAGTTATTTTCTCTTAAAGTTCAAATTCTATCTGGTGTATGATAGTTGCTGGGACAATTCAACAACAGAGTTCAAAAACGTTTATCATATTTACTAGATACTTTTCAAAAATATTTCTAAAGACTGTAGAGACATAAAAATTAACTTGAAGTGATTACAATTGGATGCATTGGGCATCCTGGCATTCGGGAAGCTGCAAGTCAGGAAACTGATAGCAGAATCCCAAACACTTGTAAAACGACTGATTTTGGAACTCTGTCCTATATGTAGGGGATGTTATGGTGGGGTAATGGTTAGGCACTAAGGTGGTGGGGTAATGGTTAGGCACTAAGAAGGGAGGTTAAGAGTTTGGAACTATAGTAGTATGTTTAAGGTTATGATGCAGATAGGAAGGGTCATGGTAAGATACTAAAAAGTTTTGGGGTTAGGCATGGAAGAAAAAGAATTAAGGATAGGCTGCAGGTATGTTCAGTGTTAAAGTTAGGGGCTCGATGTTGAAAGTTAGAAGGCTTACCTAGCAAGTGTCTGAATTGTGAGCATTGAGATGTCCCTAATATTGCAATGACCACCAGAAACACAAGCCCCAGTATCACGTACCTAACCCTAACCATATGTGAATGCTCTAATAAATCTCAATATGTTTTGTTACTTCATATAAAGTGAACAAAACACATTTAAATAATCATTTGATAGATTTTTGAGCCACATGAACATTGCACCCATGAGGTAGCATGGCCGAGCGGTCTAAAGCGCTGGATTAAGGCTCCAGTCTCTTCGGAGGCGTGGGTTCAAATCCCACTGCTGCCACATTTATTATTGATATATATATTGTTAGAGGTTGATGTTTTCATTGTTCTATCCACAAGAATGCAATTCAATTAAAAAGTAAGTGTTCATCATCACATTGTTATAACAGCTAATTTCTTTCTTTGCTAACTTCCCAAAGCTGCCATATAAATTTTCCAAAGAAAATGTCAGTGATTGGTTTCAAAGTGGTAAACTCGACTAAAATGCAAATTAATTAAAAATTAACCATTTCTCATCTAGATTGCATGGCAACCAATATTCTTTTTAAAAAAAATCTTTTCTCACTTATGTTAAGAGCATCTAAAATGCTTAACATAAAACATATTTAAGGAAGGAAAAGAATTAAGGATAGGCTGCAGGTATGTTCAGTGTTAGAGTTAGGAGCTCGATGTTGAAAGTTAGAAGGCTTGCCTAGCAAGTGTCAGTATTGTGAGCATTGAGATGTCCCTAATATTGCAATGACCACCAGAAACCCAAGCCCCAGTATCACGTACCTAACCCTAACCATATGTGAATGCTCTAATACAGGCATGTCCAACCTGCGGCCCTCCAGATGTGCTAAAACTACACATCCCAGAATGCCTTGCCACAATTTGGCTATTAGGGAATGCTAGAATGATGGCAATGCATGCTGGGATGTGTAGTTTTAGCACATCTGGAGGGCCGCAGGTTGGACATGCCTGCTCTAATAAATCTCAATATGTTTTGTTACTTCATATAAAGTGAACAAAACACATTTAAATAATCATTTGATAGATTTTTGAGCCACATGAACACTGCACCCATGAGGTAGCATGGCCGAGCGGTCTAAGGCGCTGGATTAAGGCTCCAGTCTCTTCGGAGGCGTGGGTTCAAACAGCTAATTTCTTTCTTTGCTAACTTCCCAAAGCTGCCATATAAATTTTCCAAAGAAAATGTCAGTGATTGGTTTCAAAGTGGTAAACTCGACTAAAATGCAAATTAATTAAAAATTAACCATTTCTCATCTAGATTGCATGGCAACCAATATTCTTTTTAAAAAAAATCTTTTCTCACTTATGTTAAGAGCATCTAAAATGCTTAACATAAAACATATTTTTACGTATTTCTTTAATACAACAAATCCCACTGCTGCCATAATTATCTTCCAAAAACAAAATCAGTTATTTTCTCTTAAAGTTCAAATTCTATCTGGTGTATGATAGTTGCTGGGACAATTCAACAACAGAGTTCAAAAACGTTTATCATATTTACTAGATACTTTTCAAAAATATTTCTAAAGACTGTAGAGACATAAAAATTAACTTGAAGTGATTACAATTGGATGCATTGGGCATCCTGGCATTCGGGAAGCTGCAAGTCAGGAAACTGATAGCAGAATCCCAAACACTTGTAAAACGACTGATTTTGGAACTCTGTCCTATATGTAGGGGATGTTATGGTGGGGTAATGGTTAGGCACTAAGGTGGTGGGGTAATGGTTAGGCACTAAGAAGGGAGGTTAAGAGTTTGGAACTATAGTAGTATGTTTAAGGTTATGATGCAGATAGGAAGGGTCATGGTAAGATACTAAGAGGTTTTGGGGTTAGGCATGGAAGAAAAAGAATTAAGGATAGGCTGCAGGTATGTTCAGTGTTAAAGTTAGGGGCTCGATGTTGAAAGCTAGAAGGCTTACCTAGCAAGTGTCTGAATTGTGAGCATTGAGATGTCCCTAATATTGCAATGACCACCAGAAACACAAGCCCCAGTATCACGTACCTAACCCTAACCATATGTGAATGCTCTAATAAATCTCAATATGTTTTGTTACTTCATATAAAGTGAACAAAACACATTTAAATAATCATTTGATAGATTTTTGAGCCACATGAACATTGCACCCATGAGGTAGCATGGCCGAGCGGTCTAAGGCGCTGGATTAAGGCTCCAGTCTCTTCGGAGGCGTGGGTTCAAATCCCACTGCTGCCACATTTATTATTGATATATATATTGTTAGAGGTTGATGTTTTCATTGTTCTATCCACAAGAATGCAATTCAATTAAAAAGTAAGTGTTCATCATCACATTGTTATAACAGCTAATTTCTTTCTTTGCTAACTTCCCAAAGCTGCCATATAAATTTTCCAAAGAAAATGTCAGTGATTGGTTTCAAAGTGGTAAACTCGACTAAAATGCAAATTAATTAAAAATTAACCATTTCTCATCTAGATTGCATGGCAACCAATATTCTTTTTAAAAAAAATCTTTTCTCACTTATGTTAAGAGCATCTAAAATGCTTAACATAAAACATATTTAAGGAAGGAAAAGAATTAAGGATAGGCTGCAGGTATGTTCAGTGTTAGAGTTAGGAGCTCGATGTTGAAAGTTAGAAGGCTTGCCTAGCAAGTGTCAGTATTGTGAGCATTGAGATGTCCCTAATATTGCAATGACCACCAGAAACCCAAGCCCCAGTATCACGTACCTAACCCTAACCATATGTGAATGCTCTAATAAATCTCAATATGTTTTGTTACTTCATATAAAGTGAACAAAACACATTTAAATAATCATTTGATAGATTTTTAAGCCACATGAACACTGCACCCATGAGGTAGCATGGCCGAGCGGTCTAAGGCGCTGGATTAAGGCTCCAGTCTCTTCGGAGGCGTGGGTTCAAATCCCACTGCTGCCACATTTATTATTGATATATATATTGTTAGAGGTTGATGTTTTCATTGTTCTATCCACAAGAATGCAATTCAATTAAAAAGTAAGTGTTCATCATCACATTGTTATAACAGCTAATTTCTTTCTTTGCTAACTTCCCAAAGCTGCCATATAAATTTTCCAAAGAAAATGTCAGTGATTGGTTTCAAAGTGGTAAACTCGACTAAAATGCAAATTAATTAAAAATTAACCATTTCTCATCTAGATTGCATGGCAACCAATATTCTTTTTAAAAAAAATCTTTTCTCACTTATGTTAAGAGCATCTAAAATGCTTAACATAAAACATATTTTTACGTATTTCTTTAATACAACAACAACATTTTCTGTAATTCTAGTTCTAGATTCCAGACTGTGAGAAACTATGAGTTACCTTTAAGTGTGGTAGCATGGCCGAGCGGTCTAAGGCGCTGGATTTAGGCTCCAGTCTCTTCGGAGGCGTGGGTTCAAATCCCACTGCTGCCATAATTATCTTCCAAAAACAAAATCAGTTATTTTCTCTTAAAGTTCAAATTCTATCTGGTGTATGATAGTTGCTGGGACAATTCAACAACAGAGTTCAAAAACGTTTATCATATTTACTAGATACTTTTCAAAAATATTTCTAAAGACTGTAGAGACATAAAAATTAACTTGAAGTGATTACAATTGGATGCATTGGGCATCCTGGCATTCGGGAAGCTGCAAGTCAGGAAACTGATAGCAGAATCCCAAACACTTGTAAAACGACTGATTTTGGAACTCTGTCCTATGTGTAGGGGATGTTATGGTTCAATGGCAGGGGGTGGGGTAATGGTTAGGCACTAAGAAGGGAGGTTAAGAGTTTGAAACTATAGGAGTATGTTTAAGGTTATGATGCAGATAGGAAGGGTCATGGTAAGATACTAAGAGGTTTTGGGGTTAGGCATTGGAAGGAAAAGAATTAAGGATAGGCTGCAGGTATGTTCAGTGTTAGAGTTAGGAGCTCGATGTTGAAAGTTAGAAGGCTTGCCTAGCAAGTGTCAGTATTGTGAGCATTGAGATGTCCCTAATATTGCAATGACCACCAGAAACCCAAGCCCCAGTATCACGTACCTAACCCTAACCATATGTGAATGCTCTAATAAATCTCAATATGTTTTGTTACTTCATATAAAGTGAACAAAACACATTTAAATAATCATTTGATAGATTTTTGAGCCACATGAACACTGCACCCATGAGGTAGCATGGCCGAGCGGTCTAAGGCGCTGGATTAAGGCTCCAGTCTCTTCGGAGGCGTGGGTTCAAATCCCACTGCTGCCACATTTATTATTGATATATATATTGTTAGAGGTTGATGTTTTCATTGTTCTATCCACAAGAATGCAATTCAATTAAAAAGTAAGTGTTCATCATCACATTGTTATAACAGCTAATTTCTTTCTTTGCTAACTTCCCAAAGCTGCCATATAAATTTTCCAAAGAAAATGTCAGTGATTGGTTTCAAAGTGGTAAACTCGACTAAAATGCAAATTAATTAAAAATTAACCATTTCTCATCTAGATTGCATGGCAACCAATATTCTTTTTAAAAAAAATCTTTTCTCACTTATGTTAAGAGCATCTAAAATGCTTAACATAAAACATATTTTTACGTATTTCTTTAATACAACAACAACATTTTCTGTAATTCTAGTTCTAGATTCCAGACTGTGAGAAACTATGAGTTACCTTTAAGTGTGGTAGCATGGCCGAGTGGTCTAAGGCGCTGGATTTAGGCTCCAGTCTCTTCGGAGGCGTGGGTTCAAATCCCACTGCTGCCATAATTATCTTCCAAAAACAAAATCAGTTATTTTCTCTTAAAGTTCAAATTCTATCTGGTGTATGATAGTTGCTGGGACAATTCAACAACAGAGTTCAAAAACGTTTATCATATTTACTAGATACTTTTCAAAAATATTTCTAAAGACTGTAGAGACATAAAAATTAACTTGAAGTGATTACAATTGGATGCATTGGGCATCCTGGCATTCGGGAAGCTGCAAGTCAGGAAACTGATAGCAGAATCCCAAACACTTGTAAAACGACTGATTTTGGAACTCTGTCCTATATGTAGGGGATGTTATGGTGGGGTAATGGTTAGGCACTAAGGTGGTGGGGTAATGGTTAGGCACTAAGAAGGGAGGTTAAGAGTTTGGAACTATAGTAGTATGTTTAAGGTTATGATGCAGATAGGAAGGGTCATGGTAAGATACTAAGAGGTTTTGGGGTTAGGCATGGAAGAAAAAGAATTAAGGATAGGCTGCAGGTATGTTCAGTGTTAAAGTTAGGGGCTCGATGTTGAAAGCTAGAAGGCTTACCTAGCAAGTGTCTGAATTGTGAGCATTGAGATGTCCCTAATATTGCAATGACCACCAGAAACACAAGCCCCAGTATCACTTACCTAACCCTAACCATATGTGAATGCTCTAATAAATCTCAATATGTTTTGTTACTTCATATAAAGTGAACAAAACACATTTAAATAATCATTTGATAGATTTTTGAGCCACATGAACATTGCACCCATGAGGTAGCATGGCCGAGCGGTCTAATGCGCTGGATTAAGGCTCCAGTCTCTTCGGAGGCATGGGTTCAAATCCCACTGCTGCCACATTTATTATTGATATATATATTGTTAGAGGTTGATGTTTTCATTGTTCTATCCACAAGAATGCAATTCAATTAAAAAGTAAGTGTTCATCATCACATTGTTATAACAGCTAATTTCTTTCTTTGCTAACTTCCCAAAGCTGCCATATAAATTTTCCAAAGAAAATGTCAGTGATTGGTTTCAAAGTGGTAAACTCGACTAAAATGCAAATTAATTAAAAATTAACCATTTCTCATCTAGATTGCATGGCAACCAATATTCTTTTTAAAAAAAATCTTTTCTCACTTATGTTAAGAGCATCTAAAATGCTTAACATAAAACATATTTAAGGAAGGAAAAGAATTAAGGATAGGCTGCAGGTATGTTCAGTGTTAGAGTTAGGAGCTCGATGTTGAAAGTTAGAAGGCTTGCCTAGCAAGTGTCAGTATTGTGAGCATTGAGATGTCCCTAATATTGCAATGACCACCAGAAACCCAAGCCCCAGTATCACGTACCTAACCCTAACCATATGTGAATGCTCTAATAAATCTCAATATGTTTTGTTACTTCATATAAAGTGAACAAAACACATTTAAATAATCATTTGATAGATTTTTGAGCCACATGAACACTGCACCCATGAGGTAGCATGGCCGAGCGGTCTAAGGCGCTGGATTAAGGCTCCAGTCTCTTCGGAGGCGTGGGTTCAAATCCCACTGCTGCCACATTTATTATTGATATATATATTGTTAGAGGTTGATGTTTTCATTGTTCTATCCACAAGAATGCAATTCAATTAAAAAGTAAGTGTTCATCATCACATTGTTATAACAGCTAATTTCTTTCTTTGCTAACTTCCCAAAGCTGCCATATAAATTTTCCAAAGAAAATGTCAGTGATTGGTTTCAAAGTGGTAAACTCGACTAAAATGCAAATTAATTAAAAATTAACCATTTCTCATCTAGATTGCATGGCAACCAATATTCTTTTTAAAAAAAATCTTTTCTCACTTATGTTAAGAGCATCTAAAATGCTTAACATAAAACATATTTAAGGAAGGAAAAGAATTAAGGATAGGCTGCAGGTATGTTCAGTGTTAGAGTTAGGAGCTCGATGTTGAAAGTTAGAAGGCTTGCCTAGCAAGTGTCAGTATTGTGAGCATTGAGATGTCCCTAATATTGCAATGACCACCAGAAACCCAAGCCCCAGTATCACGTACCTAACCCTAACCATATGTGAATGCTCTAATACAGGCATGTCCAACCTGCGGCCCTCCAGATGTGCTAAAACTACACATCCCAGAATGCCTTGCCACAATTTGGCTATTAGGGAATGCTAGAATGATGGCAATGCATGCTGGGATGTGTAGTTTTAGCACATCTGGAGGGCCGCAGGTTGGACATGCCTGCTCTAATAAATCTCAATATGTTTTGTTACTTCATATAAAGTGAACAAAACACATTTAAATAATCATTTGATAGATTTTTGAGCCACATGAACACTGCACCCATGAGGTAGCATGGCCGAGCGGTCTAAGGCGCTGGATTAAGGCTCCAGTCTCTTCGGAGGCGTGGGTTCAAACAGCTAATTTCTTTCTTTGTTAACTTCCCAAAGCTGCCAAATAAATTTTCCAAAGAAAATGTCAGTGATTGGTTTCAAAGTGGTAAACTCGACTAAAATGCAAATTAATTAAAAATTAACCATTTCTCATCTAGATTGCATGGCAACCAATATTCTTTTTAAAAAAAATCTTTTCTCACTTATGTTAAGAGCATCTAAAATGCTTAACATAAAACATATTTTTACGTATTTCTTTAATACAACAAATCCCACTGCTGCCATAATTATCTTCCAAAAACAAAATCAGTTATTTTCTCTTAAAGTTCAAATTCTATCTGGTGTATGATAGTTGCTGGGACAATTCAACAACAGAGTTCAAAAACGTTTATCATATTTACTAGATACTTTTCAAAAATATTTCTAAAGACTGTAGAGACATAAAAATTAACTTGAAGTGATTACAATTGGATGCATTGGGCATCCTGGCATTCGGGAAGCTGCAAGTCAGGAAACTGATAGCAGAATCCCAAACACTTGTAAAACGACTGATTTTGGAACTCTGTCCTATATGTAGGGGATGTTATGGTGGGGTAATGGTTAGGCACTAAGGTGGTGGGGTAATGGTTAGGCACTAAGAAGGGAGGTTAAGAGTTTGGAACTATAGTAGTATGTTTAAGGTTATGATGCAGATAGGAAGGGTCATGGTAAGATACTAAGAGGTTTTGGGGTTAGGCATGGAAGAAAAAGAATTAAGGATAGGCTGCAGGTATGTTCAGTGTTAAAGTTAGGGGCTCGATGTTGAAAGCTAGAAGGCTTACCTAGCAAGTGTCTGAATTGTGAGCATTGAGATGTCCCTAATATTGCAATGACCACCAGAAACACAAGCCCCAGTATCACGTACCTAACCCTAACCATATGTGAATGCTCTAATAAATCTCAATATGTTTTGTTACTTCATATAAAGTGAACAAAACACATTTAAATAATCATTTGATAGATTTTTGAGCCACATGAACATTGCACCCATGAGGTAGCATGGCCGAGCGGTCTAAGGCGCTGGGTTAAGGCTCCAGTCTCTTCGGAGGCGTGGGTTCAAATCCCACTGCTGCCACATTTATTATTGATATATATATTGTTAGAGGTTGATGTTTTCATTGTTCTATCCACAAGAATGCAATTCAATTAAAAAGTAAGTGTTCATCATCACATTGTTATAACAGCTAATTTCTTTCTTTGCTAACTTCCCAAAGCTGCCATATAAATTTTCCAAAGAAAATGTCAGTGATTGGTTTCAAAGTGGTAAACTCGACTAAAATGCAAATTAATTAAAAATTAACCATTTCTCATCTAGATTGCATGGCAACCAATATTCTTTTTAAAAAAAATCTTTTCTCACTTATGTTAAGAGCATCTAAAATGCTTAACATAAAACATATTTAAGGAAGGAAAAGAATTAAGGATAGGCTGCAGGTATGTTCAGTGTTAGAGTTAGGAGCTCGATGTTGAAAGTTAGAAGGCTTGCCTAGCAAGTGTCAGTATTGTGAGCATTGAGATGTCCCTAATATTGCAATGACCACCAGAAACCCAAGCCCCAGTATCACGTACCTAACCCTAACCATATGTGAATGCTCTAATAAATCTCAATATGTTTTGTTACTTCATATAAAGTGAACAAAACACATTTAAATAATCATTTGATAGATTTTTGAGCCACATGAACACTGCACCCATGAGGTAGCATGGCCGAGCGGTCTAAGGCGCTGGATTAAGGCTCCAGTCTCTTCGGAGGC
Source organism: Crinia signifera (assembly GCF_055691185.1). Classification (NCBI taxonomy): domain Eukaryota; kingdom Metazoa; phylum Chordata; class Amphibia; order Anura; family Myobatrachidae; genus Crinia; species Crinia signifera. The sequence goes on from NC_139222.1 coordinate 206,499,896, forward strand.
GTGGGTTCAAATCCCACTGCTGCCACATTTATTATTGATATATATATTGTTAGAGGTTGATGTTTTCATTGTTCTATCCACAAGAATGCAATTCAATTAAAAAGTAAGTGTTCATCATCACATTGTTATAACAGCTAATTTCTTTCTTTGCTAACTTCCCAAAGCTGCCATATAAATTTTCCAAAGAAAATGTCAGTGATTGGTTTCAAAGTGGTAAACTCGACTAAAATGCAAATTAATTAAAAATTAACCATTTCTCATCTAGATTGCATGGCAACCAATATTCTTTTTAAAAAAAATCTTTTCTCACTTATGTTAAGAGCATCTAAAATGCTTAACATAAAACATATTTAAGGAAGGAAAAGAATTAAGGATAGGCTGCAGGTATGTTCAGTGTTAGAGTTAGGAGCTCGATGTTGAAAGTTAGAAGGCTTGCCTAGCAAGTGTCAGTATTGTGAGCATTGAGATGTCCCTAATATTGCAATGACCACCAGAAACCCAAGCCCCAGTATCACGTACCTAACCCTAGCCATATGTGAATGCTCTAATACAGGCATGTCCAACCTGCGGCCCTCCAGATGTGCTAAAACTACACATCCCAGAATGCCTTGCCACAATTTGGCTATTAGGGAATGCTAGAATGATGGCAATGCATGCTGGGATGTGTAGTTTTAGCACATCTGGAGGGCCGCAGGTTGGACATGCCTGCTCTAATAAATCTCAATATGTTTTGTTACTTCATATAAAGTGAACAAAACACATTTAAATAATCATTTGATAGATTTTTGAGCCACATGAACACTGCACCCATGAGGTAGCATGGCCGAGCGGTCTAAGGCGCTGGATTAAGGCTCCAGTCTCTTCGGAGGCGTGGGTTCAAATCCCACTGCTGCCACATTTATTATTGATATATATATTGTTAGAGGTTGATGTTTTCATTGTTCTATCCACAAGAATGCAATTCAATTAAAAAGTAAGTGTTCATCATCACATTGTTATAACAGCTAATTTCTTTCTTTGCTAACTTCCCAAAGCTGCCATATAAATTTTCCAAAGAAAATGTCAGTGATTGGTTTCAAAGTGGTAAACTCGACTAAAATGCAAATTAATTAAAAATTAACCATTTCTCATCTAGATTGCATGGCAACCAATATTCTTTTTAAAAAAAATCTTTTCTCACTTATGTTAAGAGCATCTAAAATGCTTAACATAAAACATATTTTTACGTATTTCTTTAATACAACAACAACATTTTCTGTAATTCTAGTTCTAGATTCCAGACTGTGAGAAACTATGAGTTACCTTTAAGTGTGGTAGCATGGCCGAGCGGTCTAAGGCGCTGGATTTAGGCTCCAGTCTCTTCGGAGGCGTGGGTTCAAATCCCACTGCTGCCATAATTATCTTCCAAAAACAAAATCAGTTATTTTCTCTTAAAGTTCAAATTCTATCTGGTGTATGATAGTTGCTGGGACAATTCAACAACAGAGTTCAAAAACGTTTATCATATTTACTAGATACTTTTCAAAAATATTTCTAAAGACTGTAGAGACATAAAAATTAACTTGAAGTGATTACAATTGGATGCATTGGGCATCCTGGCATTCGGGAAGCTGCAAGTCAGGAAACTGATAGCAGAATCCCAAACACTTGTAAAACGACTGATTTTGGAACTCTGTCCTATGTGTAGGGGATGTTATGGTTCAATGGCAGGGGGTGGGGTAATGGTTAGGCACTAAGAAGGGAGGTTAAGAGTTTGAAACTATAGGAGTATGTTTAAGGTTATGATGCAGATAGGAAGGGTCATGGTAAGATACTAAGAGGTTTTGGGGTTAGGCATTGGAAGGAAAAGAATTAAGGATAGGCTGCAGGTATGTTCAGTGTTAGAGTTAGGAGCTCGATGTTGAAAGTTAGAAGGCTTGCCTAGCAAGTGTCAGTATTGTGAGCATTGAGATGTCCCTAATATTGCAATGACCACCAGAAACCCAAGCCCCAGTATCACGTACCTAACCCTAACCATATGTGAATGCTCTAATAAATCTCAATATGTTTTGTTACTTCATATAAAGTGAACAAAACACATTTAAATAATCATTTGATAGATTTTTGAGCCACATGAACACTGCACCCATGAGGTAGCATGGCCGAGCGGTCTAAGGCGCTGGATTAAGGCTCCAGTCTCTTCGGAGGCGTGGGTTCAAATCCCACTGCTGCCACATTTATTATTGATATATATATTGTTAGAGGTTGATGTTTTCATTGTTCTATCCACAAGAATGCAATTCAATTAAAAAGTAAGTGTTCATCATCACATTGTTATAACAGCTAATTTCTTTCTTTGCTAACTTCCCAAAGCTGCCATATAAATTTTCCAAAGAAAATGTCAGTGATTGGTTTCAAAGTGGTAAACTCGACTAAAATGCAAATTAATTAAAAATTAACCATTTCTCATCTAGATTGCATGGCAACCAATATACTTTTTAAAAAAAATCTTTTCTCACTTATGTTAAGAGCATCTAAAATGCTTAACATAAAACATATTTTTACGTATTTCTTTAATACAACAACAACATTTTCTGTAATTCTAGTTCTAGATTCCAGACTGTGAGAAACTATGAGTTACCTTTAAGTGTGGTAGCATGGCCGAGCGGTCTAAGGTGCTGGATTTAGGCTCCAGTCTCTTCGGAGGCGTGGGTTCAAATCCCACTGCTGCCATAATTATCTTCCAAAAACAAAATCAGTTATTTTCTCTTAAAGTTCAAATTCTATCTGGTGTATGATAGTTGCTGGGACAATTCAACAACAGAGTTCAAAAACGTTTATCATATTTACTAGATACTTTTCAAAAATATTTCTAAAGACTGTAGAGACATAAAAATTAACTTGAAGTGATTACAATTGGATGCATTGGGCATCCTGGCATTCGGGAAGCTGCAAGTCAGGAAACTGATAGCAGAATCCCAAACACTTGTAAAACGACTGATTTTGGAACTCTGTCCTATATGTAGGGGATGTTATGGTGGGGTAATGGTTAGGCACTAAGGTGGTGGGGTAATGGTTAGGCACTAAGAAGGGAGGTTAAGAGTTTGGAACTATAGTAGTATGTTTAAGGTTATGATGCAGATAGGAAGGGTCATGGTAAGATACTAAGAGGTTTTGGGGTTAGGCATGGAAGAAAAAGAATTAAGGATAGGCTGCAGGTATGTTCAGTGTTAAAGTTAGGGGCTCGATGTTGAAAGCTAGAAGGCTTACCTAGCAAGTGTCTGAATTGTGAGCATTGAGATGTCCCTAATATTGCAATGACCACCAGAAACACAAGCCCCAGTATCACGTACCTAACCCTAACCATATGTGAATGCTCTAATAAATCTCAATATGTTTTGTTACTTCATATAAAGTGAACAAAACACATTTAAATAATCATTTGATAGATTTTTGAGCCACATGAACATTGCACCCATGAGGTAGCATGGCCGAGCGGTCTAAGGCGCTGGATTAAGGCTCCAGTCTCTTCGGAGGCATGGGTTCAAATCCCACTGCTGCCACATTTATTATTGATATATATATTGTTAGAGGTTGATGTTTTCATTGTTCTATCCACAAGAATGCAATTCAATTAAAAAGTAAGTGTTCATCATCACATTGTTATAACAGCTAATTTCTTTCTTTGCTAACTTCCCAAAGCTGCCATATAAATTTTCCAAAGAAAATGTCAGTGATTGGTTTCAAAGTGGTAAACTCGACTAAAATGCAAATTAATTAAAAATTAACCATTTCTCATCTAGATTGCATGGCAACCAATATTCTTTTTAAAAAAAATCTTTTTTCACTTATGTTAAGAGCATCTAAAATGCTTAACATAAAACATATTTAAGGAAGGAAAAGAATTAAGGATAGGCTGCAGGTATGTTCAGTGTTAGAGTTAGGAGCTCGATGTTGAAAGTTAGAAGGCTTGCCTAGCAAGTGTCAGTATTGTGAGCATTGAGATGTCCCTAATATTGCAATGACCACCAGAAACCCAAGCCCCAGTATCACGTACCTAACCCTAACCATATGTGAATGCTCTAATACAGGCATGTCCAACCTGCGGCCCTCCAGATGTGCTAAAACTACACATCCCAGAATGCCTTGCCACAATTTGGCTATTAGGGAATGCTAGAATGATGGCAATGCATGCTGGGATGTGTAGTTTTAGCACATCTGGAGGGCCGCAGGTTGGACATGCCTGCTCTAATAAATCTCAATATGTTTTGTTACTTCATGTAAAGTGAACAAAACACATTTAAATAATCATTTGATAGATTTTTGAGCCACATGAACACTGCACCCATGAGGTAGCATGGCCGAGCGGTCTAAGGCGCTGGATTAAGGCTCCAGTCTCTTCGGAGGCGTGGGTTCAAACAGCTAATTTCTTTCTTTGCTAACTTCCCAAAGCTGCCATATAAATTTTCCAAAGAAAATGTCAGTGATTGGTTTCAAAGTGGTAAACTCGACTAAAATGCAAATTAATTAAAAATTAACCATTTCTCATCTAGATTGCATGGCAACCAATATTCTTTTTAAAAAAAATCTTTTCTCACTTATGTTAAGAGCATCTAAAATGCTTAACATAAAACATATTTTTACGTATTTCTTTAATACAACAAATCCCACTGCTGCCATAATTATCTTCCAAAAACAAAATCAGTTATTTTCTCTTAAAGTTCAAATTCTATCTGGTGTATGATAGTTGCTGGGACAATTCAACAACAGAGTTCAAAAACGTTTATCATATTTACTAGATACTTTTCAAAAATATTTCTAAAGACTGTAGAGACATAAAAATTAACTTGAAGTGATTACAATTGGATGCATTGGGCATCCTGGCATTCGGGAAGCTGCAAGTCAGGAAACTGATAGCAGAATCCCAAACACTTGTAAAACGACTGATTTTGGAACTCTGTCCTATATGTAGGGGATGTTATGGTGGGGTAATGGTTAGGCACTAAGGTGGTGGGGTAATGGTTAGGCACTAAGAAGGGAGGTTAAGAGTTTGGAACTATAGTAGTATGTTTAAGGTTATGATGCAGATAGGAAGGGTCATGGTAAGATACTAAGAGGTTTTGGGGTTAGGCATGGAAGAAAAAGAATTAAGGATAGGCTGCAGGTATGTTCAGTGTTAAAGTTAGGGGCTCAATGTTGAAAGCTAGAAGGCTTACCTAGCAAGTGTCTGAATTGTGAGCATTGAGATGTCCCTAATATTGCAATGACCACCAGAAACACAAGCCCCAGTATCACGTACCTAACCCTAACCATATGTGAATGCTCTAATAAATCTCAATATGTTTTGTTACTTCATATAAAGTGAACAAAACACATTTAAATAATCATTTGATAGATTTTTGAGCCACATGAACATTGCACCCATGAGGTAGCATGGTCGAGCGGTCTAAGGCGCTGGATTAAGGCTCCAGTCTCTTCGGAGGCGTGGGTTCAAATCCCACTGCTGCCACATTTATTATTGATATATATATTGTTAGAGGTTGATGTTTTCATTGTTCTATCCACAAGAATGCAATTCAATTAAAAAGTAAGTGTTCATCATCACATTGTTATAACAGCTAATTTCTTTCTTTGCTAACTTCCCAAAGCTGCCATATAAATTTTCCAAAGAAAATGTCAGTGATTGGTTTCAAAGTGGTAAACTCGACTAAAATGCAAATTAATTAAAAATTAACCATTTCTCATCTAGATTGCATGGCAACCAATATTCTTTTTAAAAAAAATCTTTTCTCACTTATGTTAAGAGCATCTAAAATGCTTAACATAAAACATATTTAAGGAAGGAAAAGAATTAAGGATAGGCTGCAGGTATGTTCAGTGTTAGAGTTAGGAGCTCGATGTTGAAAGTTAGAAGGCTTGCCTAGCAAGTGTCAGTATTGTGAGCATTGAGATGTCCCTAATATTGCAATGACCACCAGAAACCCAAGCCCCAGTATCACGTACCTAACCCTAACCATATGTGAATGCTCTAATAAATCTCAATATGTTTTGTTACTTCATATAAAGTGAACAAAACACATTTAAATAATCATTTGATAGATTTTTGAGCCACATGAACACTGCACCCATGAGGTAGCATGGCCGAGCGGTCTAAGGCGCTGGATTAAGGCTCCAGTCTCTTCGGAGGCGTGGGTTCAAATCCCACTGCTGCCACATTTATTATTGATATATATATTGTTAGAGGTTGATGTTTTCATTGTTCTATCCACAAGAATGCAATTCAATTAAAAAGTAAGTGTTCATCATCACATTGTTATAACAGCTAATTTCTTTCTTTGCTAACTTCCCAAAGCTGCCATATAAATTTTCCAAAGAAAATGTCAGTGATTGGTTTCAAAGTGGTAAACTCGACTAAAATGCAAATTAATTAAAAATTAACCATTTCTCATCTAGATTGCATGGCAACCAATATTCTTTTTAAAAAAAAATCTTTTCTCACTTATGTTAAAAGCATCTAAAATGCTTAAAATAAAACATATTTAAGGAAGGAAAAGAATTAAGGATAGGCTGCAGGTATGTTCAGTGTTAGAGTTAGGAGCTCGATGTTGAAAGTTAGAAGGCTTGCCTAGCAAGTGTCAGTATTGTGAGCATTGAGATGTCCCTAATATTGCAATGACCACCAGAAACCCAAGCCCCAGTATCACGTACCTAACCCTAACCATATGTGAATGCTCTAATAAATCTCAATATGTTTTGTTACTTCATATAAAGTGAACAAAACACATTTAAATAATCATTTGATAGATTTTTGAGCCACATGAACACTGCACCCATGAGGTAGCATGGCCGAGCGGTCTAAGGCGCTGGATTAAGGCTCCAGTCTCTTCGGAGGCGTGGGTTCAAATCCCACTGCTGCCACATTTATTATTGATATATATATTGTTAGAGGTTGATGTTTTCATTGTTCTATCCACAAGAATGCAATTCAATTAAAAAGTAAGTGTTCATCATCACATTGTTATAACAGCAAATTTCTTTCTTTGCTAACTTCCCAAAGCTGCCATATAAATTTTCCAAAGAAAATGTCAGTGATTGGTTTCAAAGTGGTAAACTCGACTAAAATGCAAATTAATTAAAAATTAACCATTTCTCATCTAGATTGCATGGCAACCAATATTCTTTTTAAAAAAAATCTTTTCTCACTTATGTTAAGAGCATCTAAAATGCTTAACATAAAACATATTTTTACGTATTTCTTTAATACAACAACAACATTTTCTGTAATTCTAGTTCTAGATTCCAGACTGTGAGAAACTATGAGTTACCTTTAAGTGTGGTAGCATGGCCGAGCGGTCTAAGGCGCTGGATTTAGGCTCCAGTCTCTTCGGAGGCGTGGGTTCAAATCCCACTGCTGCCATAATTATCTTCCAAAAACAAAATCAGTTATTTTCTCTTAAAGTTCAAATTCTATCTGGTGTATGATAGTTGCTGGGACAATTCAACAACAGAGTTCAAAAACGTTTATCATATTTACTAGATACTTTTAAAAAATATTTCTAAAGACTGTAGAGACATAAAAATTAACTTGAAGTGATTACAATTGGATGCATTGGGCATCCTGGCATTCGGGAAACTGCAAGTCAGGAAACTGATAGCAGAATCCCAAACACTTGTAAAACGACTGATTTTGGAACTCTGTCCTATGTGTAGGGGATGTTATGGTTCAATGGCAGGGGGTGGGGTAATGGTTAGGCACTAAGAAGGGAGGTTAAGAGTTTGAAACTATAGGAGTATGTTTAAGGTTATGATGCAGATAGGAAGGGTCATGGTAAGATACTAAGAGGTTTTGGGGTTAGGCATTGGAAGGAAAAGAATTAAGGATAGGCTGCAGGTATGTTCAGTGTTAGAGTTAGGAGCTCGATGTTGAAAGTTAGAAGGCTTGCCTAGCAAGTGTCAGTATTGTGAGCATTGAGATGTCCCTAATATTGCAATGACCACCAGAAACCCAAGCCCCAGTATCACGTACCTAACCCTAACCATATGTGAATGCTCTAATAAATCTCAATATGTTTTGTTACTTCATATAAAGTGAACAAAACACATTTAAATAATCATTTGATAGATTTTTGAGCCACATGAACACTGCACCCATGAGGTAGCATGGCCGAGCGGTCTAAGGCGCTGGATTAAGGCTCCAGTCTCTTCGGAGGCGTGGGTTCAAATCCCACTGCTGCCACATTTATTATTGATATATATATTGTTAGAGGTTGATGTTTTCATTGTTCTATCCACAAGAATGCAATTCAATTAAAAAGTAAGTGTTCATCATCACATTGTTATAACAGCTAATTTCTTTCTTTGCTAACTTCCCAAAGCTGCCATATAAATTTTCCAAAGAAAATGTCAGTGATTGGTTTCAAAGTGGTAAACTCGACTAAAATGCAAATTAATTAAAAATTAACCATTTCTCATCTAGATTGCATGGCAACCAATATTCTTTTTAAAAAAAATCTTTTCTCACTTATGTTAAGAGCATCTAAAATGCTTAACATAAAACATATTTTTACGTATTTCTTTAATACAACAACAACATTTTCTGTAATTCTAGTTCTAGATTCCAGACTGTGAGAAACTATGAGTTACCTTTAAGTGTGGTAGCATGGCCGAGCGGTCTAAGGCGCTGGATTTAGGCTCCAGTCTCTTCGGAGGCGTGGGTTCAAATCCCACTGCTGCCATAATTATCTTCCAAAAACAAAATCAGTTATTTTCTCTTAAAGTTCAAATTCTATCTGGTGTATGATAGTTGCTGGGACAATTCAACAACAGAGTTCAAAAACGTTTATCATATTTACTAGATACTTTTCAAAAATATTTCTAAAGACTGTAGAGACATAAAAATTAACTTGAAGTGATTACAATTGGATGCATTGGGCATCCTGGCATTCGGGAAGCTGCAAGTCAGGAAACTGATAGCAGAATCCCAAACACTTGTAAAACGACTGATTTTGGAACTCTGTCCTATATGTAGGGGATGTTATGGTGGGGTAATGGTTAGGCACTAAGGTGGTGGGGTAATGGTTAGGCACTAAGAAGGGAGGTTAAGAGTTTGGAACTATAGTAGTATGTTTAAGGTTATGATGCAGATAGGAAGGGTCATGGTAAGATACTAAGAGGTTTTGGGGTTAGGCATGGAAGAAAAAGAATTAAGGATAGGCTGCAGGTATGTTCAGTGTTAAAGTTAGGGGCTCGATGTTGAAAGCTAGAAGGCTTACCTAGCAAGTGTCTGAATTGTGAGCATTGAGATGTCCCTAATATTGCAATGACCACCAGAAACACAAGCCCCAGTATCACGTACCTAACCCTAACCATATGTGAATGCTCTAATAAATCTCAATATGTTTTGTTACTTCATATAAAGTGAACAAAACACATTTAAATAATCATTTGATAGATTTTTGAGCCACATGAACATTGCACCCATGAGGTAGCATGGCCGAGCGGTCTAAGGCGCTGGATTAAGGCTCCAGTCTCTTCGGAGGCATGGGTTCAAATCCCACTGCTGCCACATTTATTATTGATATATATATTGTTAGAGGTTGATGTTTTCATTGTTCTATCCACAAGAATGCAATTCAATTAAAAAGTAAGTGTTCATCATCACATTGTTATAACAGCTAATTTCTTTCTTTGCTAACTTCCCAAAGCTGCCATATAAATTTTCCAAAGAAAATGTCAGTGATTGGTTTCAAAGTGGTAAACTCGACTAAAATGCAAATTAATTAAAAATTAACCATTTCTCATCTAGATTGCATGGCAACCAATATTCTTTTTAAAAAAAATCTTTTTTCACTTATGTTAAGAGCATCTAAAATGCTTAACATAAAACATATTTAAGGAAGGAAAAGAATTAAGGATAGGCTGCAGGTATGTTCAGTGTTAGAGTTAGGAGCTCGATGTTGAAAGTTAGAAGGCTTGCCTAGCAAGTGTCAGTATTGTGAGCATTGAGATGTCCCTAATATTGCAATGACCACCAGAAACCCAAGCCCCAGTATCACGTACCTAACCCTAACCATATGTGAATGCTCTAATACAGGCATGTCCAACCTGCGGCCCTCCAGATGTGCTAAAACTACACATCCCAGAATGCCTTGCCACAATTTGGCTATTAGGGAATGCTAGAATGATGGCAATGCATGCTGGGATGTGTAGTTTTAGCACATCTGGAGGGCCGCAGGTTGGACATGCCTGCTCTAATAAATCTCAATATGTTTTGTTACTTCATGTAAAGTGAACAAAACACATTTAAATAATCATTTGATAGATTTTTGAGCCACATGAACACTGCACCCATGAGGTAGCATGGCCGAGCGGTCTAAGGCGCTGGATTAAGGCTCCAGTCTCTTCGGAGGCGTGGGTTCAAACAGCTAATTTCTTTCTTTGCTAACTTCCCAAAGCTGCCATATAAATTTTCCAAAGAAAATGTCAGTGATTGGTTTCAAAGTGGTAAACTCGACTAAAATGCAAATTAATTAAAAATTAACCATTTCTCATCTAGATTGCATGGCAACCAATATTCTTTTTAAAAAAAATCTTTTCTCACTTATGTTAAGAGCATCTAAAATGCTTAACATAAAACATATTTTTACGTATTTCTTTAATACAACAAATCCCACTGCTGCCATAATTATCTTCCAAAAACAAAATCAGTTATTTTCTCTTAAAGTTCAAATTCTATCTGGTGTATGATAGTTGCTGGGACAATTCAACAACAGAGTTCAAAAACGTTTATCATATTTACTAGATACTTTTCAAAAATATTTCTAAAGACTGTAGAGACATAAAAATTAACTTGAAGTGATTACAATTGGATGCATTGGGCATCCTGGCATTCGGGAAGCTGCAAGTCAGGAAACTGATAGCAGAATCCCAAACACTTGTAAAACGACTGATTTTGGAACTCTGTCCTATATGTAGGGGATGTTATGGTGGGGTAATGGTTAGGCACTAAGGTGGTGGGGTAATGGTTAGGCACTAAGAAGGGAGGTTAAGAGTTTGGAACTATAGTAGTATGTTTAAGGTTATGATGCAGATAGGAAGGGTCATGGTAAGATACTAAGAGGTTTTGGGGTTAGGCATGGAAGAAAAAGAATTAAGGATAGGCTGCAGGTATGTTCAGTGTTAAAGTTAGGGGCTCGATGTTGAAAGCTAGAAGGCTTACCTAGCAAGTGTCTGAATTGTGAGCATTGAGATGTCCCTAATATTGCAATGACCACCAGAAACACAAGCCCCAGTATCACGTACCTAACCCTAACCATATGTGAATGCTCTAATAAATCTCAATATGTTTTGTTACTTCATATAAAGTGAACAAAACACATTTAAATAATCATTTGATAGATTTTTGAGCCACATGAACATTGCACCCATGAGGTAGCATGGTCGAGCGGTCTAAGGCGCTGGATTAAGGCTCCAGTCTCTTCGGAGGCGTGGGTTCAAATCCCACTGCTGCCACATTTATTATTGATATATATATTGTTAGAGGTTGATGTTTTCATTGTTCTATCCACAAGAATGCAATTCAATTAAAAAGTAAGTGTTCATCATCACATTGTTATAACAGCTAATTTCTTTCTTTGCTAACTTCCCAAAGCTGCCATATAAATTTTCCAAAGAAAATGTCAGTGATTGGTTTCAAAGTGGTAAACTCGACTAAAATGCAAATTAATTAAAAATTAACCATTTCTCATCTAGATTGCATGGCAACCAATATTCTTTTTAAAAAAAATCTTTTCTCACTTATGTTAAGAGCATCTAAAATGCTTAACATAAAACATATTTAAGGAAGGAAAAGAATTAAGGATAGGCTGCAGGTATGTTCAGTGTTAGAGTTAGGAGCTCGATGTTGAAAGTTAGAAGGCTTGCCTAGCAAGTGTCAGTATTGTGAGCATTGAGATGTCCCTAATATTGCAATGACCACCAGAAACCCAAGCCCCAGTATCACGTACCTAACCCTAACCATATGTGAATGCTCTAATAAATCTCAATATGTTTTGTTACTTCATATAAAGTGAACAAAACACATTTAAATAATCATTTGATAGATTTTTGAGCCACATGAACACTGCACCCATGAGGTAGCATGGCCGAGCGGTCTAAGGCGCTGGATTAAGGCTCCAGTCTCTTCGGAGGCGTGGGTTCAAATCCCACTGCTGCCACATTTATTATTGATATATATATTGTTAGAGGTTGATGTTTTCATTGTTCTATCCACAAGAATGCAATTCAATTAAAAAGTAAGTGTTCATCATCACATTGTTATAACAGCTAATTTCTTTCTTTGCTAACTTCCCAAAGCTGCCATATAAATTTTCCAAAGAAAATGTCAGTGATTGGTTTCAAAGTGGTAAACTCGACTAAAATGCAAATTAATTAAAAATTAACCATTTCTCATCTAGATTGCATGGCAACCAATATTCTTTTTAAAAAAAATCTTTTCTCACTTATGTTAAGAGCATCTAAAATGCTTTACATAAAACATATTTTTACGTATTTCTTTAATACAACAACAACATTTTCTGTAATTCTAGTTCTAGATTCCAGACTGTGAGAAACTATGAGTTACCTTTAAGTGTGGTAGCATGGCCGAGCGGTCTAAGGCGCTGGATTTAGGCTCCAGTCTCTTCGGAGGCGTGGGTTCAAATCCCACTGCTGCCATAATTATCTTCCAAAAACAAAATCAGTTATTTTCTCTTAAAGTTCAAATTCTATCTGGTGTATGATAGTTGCTGGGACAATTCAACAACAGAGTTCAAAAACGTTTATCATATTTACTAGATACTTTTAAAAAATATTTCTAAAGACTGTAGAGACATAAAAATTAACTTGAAGTGATTACAATTGGATGCATTGGGCATCCTGGCATTCGGGAAACTGCAAGTCAGGAAACTGATAGCAGAATCCCAAACACTTGTAAAACGACTGATTTTGGAACTCTGTCCTATGTGTAGGGGATGTTATGGTTCAATGGCAGGGGGTGGGGTAATGGTTAGGCACTAAGAAGGGAGGTTAAGAGTTTGAAACTATAGGAGTATGTTTAAGGTTATGATGCAGATAGGAAGGGTCATGGTAAGATACTAAGAGGTTTTGGGGTTAGGCATTGGAAGGAAAAGAATTAAGGATAGGCTGCAGGTATGTTCAGTGTTAGAGTTAGGAGCTCGATGTTGAAAGTTAGAAGGCTTGCCTAGCAAGTGTCAGTATTGTGAGCATTGAGATGTCCCTAATATTGCAATGACCACCAGAAACCCAAGCCCCAGTATCACGTACCTAACCCTAACCATATGTGAATGCTCTAATAAATCTCAATATGTTTTGTTACTTCATATAAAGTGAACAAAACACATTTAAATAATCATTTGATAGATTTTTGAGCCACATGAACACTGCACCCATGAGGTAGCATGGCCGAGCGGTCTAAGGCGCTGGATTAAGGCTCCAGTCTCTTCGGAGGCGTGGGTTCAAATCCCACTGCTGCCACATTTATTATTGATATATATATTGTTAGAGGTTGATGTTTTCATTGTTCTATCCACAAGAATGCAATTCAATTAAAAAGTAAGTGTTCATCATCACATTGTTATAACAGCTAATTTCTTTCTTTGCTAACTTCCCAAAGCTGCCATATAAATTTTCCAAAGAAAATGTCAGTGATTGGTTTCAAAGTGGTAAACTCGACTAAAATGCAAATTAATTAAAAATTAACCATTTCTCATCTAGATTGCATGGCAACCAATATTCTTTTTAAAAAAAATCTTTTCTCACTTATGTTAAGAGCATCTAAAATGCTTAACATAAAACATATTTTTACGTATTTCTTTAATACAACAACAACATTTTCTGTAATTCTAGTTCTAGATTCCAGACTGTGAGAAACTATGAATTACCTTTAAGTGTGGTAGCATGGCCGAGCGGTCTAAGGCGCTGGATTTAGGCTCCAGTCTCTTCGGAGGCGTGGGTTCAAATCCCACTGCTGCCATAATTATCTTCCAAAAACAAAATCAGTTATTTTCTCTTAAAGTTCAAATTCTATCTGGTGTATGATAGTTGCTGGGACAATTCAACAACAGAGTTCAAAAACGTTTATCATATTTACTAGATACTTTTCAAAAATATTTCTAAAGACTGTAGAGACATAAAAATTAACTTGAAGTGATTACAATTGGATGCATTGGGCATCCTGGCATTCGGGAAGCTGCAAGTCAGGAAACTGATAGCAGAATCCCAAACACTTGTAAAACGACTGATTTTGGAACTCTGTCCTATATGTAGGGGATGTTATGGTGGGGTAATGGTTAGGCACTAAGGTGGTGGGGTAATGGTTAGGCACTAAGAAGGGAGGTTAAGAGTTTGGAACTATAGTAGTATGTTTAAGGTTATGATGCAGATAGGAAGGGTCATGGTAAGATACTAAGAGGTTTTGGGGTTAGGCATGGAAGAAAAAGAATTAAGGATAGGCTGCAGGTATGTTCAGTGTTAAAGTTAGGGGCTCGATGTTGAAAGCTAGAAGGCTTACCTAGCAAGTGTCTGAATTGTGAGCATTGAGATGTCCCTAATATTGCAATGACCACCAGAAACACAAGCCCCAGTATCACGTACCTAACCCTAACCATATGTGAATGCTCTAATAAATCTCAATATGTTTTGTTACTTCATATAAAGTGAACAAAACACATTTAAATAATCATTTGATAGATTTTTGAGCCACATGAACATTGCACCCATGAGGTAGCATGGTCGAGCGGTCTAAGGCGCTGGATTAAGGCTCCAGTCTCTTCGGAGGCGTGGGTTCAAATCCCACTGCTGCCACATTTATTATTGATATATATATTGTTAGAGGTTGATGTTTTCATTGTTCTATCCACAAGAATGCAATTCAATTAAAAAGTAAGTGTTCATCATCACATTGTTATAACAGCTAATTTCTTTCTTTGCTAACTTCCCAAAGCTGCCATATAAATTTTCCAAAGAAAATGTCAGTGATTGGTTTCAAAGTGGTAAACTCGACTAAAATGCAAATTAATTAAAAATTAACCATTTCTCATCTAGATTGCATGGCAACCAATATTCTTTTTAAAAAAAATCTTTTCTCACTTATGTTAAGAGCATCTAAAATGCTTAACATAAAACATATTTAAGGAAGGAAAAGAATTAAGGATAGGCTGCAGGTATGTTCAGTGTTAGAGTTAGGAGCTCGATGTTGAAAGTTAGAAGGCTTGCCTAGCAAGTGTCAGTATTGTGAGCATTGAGATGTCCCTAATATTGCAATGACCACCAGAAACCCAAGCCCCAGTATCACGTACCTAACCCTAACCATATGTGAATGCTCTAATAAATCTCAATATGTTTTGTTACTTCATATAAAGTGAACAAAACACATTTAAATAATCATTTGATAGATTTTTGAGCCACATGAACACTGCACCCATGAGGTAGCATGGCCGAGCGGTCTAAGGCGCTGGATTAAGGCTCCAGTCTCTTCGGAGGCGTGGGTTCAAATCCCATTGCTGCCACATTTATTATTGATATATATATTGTTAGAGGTTGATGTTTTCATTGTTCTATCCACAAGAATGCAATTCAATTAAAAAGTAAGTGTTCATCATCACATTGTTATAACAGCTAATTTCTTTCTTTGCTAACTTCCCAAAGCTGCCATATAAATTTTCCAAAGAAAATGTCAGTGATTGGTTTCAAAGTGGTAAACTCGACTAAAATGCAAATTAATTAAAAATTAACCATTTCTCATCTAGATTGCATGGCAACCAATATTCTTTTTAAAAAAAATCTTTTCTCACTTATGTTAAGAGCATCTAAAATGCTTAACATAAAACATATTTTTACGTATTTCTTTAATACAACAACAACATTTTCTGTAATTCTAGTTCTAGATTCCAGACTGTGAGAAACTATGAGTTACCTTTAAGTGTGGTAGCATGGCCGAGCGGTCTAAGGCGCTGAATTTAGGCTCCAGTCTCTTCGGAGGCGTGGGTTCAAATCCCACTGCTGCCATAATTATCTTCCAAAAACAAAATCAGTTATTTTCTCTTAAAGTTCAAATTCTATCTGGTGTATGATAGTTGCTGGGACAATTCAACAACAGAGTTCAAAAACGTTTATCATATTTACTAGATACTTTTCAAAAATATTTCTAAAGACTGTAGAGACATAAAAATTAACTTGAAGTGATTACAATTGGATGCATTGGGCATCCTGGCATTCGGGAAGCTGCAAGTCAGGAAACTGATAGCAGAATCCCAAACACTTGTAAAACGACTGATTTTGGAACTCTGTCCTATATGTAGGGGATGTTATGGTGGGGTAATGGTTAGGCACTAAGGTGGTGGGGTAATGGTTAGGCACTAAGAAGGGAGGTTAAGAGTTTGGAACTATAGTAGTATGTTTAAGGTTATGATGCAGATAGGAAGGGTCATGGTAAGATACTAAAAAGTTTTGGGGTTAGGCATGGAAGAAAAAGAATTAAGGATAGGCTGCAGGTATGTTCAGTGTTAGAGTTAGGAGCTCGATGTTAAAAGTTAGAAGGCTTGCCTAGCAAGTGTCAGTATTGTGAGCATTGAGATGTCCCTAATATTGCAATGACCACCAGAAACCCAAGCCCCAGTATCACGTACCTAACCCTAACCATATGTGAATGCTCTAATAAATCTCAATATGTTTTGTTACTTCATATAAAGTGAACAAAACACATTTAAATAATCATTTGATAGATTTTTGAGCCACATGAACACTGCACCCATGAGGTAGCATGGCCGAGCGGTCTAAGGCGCTGGATTAAGGCTCCAGTCTCTTCGGAGGCGTGGGTTCAAATCCCACTGCTGCCACATTTATTATTGATATATATATTGTTAGAGGTTGATGTTTTCATTGTTCTATCCACAAGAATGCAATTCAATTAAAAAGTAAGTGTTCATCATCACATTGTTATAACAGCTAATTTCTTTCTTTGCTAACTTCCCAAAGCTGCCATATAAATTTTCCAAAGAAAATGTCAGTGATTGGTTTCAAAGTGGTAAACTCGACTAAAATGCAAATTAATTAAAAATTAACCATTTCTCATCTAGATTGCATGGCAACCAATATTCATTTTAAAAAAAATCTTTTCTCACTTATGTTAAGAGCATCTAAAATGCTTAACATAAAACATATTTAAGGAAGGAAAAGAATTAAGGATAGGCTGCAGGTATGTTCAGTGTTAGAGTTAGGAGCTCGATGTTGAAAGTTAGAAGGCTTGCCTAGCAAGTGTCAGTATTGTGAGCATTGAGATGTCCCTAATATTGCAATGACCACCAGAAACCCAAGCCCCAGTATCACGTACCTAACCCTAACCATATGTGAATGCTCTAATAAATCTCAATATGTTTTGTTACTTCATATAAAGTGAACAAAACACATTTAAATAATCATTTGATAGATTTTTGAGCCACATGAACACTGCACCCATGAGGTAGCATGGCCGAGCGGTCTAAGGCGCTGGATTAAGGCTCCAGTCTCTTCGGAGGCGTGGGTTCAAATCCCACTGCTGCCACATTTATTATTGATATATATATTGTTAGAGGTTGATGTTTTCATTGTTCTATCCACAAGAATGCAATTCAATTAAAAAGTAAGTGTTCATCATCACATTGTTATAACAGCTCATTTCTTTCTTTGCTAACTTCCCAAAGCTGCCATATAAATTTTCCAAAGAAAATGTCAGTGATTGGTTTCAAAGTGGTAAACTCGACTAAAATGCAAATTAATTAAAAATTAACCATTTCTCATCTAGATTGCATGGCAACCAATATTCTTTTTAAAAAAAATCTTTTCTCACTTATGTTAATCTATGAGCATCTAAAATGCTTAACATAAAACATATTTTTACGTATTTCTTTAATACAACAACAACATTTTCTGTAATTCTAGTTCTAGATTCCAGACTGTGAGAAACTATGAGTTACCTTTAAGTGTGGTAGCATGGCCGAGCGGTCTAAGGCGCTGGATTAAGGCTCCAGTCTCTTCGGAGGCGTGGGTTCAAATCCCACTGCTGCCACATTTATTATTGATATATATATTGTTAGAGGTTGATGTTTTCATTGTTCTATCCAAAAGAATGTAATTCAATTAAAAAGTAAGTGTTCATCATCACATTGTTATAACAGCTAATTTCTTTCTTTGCTAACTTCCCAAAGCTGCCATATAAATTTTCCAAAGAAAATGTCAGTAATTGGTTTCAAAGTGGTAAACTCGACTAAAATGCAAATTAATTAAAAATTAACCATTTCTCATCTAGATTGCATGGCAACCAATATTCTTTTTAAAAAAAATCTTTTCTCACTTATGTTAAGAGCATCTAAAATGCTTAACATAAAACATATTTTGACGTATTTCTTTAATACAACAACAACATTTTCTGTAATTCTAGTTCTAGATTCCAGACTGTGAGAAACTATGAGTTACCTTTTAGTGTGGTAGCATGGCCGAGCGGTCTAAGGCGCTGGATTTAGGCTCCAGACTCTTCGGAGGCGTGGGTTCAAATTCCACTGCTGCCATAATTATCTTCCAAAAACAAAATCAGTTATTTTCTCTTAAAGTTCAAATTCTATCTGGTGTATGATAGTTGCTGGGACAATTCAACAACAGAGTTCAAAAACGTTTATCATATTTACTAGATACTTTTCAAAAATATTTCTAAAGACTGTAGAGACATAAAAATTAACTTGAAGTGATTACAATTGGATGCATTGGGCATCCTGGCATTCGGGAAGCTGCAAGTCAGGAAACTGATAGCAGAATCCCAAACACTTGTAAAACGACTGATTTTGGAACTCTGTCCTATGTGTAGGGGATGTTATGGTTCAATGGCAGGGGGTGGGGTAATGGTTAGGCACTAAGAAGGGAGGTTAAGAGTTTGAAACTATAGGAGTATGTTTAAGGTTATGATGCAGATAGGAAGGGTCATGGTAAGATACTAAGAGGTTTTGGGGTTAGGCATTGGAAGGAAAAGAATTAAGGATAGGCTGCAGGTATGTTCAGTGTTAGAGTTAGGAGCTCGATGTTGAAAGTTAGAAGGCTTGCCTAGCAAGTGTCAGTATTGTGAGCATTGAGATGTCCCTAATATTGCAATGACCACCAGAAACCCAAGCCCCAGTATCACGTACCTAACCCTAACCATATGTGAATGCTCTAATAAATCTCAATATGTTTTGTTACTTCATATAAAGTGAACAAAACACATTTAAATAATCATTTGATAGATTTTTGAGCCACATGAACACTGCACCCATGAGGTAGCATGGCCGAGCGGTCTAAGGCGCTGGATTAAGGCTCCAGTCTCTTCGGAGGCGTGGGTTCAAATCCCATTGCTGCCACATTTATTATTGATATATATATTGTTAGAGGTTGATGTTTTCATTGTTCTATCCACAAGAATGCAATTCAATTAAAAAGTAAGTGTTCATCATCACATTGTTATAACAGCTAATTTCTTTCTTTGCTAACTTCCCAAAGCTGCCATATAAATTTTCCAAAGAAAATGTCAGTGATTGGTTTCAAAGTGGTAAACTCGACTAAAATGCAAATTAATTAAAAATTAACCATTTCTCATCTAGATTGCATGGCAACCAATATTCTTTTTAAAAAAAATCTTTTCTCACTTATGTTAAGAGCATCTAAAATGCTTAACATAAAACATATTTAAGGAAGGAAAAGAATTAAGGATAGGCTGCAGGTATGTTCAGTGTTAGAGTTAGGAGCTCGATGTTAAAAGTTAGAAGGCTTGCCTAGCAAGTGTCAGTATTGTGAGCATTGAGATGTCCCTAATATTGCAATGACCACCAGAAACCCAAGCCCCAGTATCACGTACCTAACCCTAACCATATGTGAATGCTCTAATAAATCTCAATATGTTTTGTTACTTCATATAAAGTGAACAAAACACATTTAAATAATCATTTGATAGATTTTTGAGCCACATGAACACTGCACCCATGAGGTAGCATGGCCGAGCGGTCTAAGGCGCTGGATTAAGGCTCCAGTCTCTTCGGAGGCGTGGGTTCAAATCCCACTGCTGCCACATTTATTATTGATATATATATTGTTAGAGGTTGATGTTTTCATTGTTCTATCCACAAGAATGCAATTCAATTAAAAAGTAAGTGTTCATCATCACATTGTTATAACAGCTAATTTCTTTCTTTGCTAACTTCCCAAAGCTGCCATATAAATTTTCCAAAGAAAATGTCAGTGATTGGTTTCAAAGTGGTAAACTCGACTAAAATGCAAATTAATTAAAAATTAACCATTTCTCATCTAGATTGCATGGCAACCAATATTCATTTTAAAAAAAATCTTTTCTCACTTATGTTAAGAGCATCTAAAATGCTTAACATAAAACATATTTAAGGAAGGAAAAGAATTAAGGATAGGCTGCAGGTATGTTCAGTGTTAGAGTTAGGAGCTCGATGTTGAAAGTTAGAAGGCTTGCCTAGCAAGTGTCAGTATTGTGAGCATTGAGATGTCCCTAATATTGCAATGACCACCAGAAACCCAAGCCCCAGTATCACGTACCTAACCCTAACCATATGTGAATGCTCTAATAAATCTCAATATGTTTTGTTACTTCATATAAAGTGAACAAAACACATTTAAATAATCATTTGATAGATTTTTGAGCCACATGAACACTGCACCCATGAGGTAGCATGGCCGAGCGGTCTAAGGCGCTGGATTAAGGCTCCAGTCTCTTCGGAGGCGTGGGTTCAAATCCCACTGCTGCCACATTTATTATTGATATATATATTGTTAGAGGTTGATGTTTTCATTGTTCTATCCACAAGAATGCAATTCAATTAAAAAGTAAGTGTTCATCATCACATTGTTATAACAGCTCATTTCTTTCTTTGCTAACTTCCCAAAGCTGCCATATAAATTTTCCAAAGAAAATGTCAGTGATTGGTTTCAAAGTGGTAAACTCGACTAAAATGCAAATTAATTAAAAATTAACCATTTCTCATCTAGATTGCATGGCAACCAATATTCTTTTTAAAAAAAATCTTTTCTCACTTATGTTAATCTATGAGCATCTAAAATGCTTAACATAAAACATATTTTTACGTATTTCTTTAATACAACAACAACATTTTCTGTAATTCTAGTTCTAGATTCCAGACTGTGAGAAACTATGAGTTACCTTTAAGTGTGGTAGCATGGCCGAGCGGTCTAAGGCGCTGGATTTAGGCTTCAGTCTCTTCGGAGGCGTGGGTTCAAATCCCACTGCTGCCATAATTATCTTCCAAAAACAAAATCAGTTATTTTCTCTTAAAGTTCAAATTCTATCTGGTGTATGATAGTTGCTGGGACAATTCAACAACAGAGTTCAAAAACGTTTATCATATTTACTAGATACTTTTCAAAAATATTTCTAAAGACTGTAGAGACATAAAAATTAACTTGAAGTGATTACAATTGGATGCATTGGGCATCCTGGCATTCGGGAAGCTGCAAGTCAGGAAACTGATAGCAGAATCCCAAACACTTGTAAAACGACTGATTTTGGAACTCTGTCCTATGTGTAGGGGATGTTATGGTTCAATGGCAGGGGGTGGGGTAATGGTTAGGCACTAAGAAGGGAGGTTAAGAGTTTGAAACTATAGGAGTATGTTTAAGGTTATGATGCAGATAGGAAGGGTCATGGTAAGATACTAAGAGGTTTTGGGGTTAGGCATTGGAAGGAAAAGAATTAAGGATAGGCTGCAGGTATGTTCAGTGTTAGAGTTAGGAGCTCGATGTTGAAAGTTAGAAGGCTTGCCTAGCAAGTGTCAGTATTGTGAGCATTGAGATGTCCCTAATATTGCAATGACCACCAGAAACCCAAGCCCCAGTATCACGTACCTAACCCTAACCATATGTGAATGCTCTAATAAATCTCAATATGTTTTGTTACTTCATATAAAGTGAACAAAACACATTTAAATAATCATTTGATAGATTTTTGAGCCACATGAACACTGCACCCATGAGGTAGCATGGCCGAGCGGTCTAAGGCGCTGGATTAAGGCTCCAGTCTCTTCGGAGGCGTGGGTTCAAATCCCACTGCTGTCACATTTATTATTGATATATATATATTGTTAGAGGTTGATGTTTTCATTGTTCTATCCACAAGAATGCAATTCAATTAAAAAGTAAGTGTTCATCATCACATTGTTATAACAGCTAATTTCTTTCTTTGCTAACTTCCCAAAGCTGCCATATAAATTTTCCAAAGAAAATGTCAGTGATTGGTTTCAAAGTGGTAAACTCGACTAAAATGCAAATTAATTAAAAATTAACCATTTCTCATCTAGATTGCATGGCAACCAATATTCTTTTTAAAAAAAATCTTTTCTCACTTATGTTAAGAGCATCTAAAATGCTTAACATAAAACATATTTTTACGTATTTCTTTAATACAACAACAACAACATTTTCTGTAATTCTAGTTCTAGATTCCAGACTGTGAGAAACTATGAGTTACCTTTAAGTGTGGTAGCATGGCCGAGGTAGCATGGCCGAGCGGTCTAAGGCGCTGTATTTAGGCTCCAGTCTCTTCGGAGGCGTGGGTTCAAATCCCACTGCTGCAGTAATTATCTTCCAAAAACAAAATCAGTTATTTTCTCTTAAAGTTCAAATTCTATCTGGTGTATGATAGTTGCTGGGACAATTCAACAACAGAGTTCAAAAACGTTTATCATATTTACTAGATACTTTTCAAAAATATTTCTAAAGACTGTAGAGACATAAAAATTAACTTGAAGTGATTACAATTGGATGCATTGGGCATCCTGGCATTCGGGAAGCTGCAAGTCAGGAAACTGATAGCAGAATCCCAAACACTTGTAAAACGACTGATTTTGGAACTCTGTCCTATATGTAGGGGATGTTATGGTGGGGTAATGGTTAGGCACTAAGGTGGTGGGGTAATGGTTAGGCACTAAGAAGGGAGGTTAAGAGTTTGGAACTATAGTAGTATGTTTAAGGTTATGATGCAGATAGGAAGGGTCATGGTAAGATACTAAGAGGTTTTGGGGTTAGGCATGGAAGAAAAAGAATTAAGGATAGGCTGCAGGTATGTTCAGTGTTAAAGTTAGGGGCTCGATGTTGAAAGTTAGAAGGCTTACCTAGCAAGTGTCTGAATTGTGAGCATTGAGATGTCCCTAATATTGCAATGACCACCAGAAACACAAGCCCCAGTATCACGTACCTAACCCTAACCATATGTGAATGCTCTAATAAATCTCAATATGTTTTGTTACTTCATATAAAGTGAACAAAACACATTTAAATAATCATTTGATAGATTTTTGAGCCACATGAACATTGCACCCATGAGGTAGCATGGCCGAGCGGTCTAAGGCGCTGGATTAAGGCTCCAGTCTCTTCGGAGGCGTGGGTTCAAATCCCACTGCTGCCACATTTATTATTGATATATATATTGTTAGAGGTTGATGTTTTCATTGTTCTATCCACAAGAATGCAATTCAATTAAAAAGTAAGTGTTCATCATCACATTGTTATAACAGCTAATTTCTTTCTTTGCTAACTTCCCAAAGCTGCCATATAAATTTTCCAAAGAAAATGTCAGTGATTGGTTTCAAAGTGGTAAACTCGACTAAAATGCAAATTAATTAAAAATTAACCATTTCTCATCTAGATTGCATGGCAACCAATATTCTTTTTAAAAAAAATCTTTTCTCACTTATGTTAAGAGCATCTAAAATGCTTAACATAAAACATATTTAAGTAAGGAAAAGAATTAAGGATAGGCTGCAGGTATGTTCAGTGTTAGAGTTAGGAGCTCGATGTTGAAAGTTAGAAGGCTTGCCTAGCAAGTGTCAGTATTGTGAGCATTGAGATGTCCCTAATATTGCAATGACCACCAGAAACCCAAGCCCCAGTATCACATACCTAACCCTAACCATATGTGAATGCTCTAATAAATCTCAATATGTTTTGTTACTTCATATAAAGTGAACAAAACACATTTAAATAATCATTTGATAGATTTTTGAGCCACATGAACACTGCACCCATGAGGTAGCATGGCCGAGCGGTCTAAGGCGCTGGATTAAGGCTCCAGTCTCTTCGGAGGCGTGGGTTCAAATCCCACTGCTGCCACATTTATTATTGATATATATATTGTTAGAGGTTGATGTTTTCATTGTTCTATCCACAAGAATGCAATTCAATTAAAAAGTAAGTGTTCATCATCACATTGTTATAACAGCTAATTTCTTTCTTTGCTAACTTCCCAAAGCTGCCATATAAATTTTCCAAAGAAAATGTCAGTGATTGGTTTCAAAGTGGTAAACTCGACTAAAATGCAAATTAATTGAAAAATTAACCATTTCTCATCTAGATTGCATGGCAACCAATATTCTTTTTAAAAAAAATCTTTTCTCACTTATGTTAAGAGCATCTAAAATGCTTAACATAAAACATATTTTTACGTATTTCTTTAATACAACAACAACATTTTCGGTACTTATGTAGTATCTGGGCTGCCGATTTTTTGATTGTATGCCTTAAGTTAAGGCATACAATCAGATGCGATGCGATGCGATATCGCATCGCATCGCATCGCATCCGATATCGGATGCGATGACCCGATTTTTCCATAGGAATCAATGTTAAAATGATTCCTATGGAAAAATGGGTCCTTTTCATACCCCTACTATCCAAGTGGGCATGGAGTTGGATATAAACCTGTGGCGAGCGTAGCGAGCCACCGAGCCCGAAGCGTGGCGAGCGAAGCGAGCCCCGCGAAGGGGACGGTATTCGTCCCCTCGCGGGGCTCGCTTCGCTCGCCACGCTTCGGGCTCGGTGGCTCGCTACGCTCGCCACAGGTTTATATCCAACTCCATGCCCACTTGGATAGTAGGGGTATGAAAAGGACCCATTTTTCCCATTGAATTCCATGTTAAAATGGACTCAGTCCATTTTAACATTGATTCCTATGGAAAAATCGGGTCATCGCATCGCATCGCATCGCATCGCATCGAATCGCATGGTCGCATGCGATGCGATGCGATCTCCCGATCCGACCCGATTTAGAAATCGGCAGCCCAGATACTACATAAGTACCACATTTTCTGTAATTCTAGTTCTAGATTCCAGACTGTGAGAAACTATGAGTTACCTTTAAGTGTGGTAGCATGGCCGAGCGGTCTAAGGCGCTGGATTTAGGCTCCAGTCTCTTCGGAGGCGTGGGTTCAAATCCCACTGCTGCCATAATTATCTTCCAAAAACAAAATCAGTTATTTTCTCTTAAAGTTCAAATTCTATCTGGTGTATGATAGTTGCTGGGACAATTCAACAACAGAGTTCAAAAACGTTTATCATATTTACTAGATACTTTTCAAAAATATTTCTAAAGACTGTAGAGACATAAAAATTAACTTGAAGTGATTACAATTGGATGCATTGGGCATCCTGGCATTCGGGAAGCTGCAAGTCAGGAAACTGATAGCAGAATCCCAAACACTTGTAAAACGACTGATTTTGGAACTCTGTCCTATGTGTAGGGGATGTTATGGTTCAATGGCAGGGGGTGGGGTAATGGTTAGGCACTAAGAAGGGAGGTTAAGAGTTTGAAACTATAGGAGTATGTTTAAGGTTATGATGCAGATAGGAAGGGTAATGGTAAGATACTAAGAGGTTTTGGGGTTAGGCATTGGAAGGAAAAGAATTAAGGATAGGCTGCAGGTATGTTCAGTGTTAGAGTTAGGAGCTCGATGTTGAAAGTTAGAAGGCTTGCCTAGCAAGTGTCAGTATTGTGAGCATTGAGATGTCCCTAATATTGCAATGACCACCAGAAACCCAAGCCCCAGTATCACGTACCTAACCCTAACCATATGTGAATGCTCTAATAAATCTCAATATGTTTTGTTACTTCATATAAAGTGAACAAAACACATTTAAATAATCATTTGATAGATTTTTGAGCCACATGAACACTGCACCCATGAGGTAGCATGGCCGAGCGGTCTAAGGCGCTGGATTAAGGCTCCAGTCTCTTCGGAGGCGTGGGTTCAAATCCCATTGCTGCCACATTTATTATTGATATATATATTGTTAGAGGTTGATGTTTTCATTGTTCTATCCACAAGAATGCAATTCAATTAAAAAGTAAGTGTTCATCATCACATTGTTATAACAGCTAATTTCTTTCTTTGCTAACTTCCCAAAGCTGCCATATAAATTTTCCAAAGAAAATGTCAGTGATTGGTTTCAAAGTGGTAAACTCGACTAAAATGCAAATTAATTAAAAATTAACCATTTCTCATCTAGATTGCATGGCAACCAATATTCTTTTTAAAAAAAATCTTTTCTCACTTATGTTAAGAGCATCTAAAATGCTTAACATAAAACATATTTAAGGAAGGAAAAGAATTAAGGATAGGCTGCAGGTATGTTCAGTGTTAGAGTTAGGAGCTCGATGTTAAAAGTTAGAAGGCTTGCCTAGCAAGTGTCAGTATTGTGAGCATTGAGATGTCCCTAATATTGCAATGACCACCAGAAACCCAAGCCCCAGTATCACGTACCTAACCCTAACCATATGTGAATGCTCTAATAAATCTCAATATGTTTTGTTACTTCATATAAAGTGAACAAAACACATTTAAATAATCATTTGATAGATTTTTGAGCCACATGAACACTGCACCCATGAGGTAGCATGGCCGAGCGGTCTAAGGCGCTGGATTAAGGCTCCAGTCTCTTCGGAGGCGTGGGTTCAAATCCCACTGCTGCCACATTTATTATTGATATATATATTGTTAGAGGTTGATGTTTTCATTGTTCTATCAACAAGAATGCAATTCAATTAAAAAGTAAGTGTTCATCATCACATTGTTATAACAGCTAATTTCTTTCTTTGCTAACTTCCCAAAGCTGCCATATAAATTTTCCAAAGAAAATGTCAGTGATTGGTTTCAAAGTGGTAAACTCGACTAAAATGCAAATTAATTAAAAATTAACCATTTCTCATCTAGATTGCATGGCAACCAATATTCATTTTAAAAAAAATCTTTTCTCACTTATGTTAAGAGCATCTAAAATGCTTAACATAAAACATATTTAAGGAAGGAAAAGAATTAAGGATAGGCTGCAGGTATGTTCAGTGTTAGAGTTAGGAGCTTGATGTTGAAAGTTAGAAGGCTTGCCTAGCAAGTGTCAGTATTGTGAGCATTGAGATGTCCCTAATATTGCAATGACCACCAGAAACCCAAGCCCCAGTATCACGTACCTAACCCTAACCATATGTGAATGCTCTAATAAATCTCAATATGTTTTGTTACTTCATATAAAGTGAACAAAACACATTTAAATAATCATTTGATAGATTTTTGAGCCACATGAACACTGCACCCATGAGGTAGCATGGCCGAGCGGTCTAAGGCGCTGGATTAAGGCTCCAGTCTCTTCGGAGGCGTGGGTTCAAATCCCACTGCTGCCACATTTATTATTGATATATATATTGTTAGAGGTTGATGTTTTCATTGTTCTATCCACAAGAATGCAATTCAATTAAAAAGTAAGTGTTCATCATCACATTGTTATAACAGCTCATTTCTTTCTTTGCTAACTTCCCAAAGCTGCCATATAAATTTTCCAAAGAAAATGTCAGTGATTGGTTTCAAAGTGGTAAACTCGACTAAAATGCAAATTAATTAAAAATTAACCATTTCTCATCTAGATTGCATGGCAACCAATATTCTTTTTAAAAAAAATCTTTTCTCACTTATGTTAATCTATGAGCATCTAAAATGCTTAACATAAAACATATTTTTACGTATTTCTTTAATACAACAACAACATTTTCTGTAATTCTAGTTCTAGATTCCAGACTGTGAGAAACTATGAGTTACCTTTAAGTGTGGTAGCATGGCCGAGCGGTCTAAGGCGCTGGATTTAGGCTTCAGTCTCTTCGGAGGTGTGGGTTCAAATCCCACTGCTGCCATAATTATCTTCCAAAAACAAAATCAGTTATTTTCTCTTAAAGTTCAAATTCTATCTGGTGTATGATAGTTGCTGGGACAATTCAACAACAGAGTTCAAAAACGTTTATCATATTTACTAGATACTTTTCAAAAATATTTCTAAAGACTGTAGAGACATAAAAATTAACTTGAAGTGATTACAATTGGATGCATTGGGCATCCTGGCATTCGGGAAGCTGCAAGTCAGGAAACTGATAGCAGAATCCCAAACACTTGTAAAACGACTGATTTTGGAACTCTGTCCTATGTGTAGGGGATGTTATGGTTCAATGGCAGGGGGTGGGGTAATGGTTAGGCACTAAGAAGGGAGGTTAAGAGTTTGAAACTATAGGAGTATGTTTAAGGTTATGATGCAGATAGGAAGGGTCATGGTAAGATACTAAGAGGTTTTGGGGTTAGGCATTGGAAGGAAAAGAATTAAGGATAGGCTGCAGGTATGTTCAGTGTTAGAGTTAGGAGCTCGATGTTGAAAGTTAGAAGGCTTGCCTAGCAAGTGTCAGTATTGTGAGCATTGAGATGTCCCTAATATTGCAATGACCACCAGAAACCCAAGCCCCAGTATCACGTACCTAACCCTAACCATATGTGAATGCTCTAATAAATCTCAATATGTTTTGTTACTTCATATAAAGTGAACAAAACACATTTAAATAATCATTTGATAGATTTTTGAGCCACATGAACACTGCACCCATGAGGTAGCATGGCCGAGCGGTCTAAGGCGCTGGATTAAGGCTCCAGTCTCTTCGGAGGCGTGGGTTCAAATCCCACTGCTGCCACGTTTATTATTGATATATATATTGTTAGAGGTTGATGTTTTCATTGTTCTATCCACAAGAATGCAATTCAATTAAAAAGTAAGTGTTCATCATCACATTGTTATAACAGCTCATTTCTTTCTTTGCTATCTTCCCAAAGCTGCCATATAAATTTTCCAAAGAAAATGTCAGTAATTGGTTTCAAAGTGGTAAACTCGACTAAAATGCAAATTAATTAAAAATTAACCATTTCTCATCTAGATTGCATGGAAACCAATATTCTTTTTAAAAAAAATCTTTTCTCACTTATGTTAAGAGCATCTAAAATGCTTAACATAAAA
Source organism: Crinia signifera (assembly GCF_055691185.1). Lineage (NCBI taxonomy): Eukaryota > Metazoa > Chordata > Amphibia > Anura > Myobatrachidae > Crinia > Crinia signifera. Next base: position 206,529,062 of record NC_139222.1, read on the forward strand.
CATATTTAAGGAAGGAAAAAAATTAAGGATAGGCTGCAGGTATGTTCAGTGTTAGAGTTAGGAGCTCGATGTTGAAAGTTAGAAGGCTTGCCTAGCAAGTGTCAGTATTGTGAGCATTGAGATGTCCCTAATATTGCAATGACCACCAGAAACCCAAGCCCCAGTATCACGTACCTAACCCTAACCATATGTGAATGCTCTAATAAATCTCAATATGTTTTGTTACTTCATATAAAGTGAACAAAACACATTTAAATAATCATTTGATAGATTTTTGAGCCACATGAACACTGCACCCATGAGGTAGCATGGCCGAGCGGTCTAAGGCGCTGGATTAAGGCTCCAGTCTCTTCGGAGGCGTGGGTTCAAATCCCACTGCTGCCACATTTATTATTGATATATATATTGTTAGAGGTTGATGTTTTCATTGTTCTATCCACAAGAATGCAATTCAATTAAAAAGTAAGTGTTCATCATCACATTGTTATAACAGCTCATTTCTTTCTTTGCTAACTTCCCAAAGCTGCCATATAAATTTTCCAAAGAAAATGTCAGTGATTGGTTTCAAAGTGGTAAACTCGACTAAAATGCAAATTAATTAAAAATTAACCATTTCTCATCTAGATTGCATGGCAACCAATATTCTTTTTAAAAAAAATCTTTTCTCACTTATGTTAATCTATGAGCATCTAAAATGCTTAACATAAAACATATTTTTACGTATTTCTTTAATACAACAACAACATTTTCTGTAATTCTAGTTCTAGATTCCAGACTGTGAGAAACTATGAGTTACCTTTAAGTGTGGTAGCATGGCCGAGCGGTCTAAGGCGCTGGATTTAGGCTCCAGTCTCTTCGGAGGCGTGGGTTCAAATCCCACTGCTGCCATAATTATCTTCCAAAAACAAAATCAGTTATTTTCTCTTAAAGTTCAAATTCTATCTGGTGTATGATAGTTGCTGGGACAATTCAACAACAGAGTTCAAAAACGTTTATCATATTTACTAGATACTTTTCAAAAATATTTCTAAAGACTGTAGAGACATAAAAATTAACTTGAAGTGATTACAATTGGATGCATTGGGCATCCTGGCATTCGGGAAGCTGCAAGTCAGGAAACTGATAGCAGAATCCCAAACACTTGTAAAACGACTGATTTTGGAACTCTGTCCTATGTGTAGGGGATGTTATGGTTCAATGGCAGGGGGTGGGGTAATGGTTAGGCACTAAGAAGGGAGGTTAAGAGTTTGAAACTATAGGAGTATGTTTAAGGTTATGATGCAGATAGGAAGGGTCATGGTAAGATACTAAGAGGTTTTGGGGTTAGGCATTGGAAGGAAAAGAATTAAGGATAGGCTGCAGGTATGTTCAGTGTTAGAGTTAGGAGCTCGATGTTGAAAGTTAGAAGGCTTGCCTAGCAAGTGTCAGTATTGTGAGCATTGAGATGTCCCTAATATTGCAATGACCACCAGAAACCCAAGCCCCAGTATCACGTACCTAACCCTAACCATATGTGAATGCTCTAATAAATCTCAATATGTTTTGTTACTTCATATAAAGTGAACAAAACACATTTAAATAATCATTTGATAGATTTTTGAGCCACATGAACACTGCACCCATGAGGTAGCATGGCCGAGCGGTCTAAGGCGCTGGATTAAGGCTCCAGTCTCTTCGGAGGCGTGGGTTCAAATCCCACTGCTGTCACATTTATTATTGATATATATATTGTTAGAGGTTGATGTTTTCATTGTTCTATCCACAAGAATGCAATTCAATTAAAAAGTAAGTGTTCATCATCACATTGTTATAACAGCTAATTTCTTTCTTTGCTAACTTCCCAAAGCTGCCATATAAATTTTCCAAAGAAAATGTCAGTGATTGGTTTCAAAGTGGTAAACTCGACTAAAATGCAAATTAATTAAAAATTAACCATTTCTCATCTAGATTGCATGGCAACCAATATTCTTTTTAAAAAAAAATCTTTTCTCACTTATGTTAAGAGCATCTAAAATGCTTAACATAAAACATATTTAAGGAAGGAAAAAAATTAAGGATAGGCTGCAGGTATGTTCAGTGTTAGAGTTAGGAGCTCGATGTTGAAAGTTAGAAGGCTTGCCTAGCAAGTGTCAGTATTGTGAGCATTGAGATGTCCCTAATATTGCAATGACCACCAGAAACCCAAGCCCCAGTATCACGTACCTAACCCTAACCATATGTGAATGCTCTAATAAATCTCAATATGTTTTGTTACTTCATATAAAGTGAACAAAACACATTTAAATAATCATTTGATAGATTTTTGAGCCACATGAACACTGCACCCATGAGGTAGCATGGCCGAGCGGTCTAAGGCGCTGGATTAAGGCTCCAGTCTCTTCGGAGGCGTGGGTTCAAATCCCACTGCTGCCACATTTATTATTGATATATATATTGTTAGAGGTTGATGTTTTCATTGTTCTATCCACAAGAATGCAATTCAATTAAAAAGTAAGTGTTCATCATCACATTGTTATAACAGCTCATTTCTTTCTTTGCTAACTTCCCAAAGCTGCCATATAAATTTTCCAAAGAAAATGTCAGTGATTGGTTTCAAAGTGGTAAACTCGACTAAAATGCAAATTAATTAAAAATTAACCATTTCTCATCTAGATTGCATGGCAACCAATATTCTTTTTAAAAAAAATCTTTTCTCACTTATGTTAATCTATGAGCATCTAAAATGCTTAACATAAAACATATTTTTACGTATTTCTTTAATACAACAACAACATTTTCTGTAATTCTAGTTCTAGATTCCAGACTGTGAGAAACTATGAGTTACCTTTAAGTGTGGTAGCATGGCCGAGCGGTCTAAGGCGCTGGATTTAGGCTCCAGTCTCTTCGGAGGCGTGGGTTCAAATCCCACTGCTGCCATAATTATCTTCCAAAAACAAAATCAGTTATTTTCTCTTAAAGTTCAAATTCTATCTGGTGTATGATAGTTGCTGGGACAATTCAACAACAGAGTTCAAAAACGTTTATCATATTTACTAGATACTTTTCAAAAATATTTCTAAAGACTGTAGAGACATAAAAATTAACTTGAAGTGATTACAATTGGATGCATTGGGCATCCTGGCATTCGGGAAGCTGCAAGTCAGGAAACTGATAGCAGAATCCCAAACACTTGTAAAACGACTGATTTTGGAACTCTGTCCTATATGTAGGGGATGTTATGGTGGGGTAATGGTTAGGCACTAAGGTGGTGGGGTAATGGTTAGGCACTAAGAAGGGAGGTTAAGAGTTTGGAACTATAGTAGTATGTTTAAGGTTATGATGCAGATAGGAAGGGTCATGGTAAGATACTAAGAGGTTTTGGGGTTAGGCATGGAAGAAAAAGAATTAAGGATAGGCTGCAGGTATGTTCAGTGTTAAAGTTAGGGGCTCGATGTTGAAAGTTAGAAGGCTTACCTAGCAAGTGTCTGAATTGTGAGCATTGAGATGTCCCTAATATTGCAATGACCACCAGAAACACAAGCCCCAGTATCACGTACCTAACCCTAACCATATGTGAATGCTCTAATAAATCTCAATATGTTTTGTTACTTCATATAAAGTGAACAAAACACATTTAAATAATCATTTGATAGATTTTTGAGCCACATGAACATTGCACCCATGAGGTAGCATGGCCGAGCGGTCTAAGGCGCTGGATTAAGGCTCCAGTCTCTTTGGAGGCGTGGGTTCAAATCCCACTGCTGCCACATTTATTATTGATATATATATTGTTAGAGGTTGATGTTTTCATTGTTCTATCCACAAGAATGCAATTCAATTAAAAAGTAAGTGTTCATCATCACATTGTTATAACAGCTAATTTCTTTCTTTGCTAACTTCCCAAAGCTGCCATATAAATTTTCCAAAGAAAATGTCAGTGATTGGTTTCAAAGTGGTAAACTCGACTAAAATGCAAATTAATTAAAAATTAACCATTTCTCATCTAGATTGCATGGCAACCAATATTCTTTTTAAAAAAAATCTTTTCTCACTTATGTTAAGAGCATCTAAAATGCTTAACATAAAACATATTTAAGTAAGGAAAAGAATTAAGGATAGGCTGCAGGTATGTTCAGTGTTAGAGTTAGGAGCTCGATGTTGAAAGTTAGAAGGCTTGCCTAGCAAGTGTCAGTATTGTGAGCATTGAGATGTCCCTAATATTGCAATGACCACCAGAAACCCAAGCCCCAGTATCACGTACCTAACCCTAACCATATGTGAATGCTCTAATAAATCTCAATATGTTTTGTTACTTCATATAAAGTGAACAAAACACATTTAAATAATCATTTGATAGATTTTTGAGCCACATGAACACTGCACCCATGAGGTAGCATGGCCGAGCGGTCTAAGGCGCTGGATTAAGGCTCCGGTCTCTTCGGAGGCGTGGGTTCAAATCCCACTGCTGCCACATTTATTATTGATATATATATTGTTAGAGGTTGATGTTTTCATTGTTCTATCCACAAGAATGCAATTCAATTAAAAAGTAAGTGTTCATCATCACATTGTTATAACAGCTAATTTCTTTCTTTGCTAACTTCCCAAAGCTGCCATATAAATTTTCCAAAGAAAATGTCAGTGATTGGTTTCAAAGTGGTAAACTCGACTAAAATGCAAATTAATTAAAAATTAACCATTTCTCATCTAGATTGCATGGCAACCAATATTCTTTTTAAAAAAAATCTTTTCTCACTTATGTTAAGAGCATCTAAAATGCTTAACATAAAACATATTTTTACGTATTTCTTTAATACAACAACAACATTTTCTGTAATTCTAGTTCTAGATTCCAGACTGTGAGAAACTATGAGTTACCTTTAAGTGTGGTAGCATGGCCGAGCGGTCTAAGGCGCTGGATTTAGGCTCCAGTCTCTTCGGAGGCGTGGGTTCAAATCCCACTGCTGCCATAATTATCTTCCAAAAACAAAATCAGTTATTTTCTCTTAAAGTTCAAATTCTATCTGGTGTATGATAGTTGCTGGGACAATTCAACAACAGAGTTCAAAAACGTTTATCATATTTACTAGATACTTTTCAAAAATATTTCTAAAGATTGTAGAGACATAAAAATTAACTTGAAGTGATTACAATTGGATGCATTGGGCATCCTGGCATTCGGGAAGCTGCAAGTCAGGAAACTGATAGCAGAATCCCAAACACTTGTAAAACGACTGATTTTGGAACTCTGTCCTATGTGTAGGGGATGTTATGGTTCAATGGCAGGGGGTGGGGTAATGGTTAGGCACTAAGAAGGGAGGTTAAGAGTTTGAAACTATAGGAGTATGTTTAAGGTTATGATGCAGATAGGAAGGGTCATGGTAAGATACTAAGAGGTTTTGGGGTTAGGCATTGGAAGGAAAAGAATTAAGGATAGGCTGCAGGTATGTTCAGTGTTAGAGTTAGGAGCTCGATGTTGAAAGTTAGAAGGCTTGCCTAGCAAGTGTCAGTATTGTGAGCATTGAGATGTCCCTAATATTGCAATGACCACCAGAAACCCAAGCCCCAGTATCACGTACCTAACCCTAACCATATGTGAATGCTCTAATAAATCTCAATATGTTTTGTTACTTCATATAAAGTGAACAAAACACATTTAAATAATCATTTGATAGATTTTTGAGCCACATGAACACTGCACCCATGAGGTAGCATGGCCGAGCGGTCTAAGGCGCTGGATTAAGGCTCCAGTCTCTTCGGAGGCGTGGGTTCAAATCCCACTGCTGCCACATTTATTATTGATATATATATTGTTAGAGGTTGATGTTTTCATTGTTCTATCCACAAGAATGCAATTCAATTAAAAAGTAAGTGTTCATCATCACATTGTTATAACAGCTAATTTCTTTCTTTGCTAACTTCCCAAAGCTGCCATATAAATTTTCCAAAGAAAATGTCAGTGATTGGTTTCAAAGTGGTAAACTCGACTAAAATGCAAATTAATTAAAAATTAACCATTTCTCATCTAGATTGCATGGCAACCAATATTCTTTTTAAAAAAATCTTTTCTCACTTATGTTAAGAGCATCTAAAATGCTTAACATAAAACATATTTTTATGTATTTCTTTAATACAACAACAACATTTTCTGTAATTCTAGTTCTAGATTCCAGACTGTGAGAAACTATGAGTTACCTTTAAGTGTGGTAGCATGGCCGAGCAGTCTAAGGTGCTGGATTTAGGCTCCAGTCTCTTCGGAGGCGTGGGTTCAAATCCCACTGCTGCCATAATTATCTTCCAAAAACAAAATCAGTTATTTTCTCTTAAAGTTCAAATTCTATCTGGTGTATGATAGTTGCTGGGACAATTCAACAACAGAGTTCAAAAAGGTTTATCATATTTACTAGATACTTTTCAAAAATATTTCTAAAGACTGTAGAGACATAAAAATTAACTTGAAGTGATTACAATTGGATGCATTGGGCATCCTGGCATTCGGGAAGCTGCAAGTCAGGAAACTGATAGCAGAATCCCAAACACTTGTAAAACGACTGATTTTGGAACTCTGTCCTATATGTAGGGGATGTTATGGTGGGGTAATGGTTAGGCACTAAGGTGGTGGGGTAATGGTTAGGCACTAAGAAGGGAGGTTAAGAGTTTGGAACTATAGTAGTATGTTTAAGGTTATGATGCAGATAGGAAGGGTCATGGTAAGATACTAAGAGGTTTTGGGGTTAGGCATGGAAGAAAATGAATTAAGGATAGGCTGCAGGTATGTTCAGTGTTAAAGTTAGGGGCTCGATGTTGAAAGTTAGAAGGCTTACCTAGCAAGTGTCTGAATTGTGAGCATTGAGATGTCCCTAATATTGCAATGACCACCAGAAACACAAGCCCCAGTATCACGTACCTAACCCTAACCATATGTGAATGCTCTAATAAATCTCAATATGTTTTGTTACTTCATATAAAGTGAACAAAACACATTTAAATAATCATTTGATAGATTTTTGAGCCACATGAACATTGCACCCATGAGGTAGCATGGCCGAGCGGTCTAAGGCGCTGGATTAAGGCTCCAGTCTCTTCGGAGGCGTGGGTTCAAATCCCACTGCTGCCACATTTATTATTGATATATATATTGTTAGAGGTTGATGTTTTCATTGTTCTATCCACAAGAATGCAATTCAATTAAAAAGTAAGTGTTCATCATCACATTGTTATAACAGCTAATTTCTTTCTTTGCTAACTTCCCAAAGCTGCCATATAAATTTTCCAAAGAAAATGTCATTGATTGGTTTCAAAGTGGTAAACTCGACTAAAATGCAAATTAATTAAAAATTAACCATTTCTCATCTAGATTGCATGGCAACCAATATTCTTTTTAAAAAAAATCTTTTCTCACTTATGTTAAGAGCATCTAAAATGCTTAACATAAAACATATTTAAGGAAGGAAAAGAATTAAGGATAGGCTGCAGGTATGTTCAGTGTTAGAGTTAGGAGCTCGATGTTGAAAGTTAGAAGGCTTGCCTAGCAAGTGTCAGTATTGTGAGCATTGAGATGTCCCTAATATTGCAATGACCACCAGAAACCCAAGCCCCAGTATCACGTACCTAACCCTAACCATATGTGAATGCTCTGATAAATCTCAATATGTTTTGTTACTTCATATAAAGTGAACAAAACACATTTAAATAATCATTTGATAGATTTTTGAGCCACATGAACACTGCACCCATGAGGTAGCATGGCCGAGCGGTCTAAGGTGCTGGATTAAGGCTCCAGTCTCTTCGGAGGCGTGGGTTCAAATCCCACTGCTGCCACATTTATTATTGATATATATATTGTTAGAGGTTGATGTTTTCATTGTTCTATCCACAAGAATGCAATTCAATTAAAAAGTAAGTGTTCATCATCACATTGTTATAACAGCTAATTTCTTTCTTTGCTAACTTCCCAAAGCTGCCATATAAATTTTCCAAAGAAAATGTCAGTGATTGGTTTCAAAGTGGTAAACTCGACTAAAATGCAAATTAATTAAAAATTAACCATTTCTCATCTAGATTGCATGGCAACCAATATTCTTTTTAAAAAAAATCTTTTCTCACTTATGTTAAGAGCATCTAAAATGCTTAACATAAAACATATTTTTACGTATTTCTTTAATACAACAACAACATTTTCTGTAATTCTAGTTCTAGATTCCAGACTGTGAGAAACTATGAGTTACCTTTAAGTGTGGTAGCATGGCCGAGCGGTCTAAGGCGCTGGATTTAGGCTCCAGTCTCTTCGGAGGCGTGGGTTCAAATCCCACTGCTGCCATAATTATCTTCCAAAAACAAAATCAGTTATTTTCTCTTAAAGTTCAAATTCTATCTGGTGTATGATAGTTGCTGGGACAATTCAACAACAGAGTTCAAAAACGTTTATCATATTTACTAGATACTTTTCAAAAATATTTCTAAAGACTGTAGAGACATAAAAATTAACTTGAAGTGATTACAATTGGATGCATTGGGCATCCTGGCATTCGGGAAGCTGCAAGTCAGGAAACTGATAGCAGAATCCCAAACACTTGTAAAACGACTGATTTTGGAACTCTGTCCTATGTGTAGGGGATGTTATGGTTCAATGGCAGGGGGTGGGGTAATGGTTAGGCACTAAGAAGGGAGGTTAAGAGTTTGAAACTATAGGAGTATGTTTAAGGTTATGATGCAGATAGGAAGGGTCATGGTAAGATACTAAGAGGTTTTGGGGTTAGGCATTGGAAGGAAAAGAATTAAGGATAGGCTGCAGGTATGTTCAGTGTTAGAGTTAGGAGCTCGATGTTGAAAGTTAGAAGGCTTGCCTAGCAAGTGTCAGTATTGTGAGCATTGAGATGTCCCTAATATTGCAATGACCACCAGAAACCCAAGCCCCAGTATCACGTACCTAACCCTAACCATATGTGAATGCTCTAATAAATCTCAATATGTTTTGTTACTTCATATAAAGTGAACAAAACACATTTAAATAATCATTTGATAGATTTTTGAGCCACATGAACACTGCACCTATGAGGTAGCATGGCCGAGCGGTCTAAGGCGCTGGATTAAGGCTCCAGTCTCTTCGGAGGCGTGGGTTCAAATACCACTGCTGCCACATTTATTATTGATATATATATTGTTAGAGGTTGATGTTTTCATTGTTCTATCCACAAGAATGCAATTCAATTAAAAAGTAAGTGTTCATCATCACATTGTTATGACAGCTAATTTCTTTCTTTGCTAACTTCCCAAAGCTGCCATATAAATTTTCCAAAGAAAATGTCAGTGATTGGTTTCAAAGTGGTAAACTCGACTAAAATGCAAATTAATTAAAAATTAACCATTTCTCATCTAGATTGCATGGCAACCAATATTCTTTTTAAAAAAAATCTTTTCTCACTTATGTTAAGAGCATCTAAAATGCTTAACATAAAACATATTTTTACGTATTTCTTTAATACAACAACAACATTTTCTGTAATTCTAGTTCTAGATTCCAGACTGTGAGAAACTATGAGTTACCTTTAAGTGTGGTAGCATGGCCGAGCAGTCTAAGGCGCTGGATTTAGGCTCCAGTCTCTTCGGAGGCGTGGGTTCAAATCCCACTGCTGCCATAATTATCTTCCAAAAACAAAATCAGTTATTTTCTCTTAAAGTTCAAATTCTATCTGGTGTATGATAGTTGCTGGGGACAATTCAACAACAGAGTTCAAAAACGTTTATCATATTTACTAGATACTTTTCAAAAATATTTCTAAAGACATAAAAATTAACTTGAAGTGATTACAATTGGATATTTACTAGATACTTTTCAAAAATATTTCTAAAGACATAAAAATTAACTTGAAGTGATTACAATTGGATGCATTGGGCATCCTGGCATTCGGGAAGCTGCAAGTCAGGAAACTGATAGCAGAATCCCAAACACTTGTAAAACGACTGATTTTGGAACTCTGTCCTATATGTAGGGGATGTTATGGTGGGGTAATGGTTAGGCACTAAGGTGGTGGGGTAATGGTTAGGCACTAAGAAGGGAGGTTAAGAGTTTGGAACTATAGTAGTATGTTTAAGGTTATGATGCAGATAGGAAGGGTCATGGTAAGATACTAAGAGGTTTTGGGGTTAGGCATGGAAGAAAATGAATTAAGGATAGGCTGCAGGTATGTTCAGTGTTAAAGTTAGGGGCTCGATGTTGAAAGTTAGAAGGCTTACCTAGCAAGTGTCTGAATTGTGAGCATTGAGATGTCCCTAATATTGCAATGACCACCAGAAACACAAGCCCCAGTATCACGTACCTAACCCTAACCATATGTGAATGCTCTAATAAATCTCAATATGTTTTGTTACTTCATATAAAGTGAACAAAACACATTTAAATAATCATTTGATAGATTTTTGAGCCACATGAACATTGCACCCATGAGGTAGCATGGCCGAGCGGTCTAAGGCGCTGGATTAAGGCTCCAGTCTCTTCGGAGGCGTGGGTTCAAATCCCACTGCTGCCACATTTATTATTGATATATATATTGTTAGAGGTTGATGTTTTCATTGTTCTATCCACAAGAATGCAATTCAATTAAAAAGTAAGTGTTCATCATCACATTGTTATAACAGCTAATTTCTTTCTTTGCTAACTTCCCAAAGCTGCCATATAAATTTTCCAAAGAAAATGTCAGTGATTGGTTTCAAAGTGGTAAACTCGACTAAAATGCAAATTAATTAAAAATTAACCATTTCTCATCTAGATTGCATGGCAACCAATATTCTTTTTAAAAAAAATCTTTTCTCACTTATGTTAAGAGCATCTAAAATGCTTAACATAAAACATATTTAAGGAAGGAAAAGAATTAAGGATAGGCTGCAGGTATGTTCAGTGTTAGAGTTAGGAGCTCGATGTTGAAAGTTAGAAGGCTTGCCTAGCAAGTGTCAGTATTGTGAGCATTGAGATGTCCCTAATATTGCAATGACCACCAGAAACCCAAGCCCCAGTATCACGTACCTAACCCTAAACATATGTGAATGCTCTAATAAATCTCAATATGTTTTGTTACTTCATATAAAGTGAACAAAACACATTTAAATAATAATTTGATAGATTTTTGAGCCACATGAACACTGCACCCATGAGGTAGCATGGCCGAGCGGTCTAAGGCGCTGGATTAAGGCTCCAGTCTCTTCGGAGGCGTGGGTTCAAATCCCACTGCTGCTACATTTATTATTGATATATATATTGTTAGAGGTTGATGTTTTCATTGTTCTATCCACAAGAATGCAATTCAATTAAAAAGTAAGTGTTCATCATCACATTGTTATAACAGCTAATTTCTTTCTTTGCTAACTTCCCAAAGCTGCCATATAAATTTTCCAAAGAAAATGTCAGTGATTGGTTTCAAAGTGGTAAACTCGACTAAAATGCAAATTAATTAAAAATTAACCATTTCTCATCTAGATTGCATGGCAACCAATATTCTTTTTAAAAAAAATCTTTTCTCACTTATGTTAAGAGCATCTAAAATGCTTAACATAAAACATATTTTTACGTATTTCTTTAATACAACAACAACATTTTCTGTAATTCTAGTTCTAGATTCCAGACTGTGAGAAACTATGAGTTACCTTTAAGTGTGGTAGCATGGCCGAGCGGTCTAAGGCGCTGGATTTAGGCTCCAGTCTCTTCGGAGGCGTGGGTTCAAATCCCACTGCTGCCATAATTATCTTCCAAAAACAAAATCAGTTATTTTCTCTTAAAGTTCAAATTCTATCTGGTGTATGATAGTTGCTGGGACAATTCAACAACAGAGTTCAAAAACGTTTATCATATTTACTAGATACTTTTCAAAAATATTTCTAAAGACTGTAGAGACAAAAAAATTAACTTGAAGTGATTACAATTGGATGCATTGGGCATCCTGGCATTCGGGAAGCTGCAAGTCAGGAAACTGATAGCAGAATCCCAAACACTTGTAAAACGACTGATTTTGGAACTCTGTCCTATGTGTAGGGGATGTTATGGTTCAATGGCAGGGGGTGGGGTAATGGTTAGGCACTAAGAAGGGAGGTTAAGAGTTTGAAACTATAGGAGTATGTTTAAGGTTATGATGCAGATAGGAAGGGTCATGGTAAGATACTAAGAGGTTTTGGGGTTAGGCATTGGAAGGAAAAGAATTAAGGATAGGCTGCAGGTATGTTCAGTGTTAGAGTTAGGAGCTCGATGTTGAAAGTTAGAAGGCTTGCCTAGCAAGTGTCAGTATTGTGAGCATTGAGATGTCCCTAATATTGCAATGACCACCAGAAACCCAAGCCCCAGTATCACGTACCTAACCCTAACCATATGTGAATGCTCTAATAAATCTCAATATGTTTTGTTACTTCATATAAAGTGAACAAAACACATTTAAATAATCATTTGATAGATTTTTGAGCCACATGAACACTGCACCCATGAGGTAGCATGGCCGAGCGGTCTAAGGCGCTGGATTAAGGCTCCAGTCTCTTCGGAGGCGTGGGTTCAAATCCCACTGCTGCCACATTTATTATTGATATATATATTGTTAGAGGTTGATGTTTTCATTGTTCTATCCACAAGAATGCAATTCAATTAAAAAGTAAGTGTTCATCATCACATTGTTATAACAGCTAATTTCTTTCTTTGCTAACTTCCCAAAGCTGCCATATAAATTTTCCAAAGAAAATGTCAGTGATTGGTTTCGAAGTGGTAAACTCGACTAAAATGCAAATTAATTAAAAATTAACCATTTCTCATCTAGATTGCATGGCAACCAATATTCTTTTTAAAAAAATCTTTTCTCACTTATGTTAAGAGCATCTAAAATGCTTAACATAAAACATATTTTTACGTATTTCTTTAATACAACAACAACATTTTCTGTAATTCTAGTTCTAGATTCCAGACTGTGAGAAACTATGAGTTACCTTTAAGTGTGGTAGCATGGCCGAGCAGTCTAAGGCGCTGGATTTAGGCTCCAGTCTCTTCGGAGGCGTGGGTTCAAATCCCACTGCTGCCATAATTATCTTCCAAAAACAAAATCAGTTATTTTCTCTTAAAGTTCAAATTCTATCTGGTGTATGATAGTTGCTGGGACAATTCAACAACAGAGTTCAAAAAGGTTTATCATATTTACTAGATACTTTTCAAAAATATTTCTAAAGACTGTAGAGACATAAAAATTAACTTGAAGTGATTACAATTGGATGCATTGGGCATCCTGGCATTCGGGAAGCTGCAAGTCAGGAAACTGATAGCAGAATCCCAAACACTTGTAAAACGACTGATTTTGGAACTCTGTCCTATATGTAGGGGATGTTATGGTGGGGTAATGGTTAGGCACTAAGGTGGTGGGGTAATGGTTAGGCACTAAGAAGGGAGGTTAAGAGTTTGGAACTATAGTAGTATGTTTAAGGTTATGATGCAGATAGGAAGGGTCATGGTAAGATACTAAGAGGTTTTGGGGTTAGGCATGGAAGAAAATGAATTAAGGATAGGCTGCAGGTATGTTCAGTGTTAAAGTTAGGGGCTCGATGTTGAAAGTTAGAAGGCTTACCTAGCAAGTGTCTGAATTGTGAGCATTGAGATGTCCCTAATATTGCAATGACCACCAGAAACACAAGCCCCAGTATCACGTACCTAACCCTAACCATATGTGAATGCTCTAATAAATCTCAATATGTTTTGTTACTTCATATAAAGTGAACAAAACACATTTAAATAATCATTTGATAGATTTTTGAGCCACATGAACATTGCACCCATGAGGTAGCATGGCCGAGCGGTCTAAGGCGCTGGATTAAGGCTCCAGTCTCTTCGGAGGCGTGGGTTCAAATCCCACTGCTGCCACATTTATTATTGATATATATATTGTTAGAGGTTGATGTTTTCATTGTTCTATCCACAAGAATGCAATTCAATTAAAAAGTAAGTGTTCATCATCACATTGTTATAACAGCTAATTTCTTTCTTTGCTAACTTCCCAAAGCTGCCATATAAATTTTTCAAAGAAAATGTCAGTGATTGGTTTCAAAGTGGTAAACTCGACTAAAATGCAAATTAATTAAAAATTAACCATTTCTCATCTAGATTGCATGGCAACCAATATTCTTTTTAAAAAAAATCTTTTCTCACTTATGTTAAGAGCATCTAAAATGCTTAACATAAAACATATTTTTACGTATTTCTTTAATACAACAACAACATTTTCTGTAATTCTAGTTCTAGATTCCAGACTGTGAGAAACTATGAGTTACCTTTAAGTGTGGTAGCATGGCCGAGCGGTCTAAGGCGCTGGATTTAGGCTCCAGTCTCTTCGGAGGCATGGGTTCAAATCCCACTGCTGCCATAATTATCTTCCAAAAACAAAATCAGTTATTTTCTCTTAAAGTTCAAATTCTATCTGGTGTATGATAGTTGCTGGGACAATTCAACAACAGAGTTCAAAAACGTTTATCATATTTACTAGATACTTTTCAAAAATATTTCTAAAGACTGTAGAGACAAAAAAATTAACTTGAAGTGATTACAATTGGATGCATTGGGCATCCTGGCATTCGGGAAGCTGCAAGTCAGGAAACTGATAGCAGAATCCCAAACACTTGTAAAACGACTGATTTTGGAACTCTGTCCTATGTGTAGGGGATGTTATGGTTCAATGGCAGGGGGTGGGGTAATGGTTAGGCACTAAGAAGGGAGGTTAAGAGTTTGAAACTATAGGAGTATGTTTAAGGTTATGATGCAGATAGGAAGGGTCATGGTAAGATACTAAGAGGTTTTGGGGTTAGGCATTGGAAGGAAAAGAATTAAGGATAGGCTGCAGGTATGTTCAGTGTTAGAGTTAGGAGCTCGATGTTGAAAGTTAGAAGGCTTGCCTAGCAAGTGTCAGTATTGTGAGCATTGAGATGTCCCTAATATTGCAATGACCACCAGAAACCCAAGCCCCAGTATCACGTACCTAACCCTAACCATATGTGAATGCTCTAATAAATCTCAATATGTTTTGTTACTTCATATAAAGTGAACAAAACACATTTAAATAATCATTTGATAGATTTTTGAGCCACATGAACACTGCACCCATGAGGTAGCATGGCCGAGCGGTCTAAGGCGCTGGATTAAGGCTCCAGTCTCTTCGGAGGCGTGGGTTCAAATCCCACTGCTGCCACATTTATTATTGATATATATATTGTTAGAGGTTGATGTTTTCATTGTTCTATCCACAAGAATGCAATTCAATTAAAAAGTAAGTGTTCATCATCACATTGTTATAACAGCTAATTTCTTTCTTTGCTAACTTCCCAAAGCTGCCATATAAATTTTCCAAAGAAAATGTCAGTGATTGGTTTCAAAGTGGTAAACTCGACTAAAATGCAAATTAATTAAAAATTAACCATTTCTCATCTAGATTGCATGGCAACCAATATTCTTTTTAAAAAAATCTTTTCTCACTTATGTTAAGAGCATCTAAAATGCTTAACATAAAACATATTTTTACGTATTTCTTTAATACAACAACAACATTTTCTGTAATTCTAGTTCTAGATTCCAGACTGTGAGAAACTATGAGTTACCTTTAAGTGTGGTAGCATGGCCGAGCAGTCTAAGGCGCTGGATTTAGGCTCCAGTCTCTTCGGAGGCGTGGGTTCAAATCCCACTGCTGCCATAATTATCTTCCAAAAACAAAATCAGTTATTTTCTCTTAAAGTTCAAATTCTATCTGGTGTATGATAGTTGCTGGGACAATTCAACAACAGAGTTCAAAAACGTTTATCATATTTACTAGATACTTTTCAAAAATATTTCTAAAGACTGTAGAGACATAAAAATTAACTTGAAGTGATTACAATTGGATGCATTGGGCATCCTGGCATTCGGGAAGCTGCAAGTCAGGAAACTGATAGCAGAATCCCAAACACTTGTAAAACGACTGATTTTGGAACTCTGTCCTATATGTAGGGGATGTTATGGTGGGGTAATGGTTAGGCACTAAGGTGGTGGGGTAATGGTTAGGCACTAAGAAGGGAGGTTAAGAGTTTGGAACTATAGTAGTATGTTTAAGGTTATGATGCAGATAGGAAGGGTCATGGTAAGATACTAAGAGGTTTTGGGGTTAGGCATGGAAGAAAATGAATTAAGGATAGGCTGCAGGTATGTTCAGTGTTAAAGTTAGGGGCTCGATGTTGAAAGTTAGAAGGCTTACCTAGCAAGTGTCTGAATTGTGAGCATTGAGATGTCCCTAATATTGCAATGACCACCAGAAACACAAGCCCCAGTATCACGTACCTAACCCTAACCATATGTGAATGCTCTAATAAATCTCAATATGTTTTGTTACTTCATATAAAGTGAACAAAACACATTTAAATAATCATTTGATAGATTTTTGAGCCACATGAACATTGCACCCATGAGGTAGCATGGCCGAGCGGTCTAAGGCGCTGGATTAAGGCTCCAGTCTCTTCGGAGGCGTGGGTTCAAATCCCACTGCTGCCACATTTATTATTGATATATATATTGTTAGAGGTTGATGTTTTCATTGTTCTATCCACAAGAATGCAATTCAATTAAAAAGTAAGTGTTCATCATCACATTGTTATAACAGCTAATTTCTTTCTTTGCTAACTTCCCAAAGCTGCCATATAAATTTTCCAAAGAAAATGTCAGTGATTGGTTTCAAAGTGGTAAACTCGACTAAAATGCAAATTAATTAAAAATTAACCATTTCTCATCTAGATTGCATGGCAACCAATATTCTTTTTAAAAAAAATCTTTTCTCACTTATGTTAAGAGCATCTAAAATGCTTAACATAAAACATATTTAAGGAAGGAAAAGAATTAAGGATAGGCTGCAGGTATGTTCAGTGTTAGAGTTAGGAGCTCGATGTTGAAAGTTAGAAGGCTTGCCTAGCAAGTGTCAGTATTGTGAGCATTGAGATGTCCCTAATATTGCAATGACCACCAGAAACCCAAGCCCCAGTATCACATACCTAACCCTAACCATATGTGAATGCTCTAATAAATCTCAATATGTTCTGTTACTTCATATAAAGTGAACAAAACACATTTAAATAATCATTTGATAGATTTTTGAGCCACATGAACACTGCACCCATGAGGTAGCATGGCCGAGCGGTCTAAGGCGCTGGATTAAGGCTCCAGTCTCTTCGGAGGCGTGGGTTCAAATCCCACTGCTGCCACATTTATTATTGATATATATATTGTTAGAGGTTGATGTTTTCATTGTTCTATCCACAAGAATGCAATTCAATTAAAAAGTAAGTGTTCATCATCACATTGTTATAACAGCTAATTTCTTTCTTTGCTAACTTCCCAAAGCTGCCATATAAATTTTCCAAAGAAAATGTCAGTGATTGGTTTCAAAGTGGTAAACTCGACTAAAATGCAAATTAATTAAAAATTAACCATTTCTCATCTAGATTGCATGGCAACCAATATTCTTTTTAAAAAAAATCTTTTCTCACTTATGTTAAGAGCATCTAAAATGCTTAACATAAAACATATTTAAGGAAGGAAAAAAATTAAGGATAGGCTGCAGGTATGTTCAGTGTTAGAGTTAGGAGCTCGATGTTGAAAGTTAGAAGGCTTGCCTAGCAAGTGTCAGTATTGTGAGCATTGAGATGTCCCTAATATTGCAATGACCACCAGAAACCCAAGCCCCAGTATCACGTACCTAACCCTAACCATATGTGAATGCTCTAATAAATCTCAATATGTTTTGTTACTTCATATAAAGTGAACAAAACACATTTAAATAATCATTTGATAGATTTTTGAGCCACATGAACACTGCACCCATGAGGTAGCATGGCCGAGCGGTCTAAGGCGCTGGATTAAGGCTCCAGTCTCTTCGGAGGCGTGGGTTCAAATCCCACTGCTGCCACATTTATTATTGATATATATATTGTTAGAGGTTGATGTTTTCATTGTTCTATCCACAAGAATGCAATTCAATTAAAAAGTAAGTGTTCATCATCACATTGTTATAACAGCTCATTTCTTTCTTTGCTAACTTCCCAAAGCTGCCATATAAATTTTCCAAAGAAAATGTCAGTGATTGGTTTCAAAGTGGTAAACTCGACTAAAATGCAAATTAATTAAAAATTAACCATTTCTCATCTAGATTGCATGGCAACCAATATTCTTTTTAAAAAAAATCTTTTCTCACTTATGTTAATCTATGAGCATCTAAAATGCTTAACATAAAACATATTTTTACGTATTTCTTTAATACAACAACAACATTTTCTGTAATTCTAGTTCTAGATTCCAGACTGTGAGAAACTATGAGTTACCTTTAAGTGTGGTAGCATGGCCGAGCGGTCTAAGGCGCTGGATTTAGGCTCCAGTCTCTTCGGAGGCGTGGGTTCAAATCCCACTGCTGCCATAATTATCTTCCAAAAACAAAATCAGTTATTTTCTCTTAAAGTTCAAATTCTATCTGGTGTATGATAGTTGCTGGGACAATTCAACAACAGAGTTCAAAAACGTTTATCATATTTACTAGATACTTTTCAAAAATATTTCTAAAGACTGTAGAGACATAAAAATTAACTTGAAGTGATTACAATTGGATGCATTGGGCATCCTGGCATTCGGGAAGCTGCAAGTCAGGAAACTGATAGCAGAATCCCAAACACTTGTAAAACGACTGATTTTGGAACTCTGTCCTATGTGTAGGGGATGTTATGGTTCAATGACAGGGGGTGGGGTAATGGTTAGGCACTAAGAAGGGAGGTTAAGAGTTTGAAACTATAGGAGTATGTTTAAGGTTATGATGCAGATAGGAAGGGTCATGGTAAGATACTAAGAGGTTTTGGGGTTAGGCATTGGAAGGAAAAGAATTAAGGATAGGCTGCAGGTATGTTCAGTGTTAGAGTTAGGAGCTCGATGTTGAAAGTTAGAAGGCTTGCCTAGCAAGTGTCAGTATTGTGAGCATTGAGATGTCCCTAATATTGCAATGACCACCAGAAACCCAAGCCCCAGTATCACGTACCTAACCCTAACCATATGTGATTGCTCTAATAAATCTCAATATGTTTTGTTACTTCATATAAAGTGAACAAAACACATTTAAATAATCATTTGATAGATTTTTGAGCCACATGAACACTGCACCCATGAGGTAGCATGGCCGAGCGGTCTAAGGCGCTGGATTAAGGCTCCAGTCTCTTCGGAGGCGTGGGTTCAAATCCCACTGCTGTCACATTTATTATTGATATATATATTGTTAGAGGTTGATGTTTTCATTGTTCTATCCACAAGAATGCAATTCAATTAAAAAGTAAGTGTTCATCATCACATTGTTATAACAGCTAATTTCTTTCTTTGCTAACTTCCCAAAGCTGCCATATAAATTTTCCAAAGAAAATGTCAGTGATTGGTTTCAAAGTGGTAAACTCGACTAAAATGCAAATTAATTAAAAATTAACCATTTCTCATCTAGATTGCATGGCAACCAATATTCTTTTTAAAAAAAATCTTTTCTCACTTATGTTAAGAGCATCTAAAATGCTTAACATAAAACATATTTTTACGTATTTCTTTAATACAACAACAACAACATTTTCTGTAATTCTAGTTCTAGATTCCAGACTGTGAGAAACTATGAGTTACCTTTAAGTGTGGTAGCATGGCCGAGGTAGCATGGCCGAGCGGTCTAAGGCGCTGTATTTAGGCTCCAGTCTCTTCGGAGGCGTGGGTTCAAATCCCACTGCTGCAGTAATTATCTTCCAAAAACAAAATCAGTTATTTTCTCTTAAAGTTCAAATTCTATCTGGTGTATGATAGTTGCTGGGACAATTCAACAACAGAGTTCAAAAACGTTTATCATATTTACTAGATACTTTTCAAAAATATTTCTAAAGACTGTAGAGACATAAAAATTAACTTGAAGTGATTACAATTGGATGCATTGGGCATCCTGGCATTCGGGAAGCTGCAAGTCAGGAAACTGATAGCAGAATCCCAAACACTTGTAAAACGACTGATTTTGGAACTCTGTCCTATATGTAGGGGATGTTATGGTGGGGTAATGGTTAGGCACTAAGGTGGTGGGGTAATGGTTAGGCACTAAGAAGGGAGGTTAAGAGTTT
Source organism: Crinia signifera (assembly GCF_055691185.1). Classification (NCBI taxonomy): domain Eukaryota; kingdom Metazoa; phylum Chordata; class Amphibia; order Anura; family Myobatrachidae; genus Crinia; species Crinia signifera. The sequence continues at coordinate 206,549,186 of NC_139222.1, forward strand.
GGAACTATAGTAGTATGTTTAAGGTTATGATGCAGATAGGAAGGGTCATGGTAAGATACTAAGAGGTTTTGGGGTTAGGCATGGAAGAAAAAGAATTAAGGATAGGCTGCAGGTATGTTCAGTGTTAAAGTTAGGGGCTCGATGTTGAAAGTTAGAAGGCTTACCTAGCAAGTGTCTGAATTGTGAGCATTGAGATGTCCCTAATATTGCAATGACCACCAGAAACACAAGCCCCAGTATCACGTACCTAACCCTAACCATATGTGAATGCTCTAATAAATCTCAATATGTTTTGTTACTTCATATAAAGTGAACAAAACACATTTAAATAATCATTTGATAGATTTTTGAGCCACATGAACATTGCACCCATGAGGTAGCATGGCCGAGCGGTCTAAGGCGCTGGATTAAGGCTCCAGTCTCTTCGGAGGCGTGGGTTCAAATCCCACTGCTGCCACATTTATTATTGATATATATATTGTTAGAGGTTGATGTTTTCATTGTTCTATCCACAAGAATGCAATTCAATTAAAAAGTAAGTGTTCATCATCACATTGTTATAACAGCTAATTTCTTTCTTTGCTAACTTCCCAAAGCTGCCATATAAATTTTCCAAAGAAAATGTCAGTGATTGGTTTCAAAGTGGTAAACTCGACTAAAATGCAAATTAATTAAAAATTAACCATTTCTCATCTAGATTGCATGGCAACCAATATTCTTTTTAAAAAAAATCTTTTCTCACTTATGTTAAGAGCATCTAAAATGCTTAACATAAAACATATTTAAGTAAGGAAAAGAATTAAGGATAGGCTGCAGGTATGTTCAGTGTTAGAGTTAGGAGCTCGATGTTGAAAGTTAGAAGGCTTGCCTAGCAAGTGTCAGTATTGTGAGCATTGAGATGTCCCTAATATTGCAATGACCACCAGAAACCCAAGCCCCAGTATCACGTACCTAACCCTAACCATATGTGAATGCTCTAATAAATCTCAATATGTTTTGTTACTTCATATAAAGTGAACAAAACACATTTAAATAATCATTTGATAGATTTTTGAGCCACATGAACACTGCACCCATGAGGTAGCATGGCCGAGCGGTCTAAGGCGCTGGATTAAGGCTCCAGTCTCTTCGGAGGCGTGGGTTCAAATCCCACTGCTGCCACATTTATTATTGATATATATATTGTTAGAGGTTGATGTTTTCATTGTTCTATCCACAAGAATGCAATTCAATTAAAAAGTAAGTGTTCATCATCACATTGTTATAACAGCTAATTTCTTTCTTTGCTAACTTCCCAAAGCTGCCATATAAATTTTCCAAAGAAAATGTCAGTGATTGGTTTCAAAGTGGTAAACTCGACTAAAATGCAAATTAATTGAAAAATTAACCATTTCTCATCTAGATTGCATGGCAACCAATATTCTTTTTAAAAAAAATCTTTTCTCACTTATGTTAAGAGCATCTAAAATGCTTAACATAAAACATATTTTTACGTATTTCTTTAATACAACAACAACAACATTTTCTGTAATTCTAGTTCTAGATTCCAGACTGTGAGAAACTATGAGTTACCTTTAAGTGTGGTAGCATGGCCGAGGTAGCATGGCCGAGCGGTCTAAGGCGCTGTATTTAGGCTCCAGTCTCTTCGGAGGCGTGGGTTCAAATCCCACTGCTGCAGTAATTATCTTCCAAAAACAAAATCAGTTATTTTCTCTTAAAGTTCAAATTCTATCTGGTGTATGATAGTTGCTGGGACAATTCAACAACAGAGTTCAAAAACGTTTATCATATTTACTAGATACTTTTCAAAAATATTTCTAAAGACTGTAGAGACATAAAAATTAACTTGAAGTGATTACAATTGGATGCATTGGGCATCCTGGCATTCGGGAAGCTGCAAGTCAGGAAACTGATAGCAGAATCCCAAACACTTGTAAAACGACTGATTTTGGAACTCTGTCCTATATGTAGGGGATGTTATGGTGGGGTAATGGTTAGGCACTAAGGTGGTGGGGTAATGGTTAGGCACTAAGAAGGGAGGTTAAGAGTTTGGAACTATAGTAGTATGTTTAAGGTTATGATGCAGATAGGAAGGGTCATGGTAAGATACTAAGAGGTTTTGGGGTTAGGCATGGAAGAAAAAGAATTAAGGATAGGCTGCAGGTATGTTCAGTGTTAAAGTTAGGGGCTCGATGTTGAAAGTTAGAAGGCTTACCTAGCAAGTGTCTGAATTGTGAGCATTGAGATGTCCCTAATATTGCAATGACCACCAGAAACACAAGCCCCAGTATCACGTACCTAACCCTAACCATATGTGAATGCTCTAATAAATCTCAATATGTTTTGTTACTTCATATAAAGTGAACAAAACACATTTAAATAATCATTTGATAGATTTTTGAGCCACATGAACATTGCACCCATGAGGTAGCATGGCCGAGCGGTCTAAGGCGCTGGATTAAGGCTCCAGTCTCTTCGGAGGCGTGGGTTCAAATCCCACTGCTGCCACATTTATTATTGATATATATATTGTTAGAGGTTGATGTTTTCATTGTTCTATCCACAAGAATGCAATTCAATTAAAAAGTAAGTGTTCATCATCACATTGTTATAACAGCTAATTTCTTTCTTTGCTAACTTCCCAAAGCTGCCATATAAATTTTCCAAAGAAAATGTCAGTGATTGGTTTCAAAGTGGTAAACTCGACTAAAATGCAAATTAATTAAAAATTAACCATTTCTCATCTAGATTGCATGGCAACCAATATTCTTTTTAAAAAAAATCTTTTCTCACTTATGTTAAGAGCATCTAAAATGCTTAACATAAAACATATTTAAGTAAGGAAAAGAATTAAGGATAGGCTGCAGGTATGTTCAGTGTTAGAGTTAGGAGCTCGATGTTGAAAGTTAGAAGGCTTGCCTAGCAAGTGTCAGTATTGTGAGCATTGAGATGTCCCTAATATTGCAATGACCACCAGAAACCCAAGCCCCAGTATCACGTACCTAACCCTAACCATATGTGAATGCTCTAATAAATCTCAATATGTTTTGTTACTTCATATAAAGTGAACAAAACACATTTAAATAATCATTTGATAGATTTTTGAGCCACATGAACACTGCACCCATGAGGTAGCATGGCCGAGCGGTCTAAGGCGCTGGATTAAGGCTCCAGTCTCTTCGGAGGCGTGGGTTCAAATCCCACTGCTGCCACATTTATTATTGATATATATATTGTTAGAGGTTGATGTTTTCATTGTTCTATCCACAAGAATGCAATTCAATTAAAAAGTAAGTGTTCATCATCACATTGTTATAACAGCTAATTTCTTTCTTTGCTAACTTCCCAAAGCTGCCATATAAATTTTCCAAAGAAAATGTCAGTGATTGGTTTCAAAGTGGTAAACTCGACTAAAATGCAAATTAATTGAAAAATTAACCATTTCTCATCTAGATTGCATGGCAACCAATATTCTTTTTAAAAAAAATCTTTTCTCACTTATGTTAAGAGCATCTAAAATGCTTAACATAAAACATATTTTTACGTATTTCTTTAATACAACAACAACATTTTCGGTACTTATGTAGTATCTGGGCTGCCGATTTTTTGATTGTATGCCTTAAGTTAAGGCATACAATCAGATGCGATGCGATGCGATATCGCATCGCATCGCATCGCATCCGATATCGGATGCGATGACCCGATTTTTCCATAGGAATCAATGTTAAAATGATTCCTATGGAAAAATGGGTCCTTTTCATACCCCTACTATCCAAGTGGGCATGGAGTTGGATATAAACCTGTGGCGAGCGTAGCGAGCCACCGAGCCCGAAGCGTGGCGAGCGAAGCGAGCCCCGCGAGGGGACGGTATTCGTCCCCTCGCGGGGCTCGCTTCGCTCGCCACGCTTCGGGCTCGGTGGCTCGCTACGCTCGCCACAGGTTTATATCCAACTCCATGCCCACTTGGATAGTAGGGGTATGAAAAGGACCCATTTTTCCCATTGAATTCCATGTTAAAATGGACTCAGTCCATTTTAACATTGATTCCTATGGAAAAATCGGGTCATCGCATCGCATCGCATCGAATCGCATGGTCGCATGCGATGCGATGCGATCTCCCGATCCGACCCGATTTAGAAATCGGCAGCCCAGATACTACATAAGTACCACATTTTCTGTAATTCTAGTTCTAGATTCCAGACTGTGAGAAACTATGAGTTACCTTTAAGTGTGGTAGCATGGCCGAGCGGTCTAAGGCGCTGGATTTAGGCTCCAGTCTCTTCGGAGGCGTGGGTTCAAATCCCACTGCTGCCATAATTATCTTCCAAAAACAAAATCAGTTATTTTCTCTTAAAGTTCAAATTCTATCTGGTGTATGATAGTTGCTGGGACAATTCAACAACAGAGTTCAAAAACGTTTATCATATTTACTAGATACTTTTCAAAAATATTTCTAAAGACTGTAGAGACATAAAAATTAACTTGAAGTGATTACAATTGGATGCATTGGGCATCCTGGCATTCGGGAAGCTGCAAGTCAGGAAACTGATAGCAGAATCCCAAACACTTGTAAAACGACTGATTTTGGAACTCTGTCCTATGTGTAGGGGATGTTATGGTTCAATGGCAGGGGGTGGGGTAATGGTTAGGCACTAAGAAGGGAGGTTAAGAGTTTGAAACTATAGGAGTATGTTTAAGGTTATGATGCAGATAGGAAGGGTCATGGTAAGATACTAAGAGGTTTTGGGGTTAGGCATTGGAAGGAAAAGAATTAAGGATAGGCTGCAGGTATGTTCAGTGTTAGAGTTAGGAGCTCGATGTTGAAAGTTAGAAGGCTTGCCTAGCAAGTGTCAGTATTGTGAGCATTGAGATGTCCCTAATATTGCAATGACCACCAGAAACCCAAGCCCCAGTATCACGTACCTAACCCTAACCATATGTGAATGCTCTAATAAATCTCAATATGTTTTGTTACTTCATATAAAGTGAACAAAACACATTTAAATAATCATTTGATAGATTTTTGAGCCACATGAACACTGCACCCATGAGGTAGCATGGCCGAGCGGTCTAAGGCGCTGGATTAAGGCTCCAGTCTCTTCGGAGGCGTGGGTTCAAATCCCACTGCTGCCACATTTATTATTGATATATATATATATTGTTAGAGGTTGATGTTTTCATTGTTCTATCCACAAGAATGCAATTCAATTAAAAAGTAAGTGTTCATCATCACATTGTTATAACAGCTAATTTCTTTCTTTGCTAACTTCCCAAAGCTGCCATATAAATTTTCCAAAGAAAATGTCAGTGATTGGTTTCAAAGTGGTAAACTCGACTAAAATGCAAATTAATTAAAAATTAACCATTTCTCATCTAGATTGCATGGCAACCAATATTCTTTTTAAAAAAAATCTTTTCTCACTTATGTTAAGAGCATCTAAAATGCTTAACATAAAACATATTTTTACGTATTTCTTTAATACAACAACAACATTTTCTGTAATTCTAGTTCTAGATTCCAGACTGTGAGAAACTATGAGTTACCTTTAAGTGTGGTAGCATGGCCGAGCGGTCTAAGGCGCTGGATTTAGGCTCCAGTCTCTTCGGAGGCGTGGGTTCAAATCCCACTGCTGCCATAATTATCTTCCAAAAACAAAATCAGTTATTTTCTCTTAAAGTTCAAATTCTATCTGGTGTATGATAGTTGCTGGGACAATTCAACAACAGAGTTCAAAAACGTTTATCATATTTACTAGATACTTTTCAAAAATATTTCTAAAGACTGTAGAGACATAAAAATTAACTTGAAGTGATTACAATTGGATGCATTGGGCATCCTGGCATTCGGGAAGCTGCAAGTCAGGAAACTGATAGCAGAATCCCAAACACTTGTAAAACGACTGATTTTGGAACTCTGTCCTATATGTAGGGGATGTTATGGTGGGGTAATGGTTAGGCACTAAGGTGGTGGGGTAATGGTTAGGCACTAAGAAGGGAGGTTAAGAGTTTGGAACTATAGTAGTATGTTTAAGGTTATGATGCAGATAGGAAGGGTCATGGTAAGATACTAAGAGGTTTTGGGGTTAGGCATGGAAGAAAAAGAATTAAGGATAGGCTGCAGGTATGTTCAGTGTTAAAGTTAGGGGCTCGATGTTGAAAGTTAGAAGGCTTACCTAGCAAGTGTCTGAATTGTGAGCATTGAGATGTCCCTAATATTGCAATGACCACCAGAAACACAAGCCCCAGTATCACGTACCTAACCCTAACCATATGTGAATGCTCTAATAAATCTCAATATGTTTTGTTACTTCATATAAAGTGAACAAAACACATTTAAATAATCATTTGATAGATTTTTGAGCCACATGAACATTGCACCCATGAGGTAGCATGGCCGAGCGGTCTAAGGCGCTGGATTAAGGCTCCAGTCTCTTCGGAGGCGTGGGTTCAAATCCCACTGCTGCCACATTTATTATTGATATATATATTGTTAGAGGTTGATGTTTTCATTGTTCTATCCACAAGAATGCAATTCAATTAAAAAGTAAGTGTTCATCATCACATTGTTATAACAGCTAATTTCTTTCTTTGCTAACTTCCCAAAGCTGCCATATAAATTTTCCAAAGAAAATGTCAGTGATTGGTTTCAAAGTGGTAAACTCGACTAAAATGCAAATTAATTAAAAATTAACCATTTCTCATCTAGATTGCATGGCAACCAATATTCTTTTTAAAAAAAATCTTTTCTCACTTATGTTAAGAGCATCTAAAATGCTTAACATAAAACATATTTAAGGAAGGAAAAGAATTAAGGATAGGCTGCAGGTATGTTCAGTGTTAGAGTTAGGAGCTCGATGTTGAAAGTTAGAAGGCTTGCCTAGCAAGTGTCAGTATTGTGAGCATTGAGATGTCCCTAATATTGCAATGACCACCAGAAACCCAAGCCCCAGTATCACGTACCTAACCCTAACCATATGTGAATGCTCTAATAAATCTCAATATGTTTTGTTACTTCATATAAAGTGAACAAAACACATTTAAATAATCATTTGATAGATTTTTGAGCCACATGAACACTACACCCATGAGGTAGCATGGCCAAGCGGTCTAAGGCGCTGGATTAAGGCTCCAGTCTCTTCGGAGGCGTGGGTTCAAATCCCACTGCTGCCACATATTGATATATATATTGTTAGAGGTTGATGTTTTCATTGTTCTATCCACAAGAATGCAATTCAATTAAAAAGTAAGTGTTCATCATCACATTGTTATAACAGCTAATTTCTTTCTTTGCTAACTTCCCAAAGCTGCCATATAAATTTTCCAAAGAAAATGTCAGTGATTGGTTTCAAAGTGGTAAACTCGACTAAAATGCAAATTAATTAAAAATTAACCATTTCTCATCTAGATTGCATGGCAACCAATATTCTTTTTAAAAAAAATCTTTTCTCACTTATGTTAAGAGCATCTAAAATGCTTAACATAAAACATATTTTTACGTATTTCTTTAATACAACAACAACATTTTCTGTAATTCTAGTTCTAGATTCCAGACTGTGAGAAACTATGAGTAACCTTTAAGTGTGGTAGCATGGCCGAGCGGTCTAAGGCGCTGGATTTAGGCTCCAGTCTCTTCGGAGGCGTGGGTTCAAATCCCACTGCTGCCATAATTATCTTCCAAAAACAAAATCAGTTATTTTCTCTTAAAGTTCAAATTCTATCTGGTGTATGATAGTTGCTGGGACAATTCAACAACAGAGTTCAAAAACGTTTATCATATTTACTAGATACTTTTCAAAAATATTTCTAAAGACTGTAGAGACAAAAAAATTAACTTGAAGTGATTACAATTGGATGCATTGGGCATCCTGGCATTCGGGAAGCTGCAAGTCAGGAAACTGATAGCAGAATCCCAAACACTTGTAAAACGACTGATTTTGGAACTCTGTCCTATGTGTAGGGGATGTTATGGTTCAATGGCAGGGGGTGGGGTAATGGTTAGGCACTAAGAAGGGAGGTTAAGAGTTTGAAACTATAGGAGTATGTTTAAGGTTATGATGCAGATAGGAAGGGTCATGGTAAGATACTAAGAGGTTTTGGGGTTAGGCATTGGAAGGAAAAGAATTAAGGATAGGCTGCAGGTATGTTCAGTGTTAGAGTTAGGAGCTCGATGTTGAAAGTTAGAAGGCTTGCCTAGCAAGTGTCAGTATTGTGAGCATTGAGATGTCCCTAATATTGCAATGACCACCAGAAACCCAAGCCCCAGTATCACGTACCTAACCCTAACCATATGTGAATGCTCTAATAAATCTCAATATGTTTTGTTACTTCATATAAAGTGAACAAAACACATTTAAATAATCATTTGATAGATTTTTGAGCCACATGAACACTGCACCCATGAGGTAGCATGACCGAGCGGTCTAAGGCGCTGGATTAAGGCTCCAGTCTCTTCGGAGGCGTGGGTTCAAATCCCACTGCTGCCACATTTATTATTGATATATATATTGTTAGAGGTTGATGTTTTCATTGTTCTATCCACAAGAATGCAATTCAATAAAAAGTAAGTGTTCATCATCACATTGTTATAACAGCTAATTTCTTTCTTTGCTAACTTCCCAAAGCTGCCATATAAATTTTCCAAAGAAAATGTCAGTGATTGGTTTCAAAGTGGTAAACTCGACTAAAATGCAAATTAATTAAAAATTAACCATTTCTCATCTAGATTGCATGGCAACCAATATTCTTTTTAAAAAAAATCTTTTCTCACTTATGTTAAGAGCATCTAAAATGCTTAACATAAAACATATTTTTACGTATTTCTTTAATACAACAACAACATTTTCTGTAATTCTAGTTCTAGATTCCAGACTGTGAGAAACTATGAGTTACCTTTAAGTGTGGTAGCATGGCCGAGCGGTCTAAGGCGCTGGATTTAGGCTCCAGTCTCTTCGGAGGCGTGGGTTCAAATCCCACAAGTTAGAAGGCTTGCCTAGCAAGTGTCAGTATTGTGAGCATTGAGATGTCCCTAATATTGCAATGACCACCAGAAACCCAAGCCCCAGTATCACGTACCTAACCATATGTGAATGCTCTAATAAATCTCAATATGTTTTGTTACTTCATATAAAGTGAACAAAACACATTTAAATAATCATTTGATAGATTTTTGAGCCACATGAACACTGCACCCATGAGGTAGCATGGCCGAGCGGTCTAAGGCGCTGGATTAAGGCTCCAGTCTCTTCGGAGGCGTGGGTTCAAATCCCACTGCTGCCACATTTATTATTGATATATATATTGTTAGAGGTTGATGTTTTCATTGTTCTATCCACAAGAATGCAATTCAATTAAAAAGTAAGTGTTCATCATCACATTGTTATAACAGCTAATTTCTTTCTTTGCTAACTTCCCAAAGCTGCCATATAAATTTTCCAAAGAAAATGTCAGTGATTGGTTTCAAAGTGGTAAACTCGACTAAAATGCAAATTAATTAAAAATTAACCATTTCTCATCTAGATTGCATGGCAACCAATATTCTTTTTAAAAAAAATCTTTTCTCACTTATGTTAAGAGCATCTAAAATGCTTAACATAAAACATATTTTTACGTATTTCTTTAATACAACAACAACATTTTCTGTAATTCTAGTTCTAGATTCCAGACTGTGAGAAACTATGAGTTACCTTTAAGTGTGGTAGCATGGCCGAGCGGTCTAAGGCGCTGGATTTAGGCTCCAGTCTCTTCGGAGGCGTGGGTTCAAATCCCACTGCTGCCATAATTATCTTCCAAAAACAAAATCAGTTATTTTCTCTTAAAGTTCAAATTCTATCTGGTGTATGATAGTTGCTGGGACAATTCAACAACAGAGTTCAAAAACGTTTATCATATTTACTAGATACTTTTCAAAAATATTTCTAAAGACTGTAGAGACATAAAAATTAACTTGAAGTGATTACAATTGGATGCATTGGGCATCCTGGCATTCGGGAAGCTGCAAGTCAGGAAACTGATAGCAGAATCCCAAACACTTGTAAAACGACTGATTTTGGAACTCTGTCCTATATGTAGGGGATGTTATGGTGGGGTAATGGTTAGGCACTAAGGTGGTGGGGTAATGGTTAGGCACTAAGAAGGGAGGTTAAGAGTTTGGAACTATAGTAGTATGTTTAAGGTTATGATGCAGATAGGAAGGGTCATGGTAAGATACTAAGAGGTTTTGGGGTTAGGCATGGAAGAAAAAGAATTAAGGATAGGCTGCAGGTATGTTCAGTGTTAAAGTTAGGGGCTCGATGTTGAAAGTTAGAAGGCTTACCTAGCAAGTGTCTGAATTGTGAGCATTGAGATGTCCCTAATATTGCAATGACCACCAGAAACCCAAGCCCCAGTATCACGTACCTAACCCTAACCATATGTGAATGCTCTAATAAATCTCAATATGTTTTGTTACTTCATATAAAGTGAACAAAACACATTTAAATAATCATTTGATAGATTTTTGAGCCACATGAACACTACACCCATGAGGTAGCATGGCCGAGCGGTCTAAGGCGCTGGATTAAGGCTCCAGTCTCTTCGGAGGCGTGGGTTCAAATCCCACTGCTGCCACATTTATTATTGATATATATATTGTTAGAGGTTGATGTTTTCATTGTTCTATCCACAAGAATGCAATTCAATTAAAAAGTAAGTGTTCATCATCACATTGTTATAACAGCTAATTTCTTTCTTTGCTAACTTCCCAAAGCTGCCATATAAATTTTCCAAAGAAAATGTCAGTGATTGGTTTCAAAGTGGTAAACTCGACTAAAATGCAAATTAATTAAAAATTAACCATTTCTCATCTAGATTGCATGGCAACCAATATTCTTTTTAAAAAAAATCTTTTCTCACTTATGTTAAGAGCATCTAAAATGCTTAACATAAAACATATTTTTACGTATTTTTTTAATACAACAACAACATTTTCTGTAATTCTAGTTCTAGATTCCAGACTGTGAGAAACTATGAGTAACCTTTAAGTGTGGTAGCATGGCCGAGCGGTCTAAGGCGCTGGATTTAGGCTCCAGTCTCTTCGGAGGCGTGGGTTCAAATCCCACTGCTGCCATAATTATCTTCCAAAAACAAAATCAGTTATTTTCTCTTAAAGTTCAAATTCTATCTGGTGTATGATAGTTGCTGGGACAATTCAACAACAGAGTTCAAAAACGTTTATCATATTTACTAGATACTTTTCAAAAATATTTCTAAAGACTGTAGAGACAAAAAAATTAACTTGAAGTGATTACAATTGGATGCATTGGGCATCCTGGCATTCGGGAAGCTGCAAGTCAGGAAACTGATAGCAGAATCCCAAACACTTGTAAAACGACTGATTTTGGAACTCTGTCCTATGTGTAGGGGATGTAATGGTTCAATGGCAGGGGGTGGGGTAATGGTTAGGCACTAAGAAGGGAGGTTAAGAGTTTGAAACTATAGGAGTATGTTTAAGGTTATGATGCAGATAGGAAGGGTCATGGTAAGATACTAAGAGGTTTTGGGGTTAGGCATTGGAAGGAAAAGAATTAAGGATAGGCTGCAGGTATGTTCAGTGTTAGAGTTAGGAGCTCGATGTTGAAAGTTAGAAGGCTTGCCTAGCAAGTGTCAGTATTGTGAGCATTGAGATGTCCCTAATATTGCAATGACCACCAGAAACCCAAGCCCCAGTATCACGTACCTAACCCTAACCATATGTGAATGCTCTAATAAATCTCAATATGTTTTGTTACTTCATATAAAGTGAACAAAACACATTTAAATAATCATTTGATAGATTTTTGAGCCACATGAACACTGCACCCATGAGGTAGCATGGCCGAGCGGTCTAAGGCGCTGGATTAAGGCTCCAGTCTCTTCGGAGGCGTGGGTTCAAATCCCACTGCTGCCACATTTATTATTGATATATATATTGTTAGAGGTTGATGTTTTCATTGTTCTATCCACAAGAATGCAATTCAATTAAAAAGTAAGTGTTCATCATCACATTGTTATAACAGCTAATTTCTTTCTTTGCTAACTTCCCAAAGCTGCCATATAAATTTTCCAAAGAAAATGTCAGTGATTGGTTTCAAAGTGGTAAACTCGACTAAAATGCAAATTAATTAAAAATTAACCATTTCTCATCTAGATTGCATGGCAACCAATATTCTTTTTAAAAAAAATCTTTTCTCACTTATGTTAAGAGCATCTAAAATGCTTAACATAAAACATATTTTTACGTATTTCTTTAATACAACAACAACATTTTCTGTAATTCTAGTTCTAGATTCCAGACTGTGAGAAACTATGAGTTACCTTTAAGTGTGGTAGCATGGCCGAGCGGTCTAAGGCGCTGGATTTAGGCTCCAGTCTCTTCGGAGGCGTGGGTTCAAATCCCACTGCTGCCATAATTATCTTCCAAAAACAAAATCAGTTATTTTCTCTTAAAGTTCAAATTCTATCTGGTGTATGATAGTTGCTGGGACAATTCAACAACAGAGTTCAAAAACGTTTATCATATTTACTAGATACTTTTCAAAAATATTTCTAAAGACTGTAGAGACATAAAAATTAACTTGAAGTGATTACAATTGGATGCATTGGGCATCCTGGCATTCGGGAAGCTGCAAGTCAGGAAACTGATAGCAGAATCCCAAACACTTGTAAAACGACTGATTTTGGAACTCTGTCCTATGTGTAGGGGATGTTATGGTTCAATGGCAGGGGGTGGGGTAATGGTTAGGCACTAAGAAGGGAGGTTAAGAGTTTGAAACTATAGGAGTATGTTTAAGGTTATGATGCAGATAGGAAGGGTCATGGTAAGATACTAAGAGGTTTTGGGGTTAGGCATTGGAAGGAAAAGAATTAAGGATAGGCTGCAGGTATGTTCAGTGTTAGAGTTAGGAGCTCGATGTTGAAAGTTAGAAGGCTTGCCTAGCAAGTGTCAGTATTGTGAGCATTGAGATGTCCCTAATATTGCAATGACCACCAGAAACCCAAGCCCCAGTATCACGTACCTAACCCTAACCATATGTGAATGCTCTAATAAATCTCAATATGTTTTGTTACTTCATATAAAGTGAACAAAACACATTTAAATAATCATTTGATAGATTTTTGAGCCACATGAACACTGCACCCATGAGGTAGCATGGCCGAGCGGTCTAAGGCGCTGGATTAAGGCTCCAGTCTCTTCGGAGGCGTGGGTTCAAATCCCACTGCTGCCACATTTATTATTGATATATATATATATTGTTAGAGGTTGATGTTTTCATTGTTCTATCCACAAGAATGCAATTCAATTAAAAAGTAAGTGTTCATCATCACATTGTTATAACAGCTAATTTCTTTCTTTGCTAACTTCCCAAAGCTGCCATATAAATTTTCCAAAGAAAATGTCAGTGATTGGTTTCAAAGTGGTAAACTCGACTAAAATGCAAATTAATTAAAAATTAACCATTTCTCATCTAGATTGCATGGCAACCAATATTCTTTTTAAAAAAAATCTTTTCTCACTTATGTTAAGAGCATCTAAAATGCTTAACATAAAACATATTTTTACGTATTTCTTTAATACAACAACAACATTTTCTGTAATTCTAGTTCTAGATTCCAGACTGTGAGAAACTATGAGTTACCTTTAAGTGTGGTAGCATGGCCGAGCGGTCTAAGGCGCTGGATTTAGGCTCCAGTCTCTTCGGAGGCGTGGGTTCAAATCCCACTGCTGCCATAATTATCTTCCAAAAACAAAATCAGTTATTTTCTCTTAAAGTTCAAATTCTATCTGGTGTATGATAGTTGCTGGGACAATTCAACAACAGAGTTCAAAAACGTTTATCATATTTACTAGATACTTTTCAAAAATATTTCTAAAGACTGTAGAGACATAAAAATTAACTTGAAGTGATTACAATTGGATGCATTGGGCATCCTGGCATTCGGGAAGCTGCAAGTCAGGAAACTGATAGCAGAATCCCAAACACTTGTAAAACGACTGATTTTGGAACTCTGTCCTATATGTAGGGGATGTTATGGTGGGGTAATGGTTAGGCACTAAGGTGGTGGGGTAATGGTTAGGCACTAAGAAGGGAGGTTAAGAGTTTGGAACTATAGTAGTATGTTTAAGGTTATGATGCAGATAGGAAGGGTCATGGTAAGATACTAAGAGGTTTTGGGGTTAGGCATGGAAGAAAAAGAATTAAGGATAGGCTGCAGGTATGTTCAGTGTTAAAGTTAGGGGCTCGATGTTGAAAGTTAGAAGGCTTACCTAGCAAGTGTCTGAATTGTGAGCATTGAGATGTCCCTAATATTGCAATGACCACCAGAAACACAAGCCCCAGTATCACGTACCTAACCCTAACCATATGTGAATGCTCTAATAAATCTCAATATGTTTTGTTACTTCATATAAAGTGAACAAAACACATTTAAATAATCATTTGATAGATTTTTGAGCCACATGAACATTGCACCCATGAGGTAGCATGGCCGAGCGGTCTAAGGCGCTGGATTAAGGCTCCAGTCTCTTCGGAGGCGTGGGTTCAAATCCCACTGCTGCCACATTTATTATTGATATATATATTGTTAGAGGTTGATGTTTTCATTGTTCTATCCACAAGAATGCAATTCAATTAAAAAGTAAGTGTTCATCATCACATTGTTATAACAGCTAATTTCTTTCTTTGCTAACTTCCCAAAGCTGCCATATAAATTTTCCAAAGAAAATGTCAGTGATTGGTTTCAAAGTGGTAAACTCGACTAAAATGCAAATTAATTAAAAATTAACCATTTCTCATCTAGATTGCATGGCAACCAATATTCTTTTTAAAAAAAATCTTTTCTCACTTATGTTAAGAGCATCTAAAATGCTTAACATAAAACATATTTAAGGAAGGAAAAGAATTAAGGATAGGCTGCAGGTATGTTCAGTGTTAGAGTTAGGAGCTCGATGTTGAAAGTTAGAAGGCTTGCCTAGCAAGTGTCAGTATTGTGAGCATTGAGATGTCCCTAATATTGCAATGACCACCAGAAACCCAAGCCCCAGTATCACGTACCTAACCCTAACCATATGTGAATGCTCTAATAAATCTCAATATGTTTTGTTACTTCATATAAAGTGAACAAAACACATTTAAATAATCATTTGATAGATTTTTGAGCCACATGAACACTACACCCATGAGGTAGCATGGCCAAGCGGTCTAAGGCGCTGGATTAAGGCTCCAGTCTCTTCGGAGGCGTGGGTTCAAATCCCACTGCTGCCACATTTATTATTGATATATATATTGTTAGAGGTTGATGTTTTCATTGTTCTATCCACAAGAATGCAATTCAATTAAAAAGTAAGTGTTCATCATCACATTGTTATAACAGCTAATTTCTTTCTTTGCTAACTTCCCAAAGCTGCCATATAAATTTTCCAAAGAAAATGTCAGTGATTGGTTTCAAAGTGGTAAACTCGACTAAAATGCAAATTAATTAAAAATTAACCATTTCTCATCTAGATTGCATGGCAACCAATATTCTTTTTAAAAAAAATCTTTTCTCACTTATGTTAAGAGCATCTAAAATGCTTAACATAAAACATATTTTTACGTATTTCTTTAATACAACAACAACATTTTCTGTAATTCTAGTTCTAGATTCCAGACTGTGAGAAACTATGAGTAACCTTTAAGTGTGGTAGCATGGCCGAGCGGTCTAAGGCGCTGGATTTAGGCTCCAGTCTCTTCGGAGGCGTGGGTTCAAATCCCACTGCTGCCATAATTATCTTCCAAAAACAAAATCAGTTATTTTCTCTTAAAGTTCAAATTCTATCTGGTGTATGATAGTTGCTGGGACAATTCAACAACAGAGTTCAAAAACGTTTATCATATTTACTAGATACTTTTCAAAAATATTTCTAAAGACTGTAGAGACAAAAAAATTAACTTGAAGTGATTACAATTGGATGCATTGGGCATCCTGGCATTCGGGAAGCTGCAAGTCAGGAAACTGATAGCAGAATCCCAAACACTTGTAAAACGACTGATTTTGGAACTCTGTCCTATGTGTAGGGGATGTTATGGTTCAATGGCAGGGGGTGGGGTAATGGTTAGGCACTAAGAAGGGAGGTTAAGAGTTTGAAACTATAGGAGTATGTTTAAGGTTATGATGCAGATAGGAAGGGTCATGGTAAGATACTAAGAGGTTTTGGGGTTAGGCATTGGAAGGAAAAGAATTAAGGATAGGCTGCAGGTATGTTCAGTGTTAGAGTTAGGAGCTCGATGTTGAAAGTTAGAAGGCTTGCCTAGCAAGTGTCAGTATTGTGAGCATTGAGATGTCCCTAATATTGCAATGACCACCAGAAACCCAAGCCCCAGTATCACGTACCTAACCCTAACCATATGTGAATGCTCTAATAAATCTCAATATGTTTTGTTACTTCATATAAAGTGAACAAAACACATTTAAATAATCATTTGATAGATTTTTGAGCCACATGAACACTGCACCCATGAGGTAGCATGGCCGAGCGGTCTAAGGCGCTGGATTAAGGCTCCAGTCTCTTCGGAGGCGTGGGTTCAAATCCCACTGCTGCCACATTTATTATTGATATATATATTGTTAGAGGTTGATGTTTTCATTGTTCTATCCACAAGAATGCAATTCAATTAAAAAGTAAGTGTTCATCATCACATTGTTATAACAGCTAATTTCTTTCTTTGCTAACTTCCCAAAGCTGCCATATAAATTTTCCAAAGAAAATGTCAGTGATTGGTTTCAAAGTGGTAAACTCGACTAAAATGCAAATTAATTAAAAATTAACCATTTCTCATCTAGATTGCATGGCAACCAATATTCTTTTTAAAAAAAATCTTTTCTCACTTATGTTAAGAGCATCTAAAATGCTTAACATAAAACATATTTTTACGTATTTCTTTAATACAACAACAACATTTTCTGTAATTCTAGTTCTAGATTCCAGACTGTGAGAAACTATGAGTTACCTTTAAGTGTGGTAGCATGGCCGAGCGGTCTAAGGCGCTGGATTTAGGCTCCAGTCTCTTCGGAGGCGTGGGTTCAAATCCCACTGCTGCCATAATTATCTTCCAAAAACAAAATCAGTTATTTTCTCTTAAAGTTCAAATTCTATCTGGTGTATGATAGTTGCTGGGACAATTCAACAACAGAGTTCAAAAACGTTTATCATATTTACTAGATACTTTTCAAAAATATTTCTAAAGACTGTAGAGACATAAAAATTAACTTGAAGTGATTACAATTGGATGCATTGGGCATCCTGGCATTCGGGAAGCTGCAAGTCAGGAAACTGATAGCAGAATCCCAAACACTTGTAAAACGACTGATTTTGGAACTCTGTCCTATATGTAGGGGATGTTATGGTGGGGTAATGGTTAGGCACTAAGGTGGTGGGGTAATGGTTAGGCACTAAGAAGGGAGGTTAAGAGTTTGGAACTATAGTAGTATGTTTAAGGTTATGATGCAGATAGGAAGGGTCATGGTAAGATACTAAGAGGTTTTGGGGTTAGGCATGGAAGAAAAAGAATTAAGGATAGGCTGCAGGTATGTTCAGTGTTAAAGTTAGGGGCTCGATGTTGAAAGTTAGAAGGCTTACCTAGCAAGTGTCTGAATTGTGAGCATTGAGATGTCCCTAATATTGCAATGACCACCAGAAACACAAGCCCCAGTATCACGTACCTAACCCTAACCATATGTGAATGCTCTAATAAATCTCAATATGTTTTGTTACTTCATATAAAGTGAACAAAACACATTTAAATAATCATTTGATAGATTTTTGAGCCACATGAACATTGCACCCATGAGGTAGCATGGCCGAGCGGTCTAAGGCGCTGGATTAAGGCTCCAGTCTCTCCGGAGGCGTGGGTTCAAATCCCACTGCTGCCACATTTATTATTGATATATATATTGTTAGAGGTTGATGTTTTCATTGTTCTATCCACAAGAATGCAATTCAATTAAAAAGTAAGTGTTCATCATCACATTGTTATAACAGCTAATTTCTTTCTTTGCTAACTTCCCAAAGCTGCCATATAAATTTTCCAAAGAAAATGTCAGTGATTGGTTTCAAAGTGGTAAACTCGACTAAAATGCAAATTAATTAAAAATTAACCATTTCTCATCTAGATTGCATGGCAACCAATATTCTTTTTAAAAAAAATCTTTTCTCACTTATGTTAAGAGCATCTAAAATGCTTAACATAAAACATATTTAAGGAAGGAAAAGAATTAAGGATAGGCTGCAGGTATGTTCAGTGTTAGAGTTAGGAGCTCGATGTTGAAAGTTAGAAGGCTTGCCTAGCAAGTGTCAGTATTGTGAGCATTGAGATGTCCCTAATATTGCAATGACCACCAGAAACCCAAGCCCCAGTATCACGTACCTAACCCTAACCATATGTGAATGCTCTAATAAATCTCAATATGTTTTGTTACTTCATATAAAGTGAACAAAACACATTTAAATAATCATTTGATAGATTTTTGAGCCACATGAACACTACACCCATGAGGTAGCATGGCCAAGCGGTCTAAGGCGCTGGATTAAGGCTCCAGTCTCTTCGGAGGCGTGGGTTCAAATCCCACTGCTGCCACATTTATTATTGATATATATATTGTTAGAGGTTGATGTTTTCATTGTTCTATCCACAAGAATGCAATTCAATTAAAAAGTAAGTGTTCATCATCACATTGTTATAACAGCTAATTTCTTTCTTTGCTAACTTCCCAAAGCTGCCATATAAATTTTCCAAAGAAAATGTCAGTGATTGGTTTCAAAGTGGTAAACTCGACTAAAATGCAAATTAATTAAAAATTAACCATTTCTCATCTAGATTGCATGGCAACCAATATTCTTTTTAAAAAAAATCTTTTCTCACTTATGTTAAGAGCATCTAAAATGCTTAACATAAAACATATTTTTACGTATTTCTTTAATACAACAACAACATTTTCTGTAATTCTAGTTCTAGATTCCAGACTGTGAGAAACTATGAGTAACCTTTAAGTGTGGTAGCATGGCCGAGCGGTCTAAGGCGCTGGATTTAGGCTCCAGTCTCTTCGGAGGCGTTGGTTCAAATCCCACTGCTGCCATAATTATCTTCCAAAAACAAAATCAGTTATTTTCTCTTAAAGTTCAAATTCTATCTGGTGTATGATAGTTGCTGGGACAATTCAACAACAGAGTTCAAAAACGTTTATCATATTTACTAGATACTTTTCAAAAATATTTCTAAAGACTGTAGAGACAAAAAAATTAACTTGAAGTGATTACAATTGGATGCATTGGGCATCCTGGCATTCGGGAAGCTGCAAGTCAGGAAACTGATAGCAGAATCCCAAACACTTGTAAAACGACTGATTTTGGAACTCTGTCCTATGTGTAGGGGATGTTATGGTTCAATGGCAGGGGGTGGGGTAATGGTTAGGCACTAAGAAGGGAGGTTAAGAGTTTGAAACTATAGGAGTATGTTTAAGGTTATGATGCAGATAGGAAGGGTCATGGTAAGATACTAAGAGGTTTTGGGGTTAGGCATTGGAAGGAAAAGAATTAAGGATAGGCTGCAGGTATGTTCAGTGTTAGAGTTAGGAGCTCGATGTTGAAAGTTAGAAGGCTTGCCTAGCAAGTGTCAGTATTGTGAGCATTGAGATGTCCCTAATATTGCAATGACCACCAGAAACCCAAGCCCCAGTATCACGTACCTAACCCTAACCATATGTGAATGCTCTAATAAATCTCAATATGTTTTGTTACTTCATATAAAGTGAACAAAACACATTTAAATAATCATTTGATAGATTTTTGAGCCACATGAACACTGCACCCATGAGGTAGCATGGCCGAGCGGTCTAAGGCGCTGGATTAAGGCTCCAGTCTCTTCGGAGGCGTGGGTTCAAATCCCACTGCTGCCACATTTATTATTGATATATATATTGTTAGAGGTTGATGTTTTCATTGTTCTATCCACAAGAATGCAATTCAATTAAAAAGTAAGTGTTCATCATCACATTGTTATAACAGCTAATTTCTTTCTTTGCTAACTTCCCAAAGCTGCCATATAAATTTTCCAAAGAAAATGTCAGTGATTGGTTTCAAAGTGGTAAACTCGACTAAAATGCAAATTAATTAAAAATTAACCATTTCTCATCTAGATTGCATGGCAACCAATATTCTTTTTAAAAAAAATCTTTTCTCACTTATGTTAAGAGCATCTAAAATGCTTAACATAAAACATATTTTTACGTATTTCTTTAATACAACAACAACATTTTCTGTAATTCTAGTTCTAGATTCCAGACTGTGAGAAACTATGAGTTACCTTTAAGTGTGGTAGCATGGCCGAGCGGTCTAAGGCGCTGGATTTAGGCTCCAGTCTCTTCGGAGGCGTGGGTTCAAATCCCACTGCTGCCATAATTATCTTCCAAAAACAAAATCAGTTATTTTCTCTTAAAGTTCAAATTCTATCTGGTGTATGATAGTTGCTGGGACAATTCAACAACAGAGTTCAAAAACGTTTATCATATTTACTAGATACTTTTCAAAAATATTTCTAAAGACTGTAGAGACATAAAAATTAACTTGAAGTGATTACAATTGGATGCATTGGGCATCCTGGCATTCGGGAAGCTGCAAGTCAGGAAACTGATAGCAGAATCCCAAACACTTGTAAAACGACTGATTTTGGAACTCTGTCCTATACCTGTATGTAGGGGATGTTATGGTGGGGTAATGGTTAGGCACTAAGGTGGTGGGGTAATGGTTAGGCACTAAGAAGGGAGGTTAAGAGTTTGGAACTATAGTAGTATGTTTAAGGTTATGATGCAGATAGGAAGGGTCATGGTAAGATACTAAGAGGTTTTGGGGTTAGGCATGGAAGAAAAAGAATTAAGGATAGGCTGCAGGTATGTTCAGTGTTAAAGTTAGGGGCTCGATGTTGAAAGTTAGAAGGCTTACCTAGCAAGTGTCTGAATTGTGAGCATTGAGATGTCCCTAATATTGCAATGACCACCAGAAACACAAGCCCCAGTATCACGTACCTAACCCTAACCATATGTGAATGCTCTAATAAATCTCAATATGTTTTGTTACTTCATATAAAGTGAACAAAACACATTTAAATAATCATTTGATAGATTTTTGAGCCACATGAACATTGCACCCATGAGGTAGCATGGCCGAGCGGTCTAAGGCGCTGGATTAAGGCTCCAGTCTCTTCGGAGGCGTGGGTTCAAATCCCACTGCTGCCACATTTATTATTGATATATATATTGTTAGAGGTTGATGTTTTCATTGTTCTATCCACAAGAATGCAATTCAATTAAAAAGTAAGTGTTCATCATCACATTGTTATAACAGCTAATTTCTTTCTTTGCTAACTTCCCAAAGCTGCCATATAAATTTTCCAAAGAAAATGTCAGTGATTGGTTTCAAAGTGGTAAACTCGACTAAAATGCAAATTAATTAAAAATTAACCATTTCTCATCTAGATTGCATGGCAACCAATATTCTTTTTAAAAAAAATCTTTTCTCACTTATGTTAAGAGCATCTAAAATGCTTAACATAAAACATATTTAAGGAAGGAAAAGAATTAAGGATAGGCTGCAGGTATGTTCAGTGTTAGAGTTAGGAGCTCGATGTTGAAAGTTAGAAGGCTTGCCTAGCAAGTGTCAGTATTGTGAGCATTGAGATGTCCCTAATATTGCAATGACCACCAGAAACCCAAGCCCCAGTATCACGTACCTAACCCTAACCATATGTGAATGCTCTAATAAATCTCAATATGTTTTGTTACTTCATATAAAGTGAACAAAACACATTTAAATAATCATTTGATAGATTTTTGAGCCACATGAACACTACACCCATGAGGTAGCATGGCCAAGCGGTCTAAGGCGCTGGATTAAGGCTCCAGTCTCTTCGGAGGCGTGGGTTCAAATCCCACTGCTGCCACATTTATTATTGATATATATATTGTTAGAGGTTGATGTTTTCATTGTTCTATCCACAAGAATGCAATTCAATTAAAAAGTAAGTGTTCATCATCACATTGTTATAACAGCTAATTTCTTTCTTTGCTAACTTCCCAAAGCTGCCATATAAATTTTCCAAAGAAAATGTCAGTGATTGGTTTCAAAGTGGTAAACTCGACTAAAATGCAAATTAATTAAAAATTAACCATTTCTCATCTAGATTGCATGGCAACCAATATTCTTTTTAAAAAAAATCTTTTCTCACTTATGTTAAGAGCATCTAAAATGCTTAACATAAAACATATTTTTACGTATTTCTTTAATACAACAACAACATTTTCTGTAATTCTAGTTCTAGATTCCAGACTGTGAGAAACTATGAGTAACCTTTAAGTGTGGTAGCATGGCCGAGCGGTCTAAGGCGCTGGATTTAGGCTCCAGTCTCTTCGGAGGCGTGGGTTCAAATCCCACTGCTGCCATAATTATCTTCCAAAAACAAAATCAGTTATTTTCTCTTAAAGTTCAAATTCTATCTGGTGTATGATAGTTGCTGGGACAATTCAACAACAGAGTTCAAAAACGTTTATCATATTTACTAGATACTTTTCAAAAATATTTCTAAAGACTGTAGAGACAAAAAAATTAACTTGAAGTGATTACAATTGGATGCATTGGGCATCCTGGCATTCGGGAAGCTGCAAGTCAGGAAACTGATAGCAGAATCCCAAACACTTGTAAAACGACTGATTTTGGAACTCTGTCCTATGTGTAGGGGATGTTATGGTTCAATGGCAGGGGGTGGGGTAATGGTTAGGCACTAAGAAGGGAGGTTAAGAGTTTGAAACTATAGGAGTATGTTTAAGGTTATGATGCAGATAGGAAGGGTCATGGTAAGATACTAAGAGGTTTTGGGGTTAGGCATTGGAAGGAAAAGAATTAAGGATAGGCTGCAGGTATGTTCAGTGTTAGAGTTAGGAGCTCGATGTTGAAAGTTAGAAGGCTTGCCTAGCAAGTGTCAGTATTGTGAGCATTGAGATGTCCCTAATATTGCAATGACCACCAGAAACCCAAGCCCCAGTATCACGTACCTAACCCTAACCATATGTGAATGCTCTAATAAATCTCAATATGTTTTGTTACTTCATATAAAGTGAACAAAACACATTTAAATAATCATTTGATAGATTTTTGAGCCACATGAACACTGCACCCATGAGGTAGCATGGCCGAGCGGTCTAAGGCGCTGGATTAAGGCTCCAGTCTCTTCGGAGGCGTGGGTTCAAATCCCACTGCTGCCACATTTATTATTGATATATATATTGTTAGAGGTTGATGTTTTCATTGTTCTATCCACAAGAATGCAATTCAATTAAAAAGTAAGTGTTCATCATCACATTGTTATAACAGCTAATTTCTTTCTTTGCTAACTTCCCAAAGCTGCCATATAAATTTTCCAAAGAAAATGTCAGTGATTGGTTTCAAAGTGGTAAACTCGACTAAAATGCAAATTAATTAAAAATTAACCATTTCTCATCTAGATTGCATGGCAACCAATATTCTTTTAAAAAAAATCTTTTCTCACTTATGTTAAGAGCATCTAAAATGCTTAACATAAAACATATTTTTACGTATTTCTTTAATACAACAACAACATTTTCTGTAATTCTAGTTCTAGATTCCAGACTGTGAGAAACTATGAGTTACCTTTAAGTGTGGTAGCATGGCCGAGCAGTCTAAGGTGCTGGATTTAGGCTCCAGTCTCTTCGGAGGCGTGGGTTCAAATCCCACTGCTGCCATAATTATCTTCCAAAAACAAAATCAGTTATTTTCTCTTAAAGTTCAAATTCTATCTGGTGTATGATAGTTGCTGGGACAATTCAACAACAGAGTTCAAAAAGGTTTATCATATTTACTAGATACTTTTCAAAAATATTTCTAAAGACTGTAGAGACATAAAAATTAACTTGAAGTGATTACAATTGGATGCATTGGGCATCCTGGCATTCGGGAAGCTGCAAGTCAGGAAACTGATAGCAGAATCCCAAACACTTGTAAAACGACTGATTTTGGAACTCTGTCCTATATGTAGGGGATGTTATGGTGGGGTAATGGTTAGGCACTAAGGTGGTGGGGTAATGGTTAGGCACTAAGAAGGGAGGTTAAGAGTTTGGAACTATAGTAGTATGTTTAAGGTTATGATGCAGATAGAAAGGGTCATGGTAAGATACTAAGAGGTTTTGGGGTTAGGCATGGAAGAAAATGAATTAAGGATAGGCTGCAGGTATGTTCAGTGTTAAAGTTAGGGGCTCGATGTTGAAAGTTAGAAGGCTTACCTAGCAAGTGTCTGAATTGTGAGCATTGAGATGTCCCTAATATTGCAATGACCACCAGAAACACAAGCCCCAGTATCACGTACCTAACCCTAACCATATGTGAATGCTCTAATAAATCTCAATATGTTTTGTTACTTCATATAAAGTGAACAAAACACATTTAAATAATCATTTGATAGATTTTTGAGCCACATGAACATTGCACCCATGAGGTAGCATGGCCGAGCGGTCTAAGGCGCTAGATTAAGGCTCCAGTCTCTTCGGAGGCGTGGGTTCAAATCCCACTGCTGCCACATTTATTATTGATATATATATTGTTAGAGGTTGATGTTTTCATTGTTCTATCCACAAGAATGCAATTCAATTAAAAAGTAAGTGTTCATCATCACATTGTTATAACAGCTAATTTCTTTCTTTGCTAACTTCCCAAAGCTGCCATATAAATTTTCCAAAGAAAATGTCATTGATTGGTTTCAAAGTGGTAAACTCGACTAAAATGCAAATTAATTAAAAATTAACCATTTCTCATCTAGATTGCATGGCAACCAATATTCTTTTTAAAAAAAATCTTTTCTCACTTATGTTAAGAGCATCTAAAATGCTTAACATAAAACATATTTAAGGAAGGAAAAGAATTAAGGATAGGCTGCAGGTATGTTCAGTGTTAGAGTTAGGAGCTCGATGTTGAAAGTTAGAAGGCTTGCCTAGCAAGTGTCAGTATTGTGAGCATTGAGATGTCCCTAATATTGCAATGACCACCAGAAACCCAAGCCCCAGTATCACGTACCTAACCCTAACCATATGTGAATGCTCTAATAAATCTCAATATGTTTTGTTACTTCATATAAAGTGAACAAAACACATTTAAATAATCATTTGATAGATTTTTGAGCCACATGAACACTGCACCCATGAGGTAGCATGGCCGAGCGGTCTAAGGCGCTGGATTAAGGCTCCAGTCTCTTCGGAGGCGTGGGTTCAAATCCCACTGCTGCCACATTTATTATTGATATATATATTGTTAGAGGTTGATGTTTTCATTGTTCTATCCACAAGAATGCAATTCAATTAAAAAGTAAGTGTTCATCATCACATTGTTATAACAGCTAATTTCTTTCTTTGCTAACTTCCCAAAGCTGCCATATAAATTTTCCAAAGAAAATGTCAGTGATTGGTTTCGAAGTGGTAAACTCGACTAAAATGCAAATTAATTAAAAATTAACCATTTCTCATCTAGATTGCATGGCAACCAATATTCTTTTTAAAAAAATCTTTTCTCACTTATGTTAAGAGCATCTAAAATGCTTAACATAAAACATATTTTTACGTATTTCTTTAATACAACAACAACATTTTCTGTAATTCTAGTTCTAGATTCCAGACTGTGAGAAACTATGAGTTACCTTTAAGTGTGGTAGCATGGCCGAGCAGTCTAAGGCGCTGGATTTAGGCTCCAGTCTCTTCGGAGGCGTGGGTTCAAATCCCACTGCTGCCATAATTATCTTCCAAAAACAAAATCAGTTATTTTCTCTTAAAGTTCAAATTCTATCTGGTGTATGATAGTTGCTGGGACAATTCAACAACAGAGTTCAAAAAGGTTTATCATATTTACTAGATACTTTTCAAAAATATTTCTAAAGACTGTAGAGACATAAAAATTAACTTGAAGTGATTACAATTGGATGCATTGGGCATCCTGGCATTCGGGAAGCTGCAAGTCAGGAAACTGATAGCAGAATCCCAAACACTTGTAAAACGACTGATTTTGGAACTCTGTCCTATATGTAGGGGATGTTATGGTGGGGTAATGGTTAGGCACTAAGGTGGTGGGGTAATGGTTAGGCACTAAGAAGGGAGGTTAAGAGTTTGGAACTATAGTAGTATGTTTAAGGTTATGATGCAGATAGGAAGGGTCATGGTAAGATACTAAGAGGTTTTGGGGTTAGGCATGGAAGAAAATGAATTAAGGATAGGCTGCAGGTATGTTCAGTGTTAAAGTTAGGGGCTCGATGTTGAAAGTTAGAAGGCTTACCTAGCAAGTGTCTGAATTGTGAGCATTGAGATGTCCCTAATATTGCAATGACCACCAGAAACACAAGCCCCAGTATCACGTACCTAACCCTAACCATATGTGAATGCTCTAATAAATCTCAATATGTTTTGTTACTTCATATAAAGTGAACAAAACACATTTAAATAATCATTTGATAGATTTTTGAGCCACATGAACATTGCACCCATGAGGTAGCATGGCCGAGCGGTCTAAGGCGCTGGATTAAGGCTCCAGTCTCTTCGGAGGCGTGGGTTCAAATCCCACTGCTGCCACATTTATTATTGATATATATATTGTTAGAGGTTGATGTTTTCATTGTTCTATCCACAAGAATGCAATTCAATTAAAAAGTAAGTGTTCATCATCACATTGTTATAACAGCTAATTTCTTTCTTTGCTAACTTCCCAAAGCTGCCATATAAATTTTCCAAAGAAAATGTCAGTGATTGGTTTCAAAGTGGTAAACTCGACTAAAATGCAAATTAATTAAAAATTAACCATTTCTCATCTAGATTGCATGGCAACCAATATTCTTTTTAAAAAAAATCTTTTCTCACTTATGTTAAGAGCATCTAAAATGCTTAACATAAAACATATTTAAGGAAGGAAAAGAATTAAGGATAGGCTGCAGGTATGTTCAGTGTTAGAGTTAGGAGCTCGATGTTGAAAGTTAGAAGGCTTGCCTAGCAAGTGTCAGTATTGTGAGCATTGAGATGTCCCTAATATTGCAATGACCACCAGAAACCCAAGCCCCAGTATCACATACCTAACCCTAACCATATGTGAATGCTCTAATAAATCTCAATATGTTCTGTTACTTCATATAAAGTGAACAAAACACATTTAAATAATCATTTGATAGATTTTTGAGCCACATGAACACTGCACCCATGAGGTAGCATGGCCGAGCGGTCTAAGGCGCTGGATTAAGGCTCCAGTCTCTTCGGAGGCGTGGGTTCAAATCCCACTGCTGCCACATTTATTATTGATATATATATTGTTAGAGGTTGATGTTTTCATTGTTCTATCCACAAGAATGCAATTCAATTAAAAAGTAAGTGTTCATCATCACATTGTTATAACAGCTAATTTCTTTCTTTGCTAACTTCCCAAAGCTGCCATATAAATTTTCCAAAGAAAATGTCAGTGATTGGTTTCAAAGTGGTAAACTCGACTAAAATGCAAATTAATTAAAAATTAACCATTTCTCATCTAGATTGCATGGCAACCAATATTCTTTTTAAAAAAAATCTTTTCTCACTTATGTTAAGAGCATCTAAAATGCTTAACATAAAACATATTTTTACGTATTTCTTTAATACAACAACAACATTTTCTGTAATTCTAGTTCTAGATTCCAGACTGTGAGAAACTATGAGTTACCTTTAAGTGTGGTAGCATGGCCGAGCGGTCTAAGGCGCTGGATTTAGGCTCCAGTCTCTTCGGAGGCGTGGGTTCAAATCCCACTGCTGCCATAATTATCTTCCAAAAACAAAATCAGTTATTTTCTCTTAAAGTTCAAATTCTATCTGGTGTATGATAGTTGCTGGGACAATTCAACAACAGAGTTCAAAAACGTTTATCATATTTACTAGATACTTTTCAAAAATATTTCTAAAGACTGTAGAGACAAAAAAATTAACTTGAAGTGATTACAATTGGATGCATTGGGCATCCTGGCATTCGGGAAGCTGCAAGTCAGGAAACTGATAGCAGAATCCCAAACACTTGTAAAACGACTGATTTTGGAACTCTGTCCTATGTGTAGGGGATGTTATGGTTCAATGGCAGGGGGTGGGGTAATGGTTAGGCACTAAGAAGGGAGGTTAAGAGTTTGAAACTATAGGAGTATGTTTAAGGTTATGATGCAGATAGGAAGGGTCATGGTAAGATACTAAGAGGTTTTGGGGTTAGGCATTGGAAGGAAAAGAATTAAGGATAGGCTGCAGGTATGTTCAGTGTTAGAGTTAGGAGCTCGATGTTGAAAGTTAGAAGGCTTGCCTAGCAAGTGTCAGTATTGTGAGCATTGAGATGTCCCTAATATTGCAATGACCACCAGAAACCCAAGCCCCAGTATCACGTACCTAACCCTAACCATATGTGAATGCTCTAATAAATCTCAATATGTTTTGTTACTTCATATAAAGTTAACAAAACACATTTAAATAATCATTTGATAGATTTTTGAGCCACATGAACACTGCACCCATGAGGTAGCATGGCCGAGCGGTCTAAGGCGCTGGATTAAGGCTCCAGTCTCTTCGGAGGCGTGGGTTCAAATCCCACTGCTGCCACATTTATTATTGATATATATATTGTTAGAGGTTGATGTTTTCATTGTTCTATCCACAAGAATGCAATTCAATTAAAAAGTAAGTGTTCATCATCACATTGTTATAACAGCTAATTTCTTTCTTTGCTAACTTCCCAAAGCTGCCATATAAATTTTCCAAAGAAAATGTCAGTGATTGGTTTCAAAGTGGTAAACTCGACTAAAATGCAAATTAATTAAAAATTAACCATTTCTCATCTAGATTGCATGGCAACCAATATTCTTTTTAAAAAAAATCTTTTCTCACTTATGTTAAGAGCATCTAAAATGCTTAACATAAAACATATTTTTACGTATTTCTTTAATACAACAACAACATTTTCTGTAATTCTAGTTCTAGATTCCAGACTGTGAGAAACTATGAGTTACCTTTAAGTGTGGTAGCATGGCCGAGCGGTCTAAGGCGCTGGATTTAGGCTCCAGTCTCTTCGGAGGCGTGGGTTCAAATCCCACTGCTGCCATAATTATCTTCCAAAAACAAAATCAGTTATTTTCTCTTAAAGTTCAAATTCTATCTGGTGTATGATAGTTGCTGGGACAATTCAACAACAGAGTTCAAAAACGTTTATCATATTTACTAGATACTTTTCAAAAATATTTCTAAAGACTGTAGAGACATAAAAATTAACTTGAAGTGATTACAATTGGATGCATTGGGCATCCTGGCATTCGGGAAGCTGCAAGTCAGGAAACTGATAGCAGAATCCCAAACACTTGTAAAACGACTGATTTTGGAACTCTGTCCTATATGTAGGGGATGTTATGGTGGGGTAATGGTTAGGCACTAAGGTGGTGGGGTAATGGTTAGGCACTAAGAAGGGAGGTTAAGAGTTTGGAACTATAGTAGTATGTTTAAGGTTATGATGCAGATAGGAAGGGTCATGGTAAGATACTAAGAGGTTTTGGGGTTAGGCATGGAAGAAAAAGAATTAAGGATAGGCTGCAGGTATGTTCAGTGTTAAAGTTAGGGGCTCGATGTTGAAAGTTAGAAGGCTTACCTAGCAAGTGTCTGAATTGTGAGCATTGAGATGTCCCTAATATTGCAATGACCACCAGAAACACAAGCCCCAGTATCACGTACCTAACCCTAACCATATGTGAATGCTCTAATAAATCTCAATATGTTTTGTTACTTCATATAAAGTGAACAAAACACATTTAAATAATCATTTGATAGATTTTTAAACCACATGAACATTGCACCCATGAGGTAGCATGGCCGAGCGGTCTAAGGCGCTGGATTAAGGCTCCAGTCTCTTCGGAGGCGTGGGTTCAAATCCCACTGCTGCCACATTTATTATTGATATATATATTGTTAGAGGTTGATGTTTTCATTGTTCTATCCACAAGAATGCAATTCAATTAAAAAGTAAGTGTTCATCATCACATTGTTATAACAGCTAATTTCTTTCTTTGCTAACTTCCCAAAGCTGCCATATAAATTTTCCAAAGAAAATGTCAGTGATTGGTTTCAAAGTGGTAAACTCGACTAAAATGCAAATTAATTAAAAATTAACCATTTCTCATCTAGATTGCATGGCAACCAATATTCTTTTTAAAAAAAATCTTTTCTCACTTATGTTAAGAGCATCTAAAATGCTTAACATAAAACATATTTTTACGTATTTCTTTAATACAACAACAACATTTTCTGTAATTCTAGTTCTAGATTCCAGACTGTGAGAAACTATGAGTAACCTTTAAGTGTGGTAGCATGGCCGAGCGGTCTAAGGCGCTGGATTTAGGCTCCAGTCTCTTCGGAGGCGTGGGTTCAAATCCCACTGCTGCCATAATTATCTTCCAAAAACAAAATCAGTTATTTTCTCTTAAAGTTCAAATTCTATCTGGTGTATGATAGTTGCTGGGACAATTCAACAACAGAGTTCAAAAACGTTTATCATATTTACTAGATACTTTTCAAAAATATTTCTAAAGACTGTAGAGACAAAAAAATTAACTTGAAGTGATTACAATTGGATGCATTGGGCATCCTGGCATTCGGGAAGCTGCAAGTCAGGAAACTGATAGCAGAATCCCAAACACTTGTAAAACGACTGATTTTGGAACTCTGTCCTATGTGTAGGGGATGTTATGGTTCAATGGCAGGGGGTGGGGTAATGGTTAGGCACTAAGAAGGGAGGTTAAGAGTTTGAAACTATAGGAGTATGTTTAAGGTTATGATGCAGATAGGAAGGGTCATGGTAAGATACTAAGAGGTTTTGGGGTTAGGCATTGGAAGGAAAAGAATTAAGGATAGGCTGCAGGTATGTTCAGTGTTAGAGTTAGGAGCTCGATGTTGAAAGTTAGAAGGCTTGCCTAGCAAGTGTCAGTATTGTGAGCATTGAGATGTCCCTAATATTGCAATGACCACCAGAAACCCAAGCCCCAGTATCACGTACCTAACCCTAACCATATGTGAATGCTCTAATAAATCTCAATATGTTTTGTTACTTCATATAAAGTGAACAAAACACATTTAAATAATCATTTGATAGATTTTTGAGCCACATGAACACTGCACCCATGAGGTAGCATGGCCGAGCGGTCTAAGGCGCTGGATTAAGGCTCCAGTCTCTTCGGAGGCGTGGGTTCAAATCCCACTGCTGCCACATTTATTATTGATATATATATTGTTAGAGGTTGATGTTTTCATTGTTCTATCCACAAGAATGCAATTCAATTAAAAAGTAAGTGTTCATCATCACATTGTTATAACAGCTAATTTCTTTCTTTGCTAACTTCCCAAAGCTGCCATATAAATTTTCCAAAGAAAATGTCAGTGATTGGTTTCAAAGTGGTAAACTCGACTAAAATGCAAATTAATTAAAAATTAACCATTTCTCATCTAGATTGCATGGCAACCAATATTCTTTTTAAAAAAAATCTTTTCTCACTTATGTTAAGAGCATCTAAAATGCTTAACATAAAACATATTTTTACGTATTTCTTTAATACAACAACAACATTTTCTGTAATTCTAGTTCTAGATTCCAGACTGTGAGAAACTATGAGTTACCTTTAAGTGTGGTAGCATGGCCGAGCGGTCTAAGGCGCTGGATTTAGGCTCCAGTCTCTTCGGAGGCGTGGGTTCAAATCCCACTGCTGCCATAATTATCTTCCAAAAACAAAATCAGTTATTTTCTCTTAAAGTTCAAATTCTATCTGGTGTATGATAGTTGCTGGGACAATTCAACAACAGAGTTCAAAAACGTTTATCATATTTACTAGATACTTTTCAAAAATATTTCTAAAGACTGTAGAGACATAAAAATTAACTTGAAGTGATTACAATTGGATGCATTGGGCATCCTGGCATTCGGGAAGCTGCAAGTCAGGAAACTGATAGCAGAATCCCAAACACTTGTAAAACGACTGATTTTGGAACTCTGTCCTATATGTAGGGGATGTTATGGTGGGGTAATGGTTAGGCACTAAGGTGGTGGGGTAATGGTTAGGCACTAAGAAGGGAGGTTAAGAGTTTGGAACTATAGTAGTATGTTTAAGGTTATGATGCAGATAGGAAGGGTCATGGTAAGATACTAAGAGGTTTTGGGGTTAGGCATGGAAGAAAAAGAATTAAGGATAGGCTGCAGGTATGTTCAGTGTTAAAGTTAGGGGCTCGATGTTGAAAGTTAGAAGGCTTACCTAGCAAGTGTCTGAATTGTGAGCATTGAGATGTCCCTAATATTGCAATGACCACCAGAAACACAAGCCCCAGTATCACGTACCTAACCCTAACCATATGTGAATGCTCTAATAAATCTCAATATGTTTTGTTACTTCATATAAAGTGAACAAAACACATTTAAATAATCATTTGATAGATTTTTGAGCCACATGAACATTGCACCCATGAGGTAGCATGGCCGAGCGGTCTAAGGCGCTGGATTAAGGCTCCAGTCTCTTCGGAGGCGTGGGTTCAAATCCCACTGCTGCCACATTTATTATTGATATATATATTGTTAGAGGTTGATGTTTTCATTGTTCTATCCACAAGAATGCAATTCAATTAAAAAGTAAGTGTTCATCATCACATTGTTATAACAGCTAATTTCTTTCTTTGCTAACTTCCCAAAGCTGCCATATAAATTTTCCAAAGAAAATGTCAGTGATTGGTTTCAAAGTGGTAAACTCGACTAAAATGCAAATTAATTAAAAATTAACCATTTCTCATCTAGATTGCATGGCAACCAATATTCTTTTTAAAAAAAATCTTTTCTCACTTATGTTAAGAGCATCTAAAATGCTTAACATAAAACATATTTAAGGAAGGAAAAGAATTAAGGATAGGCTGCAGGTATGTTCAGTGTTAGAGTTAGGAGCTCGATGTTGAAAGTTAGAAGGCTTGCCTAGCAAGTGTCAGTATTGTGAGCATTGAGATGTCCCTAATATTGCAATGACCACCAGAAACCCAAGCCCCAGTATCACGTACCTAACCCTAACCATATGTGAATGCTCTAATAAATCTCAATATGTTTTGTTACTTCATATAAAGTGAACAAAACACATTTAAATAATCATTTGATAGATTTTTGAGCCACATGAACACTACACCCATGAGGTAGCATGGCCAAGCGGTCTAAGGCGCTGGATTAAGGCTCCAGTCTCTTCGGAGGCGTGGGTTCAAATCCCACTGCTGCCACATTTATTATTGATATATATATTGTTAGAGGTTGATGTTTTCATTGTTCTATCCACAAGAATGCAATTCAATTAAAAAGTAAGTGTTCATCATCACATTGTTATAACAGCTAATTTCTTTCTTTGCTAACTTCCCAAAGCTGCCATATAAATTTTCCAAAGAAAATGTCAGTGATTGGTTTCAAAGTGGTAAACTCGACTAAAATGCAAATTAATTAAAAATTAACCATTTCTCATCTAGATTGCATGGCAACCAATATTCTTTTTAAAAAAAATCTTTTCTCACTTATGTTAAGAGCATCTAAAATGCTTAACATAAAACATATTTTTACGTATTTCTTTAATACAACAACAACATTTTCTGTAATTCTAGTTCTAGATTCCAGACTGTGAGAAACTATGAGTAACCTTTAAGTGTGGTAGCATGGCCGAGCGGTCTAAGGCGCTGGATTTAGGCTCCAGTCTCTTCGGAGGCGTGGGTTCAAATCCCACTGCTGCCATAATTATCTTCCAAAAACAAAATCAGTTATTTTCTCTTAAAGTTCAAATTCTATCTGGTGTATGATAGTTGCTGGGACAATTCAACAACAGAGTTCAAAAACGTTTATCATATTTACTAGATACTTTTCAAAAATATTTCTAAAGACTGTAGAGACAAAAAAATTAACTTGAAGTGATTACAATTGGATGCATTGGGCATCCTGGCATTCGGGAAGCTGCAAGTCAGGAAACTGATAGCAGAATCCCAAACACTTGTAAAACGACTGATTTTGGAACTCTGTCCTATGTGTAGGGGATGTTATGGTTCAATGGCAGGGGGTGGGGTAATGGTTAGGCACTAAGAAGGGAGGTTAAGAGTTTGAAACTATAGGAGTATGTTTAAGGTTATGATGCAGATAGGAAGGGTCATGGTAAGATACTAAGAGGTTTTGGGGTTAGGCATTGGAAGGAAAAGAATTAAGGATAGGCTGCAGGTATGTTCAGTGTTAGAGTTAGGAGCTCGATGTTGAAAGTTAGAAGGCTTGCCTAGCAAGTGTCAGTATTGTGAGCATTGAGATGTCCCTAATATTGCAATGACCACCAGAAACCCAAGCCCCAGTATCACGTACCTAACCCTAACCATATGTGAATGCTCTAATAAATCTCAATATGTTTTGTTACTTCATATAAAGTGAACAAAACACATTTAAATAATCATTTGATAGATTTTTGAGCCACATGAACACTGCACCCATGAGGTAGCATGGCCGAGCGGTCTAAGGCGCTGGATTAAGGCTCCAGTCTCTTCGGAGGCGTGGGTTCAAATCCCACTGCTGCCACATTTATTATTGATATATATATTGTTAGAGGTTGATGTTTTCATTGTTCTATCCACAAGAATGCAATTCAATTAAAAAGTAAGTGTTCATCATCACATTGTTATAACAGCTAATTTCTTTCTTTGCTAACTTCCCAAAGCTGCCATATAAATTTTCCAAAGAAAATGTCAGTGATTGGTTTCAAAGTGGTAAACTCGACTAAAATGCAAATTAATTAAAAATTAACCATTTCTCATCTAGATTGCATAGCAACCAATATTCTTTTTAAAAAAATCTTTTCTCACTTATGTTAAGAGCATCTAAAATGCTTAACATAAAACATATTTTTACGTATTTCTTTAATACAACAACAACATTTTCTGTAATTCTAGTTCTAGATTCCAGACTGTGAGAAACTATGAGTTACCTTTAAGTGTGGTAGCATGGCCGAGCAGTCTAAGGTGCTGGATTTAGGCTCCAGTCTCTTCGGAGGCGTGGGTTCAAATCCCACTGCTGCCATAATTATCTTCCAAAAACAAAATCAGTTATTTTCTCTTAAAGTTCAAATTCTATCTGGTGTATGATAGTTGCTGGGACAATTCAACAACAGAGTTCAAAAAGGTTTATCATATTTACTAGATACTTTTCAAAAATATTTCTAAAGACTGTAGAGACATAAAAATTAACTTGAAGTGATTACAATTGGATGCATTGGGCATCCTGGCATTCGGGAAGCTGCAAGTCAGGAAACTGATAGCAGAATCCCAAACACTTGTAAAACGACTGATTTTGGAACTCTGTCCTATATGTAGGGGATGTTATGGTGGGGTAATGGTTAGGCACTAAGGTGGTGGGGTAATGGTTTGGCACTAAGAAGGGAGGTTAAGAGTTTGGAACTATAGTAGTATGTTTAAGGTTATGATGCAGATAGGAAGGGTCATGGTAAGATACTAAGAGGTTTTGGGGTTAGGCATGGAAGAAAATGAATTAAGGATAGGCTGCAGGTATGTTCAGTGTTAAAGTTAGGGGCTCGATGTTGAAAGTTAGAAGGCTTACCTAGCAAGTGTCTGAATTGTGAGCATTGAGATGTCCCTAATATTGCAATGACCACCAGAAACACAAGCCCCAGTATCACGTACCTAACCCTAACCATATGTGAATGCTCTAATAAATCTCAATATGTTTTGTTACTTCATATAAAGTGAACAAAACACATTTAAATAATCATTTGATAGATTTTTGAGCCACATGAACATTGCACCCATGAGGTAGCATGGCCGAGCGGTCTAAGGCGCTGGATTAAGGCTCCAGTCTCTTCGGAGGCGTGGGTTCAAATCCCACTGCTGCCACATTTATTATTGATATATATATTGTTAGAGGTTGATGTTTTCATTGTTCTATCCACAAGAATGCAATTCAATTAAAAAGTAAGTGTTCATCATCACATTGTTATAACAGCTAATTTCTTTCTTTGCTAACTTCCCAAAGCTGCCATATAAATTTTCCAAAGAAAATGTCATTGATTGGTTTCAAAGTGGTAAACTCGACTAAAATGCAAATTAATTAAAAATTAACCATTTCTCATCTAGATTGCATGGCAACCAATATTCTTTTTAAAAAAAATCTTTTCTCACTTATGTTAAGAGCATCTAAAATGCTTAACATAAAACATATTTAAGGAAGGAAAAGAATTAAGGATAGGCTGCAGGTATGTTCAGTGTTAGAGTTAGGAGCTCGATGTTGAAAGTTAGAAGGCTTGCCTAGCAAGTGTCAGTATTGTGAGCATTGAGATGTCCCTAATATTGCAATGACCACCAGAAACCCAAGCCCCAGTATCACGTACCTAACCCTAACCATATGTGAATGCTCTAATAAATCTCAATATGTTTTGTTACTTCATATAAAGTGAACAAAACACATTTAAATAATCATTTGATAGATTTTTGAGCCACATGAACACTGCACCCATGAGGTAGCATGGCCGAGCGGTCTAAGGTGCTGGATTAAGGCTCCAGTCTCTTCGGAGGCGTGGGTTCAAATCCCACTGCTGCCACATTTATTATTGATATATATATTGTTAGAGGTTGATGTTTTCATTGTTCTATCCACAAGAATGCAATTCAATTAAAAAGTAAGTGTTCATCATCACATTGTTATAACAGCTAATTTCTTTCTTTGCTAACTTCCCAAAGCTGCCATATAAATTTTCCAAAGAAAATGTCAGTGATTGGTTTCAAAGTGGTAAACTCGACTAAAATGCAAATTAATTAAAAATTAACCATTTCTCATCTAGATTGCATGGCAACCAATATTCTTTTTAAAAAAAATCTTTTCTCACTTATGTTAAGAGCATCTAAAATGCTTAACATAAAACATATTTTTACGTATTTCTTTAATACAACAACAACATTTTCTGTAATTCTAGTTCTAGATTCCAGACTGTGAGAAACTATGAGTTACCTTTAAGTGTGGTAGCATGGCCGAGCGGTCTAAGGCGCTGGATTTAGGCTCCAGTCTCTTCGGAGGCGTGGGTTCAAATCCCACTGCTGCCATAATTATCTTCCAAAAACAAAATCAGTTATTTTCTCTTAAAGTTCAAATTCTATCTGGTGTATGATAGTTGCTGGGACAATTCAACAACAGAGTTCAAAAACGTTTATCATATTTACTAGATACTTTTCAAAAATATTTCTAAAGACTGTAGAGACATAAAAATTAACTTGAAGTGATTACAATTGTATGCATTGGGCATCCTGGCATTCGGGAAGCTGCAAGTCAGGAAACTGATAGCAGAATCCCAAACACTTGTAAAACGACTGATTTTGGAACTCTGTCCTATGTGTAGGGGATGTTATGGTTCAATGGCAGGGGGTGGGGTAATGGTTAGGCACTAAGAAGGGAGGTTAAGAGTTTGAAACTATAGGAGTATGTTTAAGGTTATGATGCAGATAGGAAGGGTCATGGTAAGATACTAAGAGGTTTTGGGGTTAGGCATTGGAAGGAAAAGAATTAAGGATAGGCTGCAGGTATGTTCAGTGTTAGAGTTAGGAGCTCGATGTTGAAAGTTAGAAGGCTTGCCTAGCAAGTGTCAGTATTGTGAGCATTGAGATGTCCCTAATATTGCAATGACCACCAGAAACCCAAGCCCCAGTATCACGTACCTAACCCTAACCATATGTGAATGCTCTAATAAATCTCAATATGTTTTGTTACTTCATATAAAGTGAACAAAACACATTTAAATAATCATTTGATAGATTTTTGAGCCACATGAACACTGCACCTATGAGGTAGCATGGCCGAGCGGTCTAAGGCGCTGGATTAAGGCTCCAGTCTCTTCGGAGGCGTGGGTTCAAATCCCACTGCTGCCACATTTATTATTGATATATATATTGTTAGAGGTTGATGTTTTCATTGTTCTATCCACAAGAATGCAATTCAATTAAAAAGTAAGTGTTCATCATCACATTGTTATGACAGCTAATTTCTTTCTTTGCTAACTTCCCAAAGCTGCCATATAAATTTTCCAAAGAAAATGTCAGTGATTGGTTTCAAAGTGGTAAACTCGACTAAAATGCAAATTAATTAAAAATTAACCATTTCTCATCTAGATTGCATGGCAACCAATATTCTTTTTAAAAAAAATCTTTTCTCACTTATGTTAAGAGCATCTAAAATGCTTAACATAAAACATATTTTTACGTATTTCTTTAATACAACAACAACATTTTCTGTAATTCTAGTTCTAGATTCCAGACTGTGAGAAACTATGAGTTACCTTTAAGTGTGGTAGCATGGCCGAGCAGTCTAAGGCGCTGGATTTAGGCTCCAGTCTCTTCGGAGGCGTGGGTTCAAATCCCACTGCTGCCATAATTATCTTCCAAAAACAAAATCAGGTATTTTCTCTTAAAGTTCAAATTCTATCTGGTGTATGATAGTTGCTGGGACAATTCAACAACAGAGTTCAAAAACGTTTATCATATTTACTAGATACTTTTCAAAAATATTTCTAAAGACTGTAGAGACATAAAAATTAACTTGAAGTGATTACAATTGGATGCATTGGGCATCCTGGCATTCGGGAAGCTGCAAGTCAGGAAACTGATAGCAGAATCCCAAACACTTGTAAAACGACTGATTTTGGAACTCTGTCCTATCTGTAGGGAATGTTATGGTGGGGTAATGGTTAGGCACTAAGGTGGTGGGGTAATGGTTAGGCACTAAGAAGGGAGGTTAAGAGTTTGGAACTATAGTAGTATGTTTAAGGTTATGATGCAGATAGGAAGGGTCATGGTAAGATACTAAGAGGTTTTGGGGTTAGGCATGGAAGAAAATGAATTAAGGATAGGCTGCAGGTATGTTCAGTGTTAAAGTTAGGGGCTCGATGTTAAAAGTTAGAAGGCTTACCTAGCAAGTGTCTGAATTGTGAGCATTGAGATGTCCCTAATATTGCAATGACCACCAGAAACACAAGCCCCAGTATCACGTACCTAACCCTAACCATATGTGAATGCTCTAATAAATCTCAATATGTTTTGTTACTTCATATAAAGTGAACAAAACACATTTAAATAATCATTTGATAGATTTTTGAGCCACATGAACATTGCACCCATGAGGTAGCATGGCCGAGCGGTCTAAGGCGCTGGATTAAGGCTCCAGTCTCTTCGGAGGCGTGGGTTCAAATCCCACTGCTGCCACATTTATTATTGATATATATATTGTTAGAGGTTGATGTTTTCATTGTTCTATCCACAAGAATGCAATTCAATTAAAAAGTAAGTGTTCATCATCACATTGTTATAACAGCTAATTTCTTTCTTTGCTAACTTCCCAAAGCTGCCATATAAATTTTCCAAAGAAAATGTCAGTGATTGGTTTCAAAGTGGTAAACTCGACTAAAATGCAAATTAATTAAAAATTAACCATTTCTCATCTAGATTGCATGGCAACCAATATTCTTTTTAAAAAAAATCTTTTCTCACTTATGTTAAGAGCATCTAAAATGCTTAACATAAAACATATTTAAGGAAGGAAAAGAATTAAGGATAGGCTGCAGGTATGTTCAGTGTTAGAGTTAGGAGCTCGATGTTGAAAGTTAGAAGGCTTGCCTAGCAAGTGTCAGTATTGTGAGCATTGAGATGTCCCTAATATTGCAATGACCACCAGAAACCCAAGCCCCAGTATCACGTACCTAACCCTAAACATATGTGAATGCTCTAATAAATCTCAATATGTTTTGTTACTTCATATAAAGTGAACAAAACACATTTAAATAATCATTTGATAGATTTTTGAGCCACATGAACACTGCACCCATGAGGTAGCATGGCCGAGCGGTCTAAGGCGCTGGATTAAGGCTCCAGTCTCTTCGGAGGCCTGGGTTCAAATCCCACTGCTGCTACATTTATTATTGATATATATATTGTTAGAGGTTGATGTTTTCATTGTTCTATCCACAAGAATGCAATTCAATTAAAAAGTAAGTGTTCATCATCACATTGTTATAACAGCTAATTTCTTTCTTTGCTAACTTCCCAAAGCTGCCATATAAATTTTCCAAAGAAAATGTCAGTGATTGGTTTCAAAGTGGTAACCTCGACTAAAATGCAAATTAATTAAAAATTAACCATTTCTCATCTAGATTGCATGGCAACCAATATTCTTTTAAAAAAAAATCTTTTCTCACTTATGTTAAGAGCATCTAAAATGCTTAACATAAAACATATTTTTACGTATTTCTTTAATACAACAACAACATTTTCTGTAATTCTAGTTCTAGATTCCAGACTGTGAGAAACTATGAGTTACCTTTAAGTGTGGTAGCATGGCCGAGCAGTCTAAGGCGCTGGATTTAGGCTCCAGTCTCTTCGGAGGCGTGGGTTCAAATCCCACTGCTGCCATAATTATCTTCCAAAAACAAAATCAGTTATTTTCTCTTAAAGTTCAAATTCTATCTGGTGTATGATAGTTGCTGGGACAATTCAACAACAGAGTTCAAAAAGGTTTATCATATTTACTAGATACTTTTCAAAAATATTTCTAAAGACTGTAGAGACATAAAAATTAACTTGAAGTGATTACAATTGGATGCATTGGGCATCCTGGCATTCGGGAAGCTGCAAGTCAGGAAACTGATAGCAGAATCCCAAACACTTGTAAAACGACTGATTTTGGAACTCTGTCCTATATGTAGGGTATGTTATGGTGGGGTAATGGTTAGGCACTAAGGTGGTGGGGTAATGGTTAGGCACTAAGAAGGGAGGTTAAGAGTTTGGAACTATAGTAGTATGTTTAAGGTTATGATGCAGATAGGAAGGGTCATGGTAAGATACTAAGAGGTTTTGGGGTTAGGCATGGAAGAAAATGAATTAAGGATAGGCTGCAGGTATGTTCAGTGTTAAAGTTAGGGGCTCGATGTTGAAAGTTAGAAGGCTTACCTAGCAAGTGTCTGAATTGTGAGCATTGAGATGTCCCTAATATTGCAATGACCACCAGAAACACAAGCCCCAGTATCACGTACCTAACCCTAACCATATGTGAATGCTCTAATAAATCTCAATATGTTTTGTTACTTCATATAAAGTGAACAAAACACATTTAAATAATCATTTGATAGATTTTTGAGCCACATGAACATTGCACCCATGAGGTAGCATGGCCGAGCGGTCTAAGGCGCTGGATTAAGGCTCCAGTCTCTTCGGAGGCGTGGGTTCAAATCCCACTGCTGCCACATTTATTATTGATATATATATTGTTAGAGGTTGATGTTTTCATTGTTCTATCCACAAGAATGCAATTCAATTAAAAAGTAAGTGTTCATCATCACATTGTTATAACAGCTAATTTCTTTCTTTGCTAACTTCCCAAAGCTGCCATATAAATTTTCCAAAGAAAATGTCAGTGATTGGTTTCAAAGTGGTAAACTCGACTAAAATGCAAATTAATTAAAAATTAACCATTTCTCATCTAGATTGCATGGCAACCAATATTCTTTTTAAAAAAAAATCTTTTCTCACTTATGTTAAGAGCATCTAAAATGCTTAACATAAAACATATTTAAGGAAGGAAAAGAATTAAGGATAGGCTGCAGGTATGTTCAGTGTTAGAGTTAGGAGCTCGATGTTGAAAGTTAGAAGGCTTGCCTAGCAAGTGTCAGTATTGTGAGCATTGAGATGTCCCTAATATTGCAATGACCACCAGAAACCCAAGCCCCAGTATCACATACCTAACCCTAACCATATGTGAATGCTCTAATAAATCTCAATATGTTCTGTTACTTCATATAAAGTGAACAAAACACATTTAAATAATCATTTGATAGATTTTTGAGCCACATGAACACTGCACCCATGAGGTAGCATGGCCGAGCGGTCTAAGGCGCTGGATTAAGGCTCCAGTCTCTTCGGAGGCGTGGGTTCAAATCCCACTGCTGCCACATTTATTATTGATATATATATTGTTAGAGGTTGATGTTTTCATTGTTCTATCCACAAGAATGCAATTCAATTAAAAAGTAAGTGTTCATCATCACATTGTTATAACAGCTAATTTCTTTGTTTGCTAACTTCCCAAAGCTGCCATATAAATTTTCCAAAGAAAATGTCAGTGATTGGTTTCAAAGTGGTAAACTCGACTAAAATGCAAATTAATTAAAAATTAACCATTTCTCATCTAGATTGCATGGCAACCAATATTCTTTTTAAAAAAAATCTTTTCTCACTTATGTTAAGAGCATCTAAAATGCTTAACATAAAACATATTTTTACGTATTTCTTTAATACAACAACAACATTTTCTGTAATTCTAGTTCTAGATTCCAGACTGTGAGAAACTATGAGTTACCTTTAAGTGTGGTAGCATGGCCGAGCGGTCTAAGGCGCTGGATTTAGGCTCCAGTCTCTTCGGAGGCGTGGGTTCAAATCCCACTGCTGCCATAATTATCTTCCAAAAACAAAATCAGTTATTTTCTCTTAAAGTTCAAATTCTATCTGGTGTATGATAGTTGCTGGGACAATTCAACAACAGAGTTCAAAAACGTTTATAATATTTACTAGATACTTTTCAAAAATATTTCGAAAGACTGTAGAGACATAAAAATTAACTTGAAGTGATTACAATTGGATGCATTGGGCATCCTGGCATTCGGGAAGCTGCAAGTCAGGAAACTGATAGCAGAATCCCAAACACTTGTAAAACGACTGATTTTGGAACTCTGTCCTATGTGTAGGGGATGTTATGGTTCAATGGCAGGGGGTGGGGTAATGGTTAGGCACTAAGAAGGGAGGTTAAGAGTTTGAAACTATAGGAGTATGTTTAAGGTTATGATGCAGATAGGAAGGGTCATGGTAAGATACTAAGAGGTTTTGGGGTTAGGCATTGGAAGGAAAAGAATTAAGGATAGGCTGCAGGTATGTTCAGTGTTAGAGTTAGGAGCTCGATGTTGAAAGTTAGAAGGCTTGCCTAGCAAGTGTCAGTATTGTGAGCATTGAGATGTCCCTAATATTGCAATGACCACCAGAAACCCAAGCCCCAGTATCACGTACCTAACCCTAACCATATGTGAATGCTCTAATAAATCTCAATATGTTTTGTTACTTCATATAAAGTGAACAAAACACATTTAAATAATCATTTGATAGATTTTTGAGCCACATGAACACTGCACCCATGAGGTAGCATGGCCGAGCGGTCTAAGGCGCTGGATTAAGGCTCCAGTCTCTTCGGAGGCGTGGGTTCAAATCCCACTGCTGCCACATTTATTATTGATATATATATTGTTAGAGGTTGATGTTTTCATTGTTCTATCCACAAGAATGCAATTCAATTAAAAAGTAAGTGTTCATCATCACATTGTTATAACAGCTA
The DNA here is from genome assembly GCF_055691185.1 of Crinia signifera. Classification (NCBI taxonomy): domain Eukaryota; kingdom Metazoa; phylum Chordata; class Amphibia; order Anura; family Myobatrachidae; genus Crinia; species Crinia signifera. The sequence continues at coordinate 206,592,717 of NC_139222.1, forward strand.
ATTTCTTTCTTTGCTAACTTCCCAAAGCTGCCATATAAATTTTCCAAAGAAAATGTCAGTGATTGGTTTCAAAGTGGTAAACTCGACTAAAATGCAAATTAATTAAAAATTAACCATTTCTCATCTAGATTGCATGGCAACCAATATTCTTTTTAAAAAAAATCTTTTCTCACTTATGTTAAGAGCATCTAAAATGCTTAACATAAAACATATTTTTACGTATTTCTTTAATACAACAACAACATTTTCTGTAATTCTAGTTCTAGATTCCAGACTGTGAGAAACTATGAGTTACCTTTAAGTGTGGTAGCATGGCCGAGTGGTCTAAGGCGCTGGATTTAGGCTCCAGTCTCTTCGGAGGCGTGGGTTCAAATCCCACTGCTGCCATAATTATCTTCCAAAAACAAAATCAGTTATTTTCTCTTAAAGTTCAAATTCTATCTGGTGTATGATAGTTGCTGGGACAATTCAACAACAGAGTTCAAAAACGTTTATCATATTTACTAGATACTTTTCAAAAATATTTCTAAAGACTGTAGAGACATAAAAATTAACTTGAAGTGATTACAATTGGATGCATTGGGCATCCTGGCATTCGGGAAGCTGCAAGTCAGGAAACTGATAGCAGAATCCCAAACACTTGTAAAACGACTGATTTTGGAACTCTGTCCTATGTGTAGGGGATGTTATGGTTCAATGGCAGGGGGTGTGGTAATGGTTAGGCACTAAGAAGGGAGGTTAAGAGTTTGAAACTATAGGAGTATGTTTAAGGTTATGATGCAGATAGGAAGGGTCATGGTAAGATACTAAGAGGTTTTGGGGTTAGGCATTGGAAGGAAAAGAATTAAGGATAGGCTGCAGGTATGTTCAGTGTTAGAGTTAGGAGCTCGATGTTGAAAGTTAGAAGGCTTGCCTAGCAAGTGTCAGTATTGTGAGCATTGAGATGTCCCTAATATTGCAATGACCACCAGAAACCCAAGCCACAGTATCACGTACCTAACCCTAACCATATGTGAATGCTCTAATAAATCTCAATATGTTTTGTTACTTCATATAAAGTGAACAAAACACATTTAAATAATCATTTAATAGATTTTTGAGCCACATGAACACTGCACCCATGAGGTAGCATGGCCGAGCGGTCTAAGGCGCTGGATTAAGGCTCCAGTCTCTTCGGAGGCGTGGGTTCAAATCCCACTGCTGCCACATTTATTATTGATATATATATTGTTAGAGGTTGATGTTTTCATTGTTCTATCCACAAGAATGCAATTCAATTAAAAAGTAAGTGTTCATCATCACATTGTTATAACAGCTAATTTCTTTCTTTGCTAACTTCCCAAAGCTGCCATATAAATTTTCCAAAGAAAATATCAGTGATTGGTTTCAAAGTGGTAAACTCGACTAAAATGCAAATTAATTAAAAATTAACCATTTCTCATCTAGATTGCATGGCAACCAATATTCTTTTTAAAAAAAATCTTTTCTCACTTATGTTAAGAGCATCTAAAATGCTTAACATAAAACATATTTAAGGAAGGAAAAGAATTAAGGATAGGCTGCAGGTATGTTCAGTGTTAGAGTTAGGAGCTCGATGTTGAAAGTTAGAAGGCTTGCCTAGCAAGTGTCAGTATTGTGAGCATTGAGATGTCCCTAATATTGCAATGACCACCAGAAACCCAAGCCCCAGTATCACGTACCTAACCCTAACCATATGTGAATGCTCTAATAAATCTCAATATGTTTTGTTACTTCATATAAAGTGAACAAAACACATTTAAATAATCATTTGATAGATTTTTGAGCCACATGAACACTGCACCCATGAGGTAGCATGGCCGAGCGGTCTAAGGCGCTGGATTAAGGCTCCAGTCTCTTCGGAGGCGTGGGTTCAAATCCCACTGCTGCCACATTTATTATTGATATATATATTGTTAGAGGTTGATGTTTTCATTGTTCTATCCACAAGAATGCAATTCAATTAAAAAGTAAGTGTTCATCATCACATTGTTATAACAGCTAATTTCTTTCTTTGCTAACTTCCCAAAGCTGCCATATAAATTTTCCAAAGAAAATGTCAGTGATTGGTTTCAAAGTGGTAAACTCGACTAAAATGCAAATTAATTAAAAATTAACCATTTCTCATCTAGATTGCATGGCAACCAATATTCTTTTTAAAAAAAATCTTTTCTCACTTATGTTAAGAGCATCTAAAATGCTTAACATAAAACATATTTAATACAACAACAAAATTTTCTGTAATTCTAGGGTCATGGTAAGATACTAAGAGGTATTGATATATATATTGTTAGAGGTTAGAGGTTGATGTTTTCATTGTTCTATCCACAAGAATGCAATTCAATTAAAAAGTAAGTGTTCATCATCACATTGTTATAACAGCTAATTTCTTTCTTTGCTAACTTCCCAAAGCTGCCATATAAATTTTCCAAAGAAAATGTCAGTGATTGGTTTCAAAGTGGTAAACTCGACTAAAATGCAAATTAATTAAAAATTAACCATTTCTCATCTAGATTGCATGGCAACCAATATTCTTTTTAAAAAAAATCTTTTCTCACTTATGTTAAGAGCATCTAAAATGCTTAACATAAAACATATTTTTCCGTATTTCTATAATACAACAACAACATTTTCTGTAATTCTAGTTCTAGATTCCAGACTGTGAGAAACTATGAGTTACCTTTAAGTGTGGTAGCATGGCCGAGCGGTCTAAGGCGCTGGATTTAGGCTCCAGTCTCTTCGGAGGCGTGGGTTCAAATCCCACTGCTGTCATAATTATCTTCCAAAAACAAAATCAGTTATTTTCTCTTAAAGTTCAAATTCTATCTGGTGTATGATAGTTGCTGGGACAATTCAACAACAGAGTTCAAAAAAGTTTATCATATTTACTAGATACTTTTCAAAAATATTTCTAAAGACTGTAGAGACATAAAAATTAACTTGAAGTGATTACAATTGGATGCATTGGGCATCCTGGCATTCGGGAAGCTGCAAGTCAGGAAACTGATAGCAGAATCCCAAACACTGGTAAAACGACTGATTTTAGAACTCTGTCCTATGTGTAGGGGATGTTATGGTTCAATGGCAGGGGGTGGGGTAATGGTTAGGCACTAAGAAGGGAGGTTAAGAGTTTGAAACTATAGGAGTATGTTTAAGGTTATGATGCAGATAGGAAGGGTCATGGTAAGATACTAAGAGGTTTTGGGGTTAGGCATTGGAAGGAAAAGAATTAAGGATAGGCTGCAGGTATGTTCAGTGTTAGAGTTAGGAGCTCGATGTTGAAAGTTAGAAGGCTTGCCTAGCAAGTGTCAGTATTGTGAGCATTGAGATGTCCCTAATATTGCAATGACCACCAGAAACCCAAGCCCCAGTATCACGTACCTAACCCTAACCATATGTGAATGCTCTAATAAATCTCAATATGTTTTGTTACTTCATATAAAGTGAACAAAACACATTTAAATAATCATTTGATAGATTTTTGAGCCACATGAACACTGCACTCCTGAGGTAGCATGGCCGAGCGGTCTAAGGTGCTGGATTAAGGCTCCAGTCTCTTCGGAGGCGTGGGTTCAAATCCCACTGCTGCCATATTTATTATTGATATATATTGTTAGAGGTTGATGTTTTCATTTTTCTATCCACAAGAATGCAATTCAATTAAAAAGTAAGTGTTCATCATCACATTGTTATAACAGCTAATTTCTTTCTTTGCTAACTTCCCAAAGCTGCCATATACATTTTCCAAAGAAAATGTCAGTGATTGGTTTCAAAGTGGTAAACTCGGCTAAAATGCAAATTAATTAAAAATTAACCATTTCTCATCTAGATTGCATGGCAACCAATATTCTTTTTAAAAAAAAATCTTTTCTCACTTATGTTAAGAGCAACTAAAATGCTTAACATAAAACATATTTTTACGTATTTCTTTAATACAACAACAACATTTTCTGTAATTCTAGTTCTAGATTCCAGACTGTGAGAAACTATGAGCTACTTTTAAGTGTGGTAGCATGGCCGAGCGGTCTAAGGCGCTGGATTTAGGCTCCAGTCTCTTCGGAGGCGTGGGTTCAAATCCCACTGCTGCCATAATTATCTTCCAAAAACAAAATCAGTTATTTTCTCTTAAAGTTCAAATTCTATCTGGTGTATGATAGTTGCTGGGACATTTCAACAACAGAGTTCAAAAAAGTTTATCATATTTACTAGATACTTTTCAAAAATATTTCTAAAGACTGTAGAGACATAAAAATTAACTTGAAGTGATTACAATTGGATGCATTGGGCATCCTGGCATTCGGGAAGCTGCAAGTCAGGAAACTGATAGCAGAATCCCAAACACTGGTAAAACGACTGATTTTGGAACTCTGTCCTATGTGTAGGGGATGTTATGGTTCAATGGCAGGGGGTGGGGTAATGGTTAGGCACTAAGAAGGGAGGTTAAGAGTTTGAAACTATAGGAGTATGTTTAAGGTTATGATGCAGATAGGAAGGGTCATGGTAAGATACTAAGAGGTTTTGGGGTTAGGCATTGGAAGGAAAAGAATTAAGGATAGGCTGCAGGTATGTTCAGTGTTAGAGTTAGGAGCTCGATGTTGAAAGTTAGAAGGCTTGCCTAGCAAGTGTCAGTATTGTGAGCATTGAGATGTCCCTAATATTGCAATGACCACCAGAAACCCAAGCCCCAGTATCACGTACCTAACCCTAACCATATGTGAATGCTCTAATAAATCTCAATATGTTTTGTTACTTCATATAAAGTGAACAAAACACATTTAAATAATCATTTGATAGATTTTTGAGCCACATGAACACTGCACTCCTGAGGTAGCATGGCCGAGCGGTCTAAGGTGCTGGATTAAGGCTCCAGTCTCTTCGGAGGCGTGGGTTCAAATCCCACTGCTGCCATATTTATTATTGATATATATTGTTAGAGGTTGATGTTTTCATTTTTCTATCCACAAGAATGCAATTCAATTAAAAAGTAAGTGTTCATCATCACATTGTTATAACAGCTAATTTCTTTCTTTGCTAACTTCCCAAAGCTGCCATATACATTTTCCAAAGAAAATGTCAGTGATTGGTTTCAAAGTGGTAAACTCGGCTAAAATGCAAATTAATTAAAAATTAACCATTTCTCATCTAGATTGCATGGCAACCAATATTCTTTTTAAAAAAAAATCTTTTCTCACTTATGTTAAGAGCAACTAAAATGCTTAACATAAAACATATTTTTACGTATTTCTTTAATACAACAACAACATTTTCTGTAATTCTAGTTCTAGATTCCAGACTGTGAGAAACTATGAGCTACTTTTAAGTGTGGTAGCATGGCCGAGCGGTCTAAGGCGCTGGATTTAGGCTCCAGTCTCTTCGGAGGCGTGGGTTCAAATCCCACTGCTGCCATAATTATCTTCCAAAAACAAAATCAGTTATTTTCTCTTAAAGTTCAAATTCTATCTGGTGTATGATAGTTGCTGGGACATTTCAACAACAGAGTTCAAAAAAGTTTATCATATTTACTAGATACTTTTCAAAAATATTTCTAAAGACTGTAGAGACATAAAAATTAACTTGAAGTGATTACAATTGGATGCATTGGGCATCCTGGCATTCGGGAAGCTGCAAGTCAGGAAACTGATAGCAGAATCCCAAACACTGGTAAAACGACTGATTTTGGAACTCTGTCCTATGTGTAGGGGATGTTATGGTTCAATGGCAGGTGGTGGGGTAATGGTTAGGCACTAAGAAGGGAGGTTAAGAGTTTGAAACTATAGGAGTATGTTTAAGGTTAAGATGCTGATAGGAAAGGTCATGGTAAGATACTAAGAGGTTTTGGGGTTAGGCATTGGAAGGAAAAGAATTAAGGATAGGCTGCAGGTATGTTCAGTGTTAGAGTTAGGAGCTCGATGTTGAAAGTTAGAAGGCTTGCCTAGCAAGTGTCAGTATTGTGAGCATTGAGATGTCCCTAATATTGCAATGCCCACCAGAAACCCAAGCACCAGTATCACGTACCTAACCCTAACCATATGTGAATGCTCTAATAAATCTCAATATGTTTTGTCAGTGATTGGTTTAAAAGTGGTAAACTCGACTAAAATGCAAATTAATTAAAAATTAACCATTTCTCATCTAGATTGCATGGCAACCAATATTCTTTTTAAAAAAAAATCTTTTCTCACTTATGTTAAGAGCAACTAAAATGCTTAACATAAAACATATTTTTACGTATTTCTTTAATACAACAACAACATTTTCTGTAATTCTAGTTATAGATTCCAGACTGTGAGAAACTATGAGCTACTTTTAAGTGTGGTAGCATGGCCGAGTGGTCTAAGGCGCTGGATTTAGGCTCCAGTCTCTTCGGAGGCGTGGGTTCAAATCCCACTGCTGCCATAATTATCTTCCAAAAACAAAATCAGTTATTTTCTCTTAAAGTTCAAATTCTATCTGGTGTATGATAGTTGCTGGGACAATTCAACAACAGAGTTCAAAAAAGTTTATCATATTTACTAGATACTTTTCAAAAATATTTCTAAAGACTGTAAAGACATAAAAATTAACTTGAAGTGATTACAATTGGATGCATTGGGCATCCTGGCATTCGGGAAGCTGCAAGTCAGGAAACTGATAGCAGAATCCCAAACACTGGTAAAACGACTGATTTTGGAACTCTGTCCTATGTGTAGGGGATGTTATGGTTCAATGGCAGGTGGTGGAGTAATGGTTAGGCACTAAGAAGGGAGGTTAAGAGTTTGGAACTATAGTAGTATGTTTAAGGTTATGATGCAGATAGGAAGGGTCATGGTAAGATACTAAGAGGTTTTGGGGTTAGGCATGGAAGAAAAAGAATTAAGGATAGGCTGCAGGTATGTTCAGTGTTAGAGTTAGGGGCTCGATGTTGAAAGTTAGAAGGCTTACCTAGCAAGTGTCTGAATTGTGAGCATTGAGATGTCCCTAATATTGCAATGACCACCAGAAACACAAGCCCCAGTATCACGTACCTAACGCTAACCATATGTGAATGCTCTAATAAATCTCAATATGTTTTGTTACTTCATATAAAGTGAACAAAACACATTTAAAAAATCATTTGACAGATCTTTGAGCCATATGAACACTGCACCCATGAGGTAGCATGGCCGAGCGGTCTAAGGCGCTGGATTAAGGCTCCAGTCTCTTCGGAGGCGTGGGTTCAAATCCCACTGCTGCCATAATTATTTTCCAAAAACAAAATCAGTTATTTTCTCTTAAAGTTCAAATTATATCTGGTGTATGATAGTTGCTGGGACAATTCAACAACAGAGTTCAAAAAAGTTTATCAAATTTACTAGATACTTTTCAAAAATATTTCTAAAGACTGTAAAGACATAAAAATTAACTTGAAGTGATTACAATTGGATGCATTGGGCATCCTGGCATTCGGGAAGCTGCAAGTCAGGAAACTGATAGCAGAATCCCAAACACTGGTAAAACGACTGATTTTGGAACTCTGTCCTATGTGTAGGGGATGTTATGGTTCAATGGCAGGTGGTGGGGTAATGGTTAGGCACTAAGAAGGGAGGTTAAGAGTTTGAAACTATAGGAGTATGTTTAAGGTTAAGATGCTGATAGGAAGGGTCATGGTAAGATACTAAGAGGTTTTGGGGTTAGGCATTGGAAGGAAAAGAATTAAGGATAGGCTGCAGGTATGTTCAGTGTTAGAGTTAGGAGCTCGATGTTGAAAGTTAGAAGGCTTGCCTAGCAAGTGTCAGTATTGTGAGCATTGAGATGTCCCTAATATTGCAATGACCACCAGAAACCCAAGCACCAGTATCACGTACCTAACCCTAACCATATGTGAATGCTCTAATAAATCTCTATATGTTTTGTCAGTGATTGGTTTCAAAGTGGTAAACTCGACTAAAATGCAAATTAATTAAAAATTAACCATTTCTCATCTAGATTGCATGGCAACCAATATTCTTTTTAAAAAAAATCTTTTCTCACTTATGTTAAGAGCATCTAAAATGCTTAACATAAAACATATTTTTACGTATTTCTTTAATACAACAACAACATTTTCTGTAATTCTAGTTCTAGATTCCAGACTGTGAGAAACTATGAGTGACCTTTAAGTGTGGTAGCATGGCCGAGCGGTCTAAGGCGCTGGATTTAGGCTCCAGTCTCTTCGGAGGCGTGGGTTCAAATCCCACTGCTGCCATAATTATCTTCCAAAAACAAAATCAGTTATTTTCTCTTAAAGTTCAAATTCTATCTGCTGGGACAATTCAACAACAGAGTTCAAAAAAGTTTATGGTACTTGTGAGTTATCCGGGCTGCCGATTTTTTCATCGCGCCCGAAATCGTGGGCATCGCATCGGTCGTGGCCGTTATAAGGAGCCGCGACGCGATGCCCACGATTTCCCATAGACAGTAATGTTAAAAGACACGATGGACCCGATTTCCGACACGATTTCCCATAGACAGTAATGTTAAAAGACGCGATGGACCCGATTTCCCATAGACAGCAATGTTAAAATAAAATTACAATGTGAAATTGGCCAATATGTTTTTTAAAAAAATGTTTCATGGCCCCCCACCACCGTTAACGCTACCCCGCTATTGACGCCAACCCGAAGCGTGGCGAGCGCAGCGAGGCCGCGAGGGGCGGCGGTACGCGTCCTCCGACCTTTTCATGCCCTACTATCCACTAGGGCGTGGAGTGAGAATAGAATAGTGTGGCGAACGCAGCGAGCCACCGAGCCCGAAGCGTGGCGAGCGCAGCGAGCCCCGCGAGGGGACGCGGACACCTTCACAGGTATCCGCGTGCCCTTGCGGGCTTCACAGGTGTCCGCGTCCCCTCGCGGGGCTCGCTGCGCTCGCCACGCTTCGGGCTCGGTGGCTCGCTGCGCTCGCCACACTATTCTATTCTCACTCCACGCCCTAGTGGATAGTAGGGCATGAAAAGGTCGGAGGACGCGTACCGCCGCCCCTCGCGGGCTCGCTGCGCTCGCCACGCTTCGGGTTGGCGTCAATAGCGGGGTGCCGTTAACGGTGGTGGGGGGCCATGAAACATTTTTTTTAAAAACATATTGCCCAATTTCACATTGTAATTTTATTTTAACATTGCTGTCTATGGGAAATCGGGTCCATCGCGTCTTTTAACATTACTGTCTATGGGAAATCGGGTCCATCGTGTCTTTTAACATTACTGTCTATGGGAAATCGTGGGCATCGCGTCGCGGCCCCTTATAACGGCCACGACCGACGCGATGCCCCCGATATCGTGTCTTTTAACATTACTGTCTATGGGAAATCGGGGGCATCGCGTCGCGGCCCCTTATAACGGCCACGACCGACGCGATGCCCTCGATTTGGAGCTAAATCGTGGGCATCGCGTCGGTCGGGTGTCCTTAAGTTAACCAAACTTAAGGACAAAATCGGCAGCCCGGATAACTCACAAGTACCAAGTTTATCATATTTACTAGATACTTTTCAAAAATATTTCTAAAGACTGTAAAGACATAAAAATTAACTTGAAGTGATTACAATTGGATGCATTGGGCATCCTGGCATTCGGGAAGCTGCAAGTCAGGAAACTGATAGCAGAATCCCAAACACTGGTAAAACGACTGATTTTGGAACTCTGTCCTATGTGTAGGGGATGTTATGGTATAATGGCAGGTGGTGGGGTAATGGTTAGGCACTAAGAAGGGAGGTTAAGAGTTTGAAACTATAGGAGTATGTTTAAGGTTAAGATGCTGATAGGAAGGGTCATGGTAAGATACTAAGAGGTTTTGGGGTTAGGCATTGGAAGGAAAAGAATTAAGGATAGGCTGCAGGTATGTTCAGTGTTAAAGTTAGGAGCTCGATGTTGAAAGTTAGAAGGCTTGCCTAGCAAGTGTCAGTATTGTGAGCATTGAGATGTCCCTAATATTGCAATGACCACCAGAAACCCAAGCACCAGTATCACGTACCTAACCCTAACCATATGTGAATGCTCTAATAAATCTCAATATGTTTTGTCAGTGATTGGTTTCAAAGTGGTAAACTCGACTAAAATGCAAATTAATTAAAAATTAACCATTTCTCATCTAGATTGCATGGCAACCAATATTCTTTTTAAAAAAAATCTTTTCTCACTTATGTTAAGAGCAACTAAAATGCTTAACATAAAACATATTTTTACGTATTTCTTTAATACAACAACAACATTTTCTGTAATTCTAGTTCTAGATTCCAGACTGTGAGAAACTATGAGCTAATTTTAAGTGTGGTAGCATGGCCGAGCGGTCTAAGGCGCTGGATTTAGGCTCCAGTCTCTTCGGAGGCGTGGGTTCAAATCCCACTGCTGCCATAATTATCTTCCAAAAACAAAATCAGTTATTTTCTCTTAAAGTTCAAATTCTATCTGGTGTATGATAGTTGCTGGAACAATTCAACAACAGAGTTCAAAAAAGTTTATCATATTTACTAGATACTTTTCAAAAATATTTCTAAAGACTGTAGAGACATAAAAATTAACTTGAAGTGATTACAATTGGATGCATTGGGCATCCTGGCATTCGGGAAGCTGCAAGTCAGGAAACTGATAGCAGAATCCCAAACACTGGTAAAACGACTGATTTTGGAACTCTGTCCTATGTGTAGGGGATGTTATGGTTCAATGGCAGGTGGTGGGGTAATGGTTAGGCACTAAGAAGGGAGGTTAAGAGTTTGAAACTATAGGAGTATGTTTAAGGTTATGATGCAGATAGGAAGGGTCATGGTAAGATACTAAGAGGTTTTGGGGTTAGGCATTGGAAGGAAAAGAATTAAGGATAGGCTGCAGGTATGTTCAGTGTTAGAGTTAGGAGCTCGATGTTGAAAGTTAGAAGGCTTGCCTAGCAAGTGTCAGTATTGTGAGCATTGAGATGTCCCTAATATTGCAATGACCACCAGAAACCCAAGCCCCAGTATCACGTACCTAACCCTAACCATATGCGAATGCTTTAATAAATCTCAATATGTTTTGTTACTTCATATAAAGTGAACAAAACACATTTAAATAATCATTTGATAGATTTTTGAGCCACATGAACACTGCACCCCTGAGGTAGCATGGCCGAGCGGTCTAAGGCGCTGGATTAAGGCTCCAGTCTCTTCGGAGGCGTGGGTTCAAATCCCACTGCTGCCATATTTATTATTGATATATATTGTTAGAGGTTGATGTTTTCATTGTTCTATCCACAAGAATGCAATTCAATTAAAAAGTAAGTGTTCATCATCACATTGTTATAACAGCTAATTTCTTTCTTTGCTAACTTCCCAAAGCTGCCATATACATTTTCCAAAGAAAATGTGAGTGATTGGTTTCAAAGTGGTAAACTCGACTAAAATGCAAATTAATTAAAAATTAACCATTTCTCATCTAGATTGCATGGCAACCAATATTCTTTTAAAAAAAAATCTTTTCTCACTTATGTTAAGAGCATCTAAAATGCTTAACATAAAACATATTTTTACGTATTTCTTTAATACAACAACAACATTTTCTGTAATTCTAGTTCTAGATTCCAGACTGTGAGAAACTATGAGTTACCTTTAAATGTGGTAGCATTGCCGAGCGGTCTAAGGCGCTGGATTTAGGCTCCAGTCTCTTCGGAGGCATGGGTTCAAATCCCACTGCTGCCATAATTATCTTCCAAAAACAAAATCAGTTATTTTCTCTTAAAGTTCAAATTCTATCTGGTGTATGATAGTTGCTGGGACAATTCAACAACAGAGTTCAAAAAAGTTTATCATATTTACTAGATACTTTTCAAAAATATTTCTAAAGACTGTAAAGACATAAAAATTAACTTGAAGTGATTACAATTGGATGCATTGGGCATCCTGGCATTTGGGAAGCTGCAAGTCAGGAAACTGATAGCAGAATCCCAAACACTGGTAAAACGACTGATTTTGGAACTCTGTCCTATGTGTAGGGGATGTTATGGTTCAATGGCAGGTGGTGGGGTAATGGTTAGGCACTAAGAAGGGAGGTTAAGAGTTTGGAACTATAGTAGTATGTTTAAGGTTATGATGCAGATTGAAGGGTCATGGTAAGATACTAAGAGGTTTTGGGGTTAGGCATGGAAGAAAAAGAATTAAGGATAGGCTGCAGGTATGTTCAGTGTTAAAGTTAGGGGCTCGATGTTGAAAGTTAGAAGGCTTACCTAGCAAGTGTCTGAATTGTGAGCATTGAGATGTCCCTAATATTGCAATGACCACCAGAAACACAAGCCCCAGTATCACGTACCTAACCCTAACCATATGTGAATGCTCTAATAAATCTCAATATGTTTTGTTACTTCATATAAAGTGAACAAAACACATTTAAATAATCATTTGATAGATCTTTGAGCCACATGAACACTGCACCCATGAGGTAGCATGGCCGAGCGGTCTAAGGCGCTGGATTAAGGCTCCAGTCTCTTTGGAGGCGTGGGTTCAAATCCCACTGCTGCCATATTTATTATTGATATATATTGTTAGAGGTTGATGTTTTCATTGTTCTATCCACAAGAATGCAATTCAATTAAAAAGTAAGTGTTCATCATCACATTGTTATAACAGCTAATTTCTTTCTTTGCTAACTTCCCAAAGCTGCCATATACATTTTCCAAAGAAAATGTCAGTGATTGGTTTCAAAGTGGTAAACTCGGCAAAAATGCAAATTAATTAAAAATTAACCATTTCTCATCTAGATTGCATGGCAACCAATATTCTTTTTAAAACAAAATCTTTTCTCACTTATGTTAAGAGCAACTAAAATGCTTAACATAAAACATATTTTTACGTATTTCTTTAATACAACAACAACATTTTCTGTAATTCTAGTTCTAGATTCCAGACTGTGAGAAACTATGAGTTACATTTAAGTGTGGTAGCATGGCCGAGCGGTCTAAGGCGCTGGGTTCAAATCCCACTGCTGCCATAATTATCTTCCAAAAACAAAATCAGTTATTTTCTCTTAAAGTTCAAATTCCATCTGGTGTATGATAGTTGCTGGGACAATTCAACAACAGAGTTCAAAAACGTTTATCATATTTACTAGATACTTTTCAAAAATATTTCTAAAGACTGTAGAGACATAAAAATTAACTTGAAGTGATTACAATTGGATGCATTGGGCATCCTGGTATTCGGGAAGCTGCAAGTCAGGAAACTGATAGCAGAATCCCAAACACTGGTAAAACGACTGATTTTGGAACTCTGTCCTATGTGTAGGGGATGTTATGGTTCAATGGCAGGTGGTGGGGTAATGGTTAGGCACTAAGAAGGGAGGTTAAGAGTTTGGAACTATAGTAGTATGTTTAAGGTTATGATGCAGATAGGAAGGGTCATGGTAAGATACTAAGAGGTTTTGCGGGTTAGGCATGGAAGAAAAAGAATTAAGGATAGGCTGCAGGTATGTTCAGTGTTAAAGTTAGGGGCTCGATGTTGAAAGTTAGAAGGCTTACCTAGCAAGTGTCTGAATTGTGAGCATTGAGATGTCCCTAATATTGCAATGACCACCAGAAACACAAGCCCCAGTATCACGTACCTAACCCTAACCATATGTGAATGCTCTAATAAATCTCAAAATGTTTTGTTACTTCATATAAAGTGAACAAAACACATTTAAATAATCATTTGATAGATCTTTGAGCCACATGAACACTGCACCTATGAGGTAGCATGGCCGAGCGGTCTAAGGCGCTGGATTAAGGCTCCAGTCTCTTCGGAGGCGTGGGTTCAAATCCCACTGCTGCCATATTTATTATTGATATATATTGTTAGAGGTTGATGTTTTCATTGTTCTATCCACAAGAATGCAATTCAATTAAAAAGTAAGTGTTCATCATCACATTGTTATAACAGCTAATTTCTTTCTTTGCTAACTTCCCAAAGCTGCCATATAAATTTTCCAAAGAAAATGTCAGTAATTGGTTTCAAAGTGGTAAACTCGACTAAAATGCAAATTAATTAAAAATTAACCATTTCTCATCTAGATTGCATGGCAACCAATATTCTTTTTAAAAAAAATCTTTTCTCACTTATGTTAAGAGCATCTAAAATGCTTAACATAAAACATATTTTGACGTATTTCTTTAATACAACAACAACATTTTCTGTAATTCTAGTTCTAGATTCCAGACTGTGAGAAACTATGAGTTACCTTTTAGTGTGGTAGCATGGCCGAGCGGTCTAAGGCGCTGGATTTAGGCTCCAGACTCTTCGGAGGCGTGGGTTCAAATTCCACTGCTGCCATAATTATCTTCCAAAAACAAAATCAGTTATTTTCTCTTAAAGTTCAAATTCTATCTGGTGTATGATAGTTGCTGGGACAATTCAACAACAGAGTTCAAAAACGTTTATCATATTTACTAGATACTTTTCAAAAATATTTCTAAAGACTGTAGAGACATAAAAATTAACTTGAAGTGATTACAATTGGATGCATTGGGCATCCTGGCATTCGGGAAGCTGCAAGTCAGGAAACTGATAGCAGAATCCCAAACACTGGTAAAACGACTGATTTTGGAACTCTGTCCTATGTGTAGGGGATGTTATGGTTCAATGGCAGGTGGTGGGGTAATGGTTAGGCACTAAGAAGGGAGGTTAAGAGTTTGGAACTATAGTAGTATGTTTAAGGTTATGATGCAGATTGAAGGGTCATGGTAAGATACTAAGAGGTTTTGGGGTTAGGCATGGAAGAAAAAGAATTAAGGATAGGCTGCAGGTATGTTCAGTGTTAAAGTTAGGGGCTCGATGTTGAAAGTTAGAAGGCTTACCTAGCAAGTGTCTGAATTGTGAGCATTGAGATGTCCCTAATATTGCAATGACCACCAGAAACACAAGCCCCAGTATCACGTACCTAACCCTAACCATATGTGAATGCTCTAATAAATCTCAATATGTTTTGTTACTTCATATAAAGTGAACAAAACACATTTAAATAATCATTTCATAGATCTTTGAGCCACATGAACACTGCACCCATGAGGTAGCATGGCCGAGCGGTCTAAGGCGCTGGATTAAGGCTCCAGTCTCTTTAGAGGCGTGGGTTCAAATCCCACTGCTGCCATATTTATTATTGATATATATTGTTAGAGGTTGATGTTTTCATTGTTCTATCCACAAGAATGCTATTCATTTAAAAAGTAAGTGTTCATCATCACATTGTTATAACAGCTAATTTCTTTCTTTGCTAACTTCCCAAAGCTGCCATATACATTTTCCAAAGAAAATGTCAGTGATTGGTTTCAAAGTGGTAAACTCGGCTAAAATGCAAATTAATTAAAAATTAACCATTTCTCATCTAGATTGCATGGCAACCAATATTCTTTTTAAAAAAAAAATCTTTTCTCACTTATGTTAAGAGCAACTAAAATGCTTAACATAAAACATATTTTTACGTATTTCTTTAATACAACAACAACATTTTCTGTAATTCTAGTTCTAGATTCCAGACTGTGAGAAACTATGAGTTACATTTAAGTGTGGTAGCATGGCCGAGCGGTCTAAGGCGCTGGGTTCAAATCCCACTGCTGCCATAATTATCTTCCAAAAACAAAATCAGTTATTTTCTCTTAAAGTTCAAATTCCATCTGGTGTATGATAGTTGCTGGGACAATTCAACAACAGAGTTCAAAAACGTTTATCATATTTACTAGATACTTTTCAAAAATATTTCTAAAGACTGTAGAGACATAAAAATTAACTTGAAGTGATTACAATTGGATGCATTGGGCATCCTGGTATTCGGGAAGCTGCAAGTCAGGAAACTGATAGCAGAATCCCAAACACTGGTAAAACGACTGATTTTGGAACTCTGTCCTATGTGTAGGGGATGTTATGGTTCAATGGCAGGTGGTGGGGTAATGGTTAGGCACTAAGAAGGGAGGTTAAGAGTTTGGAACTATAGTAGTATGTTTAAGGTTATGATGCAGATAGGAAGGGTCATGGTAAGATACTAAGAGGTTTTGGGGTTAGGCATGGAAGAAAAAGAATTAAGGATAGGCTGCAGGTATGTTCAGTGTTAAAGTTAGGGGCTCGATGTTGAAAGTTAGAAGGCTTACCTAGCAAGTGTCTGAATTGTGAGCATTGAGATGTCCCTAATATTGCAATGACCACCAGAAACACAAGCCCCAGTATCACGTACCTAACCCTAACCATATGTGAATGCTCTAATAAATCTCAATATGTTTTGTTACTTCATATAAAGTGAACAAAACACATTTAAATAATCATTTGATAGATCTTTGAGCCACATGAACACTGCACCTATGAGGTAGCATGGCCGAGCGGTCTAAGGCGCTGGATTAAGGCTCCAGTCTCTTCGGAGGCGTGGGTTCAAATCCCACTGCTGCCATATTTATTATTGATATATATTGTTAGAGGTTGATGTTTTCATTGTTCTATCCACAAGAATGCAATTCAATTAAAAAGTAAGTGTTCATCATCACATTGTTATAACAGCTAATTTCTTTCTTTGCTAACTTCCCAAAGCTGCCATATAAATTTTCCAAAGAAAATGTCAGTAATTGGTTTCAAAGTGGTAAACTCGACTAAAATGCAAATTAATTAAAAATTAACCATTTCTCATCTAGATTGCATGGCAACCAATATTCTTTTTTAAAAAAAATCTTTTCTCACTTATGTTAAGAGCATCTAAAATGCTTAACATAAAACATATTTTTACGTATTTCTTTAATACAACAACAACATTTTCTGTAATTCTAGTTCTAGTTTCCAGACTATGAGAAACTATAAGTTACCTTTAAGTGTGGTAGCATGGCCGAGCGGTCTAAGGCGCTGGATTTAGGCTCCAGTCTCTTCGGAGGCGTAGGTTCAAATCCCACTGCTGCCATAATTATCTTCCAAAAACAAAATCAGTTATTTTCTCTTAAAGTTCAAATTCTATCTAGTTGCTGGGACAATTCAACAACAGAGTTCAAAAAAGTTTATCATATTTAATAGATACTTTTCAAAAATATTTCTAAAGACTGTAAAGACATAAAAATTAACTTGAAGTGATTACAATTGGATGCATTGGGCATCCTGGCATTCGGGAAGCTGCAAGTCAGGAAACTGATAGCAGAATCCCAAACACTGGTAAAACGACTGATTTTGGAACTCTGTCCTATGTGTAGGGGATGTTATGGTTCAATGGCAGGTGGTGGGGTAATGGTTAGGCATTAAGGAGGGAGGATAAGAGTTTGAAACTATAGGAGTATGTTTAAGGTTAAGATGCTGATAGGAAGGGTCATGGTAAGATACTAAGAGGTTTTGGGGTTAGGCATTGGAAGGAAAAGAATTAAGGATAGGCTGCAGGTATGTTCAGTGTTAGAGTTAGGAGCTCGATGTTGAAAGTTAAAAGGCTTGCCTAGCAAGTGTCAGTATTGTGAGCATTGAGATGTCCCTAATATTGCAATGACCACCAGAAACCCAAGCACCAGTATCACGTACCTAACCCTAACCATATGTGAATGCTCTAATAAATCTCAATATGTTTTGTTACTTCATATAAAGTGAACAAAACACATTTAAATAATCATTTGATAGATCTTTGAGCCACATGAACACTGCACCCATGAGGTAGCATGGCCGAGCGGTCTAAGGCGCTGGATTAAGGCTCCAGTCTCTTCGGGGGCATGGGTTCAAATCCCACTGCTGCCATATTTATTATTGATATATATTGTTAGAGGTTGATGTTTTCATTGTTCTATCCACAAGAATGCAATTCAATTAAAAAGTAAGTGTTCATCATCACATTGTTATAACAGCTAATTTCTTTCTTTGCTAACTTCCCAAACATGCCATATAAATTTTCCAAAGAAAATGTCAGTAATTGGTTTCAAAGTGGTAAACTCGACTAAAATGCAAATTAATTAAAAATTAACCATTTCTCATCTAGATTGCATGGCAACCAATATTCTTTTTAAAAAAAATCTTTTCTCACTTATGTTAAGAGCATCTAAAATGCTTAACATGAAACATCGTTTTACGTATTTCTTTAATACAACAACAAAATTTTCTGTAATTCTAGTTCTAGATTCCAGACTGTGAGAAACTATGAGTTACCTTTAAGTGTGGTAGCATGGCCGAGCGGTCTAAGGCGCTGGATTTAGGCTCCAGTCTCTTCGGAGGCGTGGGTTCAAATCCCACTGCTGCCATAATTATCTTCCAAAAACAAAATCAGTTATTTTCTCTTAAAGTTCAAATTCTATCTGGTGTATGATAGTTGCTGGGACAATTCAACAACAGAGTTCAAAAAAGTTTATCATATTTACTAGATACTTTTCAAAAATATTTTTAAAGACTGTAAAGACATAAAAATTAACTTGAAGTGATTACAATTGGATGCATTGGGCATCCTGGCATTCGGGAAGCTGCAAGTCAGGAAACTGATAGCAGAATCCCAAACACTGGTAAAACGACTGATTTTGGAACTCTGTCCTATGTGTAGGGGATGTTATGGTTCAATGGCAGGTGGTGGGGTAATGGTTAGGCACTAAGAAGGGAGGTTAAGAGTTTGAAACTATAGGAGTTTGTTTAAGGTTATGATGCTGATAGGAAGTGTCATGGTAAGATACTAAGAGGTTTTGGGGTTAGGCATTGGAAGGAAAAGAATTAAGGATAGGCTGCAGGTATGTTCAGTGTTAGAGTTAGGAGCTCGATGTTGAAAGTTAGAAGGCTTGCCTAGCAAGTGTCAGTATTGTGAGCATTGAGATGTCCCTAATATTGCAATGACCACCAGAAACCCAAGCACCAGTATCACGTACCTAACCCTAACCATATGTGAATGCTCTAATAAATCTCAATATGTTTTGTTACTTCATATAAAGTGATCAAAACACATTTAAATAATCATTTGATAGACCTTTGAGCCACATGAACACTGCACCCATGAGGTAGCATGGCCGAGTGGTCTAAGGTGCTGGATTAAGGCTCCAGTCTCTTTGGAGGCGTGGGTTCAAATCCCACTGCTGCCATATTTGTTATTGATATATATATTGTTAGAGGTTGATGTTTTCATTGTTCTATCCACAAGAATGTAATTCAATTAAAAAGTAAGTGTTCATCATCACATTGTTATAACAGCTAATTTCTTTCTTTGCTAACTTCCCAAAGCTGCCATATAAATTTTCCAAAGAAAATGTCAGTAATTGGTTTCAAAGTGGTAAACTCGACTAAAAAGCAAATTAATTAAAAATTAACCATTTCTCATCTAGATTGCATGGCAATCAATATTCTTTTTAAAAAAAATCTTTTCTCACTTATGTTAAGAGCATCTAAAATGCTTAACATAAAACATATTTTTACGTATTTCTTTAATACAACAACAACATTTTCTGTAATTCTAGTTCTAGATTCCAGACTGTGAGAAACTATGAGTTACCTTTAAGTGTGGTAGCATGGCCGAGCGGTCTAAGGCGCTTGATTTAGGCTCCAGTCTCTTCGGAGGCGTGGGTTCAATTCCCACTGCTGCCATAATTATCTTCCAAAAAAAAAATCAGTTATTTTCTCTTAAAGTTCAAATTCTATCTGGTGTATGATAGTTGCTGGGACAATTCAACAACAGAGTTCAAAAAAGTTTATCATATTTACTAGATACTTTTCAAAAATATTTCTAAAGACTGTAAAGACATAAAAATTAACTTGAAGTGATTACAATTGGATGCATTGGGCATCCTGGCATTCGGGAAGCTGCAAGTCAGGAAACTGATAGCAGAATCCCAAACACTGGTAAAACGACTGATTTTGGAACTCTGTCCTATGTGTAGGGGATGTTATGGTTCAATGGCAGGTGGTGGGGTAATGGTTAGGCACTAAGAAGGGAGGTTAAGAGTTTGGAACTATAGTAGTATGTTTAAGGTTATGATGCAGATTGAAGGGTCATGGTAAGATACTAAGAGGTTTTGGGGTTAGGCATGGAAGAAAAAGAATTAAGGATAGGCTGCAGGTATGTTCAGTGTTAAAGTTAGGGGCTCGATGTTGAAAGTTAGAAGGCTTACCTAGCAAGTGTCTGAATTGTGAGCATTGAGATGTCCCTAATATTGCAATGACCACCAGAAACACAAGCCCCAGTATCACGTACCTAACCCTAACCATATGTGAATGCTCTAATAAATCTCAATATGTTTTGTTACTTCATATAAAGTGAACAAAACACATTTAAATAATCATTTCATAGATCTTTGAGCCACATGAACACTGCACCCATGAGGTAGCATGGCCGAGCGGTCTAAGGCGCTGGATTAAGGCTCCAGTCTCTTTGGAGGTGTGGGTTCAAATCCCACTGCTGCCATATTTATTATTGATATATATTGTTAGAGGTTGATGTTTTCATTGTTCTATCCACAAGAATGCAATTCAATTAAAAAGTAAGTGTTCATCATCACATTGTTATAACAGCTAATTTCTTTCTTTGCTAACTTCCCAAAGCTGCCATATACATTTTCCAAAGAAAATGTCAGTGATTGGTTTCAAAGTGGTAAACTCGGCTAAAATGCAAATTAATTAAAAATTAACCATTTCTCATCTAGATTGCATGGCAACCAATATTCTTTTTAAAAAAAAAATCTTTTCTCACTTATGTTAAGAGCAACTAAAATGCTTAACATAAAACATATTTTTACGTATTTCTTTAATACAACAACAACATTTTCTGTAATTCTAGTTCTAGATTCCAGACTGTGAGAAACTATGAGTTACATTTAAGTGTGGTAGCATGGCCGAGCGGTCTAAGGCGCTGGGTTCAAATCCCACTGCTGCCATAATTATCTTCCAAAAACAAAATCAGTTATTTTCTCTTAAAGTTCAAATTCCATCTGGTGTATGATAGTTGCTGGGACAATTCAACAACAGAGTTCAAAAACGTTTATCATATTTACTAGATACTTTTCAAAAATATTTCTAAAGACTGTAGAGACATAAAAATTAACTTGAAGTGATTACAATTGGATGCATTGGGCATCCTGGTATTCGGGAAGCTGCAAGTCAGGAAACTGATAGCAGAATCCCAAACACTGGTAAAACGACTGATTTTGGAACTCTGTCCTATGTGTAGGGGATGTTATGGTTCAATGGCAGGTGGTGGGGTAATGGTTAGGCACTAAGAAGGGAGGTTAAGAGTTTGGAACTATAGTAGTATGTTTAAGGTTATGATGCAGATAGGAAGGGTCATGGTAAGATACTAAGAGGTTTTGGGGTTAGGCATGGAAGAAAAAGAATTAAGGATAGGCTGCAGGTATGTTCAGTGTTAAAGTTAGGGGCTCGATGTTGAAAGTTAGAAGGCTTACCTAGCAAGTGTCTGAATTGTGAGCATTGAGATGTCCCTAATATTGCAATGACCACCAGAAACACAAGCCCCAGTATCACGTACCTAACCCTAACCATATGTGAATGCTCTAATAAATCTCAATATGTTTTGTTACTTCATATAAAGTGAACAAAACACATTTAAATAATCATTTGATAGATCTTTGAGCCACATGAACACTGCACCTATGAGGTAGCATGGCCGAGCGGTCTAAGGCGCTGGATTAAGGCTCCAGTCTCTTCGGAGGCGTGGGTTCAAATCCCACTGCTGCCATATTTATTATTGATATATATTGTTAGAGGTTGATGTTTTCATTGTTCTATCCACAAGAATGCAATTCAATTAAAAAGTAAGTGTTCATCATCACATTGTTATAACAGCTAATTTCTTTCTTTGCTAACTTCCCAAAGCTGCCATATAAATTTTCCAAAGAAAATGTCAGTAATTGGTTTCAAAGTGGTAAACTCGACTAAAATGCAAATTAATTAAAAATTAACCATTTCTCATCTAGATTGCATGGCAACCAATATTCTTTTTTAAAAAAAATCTTTTCTCACTTATGTTAAGAGCATCTAAAATGCTTAACATAAAACATATTTTTACGTATTTCTTTAATACAACAACAACATTTTCTGTAATTCTAGTTCTAGTTTCCAGACTATGAGAAACTATAAGTTACCTTTAAGTGTGGTAGCATTGCCGAGCGGTCTAAGGCGCTGGATTTAGGCTCCAGTCTCTTCGGAGGCGTAGGTTCAAATCCCACTAGAGACCTAAAAATTAACTTGAAGTGATTACAATTGGATGCATTGGGCATCCTGGCATTCGGGAAGCTGCAAGTCAGGAAACTGATAGCAGAATCCCAAACACTGGTAAAACTACTGATTTTGGAACTCTGTCCTATGTGTAGGGGATGTTATGGTTCAATGGCAGGGGGTGGGGTAATGGTTAGGCACTAAGAAGGGAGGTTAAGAGTTTGAAAATATAGGAGTATGTTTAAGGTTATGATGCAGATAGGAAGGGTCATGGTAAGATACTAAGAGGTTTTGGGGTTAGGCATTGGAAGGAAAAGAATTAAGGATAGGCTGCAGGTATGTTCAGTGTTAGAGTTAGGAGCTCGATGTTGAAAGTTAGAAGGCTTGCCTAGCAAGTGTCAGTATTGTGAGCATTGAGATGTCCCTAATATTGCAATGACCACCAGAAACCCAAGCCCCAGTATCACGTACCTAACCCTAACCATATGTGAATGCTCTAATAAATCTCAATATGTTTTGTCAGTGATTGGTTTAAAAGTGGTAAACTCGACTAAAATGCAAATTAATTAAAAATTAACCATTTCTCATCTAGATTGCATGGCAACCAATATTCTTTTAAAAAAAAATCTTTTCTCACTTATGTTAAGAGCATCTAAAATGCTTAACATAAAACATATTTTTACGTATTTCTTTAATACAACAACAACATTTTCTGTAATTCTAGTTCTAGATTCCAGACTGTGAGAAACTATGAGTTATTTTCAAAAACAAAATCAGTTATTTTCTCTTAAAGTTCAAATTCTATCTGGTGTATGATAGTTGCTGGGACAATTCAACAACAGAGTTCAAAAAAGTTTATCATATTTACTAGATACTTTTAAAAAATATTTCGAAAGACTGTAGAGACATAAAAATTAACTTGAAGTGATTACAATTGGATGCATTGGGCATCCTGGCATTCGGGAAGCTGCAAGTCAGGAAACTGATAGCAGAATCCCAAACACTGGTAAAACGACTGATTTTGGAACTCTGTCCTATGTGTAGGGGATGTTATGGTTCAATGGCAGGTGGTGGGGTAATGGTTAGGCACTAAGAAGGGAGGTTAAGAGTTTGGAACTATGTTTAAGGTTATGATGCAGATAGGAAGGGTCATGGTAAGATACTAAGAGGTTTTGGGGTTAGGCATGGAAGAAAAAGAATTAAGGATAGGCTGCAGGTATGTTCAGTGTTAAAGTTAGGGGCTCGATGTTGAAAGTTAGAAGGCTTACCTAGCAAGTGTCTGAATTGTGAGCATTGAGATGTCCCTAATATTGCAATGACCACCAGAAACACAAGCCCCAGTATCACGTACCTAACCCTAACCATATGTGAATGCTCTAATAAATCTCAATATGTTTTGTTACTTCATATAAAGTGAACAAAACACATTTAAATAATCATTTGATCGATCTTTTAGCCACATGAACACTGCACCCATGAGGTAGCATGGCCGAGCGGTCTAAGGCGCTGGATTAAGGCTCCAGTCTCTTCGGAGGCGTGTGTTCAAATCCCACTGCTGCCATAATTATCTTCCAAAAACAAAATCATTTATTTTCTCTTAAAGTTCAAATTCTATCTGGTGTATGATAGTTGCTGGGACAATTCAACAACAGAGTTCAAAAAAGTTTATCATATTTACTAGATACTTTTCAAAAATATTTCTAAAGACTGTAAAGACATAAAAATTAACTTGAAGTGATTACAATTGGATGCATTGGGCATCCTGGCATTCGGGAAGCTGCAAGTCAGGAAACTGATAGCAGAATCCCAAACACTGGTAAAACGACTAATTTTGGAACTCTGTCCTATGTGTAGGGGATGTTATGGTTCAATGGCAGGTGGTGGGGTAATGGTTAGGCACTAAGAAGGGAGGTTAAGAGTTTGAAACTATAGGAGTTTGTTTAAGGTTATGATGCTGATAGGAAGTGTCATGGTAAGATACTAAGAGGTTTTGGGGTTAGGCATTGGAAGGAAAAGAATTAAGGATAGGCTGCAGGTATGTTCAGTGTTAGAGTTAGGAGCTCGATGTTGAAAGTTAGAAGGCTTGCCTAGCAAGTGTCAGTATTGTGAGCATTGAGATGTCCCTAATATTGCAATGACCACCAGAAACCCAAGCACCAGTATCACGTACCTAACCCTAACCATATGTGAATGCTCTAATAAATCTCAATATGTTTTGTTACTTCATATAAAGTGAACAAAACACATTTAAATAATCATTTGATAGATCTTTGAGCCACATGAACACTGCACCCATGAGGTAGCATGGCCGAGCGGTCTAAGGCGCTGGATTAAGGCTCCAGTCTCTTCGGAGGCGTGGGTTCAAATCCCACTGCTGCCATATTTGTTATTGATATTAATATTGTTAATATTGTTAATATTATATAATATTGTTAGAGGTTGATGTTTTCATTGTTCTATCCACAAGAATGTAATTCAATTAAAAAGTAAGTGTTCATCATCACATTGTTATAACAGCTAATTTTTATCTTTGCTAACTTCCCAAAGCTGCCATATACATTTTCCAAAGAAAATGTCAGTAATTGGTTTCAAAGTGGTAAACTCGACTAAAATGCAAATTAATTAAAAATTAACCATTTCTCATCTAGATTGCATGGCAACCAATATTCTTTTTAAAAAAAATCTTTTCTCGCTTATGTTAAGAGCATCTAAAATGCTTAACATTTAACATATTTTTAAGTATTTCTTTAATACAACAACAACATTTTCTGTAATTCTAGTTCTAGATTCCAGACTGTGAGAAACTATGAGTTACCTTTAAGTGTGGTAGCATGGCCGAGCGGTCTAAGGCACTGGATTTAGGCTCCAGTCTCTTCGGAGGCGTGGGTTCAAATCCCACTGCTGCCATAATTATCTTCCAAAAACAAAATCAGTTATTTTCTCTTAAAGTTCAAATTCTATCTGGTGTATGATAGTTGCTGGGACAATTCAACAACAGAGTTCAAAAAAGTTTATCATATTTAATAGCTACTTTTTAAAAATATTTCTAAAGACTGTAAAGACATAAAAATTAACTTGAAGTGATTACAATTGGATGCATTGGGCATCCTGGCATTCGGGAAGCTGCAAGTCAGGAAACTGATAGCAGAATCCCAAACACTGGTAAAACGACTGATTTTGGAACTCTGTCCTATGTGTAGGGGATGTTATGGTTCAATGGCAGGTGGTGGGGTAATGGTTAGGCACTAAGAAGGGAGGTTAAGAGTTTGAAACTATAGGAGTATGTTTAAGGTTAAGATGCTGATAGGAAGGGTCATGGTAAGATACTAAGAGGTTTTGGGGTTAGGCATTGGAAGGAAAAGAATTAAGGATAGGCTGCAGGTATGTTCAGTGTTAGAGTTAGGAGCTCGATGTTGAAAGTTAGAAGGCTTGCCTAGCAAGTGTCAGTATTGTGAGCATTGAGATGTCCCTAATATTGCAATGACCACCAGAAACCCAAGCCCCAGTATCACGTACCTAACCCTAACCATATGTGAATGCTCTAATAAATCTCAATACGTTTTGTTACTTCATATAAAGTGAACAAAACACATTTAAATAATCATTTGATAGATTTTTGAGCCACATGAACACTGCACCCATGAGGTAGCATGGCCGAGCGGTCTAAGGCGCTGGATTAAGGCTCCAGTCTCTTCGGAGGCGTGGGTTAAAATCCCACTGCTGCCACATTTATTATTGATATATATATTGTTAGAGGTTGATGTTTTCATTGTTCTATCCACAAGAATGCAATTCAATTAAAAAGTAAGTGTTCATCATCACATTGTTATAACAGCTCATTTCTTTCTTTGCTAACTTCCCAAAGCTGCCATATAAATTTTCCAAAGAAAATTTCAGTGATTGGTTTCAAAGTGGTAAACTCGACTAAAATGCAAATTAATTAAAAATTAACCATTTCTCATCTAGATTGCATGGCAACCAATATTCTTTTTAAAAAAAATCTTTTCTCACTTATGTTAAGAGCATCTAAAATGCTTAACATGAAACATATTTTTACGTATTTCTTTAATACAACAACAACATTTTCTGTAATTCTAGTTCTAGATTCCAGACTGTGAGAAACTATGAGTTACCTTTAAGTGTGGTAGCATGGCCGAGCGGTCTAAGGCGCTGGATTTAGGCTCCAGTCTCTTCGGAGGCGTGGGTTCAAATCCCACTGCTGCCATAATTATCTTCCAAAAACAAAATCAGTTATTTTCTCTTAAAGTTCAAATTCTATCTGGTGTATAATAGTTGCTGGGACAATTCAACAACAGAGTTCAAAAACGTTTATCATATTTACTAGATACTTTTCAAAAATATTTCTAAAGACTGTAGAGACATAAAAATTAACTTGAAGTGATTACAATTGGATGCATTGGGCATCCTGGCATTCGGGAAGCTGCAAGTCAGGAAACTGATAGCAGAATCCCAAACACTGGTAAAACGACTGATTTTGGAACTCTGTCCTATGTGTAGGGGATGTTATGGTTCAATGGCAGGTGGTGGGGTAATGGTTAGGCACTAAGAAGGGAGGTTAAGAGTTTGGAACTATAGTAGTATGTTTAAGGTTATGATGCAGATAGGAAGGGTCATGGTAAGATACTAAGAGGTTTTGGGGTTAGGCATGGAAGAAAAAGAATTAAGGATAGGCAGCAGGTATGTTCAGTGTTAAAGTTAGGGGCTCGATGTTGAAAGTTAGAAGGCTTACCTAGCAAGTGTCTGAATTGTGAGCATTGAGATGTCCCTAATATTGCAATGACCACCAGAAACACAAGCCCCAGTATCACGTACCTAACCCTAACCATATGTGAATGCTCTAATAAATCTCAATATGTTTTGTTACTTCATATAAAGTGAACAAAACACATTTAAATAATCATTTGATAGATCTTTGAGCCACATGAACACTGCACCCATGAGGTAGCATGGCCGAGCGGTCTAAGGCGCTGGATTAAGGCTCCAGTCTCTTCGGAGGCGTGGGTTCAAATCCCACTGCTGCCATATTTATTATTGATATATATTGTTAGAGGTTGATGTTTTCATTGTTCTATCCACAAGAATGCAATTCAATTAAAAAGTAAGTGTTCATCATCACATTGTTATAACAGCTAATTTCTTTCTTTGCTAACTTCCCAAAGCTGCCATATACATTTTCCAAAGAAAATGTCAGTGATTGGTTTCAAAGTGGTAAACTTGGCTAAAATGCAAATTAATTAAAAATTAACCATTTCTCATCTAGATTGCATGGCAACCAATATTCTTTTTAAAAAAAAATCTTTTCTCACTTATGTTAAGAGCAACTAAAATGCTTAACATAAAACATATTTTTACGTATTTCTTTAATACAACAACAAAATTTTCTGTAATTCTAGTTCTAGATTCCAGACTGTGAGAAACTATGAGCTACTTTTAAGTGTGGTAACATGGCCGAGCGGTCTAAGGCACTGGATTTAGGCTCCAGTCTCTTCGGAGGCGTGGGTTCAAATCCCACTGCTGCCATAATTATCTTCCAAAAACAAAATCAGTTATTTTCTCTTAAAGTTCAAATTCTATCTGGTGTATGATAGTTGCTGGGACAATTCAACAACAGAGTTCAAAAAAGTTTATCATATTTACTAGATACTTTAAAAAAATATTTCTAAAGACTGTAAAGACATAAAAATTAACTTGAAGTGATTACAATTGGATGCATTGGGCATCCTGGCATTCGGGAAGCTGCAAGTCAGGAAACTGATAGCAGAATCCCAAACACTGGTAAAACGACTGATTTTGGAACTCTGTCCTATGTGTAGGGGATGTTATGGTTCAATGGCAGGTGGTGGGGTAATGGTTAGGCACTAAGAAGGGAGTATAAGAGTTTGAAACTATAGGAGTATGTTTAAGGTTAAGATGCTGATAGGAAGGGTCATGGTAAGATACTAAGAGGTTTTGGGGTTAGGCATTGGAAGGAAAAGAATTAAGTATAGGCTGCAGGTATGTTCAGTGTTAGAGTTAGGAGCTCGATGTTGAAAGTTAGAAGGCTTGCCTAGCAAGTGTCAGTATTGTGAGCATTGAGATGTCCCTAATATTGCAATGACCACCAGAAACCCAAGCACCAGTATCACATACCTAACCCTAACCATATGTGAATGCTCTAATAAATCTCAATATGTTTTGTCAGTGATTGGTTTCAAAGTGGTAAACTCGACTAAAATGCAAATTAATTAAAAATTAACCATTTCTCATCTAGATTGCATGGCAACCAATATTCTTTTTAAAAAAAAATCTTTTCTCACTTATGTTAAGAGCATCTAAAATGCTTAACATAAAACATATTTTTACGTATTTCTTTAATACAACAACAACATTTTCTGTAATTCTAGTTCTAGATTCCAGACTGTGAGAAACTATGAGTTACCTTTAAGTGTGGTAGCATGGCCGAGCGGTCTAAGGCGCTGGATTTAGGCTCCAGTCTCTTCGGAGGCGTGGGTTCAAATCCCACTGCTGCCATAATTATCTTCCAAAAACAAAATCAGTTATTTTCTCTTAAAGTTCAAATTCTATCTGGTGTATGATAGTTGCTGGGACAATTCAACAACAGAGTTCAAAAACGTTTATCATATTTACTAGATACTTTTCAAAAATATTTCTAAAGACTGTAGAGACATAAAAATTAACTTGAAGTGATTACAATTGGATGCATTGGGCATCCTGGCATTCGGGAAGCTGCAAGTCAGGAAACTGATAGCAGAATCCCAAACACTGGTAAAACGACTGATTTTGGAACTCTGTCCTATGTGTAGGGGATGTTATGGTTCAATGGCAGGTGGTGGGGTAATGGTTAGGCACTAAGAAGGGAGGTTAAGAGTTTGGAACTATAGTAGTATGTTTAAGGTTATGATGCAGATAGGAAGGGTCATGGTAAGATACTAAGAGGTTTTAGGGTTAGGCATGGAAGAAAAAGAATTAAGGATAGGCTGCAGGTATGTTCATTGTTAAAGTTAGGGGCTCGATGTTGAAAGTTAGAAGGCTTACCTAGCAAGTGTCTGAATTGTGAGCATTGAGATGTCCCTAATATTGCAATGACCACCAGAAACACAAGCCCCAGTATCACGTACCTAACCCTAACCATATGTGAATGCTCTAATAAATCTCAATATGTTTTGTTACTTCATATAAAGTGAACAAAACACATTTAAATAATCCCACTGCTGCCATAATTATCTTCCAAAAACAAAATCAGTTATTTTCTCTTAAAGTTCAAATTCTATCTGGTGTATGATAGTTGCTGGGACAATTCAACAACAAAGTTCAAAAAAGTTTATCATATTTACTAGATACTTTTCAAAAATATTTCTAAAGACTGTAAAGACATAAAAATTAACTTGAAGTGATTACATTCGGATGCATTGGGCATCCTGGCATTCGGGAAGCTGCAAGTCAGGAAACTGATAGCAGAATCCCAAACACTGGTAAAACGACTGATTTTGGAACTCTGTCCTATGTGTAGGGGATGTTATGGTTCAATGGCAGGTGGTGGGGTAATGGTTAGGCACTAAGAAGGGAGGTTAAGAGTTTGAAACTATAGGAGTTTGTTTAAGGTTATGATGCTGATAGGAAGTGTCATGGTAAGATACTAAGAGGTTTTGGGGTTAGGCATTGGAAGGAAAAGAATTAAGGATAGGCTGCAGGTATGTTCAGTGTTAGAGTTAAGAGCTCGATGTTGAAAGTTAGAAGGCTTGCCTAGCAAGTGTCAGTATTGTGATCATTGAGATGTCCCTAATATTGCAATGACCACCAGAAACCCAAGCACCAGTATCACGTACCTAACCCTAACCATATGTGAATGCTCTAATAAATCTCAATATGTTTTGTTACTTCATATAAAGTGAACAAAACACATTTAAATAATCATTTGATAGATCTTTGAGCCACATGAACACTGCACCCATGAGGTAGCATGGCCGAGCGGTCTAAGGCGCTGGATTAAGGCTCCAGTCTCTTCGGAGGCGTGGGTTCAAATCCCACTGCTGCCACATTTATTATTGATATATATATTGTTAGAGGTTGATGTTTTCATTGTTCTATCCACAAGAATGCAATTCAATTAAAAAGTAAGTGTTCATCATCACATTGTTATAACAGCTCATTTCTTTCTTTGCTAACTTCCCAAAGCTGCCATATAAATTTTCCAAAGAAAATTTCAGTGATTGGTTTCAAAGTGGTAAACTCGACTAAAATGCAAATTAATTAAAAATTAACCATTTCTCATCTAGATTGCATGGCAACCAATATTCTTTTTAAAAAAAATCTTTTCTCACTTATGTTAAGAGCATCTAAAATGCTTAACATAAAACATATTTTTACGTATTTCTTTAATACAACAACAACATTTTCTGTAATTCTAGTTCTAGATTCCAGACTGTGAGAAACTATGAGTTACCTTTAAGTGTGGTAGCATGGCCGAGCGGTCTAAGGCGCTGGATTTAGGCTCCAGTCTCTTCGGAGGCGTGGGTTCAAATCCCACTGCTGCAATAATTATCTTCCAAAAACAAAATCAGTTATTTTCTCTTAAAGTTCAAATTCTATCTGGTGTATGATAGTTGCTGGGACAATTCAACAACAGAGTTCAAAAACGTTTATCATATTTACTAGATACTTTTCAAAAATATTTCTAAAGACTGTAGAGACATAAAAATTAACTTGAAGTGATTACAATTGGATGCATTGGGCATCCTGGCATTCGGGAAGCTGCAAGTCAGGAAACTGATAGCAGAATCCCAAACACTGGTAAAACGACTGATTTTGGAACTCTGTCCTATGTGTAGGGGATGTTATGGTTCAATGGCAGGTGGTGGGGTAATGGTTAGGCACTAAGAAGGGAGGTTAAGAGTTTGGAACTATAGTAGTATGTTTAAGGTTATGATGCAGATAGGAAGGGTCATGGTAAGATACTAAGAGGTTTTGGGGTTAGGCATGGAAGAAAAAGAATTAAGGATAGGCAGCAGGTATGTTCAGTGTTAAAGTTAGGGGCTCGATGTTGAAAGTTAGAAGGCTTACCTAGCAAGTGTCTGAATTGTGAGCATTGAGATGTCCCTAATATTGCAATGACCACCAGAAACACAAGCCCCAGTATCACGTACCTAACCCTAACCATATGTGAATGCTCTAATAAATCTCAATATGTTTTGTTACTTCATATAAAGTGAACAAAACACATTTAAATAATCATTTGATAGATCTTTGAGCCACATGAACACTGCACCCATGAGGTAGCATGGCCGAGCGGTCTAAGGCGCTGGATTAAGGCTCCAATCTTTTCGGAGGCGTGGGTTCAAATCCCACTGCTGCCATATTTATTATTGATATATATTGTTAGAGGTTGATGTTTTCATTGTTCTATCCACAAGAATGCAATTCAATTAAAAAGTAAGTGTTCATCATCACATTGTTATAACAGCTAATTTCTTTCTTTGCTAACTTCCCAAAGCTGCCATATACATTTTCCAAAGAAAATGTCAGTGATTGGTTTCAAAGTGGTAAACTTGGCTAAAATGCAAATTAATTAAAAATTAACCATTTCTCATCTAGATTGCATGGCAACCAATATTCTTTTTAAAAAAAAATCTTTTCTCACTTATGTTAAGAGCAACTAAAATGCTTAACATAAAACATATTTTTACGTATTTCTTTAATACAACAACAACATTTTCTGTAATTCTAGTTCTAGATTCCAGACTGTGAGAAACTATGAGCTACTTTTAAGTGTGGTAACATGGCCGAGCGGTCTAAGGCACTGGATTTAGGCTCCAGTCTCTTCGGAGGCGTGGGTTCAAATCCCACTGCTGCCATAATTATCTTCCAAAAACAAAATCAGTTATTTTCTCTTAAAGTTCAAATTCTATCTGGTGTATGATAGTTGCTGGGACAATTCAACAACAGAGTTCAAAAAAGTTTATCATATTTACTAGATACTTTAAAAAAATATTTCTAAAGACTGTAAAGACATAAAAATTAACTTGAAGTGATTACAATTGGATGCATTGGGCATCCTGGCATTCGGGAAGCTGCAAGTCAGGAAACTGATAGCAGAATCCCAAACACTGGTAAAACGACTGATTTTGGAACTCTGTCCTATGTGTAGGGGATGTTATGGTTCAATGGCAGGTGGTGGGGTAATGGTTAGGCACTAAGAAGGGAGGTTAAGAGTTTGAAACTATAGGAGTATGTTTAAGGTTAAGATGCTGATAGGAAGGGTCATGGTAAGATACTAAGAGGTTTTGGGGTTAGGCATTGGAAGGAAAAGAATTAAGTATAGGCTGCAGGTATGTTCAGTGTTAGAGTTAGGAGCTCGATGTTGAAAGTTAGAAGGCTTGCCTAGCAAGTGTCAGTATTGTGAGCATTGAGATGTCCCTAATATTGCAATGACCACCAGAAACCCAAGCACCAGTATCACATACCTAACCCTAACCATATGTGAATGCTCTAATAAATCTCAATATGTTTTGTCAGTGATTGGTTTCAAAGTGGTAAACTCGACTAAAATGCAAATTAATTAAAAATTAACCATTTCTCATCTAGATTGCATGGCAACCAATATTCTTTTTAAAAAAAATCTTTTCTCACTTATGTTAAGAGCATCTAAAATGCTTAACATAAAACATATTTTTACGTATTTCTTTAATACAACAACAACATTTTCTGTAATTCTAGTTCTAGATTCCAGACTATGAGAAACTATGGGCTACCTTTAAGTGTGGTAGCATGGCCGAGCGGTCTAAGGCGCTGGATTTAGGCTCCAGTCTCTTCGGAGGCGTGGGTTCAAATCCCACTGCTGCCATAATTATCTTCCAAAAACAAAATCATTTATTTTCTCTTTAAGTTCAAATTCTATCTGGTGTATGATAGTTGCTGGGACAATTCAACAACAGAGTTCAAAAAAGTTTATCATATTTACTAGATACTTTTCAAAAATATTTCTAAAGACTGTAGAGACATAAAAATTAACTTGAAGTGATTATAATTGGATGCATTGGGCATCCTGGCATTCGGGAAGCTGCAAGTCAGGAAACTGATAGCAGAATCCCAAACACTGGTAAAACTACTGATTTTGGAACTCTGTCCTATGTGTAGGGGATGTTATGGTTCAATGGCAGGGGGTGGAGTAATGGTTAGGCACTAAGAAGGGAGGTTAAGAGTTTGAAACTATAGGAGTATGTTTAAGGTTATGATGCAGATAGGAAGGGTCATGGTAAGATACTAAGAGGTTTTGGGGTTAGGCATTGGAAGGAAAAGAATTAAGGATAGGCTGCAGGTATGTTCAGTGTTAGAGTTAGGAGCTCGATGTTGAAAGTTAGAAGGCTTGCCTAGCAAGTGTCAGTATTGTGAGCATTGAGATGTCCCTAATATTGCAATGACCACCAGAAACCCAAGCCCCAGTATCACGTACCTAACCCTAACCATATGTGAATGCTCTAATAAATCTCAATATGTTTTGTCAGTGATTGGTTTCAAAGTGGTAAACTCGACTAAAATGCAAATTAATTAAAAATTAACCATTTCTCATCTAGAT
Organism: Crinia signifera; assembly: GCF_055691185.1. NCBI lineage: Eukaryota > Metazoa > Chordata > Amphibia > Anura > Myobatrachidae > Crinia > Crinia signifera. The sequence goes on from NC_139222.1 coordinate 206,626,393, forward strand.
TGCATGGCAACCAATATTCTTTTAAAAAAAAATCTTTTCTCACTTATGTTAAGAGCATCTAAAATGCTTAACATAAAACATATTTTTACGTATTTCTTTAATACAACAACAACATTTTCTGTAATTCTAGTTCTAGATTCCAGACTGTGAGAAACTATGAGTTACCTTTAAGTGTGGTAGCATGGCCAAACGGTCTAA